>NC_138109.1:86662827-87262827 GCF_964146895.1 Miniopterus schreibersii
GTTATGTTGAGGGCTAGGGTTAGAGATCCGGTTAGGGTTACGATTGGATCTAGGGTTAGGGTTATGTTGAGGGCTAGGGTTAGAGATCCGGTTAGGGTTACGATTGCACCTAGGGTTAGGGTTATGTTGAGGGCTAGGGTTAGAGATCCGGGTAGGGTTACGATTGCACCTAGGGTTAGGGTTATGTTGACGGCTAGGGTTAGAGATCCGGTTAGGGTCACGATTGGACCTTGGGTTAGGGTTATCTTGAGGGCTATGGTTAGAGATCCGGTTAGGGTCACGATTGGACCTAGGGTTAGGGTTATGTTGAGGGCTAGGGTTAGAGATCCGGTTAGGGTTACGATTGCACCTAGGGTTATGGTTATGTTGAGGGCTAGGGTTAGAGATCCGGGTAGGGTTACGATTGCACCTAGGGTTAGGGTTATGTTGAGGGCTAGGGTTAGAGATCCGGTTAGGGACACGATTGGACCTAGGGTTAGGGTTATGTTGAGGGCTAGGGTTAGAGATCCGGTTAGGGTTACGATTGGACCTAGGGTTAGGGTTATGTTGAGGGCTAGGATTAGAGATCCGGTTAGGGTTACGATTGGACCTAGGGTTAGGGTTATGTTGAGGGCTAGGGTTAGAGTTTCGGGTAGGGTTACGATTGCACCTAGGGTTAGGGTTATGTTGACGGCTAGGGTTAGAGATCCGGTTACGGTTACGATTGGACCTAGGTTTACTGTTATGTTGAGGGCTAGGTTTAGAGTTCCGGTTAGGGTTACGATTGGACCTAGGGTTAGGGTTATGTTGAGGGCTAGGGTTAGAGATCCGGTTAGGGTTACGATTGGACCTAGGGTTAGGGTTATGTTGAGGGCTAGGGTTAGAGATCCGGTTAGGGTTACGATTGGATCTAGGGTTAGGGTTATGTTGAGGGCTAGGGTTCGAGAGACGGTTAGGGTTACGATTGGACCTAGGGTTAGGGTTATGTTGAGGGCAGGGTTAGAGATCCGGTTAGGGTCACGATTGGACCTAGGGTTAGGGTTATGTTGAGGGCTAGGGTTAGAGATCCGGTTAGGGTTACGATTGGACCTAGGTTAGGGTTATGTTGAGGGCTAGGGTTAGAGAGAGGGTTAGGGTTCCGATTAGACCTAGGGTTAGGGTTATGTTGAGGGCTAGGGTTAGAGAGATAGTTAGGGTCACGATTGGACCTAGGTTTGGGTTATGTTGAGGGCTAGGGTTAGAGATCTCGTTAGGGTTACGATTGGACCTAGGGTTAGGGTTATGTTGAGGGCTAGGGTTATAGATCCGATTACGGTTACGATTGGACCTAGGGTTAGGGTTATGTTGAGGGCTAGGGTTAGAGATCCGGTTAGGGTTACGATTGCACCTAGGGTTAGGGTTATGTTGAGGTCTAGGGTTAGAGTTCCGGGTAGGGTTACGATTGCACCTAGGGTTAGGGTTATGTTGACGGCTAGGGTTAGAGATCCGGTTACGGTTACGATTGGACCTAGGGTTACTGTTATGTTGAGGGCTAGGTTTAGAGTTCCGGTTAGGGTTACGATTGGACCTAGGTTTAGGGTTATGTTGAGGGCTAGGGTTAGAGATCCGGGTAGGGTTACGATTGCACCTAGGGTTAGGGTTATGTTGAGGGCTAGGGTTAGAGATCCGGTTAGGGTCACGATTGGACCTAGGGTTAGGGTTATGTTGAGGGCTAGGGTTAGAGATCCGGTTAGGGTTACGATTGGACCTAGGGTTAGGGTTATGTTGAGGGCTAGGATTAGAGATCCGGTTAGGGTTACGATTGGACCTAGGGTTAGGGTTATGTTGAGGGCTAGGGTTAGGGTTCCGGGTAGGGTTACGATTGCACCTAGGGTTAGGGTTATGTTGACGGCTAGGGTTAGAGATCCGGTTACGGTTACGATTGGACCTAGGGTTACTGTTATGTTGAGGGCTAGGTTTAGAGTTCCGGTTAGGGTTACGATTGGACCTAGGGTTAGGGTTATGTTGAGGGCTAGGGTTAGAGATCCGGTTAGGGTTACGATTGGACCTAGGGTTAGGGTTATGTTAAGGGCTAGGGTTAGAGATCCGGTTAGGGTTACGATTGGATCTAGGGTTAGGGTTATGTTGAGGGCTAGGGTTAGAGATCCGGTTAGGGTTACGATTACACCTAGGGTTAGGGTTATGTTGAGGGCTGGGTTAGAGATCCGGGTAGGGTCACGATTGGACCTTGGGTTAGGGTTATCTTGAGGGCTAGGGTTAGAGATCCGGTTAGGGTTACGATTGGACCTAGGGTTAGGGTTATGTTGAGGGCTAGGATTAGAGATCCGGTTAGGGTTACGATTGGACCTAGGGTTAGGGTTATGTTGAGGGCTAGGGTTAGAGATCCAGTTAGGGTCACGATTGGACCTAGGGTTAGGGTTATGTTGAGGGCTAGGGTTATAGATCCGATTACGGTTACGATTGGACCTAGGGTTAGGGTTATGTTGAGGGCTAGGGTTAGAGATCCGGTTAGGGTTACGATTGCACCTAGGGTTAGGGTTATGTTGAGGGCTAGGGTTAGAGTTCCGTGTAGGGTTACGATTGCACCTAGGGTTAGGGTTATGTTGACGGCTAGGGTTAGAGATCCGGTTACGGTTACGATTGGACCTAGGGTTACTGTTATGTTGAGGGCTAGGTTTAGAGTTCCGGTTAGGGTTACGATTGGACCTAGGGTTAGGGTTATGTTGAGGGCTAGGGTTAGAGATCCGGTTAGGGTTACGATTGGACCTAGGGTTAGGGTTATGTTGAGGGCTAGGGTTAGAGATCCGGTTAGGGTTACGATTGGATCTAGGGTTAGGGTTATGTTGAGGGCTAGGGTTAGAGATCCGGTTAGGGTTACGATTGCACCTAGGGTTAGGGTTATGTTGAGGGCTAGGGTTAGAGATACGGGTAGGGTTACGATTGCACCTAGGGTTAGGGTTATGTTGACGGCTAGGGTTAGAGATCCGGTTAGGGTCACGATTGGACCTTGGGTTAGGGTTATCTTGAGGGCTAGGGTTAGAGATCCGGTTAGGGTCACGATTGGACCTAGGGTTAGGGTTATGTTGAGGGCTAGGGTTAGAGATCCGGTTAGGGTCACGATTGCACCTTGGGTTAGGGTTATGTTGAGGGCTAGGGTTAGAGATCCGGTTAGGGTTACGATTGGACCTAGGGTTAGGGTTATGTTGAGGGCTAGGGTTCGAGAGACGGTTAGGGTTACGATTGGACCTAGGGTTAGGGTGATGTTGAGGGCTAGGGTTAGAGATCCTGTTAGGGTTACGATTGGACCTAGGGTTATGGTGATGTTGATGGCTAGGGTTAGAGATCCGGTTAGGGTTACGATTGTACCTAGGGTTAGGGTTATGTTGAGGGTTAGGGTTGGAGATCCGGTTAGGGTTACGATTGGACCTAGGGTTAGGGTTATGTTGAGGGATAGTGTTAGAGATCCGGTAAGGGTTACGATTGGACCTAGGGTTAGGGTCATGTTGAGTTCTAGGTTTAGAGATCCGGTTAGGGTTACGATTGGACCTAGGGTTAGGGTTATGTTGAGGGCTATGGTTAGAGATCCGGTTAGGGTTACGATTGGACCTAGGGTTAGGGTTATGTTGAGGGCTAGGGTTCGAGAGACGGTTAGGGTTACGATTGGACCTAGGGTTAGGGTTATGTTGAGGGCAGGGTTAGAGATCCGGTTAGGGTCACGATTGGACCTAGGGTTAGGGTTATGTTGAGGGCTAGGGTTAGAGATCCGGTTAGGGTTACGATTGGACCTAGGTTAGGGTTATGTTGAGGGCTAGGGTTAGAGAGAGGGTTAGGGTTCCGATTAGACCTAGGGTTAGGGTTATGTTGAGGGCTAGGGTTAGAGATCCGGTTAGGGACACGATTGGACCTAGGGTTAGGGTTATGTTGAGGGCTAGGGTTAGAGATCCGGTTAGGGTTACGATTGGACCTAGGGTTAGGGTTATGTTGAGGGCTAGGATTAGAGATCCGGTTAGGGTTACGATTGGACCTAGGGTTAGGGTTATGTTGAGGGCTAGGGTTAGAGTTTCGGGTAGGGTTACGATTGCACCTAGGGTTAGGGTTATGTTGACGGCTAGGGTTAGAGATCCGGTTACGGTTACGATTGGACCTAGGGTTACTGTTATGTTGAGGGCTAGGTTTAGAGTTCCGGTTAGGGTTACGATTGGACCTAGGGTTAGGGTTATGTTGAGGGCTAGGGTTAGAGATCCGGTTAGGGTCACGATTGGACCTAGGGTTAGGGTTATGTTGAGGGCTAGGGTTAGAGATCCGGTTAGGGTTACGATTGGACCTAGGGTTAGGGTTATGTTGAGGGCTAGGATTAGAGATCCGGTTAGGGTTACGATTGGACCTAGGGTTAGGGTTATGTTGAGGGCTAGGGTTAGAGAGACGGTTAGGGTTCCGATTGGACCTAGGGTTAGGGTTATGTTGAGGGCTAGGGTTAGATATCCGGTTAGGGTTACGATTGGACCTAGGGTTAGGGTTATGTTGAGGGCTAGGGTTAGAGATCCAGTTAGGGTCACGATTGGACCTAGGGTTAGGGTTATGTTGAGGGCTAGGGTTATAGATCCGATTACGGTTACGATTGGACCTAGGGTTAGGGTTATGTTGAGGGCTAGGGTTAGAGATCCGGTTAGGGTTACGATTGCACCTAGGGTTAGGGTTATGTTGAGGGCTAGGGTTAGAGTTCCGGGTAGGGTTACGATTGCACCTAGGGTTAGGGTTATGTTGACGGCTAGGGTTAGAGATCCGGTTACGGTTAAGATTGGACCTAGGGTTACTGTTATGTTGAGGGCTAGGTTTAGAGTTCCGGTTAGGGTTACGATTGGACCTTGGGTTAGGGTTATGTTGAGGGCTAGGGTTAGAGATCCGGTTAGGGTCACGATTGCACCTTGGGTTAGGGTTATGTTGAGGGCTAGGGTTAGAGATCCGGTTAGGGTTACGATTGCACCTAGGGTTATGGTTATGTTGAGGGCTAGGGTTAGAGATCCGGGTAGGGTTACGATTGCACCTAGGGTTAGGGTTATGTTGAGGGCTAGGGTTAGAGATCCGGTTAGGGACACTATTGGACCTAGGGTTACGGTTATGTTGAGGGCTAGGGTTAGAGATCCGGTTAGGATTACGATTGGACCTAGGGTTAGGGTTATGTTGAGGGCTAGGATTAGAGATCCGGTTAGGGTTACGATTGGACCTAGGGTTAGGGTTATGTTGAGGGCTAGGGTTAGAGTTTCGGGTAGGGTTACGATTGCACCTAGGGTTAGGGTTATGTTGACGGCTAGGGTTAGAGATCCGGTTACGGTTACGATTGGACCTAGGGTTACTGTTATGTTGAGGGCTAGGTTTAGAGTTCCGGTTAGGGTTACGATTGGACCTAGGGTTAGGGTTATGTTGAGGGCTAGGGTTAGAGATCCGGTTAGGGTCACGATTGGACCTAGGGTTAGGGTTATGTTGAGGGCTAGGGTTAGAGATCCGGTTAGCGTTACGATTGGACCTAGGGTTAGGGTTATGTTGAGGGCTAGGATTAGAGATCCGGTTAGGGTTACGATTGGACCTAGGGTTAGGGTTATGTTGAGGGCTAGGGTTAGAGAGACGGTTAGGGTTCCGATTGGACCTAGGGTTAGGGTTATGTTGAGGGCTAGGGTTAGATATCCGGTTAGGGTTACGATTGGACCTAGGGTTAGGGTTATGTTGAGGGCTAGGGTTAGAGATCCAGTTAGGGTCACGATTGGACCTAGGGTTAGGGTTATGTTGAGGGCTAGGGTTATAGATCCGATTACGGTTACGATTGGACCTAGGGTTAGGGTTATGTTGAGGGCTAGGGTTAGAGATCCGGTTAGGGTTACGATTGCACCTAGGGTTAGGGTTATGTTGAGGGCTAGGGTTAGAGTTCCGGGTAGGGTTACGATTGCACCTAGGGTTAGGGTTATGTTGACGGCTAGGGTTAGAGATCCGGTTACGGTTACGATTGGACCTAGGGTTACTGTTATGTTGAGGGCTAGGTTTAGAGCTCCGGTTAGGGTTACGATTGGACCTAGGGTTAGGGTTATGTTGAGGGCTAGGGTTAGAGATCCGGTTAGGGTTACGATTGGACCTAGGGTTAGGGTTATGTTGAGGGCTAGGGTTAGAGATCCGGTTAGGGTTACGATTGGATCTAGGGTTAGGGTTATGTTGAGGGCTAGGGTTAGAGATCCGGTTAGGGTTACGATTGCACTAGGGTTAGGGTTATGTTGAGGGCTAGGGTTAGAGATCCGGGTAGGGTTACGATTGCACCTAGGGTTAGGGTTATGTTGACGGCTAGGGTTAGAGATCCGGTTAGGGTCACGATTGGACCTTGGGTTAGGGTTATCTTGAGGGCTATGGTTAGAGATCCGGTTAGGGTCACGATTGGACCTAGGGTTAGGGTTATGTTGAGGGCTAGGGTTAGAGATCCGGTTAGGGTCAGGATTGCACCTTGGGTTAGGGTTATGTTGAGGGCTAGGGTTAGAGATCCGGTTAGGGTTACGATTGCACCTAGGGTTATGGTTATGTTGAGGGCTAGGGTTAGAGATCCGGGTAGGGTTACGATTGCACCTAGGGTTAGGGTTATGTTGAGGGCTAGGGTTAGAGATCCAGTTAGGGACACGATTGGACCTAGGGTTAGGGTTATGTTGAGGGCTAGGGTTAGAGATCCGGTTAGGGTTACGATTGGACCTAGGGTTAGGGTTATGTTGAGGGCTAGGATTAGAGATCCGGTTAGGGTTACGATTGGACCTAGGGTTAGGGTTATGTTGAGGGCTAGGGTTAGAGTTTCGGGTAGGGTTACGATTGCACCTAGGGTTAGGGTTATGTTGACGGCTAGGGTTAGAGATCCGGTTACGGTTACGATTGGACCTAGGTTTACTGTTATGTTGAGGGCTAGGTTTAGAGTTCCGGTTAGGGTTACGATTGGACCTAGGGTTAGGGTTATGTTGAGGGCTAGGGTTAGAGATCCGGTTAGGGTTACGATTGGACCTAGGGTTAGGGTTATGTTGAGGGCTAGGGTTAGAGATCCGGTTAGGGTTACGATTGGATCTAGGGTTAGGGTTATGTTGAGGGCTAGGGTTCGAGAGACGGTTAGGGTTACGATTGGACCTAGGGTTAGGGTTATGTTGAGGGCAGGGTTAGAGATCCGGTTAGGGTCACGATTGGACCTAGGGTTAGGGTTATGTTGAGGGCTAGGGTTAGAGATCCGGTTAGGGTTACGATTGGACCTAGGTTAGGGTTATGTTGAGGGCTAGGGTTAGAGAGAGGGTTAGGGTTCCGATTAGACCTAGGGTTAGGGTTATGTTGAGGGCTAGGGTTAGAGAGATAGTTAGGGTCACGATTGGACCTAGGTTTGGGTTATGTTGAGGGCTAGGGTTAGAGATCTCGTTAGGGTTACGATTGGACCTAGGGTTAGGGTTATGTTGAGGGCTAGGGTTATAGATCCGATTACGGTTACGATTGGACCTAGGGTTAGGGTTATGTTGAGGGCTAGGGTTAGAGATCCGGTTAGGGTTACGATTGCACCTAGGGTTAGGGTTATGTTGAGGTCTAGGGTTAGAGTTCCGGGTAGGGTTACGATTGCACCTAGGGTTAGGGTTATGTTGACGGCTAGGGTTAGAGATCCGGTTACGGTTACGATTGGACCTAGGGTTACTGTTATGTTGAGGGCTAGGTTTAGAGTTCCGGTTAGGGTTACGATTGGACCTAGGTTTAGGGTTATGTTGAGGGCTAGGGTTAGAGATCCGGGTAGGGTTACGATTGCACCTAGGGTTAGGGTTATGTTGAGGGCTAGGGTTAGAGATCCGGTTAGGGTCACGATTGGACCTAGGGTTAGGGTTATGTTGAGGGCTAGGGTTAGAGATCCGGTTAGGGTTACGATTGGACCTAGGGTTAGGGTTATGTTGAGGGCTAGGATTAGAGATCCGGTTAGGGTTACGATTGGACCTAGGGTTAGGGTTATGTTGAGGGCTAGGGTTAGAGTTCCGGGTAGGGTTACGATTGCACCTAGGGTTAGGGTTATGTTGACGGCTAGGGTTAGAGATCCGGTTACGGTTACGATTGGACCTAGGGTTACTGTTATGTTGAGGGCTAGGTTTAGAGTTCCGGTTAGGGTTACGATTGGACCTAGGGTTAGGGTTATGTTGAGGGCTAGGGTTAGAGATCCGGTTAGGGTTACGATTGGACCTAGGGTTAGGGTTATGTTAAGGGCTAGGGTTAGAGATCCGGTTAGGGTTACGATTGGATCTAGGGTTAGGGTTATGTTGAGGGCTAGGGTTAGAGATCCGGTTAGGGTTACGATTGCACCTAGGGTTAGGGTTATGTTGAGGGCTGGGTTAGAGATCCGGGTAGGGTCACGATTGGACCTTGGGTTAGGGTTATCTTGAGGGCTAGGGTTAGAGATCCGGTTAGGGTTACGATTGGACCTAGGGTTAGGGTTATGTTGAGGGCTAGGATTAGAGATCCGGTTAGGGTTACGATTGGACCTAGGGTTAGGGTTATGTTGAGGGCTAGGGTTAGAGATCCAGTTAGGGTCACGATTGGACCTAGGGTTAGGGTTATGTTGAGAGCTAGGGTTATAGATCCGATTACGGTTACGATTGGACCTAGGGTTAGGGTTATGTTGAGGGCTAGGGTTAGAGATCCGGTTAGGGTTACGATTGCACCTAGGGTTAGGGTTATGTTGAGGGCTAGGGTTAGAGTTCCGTGTAGGGTTACGATTGCACCTAGGGTTAGGGTTATGTTGACGGCTAGGGTTAGAGATCCGGTTACGGTTACGATTGGACCTAGGGTTACTGTTATGTTGAGGGCTAGGTTTAGAGTTCCGGTTAGGGTTACGATTGGACCTAGGGTTAGGGTTATGTTGAGGGCTAGGGTTAGAGATCCGGTTAGGGTTACGATTGGACCTAGGGTTAGGGTTATGTTGAGGGCTAGGGTTAGAGATCCGGTTAGGGTTACGATTGGATCTAGGGTTAGGGTTATGTTGAGGGCTAGGGTTAGAGATCCGGTTAGGGTTACGATTGCACCTAGGGTTAGGGTTATGTTGAGGGCTAGGGTTAGAGATACGGGTAGGGTTACGATTGCACCTAGGGTTAGGGTTATGTTGACGGCTAGGGTTAGAGATCCGGTTAGGGTCACGATTGGACCTTGGGTTAGGGTTATCTTGAGGGCTAGGGTTAGAGATCCGGTTAGGGTCACGATTGGACCTAGGGTTAGGGTTATGTTGAGGGCTAGGGTTAGAGATCCGGTTAGGGTCACGATTGCACCTTGGGTTAGGGTTATGTTGAGGGCTAGGGTTAGAGATCCGGTTAGGGTTACGATTGACCCTAGGGTTATGGTTATGTTGAGGGCTAGGGTTAGAGATCCGGGTAGGGTTACGATTGCACCTAGGGTTAGGGTTATGTTGAGGGCTAGGGTTAGAGATCCGGTTAGGGACACGATTGGACCTAGGGTTAGGGTTATGTTGAGGGCTAGGGTTAGAGATCCGGTTAGGGTTACGATTGGACCTAGGGTTAGGGTTTTGTTGAGGGCTAGGATTAGAGATCCGGTTAGGGTTACGATTGGACCTAGGGTTAGGGTTATGTTGAGGGCTAGGGTTAGAGATCCAGTTAGGGTCACGATTGGACCTAGGGTTAGGGTTATGTTGAGGGCTAGGGTTATAGATCCGATTACGGTTACGATTGGACCTAGGGTTAGGGTTATGTTGAGGGCTAGGGTTAGAGATCCGGTTACGGTTACGATTGCACCTAGGGTTAGGGTTATGTTGAGGGCTAGGGTTAGAGATCCGGTTAGGGTTACGATTGCACCTAGGGTTAGGGTTATGTTGAGGGCTAGGGTTAGAGATCCGGTTAGGGTTACGATTGCACCTAGGGTTAGGGTTATGTTGAGGGCTAGGGTTAGAGATCCGGGTAGGGTTACGATTGCACCTAGGGTTAGGGTTATGTTGATGGCTAGGGTTAGAGATCCGGTTAGGGTCACGATTGGACCTTGGGTTAGGGTTATCTTGAGGGCTAGGGTTAGAGATCCGGTTAGGGTCACGATTGGACCTAGGGTTAGGGTTATGTTGAGGGCTAGGTTTAGAGATCCGGTTAGGGTCACGATTGCACCTTGGGTTAGGGTTATGTTGAGGGCTAGGGTTAGAGATCCGGTTAGGGTTACGATTGCACCTAGGGTTATGGTTATGTTGAGGGCTAGGGTTAGAGATCCGGGTAGGGTTACGATTGCACCTAGGGTTAGGGTTATGTTGAGGGCTAGGGTTAGAGATCCGGTTAGGGACACGATTGACCCTAGGGTTAGGGTTATGTTGAGGGCTAGGGTTAGAGATCCGGTTAGGGTTACGATTGGACCTAGGGTTAGGGTTATGTTGAGGGCTAGGATTAGAGATCCGGTTAGGGTTACGATTGGACCTAGGGTTAGGGTTATGTTGAGGGCTAGGGTTAGAGTTCCGGGTAGGTTTACGATTGCACCTAGGGTTAGGGTTATGTTGACGGCTAGGGTTAGAGATCCGGTTACGGTTACGATTGGACCTAGGGTTACTGTTATGTTGAGGGCTAGGTTTAGAGTTCCGGTTAGGGTTACGATTGGACCTAGGGTTAGGGTTATGTTGAGGGCTAGGGTTAGAGATCCGGTTAGGGTCACGATTGGACCTAGGGTTAGGGTTATGTTGAGGGCTAGGGTTAGAGATCCGGTTAGGGTTACGATTGGACCTAGGGTTAGGGTTATGTTGAGGGCTAGGATTAGAGATCCGGTTAGGGTTACGATTGGACCTAGGGTTAGGGTTATGTTGAGGGCTAGGGTTAGAGAGACGGTTAGGGTTCCGATTGGACCTAGGGTTAGGGTTATGTTGAGGGCTAGGGTTAGATATCCGGTTAGGGTTACGATTGGACCTAGGGTTAGGGTTATGTTGAGGGCTAGGGTTAGAGATCCAGTTAGGGTCACGATTGGACCTAGGGTTAGGGTTATGTTGAGGGCTAGGGTTATAGATCCGATTACGGTTACGATTGGACCTAGGGTTAGGGTTATGTTGAGGGCTAGGGTTAGAGATCCGGTTAGGGTTACGATTGCACCTAGGGTTAGGGTTATGTTGAGGGCTAGGGTTAGAGTTCCGGGTAGGGTTACGATTGCACCTAGGGTTAGGGTTATGTTGACGGCTAGGGTTAGAGATCCGGTTACGGTTACGATTGGACCTAGGGTTGCTGTTATGTTGAGGGCTAGGTTTAGAGTTCCGGTTAGGGTTACGATTGGACCTAGGGTTAGGGTTATGTTGAGGGCTAGGGTTAGAGATCCGGTTAGGGTTACGATTGGACCTAGGGTTAGGGTTATGTTGAGGGCTAGGGTTAGAGATCCGGTTAGGGTTACGATTGGATCTAGGGTTAGGGTTATGTTGAGGGCTAGGGTTAGAGATCCGGTTAGGGTTACGATTGCACCTAGGGTTAGGGTTATGTTGACGGCTAGGGTTAGAGATCCGGTTACGGTTACAATTGGACCTAGGGTTACTGTTATGTTGAGGGCTAGGTTTAGAGTTCCGGTTAGGGTTACGATTGGACCTAGGGTTAGGGTTATGTTGAGGGCTAGGGTTAGAGATCCGGTTAGGGTTACGATTGGACCTAGGGTTAGGGTTATGTTGAGGGCTAGGGTTAGAGATCCGGTTAGGGTTACGATTGGATCTAGGGTTAGGGTTATGTTGAGGGCTAGGGTTCGAGAGACGGTTAGGGTTACGATTGGACCTAGGGTTAGGGTTATGTTGAGGGCAGGGTTAGAGATCCGGTTAGTGTCACGATTGGACCTAGGGTTAGGGTTATGTTGAGGGCTAGGGTTAGAGATCCGGTTAGGGTTACGATTGGACCTAGGTTAGGGTTATGTTGAGGGCTAGGGTTAGAGAGAGGGTTAGGGTTCCGATTAGACCTAGGGTTAGGGTTATGTTGAGGGCTAGGGTTAGAGAGATAGTTAGGGTCACGATTGGACCTAGGTTTGGGTTATGTTGAGGGCTAGGGTTAGAGATCTCGTTAGGGTTACGATTGGACCTAGGGTTAGGGTTATGTTGAGGGCTAGGGTTAGAGATCCGATTACGGTTACGATTGGACCTAGGGTTAGGGTTATGTTGAGGGCTAGGGTTAGAGATCCGGTTAGGGTTACGATTGCACCTAGGGTTAGGGTTATGTTGAGGGCTAGGGTTAGAGTTCCGGGTAGGGTTACGATTGCACCTAGGGTTAGGGTTATGTTGACGGCTAGGGTTAGAGATCCGGTTACGGTTACGATTGGACCTAGGGTTACTGTTATGTTGAGGGCTAGGTTTAGAGTTTCGGTTAGGGTTACGATTGGACCTAGGGTTAGGGTTATGTTGAGGGCTAGGGTTAGAGATCCGGGTAGGGTTACGATTGCACCTAGGGTTAGGGTTATGTTGAGGGCTAGTTTTAGAGATCCGGTTAGGGACACGATTGGACCTAGGGTTAGGGTTATGTTGAGGGCTAGGGTTAGAGATCCGGTTAGGGTTACGATTGGACCTAGGGTTAGGGTTATGTTGAGGGCTAGGATTAGAGATCCGGTTAGGGTTACGATTGGACCTAGGGTTAGGGTTATGTTGAGGGCTAGGGTTAGAGTTCCGGGTAGGGTTACGATTGCACCTAGGGTTAGGGTTATGTTGACGGCTAGGGTTAGAGATCCGGTTACGGTTACGATTGGACCTAGGGTTACTGTTATGTTGAGGGCTAGGTTTAGAGTTCCGGTTAGGGTTACGATTGCACCTAGGGTTAGGGTTATGTTGAGGGCTAGGGTTAGAGATACGGGTAGGGTTACGATTGCACCTAGGGTTAGGGTTATGTTGAGGGCTAGGGTTAGAGATCCGGTTAGGGTTACGATTGCACCTAGGGTTAGGGTTATGTTGAGGGCTAGGGTTAGAGATACGGGTAGGGTTACGATTGCACCTAGGGTTAGGGTTATGTTGACGGCTAGGGTTAGAGATCCGGTTAGGGTCACGATTGGACCTTGGGTTAGGGTTATCTTGAGGGCTAGGGTTAGAGATCCGGTTAGGGTCACGATTGGACCTAGGGTTAGGGTTATGTTGAGGGCTAGGGTTAGAGATCCGGTTAGGGTCACGATTGCACCTTGGGTTAGGGTTATGTTGAGGGCTAGGGTTAGAGATCCGGTTAGGGTTACGATTGACCCTAGGGTTATGGTTATGTTGAGGGCTAGGGTTAGAGATCCGGGTAGGGTTACGATTGCACCTAGGGTTAGGGTTATGTTGAGGGCTAGGGTTAGAGATCCGGTTAGGGACACGATTGGACCTAGGGTTAGGGTTATGTTGAGGGCTAGGGTTAGAGATCCGGTTAGGGTTACGATTGGACCTAGGGTTAGGGTTTTGTTGAGGGCTAGGATTAGAGATCCGGTTAGGGTTACGATTGGACCTAGGGTTAGGGTTATGTTGAGGGCTAGGGTTAGAGATCCAGTTAGGGTCACGATTGGACCTAGGGTTAGGGTTATGTTGAGGGCTAGGGTTATAGATCCGATTACGGTTACGATTGGACCTAGGGTTAGGGTTATGTTGAGGGCTAGGGTTAGAGATCCGGTTAGGGTTACGATTGCACCTAGGGTTAGGGTTATGTTGAGGGCTAGGGTTAGAGATCCGGTTACGGTTACGATTGCACCTAGGGTTAGGGTTATGTTGAGGGCTAGGGTTAGAGATCCGGTTAGGGTTACGATTGCACCTAGGGTTAGGGTTATGTTGAGGGCTAGGGTTAGAGATCCGGTTAGGGTTACGATTGCACCTAGGGTTAGGGTTATGTTGAGGGCTAGGGTTAGAGATCCGGGTAGGGTTACGATTGCACCTAGGGTTAGGGTTATGTTGATGGCTAGGGTTAGAGATCCGGTTAGGGTCACGATTGGACCTTGGGTTAGGATTATCTTGAGGGCTAGGGTTAGAGATCCGGTTAGGGTCACGATTGGACCTAGGGTTAGGGTTATGTTGAGGGCTAGGTTTAGAGATCCGGTTAGGGTCACGATTGCACCTTGGGTTAGGGTTATGTTGAGGGCTAGGGTTAGAGATCCGGTTAGGGTTACGATTGCACCTAGGGTTATGGTTATGTTGAGGGCTAGGGTTAGAGATCCGGGTAGGGTTACGATTGCACCTAGGGTTAGGGTTATGTTGAGGGCTAGGGTTAGAGATCCGGTTAGGGACACGATTGGACCTAGGGTTAGGGTTATGTTGAGGGCTAGGGTTAGAGATCCGGTTAGGGTTACGATTGGACCTAGGGTTAGGGTTATGTTGAGGGCTAGGATTAGAGATCCGGTTAGGGTTACGATTGGACCTAGGGTTAGGGTTACGTTGAGGGCTAGGGTTAGAGTTCCGGGTAGGTTTACGATTGCACCTAGGGTTAGGGTTATGTTGACGGCTAGGGTTAGAGATCCGGTTACGGTTACGATTGGACCTAGGGTTACTGTTATGTTGAGGGCTAGGTTTAGAGTTCCGGTTAGGGTTACGATTGGACCTAGGGTTAGGGTTATGTTGAGGGCTAGGGTTAGAGATCCGGTTAGGGTCACGATTGGACCTAGGGTTAGGGTTATGTTGAGGGCTAGGGTTAGAGATCCGGTTAGGGTTACGATTGGACCTAGGGTTAGGGTTATGTTGAGGGCTAGGATTAGAGATCCGGTTAGGGTTACGATTGGACCTAGGGTTAGGGTTATGTTGAGGGCTAGGGTTAGAGAGACGGTTAGGGTTCCGATTGGACCTAGGGTTAGGGTTATGTTGAGGGCTAGGGTTAGATATCCGGTTAGGGTTACGATTGGACCTAGGGTTAGGGTTATGTTGAGGGCTAGGGTTAGAGATCCAGTTAGGGTCACGATTGGACCTAGGGTTAGGGTTATGTTGAGGGCTAGGGTTATAGATCCGATTACGGTTACGATTGGACCTAGGGTTAGGGTTATGTTGAGGGCTAGGGTTAGAGATCCGGTTAGGGTTACGATTGCACCTAGGGTTAGGGTTATGTTGAGGGCTAGGGTTAGAGTTCCGGGTAGGGTTACGATTGCACCTAGGGTTAGGGTTATGTTGACGGCTAGGGTTAGAGATCCGGTTACGGTTACGATTGGACCTAGGGTTGCTGTTATGTTGAGGGCTAGGTTTAGAGTTCCGGTTAGGGTTACGATTGGACCTAGGGTTAGGGTTATGTTGAGGGCTAGGGTTAGAGATCCGGTTAGGGTTACGATTGGACCTAGGGTTAGGGTTATGTTGAGGGCTAGGGTTAGAGATCCGGTTAGGGTTACGATTGGATCTAGGGTTAGGGTTATGTTGAGGGCTAGGGTTAGAGATCCGGTTAGGGTTACGATTGCACCTAGGGTTAGGGTTATGTTGACGGCTAGGGTTAGAGATCCGGTTACGGTTACGATTGGACCTAGGGTTACTGTTATGTTGAGGGCTAGGTTTAGAGTTCCGGTTAGGGTTACGATTGGACCTAGGGTTAGGGTTATGTTGAGGGCTAGGGTTAGAGATCCGGTTAGGGTTACGATTGGACCTAGGGTTAGGGTTATGTTGAGGGCTAGGGTTAGAGATCCGGTTAGGGTTACGATTGGATCTAGGGTTAGGGTTATGTTGAGGGCTAGGGTTCGAGAGACGGTTAGGGTTACGATTGGACCTAGGGTTAGGGTTATGTTGAGGGCAGGGTTAGAGATCCGGTTAGTGTCACGATTGGACCTAGGGTTAGGGTTATGTTGAGGGCTAGGGTTAGAGATCCGGTTAGGGTTACGATTGGACCTAGGTTAGGGTTATGTTGAGGGCTAGGGTTAGAGAGAGGGTTAGGGTTCCGATTAGACCTAGGGTTAGGGTTATGTTGAGGGCTAGGGTTAGAGAGATAGTTAGGGTCACGATTGGACCTAGGTTTGGGTTATGTTGAGGGCTAGGGTTAGAGATCTCGTTAGGGTTACGATTGGACCTAGGGTTAGGGTTATGTTGAGGGCTAGGGTTAGAGATCCGATTACGGTTACGATTGGACCTAGGGTTAGGGTTATGTTGAGGGCTAGGGTTAGAGATCCGGTTAGGGTTACGATTGCACCTAGGGTTAGGGTTATGTTGAGGGCTAGGGTTAGAGTTCCGGGTAGGGTTACGATTGCACCTAGGGTTAGGGTTATGTTGACGGCTAGGGTTAGAGATCCGGTTACGGTTACGATTGGACCTAGGGTTACTGTTATGTTGAGGGCTAGGTTTAGAGTTCCGGTTAGGGTTACGATTGGACCTAGGGTTAGGGTTATGTTGAGGGCTAGGGTTAGAGATCCGGGTAGGGTTACGATTGCACCTAGGGTTAGGGTTATGTTGAGGGCTAGTTTTAGAGATCCGGTTAGGGACACGATTGGACCTAGGGTTAGGGTTATGTTGAGGGCTAGGGTTAGAGATCCGGTTAGGGTTACGATTGGACCTAGGGTTAGGGTTATGTTGAGGGCTAGGATTAGAGATCCGGTTAGGGTTACGATTGGACCTAGGGTTAGGGTTATGTTGAGGGCTAGGGTTAGAGTTCCGGGTAGGGTTACGATTGCACCTAGGGTTAGGGTTATGTTGACGGCTAGGGTTAGAGATCCGGTTACGGTTACGATTGGACCTAGGGTTACTGTTATGTTGAGGGCTAGGTTTAGAGTTCCGGTTAGGGTTACGATTGGACCTAGGGTTAGGGTTATGTTGAGGGCTAGGGTTAGAGATCCGGTTAGGGTTACGATTGGACCTAGGGTTAGGGTTATGTTGAGGGCTAGGGTTAGAGATCCGGTTAGGGTTACGATTGGATCTAGGGTTAGGGTTATGTTGAGGGCTAGGGTTCGAGAGACGGTTAGGGTTACGATTGGACCTAGGGTTAGGGTTATGTTGAGGGCAGGGTTAGAGATCCGGTTAGGGTCACGATTGGACCTAGGGTTAGGGTTATGTTGAGGGCTAGGGTTAGAGATCCGGTTAGGGTTACGATTGGACCTAGGTTAGGGTTATGTTGAGGGCTAGGGTTAGAGACAGGGTTAGGGTTCCGATTAGACCTAGGGTTAGGGTTATGTTGAGGGCTAGGGTTAGAGAGACAGTTAGGGTCACGATTGGACCTAGGTTTGGGTCATGTTGAGGGCTAGGGTTAGAGATCTCGTTAGGGTTACGATTGGACCTAGGGTTAGGGTTATGTTGAGGGCTAGGGTTATAGATCCGATTACGGTTACGATTGGACCTAGGGTTAGGGTTATGTTGAGGGCTAGGGTTAGAGATCCGGTTAGGGTTACGATTGCACCTAGGGTTAGGGTTATGTTGAGGGCTAGGGTTAGAGTTCCGGGTAGGGTTACGATTGCACCTAGGGTTAGGGTTATGTTGACGGCTAGGGTTAGAGATCCGGTTACGGTTACGATTGGACCTAGGGTTCCTGTTATGTTGAGGGCTAGGTTTAGAGTTCCGGTTAGGGTTACGATTGGACCTAGGGTTAGGGTTATGTTGAGGGCTAGGGTTAGAGATCCGGGTAGGGTTACGATTGCACCTAGGGTTAGGGTTATGTTGAGGGCTAGGGTTAGAGATCCGGTTAGGGACACGATTGGACCTAGGGTTAGGGTTATGTTGAGGGCTAGGGTTAGAGATCCGGTTAGGGTTACGATTGGACCTAGGGTTAGGGTTATGTTGAGGGCTAGGATTAGAGATCCGGTTAGGGTTACGATTGGACCTAGGGTTAGGGTTATGTTGAGGGCTAGGGTTAGAGTTCCGGGTAGGGTTACAATTGCACCTAGGGTTAGGGTTATGTTGACGGCTAGGGTTAGAGATCCGGTTACGGTTACGATTGGACCTAGGGTTACTGTTATGTTGAGGGCTAGGTTTAGAGTTCCGGTTAGGGTTACGATTGGACCTAGGGTTAGGGTTATGTTGAGGGCTAGGGTTAGAGATCCGGTTAGGGTTACGATTGGACCTAGGGTTAGGGTTATGTTGAGGGCTAGGGTTAGAGATCCGGTTAGGGTTACGATTGGATCTAGGGTTAGGGTTATGTTGAGGGCTAGGGTTCGAGAGACGGTTAGGGTTACGATTGGACCTAGGGTTAGTGTTATGTTGAGGGCAGGGTTAGAGATCCGGTTAGGGTCACGATTGGACCTAGGGTTAGGGTTATGTTGAGGGCTAGGGTTAGAGATCCGGTTAGGGTTACGATTGGACCTAGGTTAGGGTTATGTTGAGGGCTAGGGTTAGAGAGAGGGTTAGGGTTCCGATTAGACCTAGGGTTAGGGTTATGTTGAGGGCTAGGGTTAGAGAGACAGTTAGGGTCACGATTGGACCTAGGTTTGGGTTATGTTGAGGGCTAGGGTTAGAGATCTCGTTAGGGTTACGATTGGACCTAGGGTTAGGGTTATGTTGAGGGCTAGGGTTATAGATCCGATTACGGTTACGATTGGACCTAGGGTTAGGGTTATGTTGAGGGCTAGGGTTAGAGATCCGGTTAGGGTTACGATTGCACCTAGGGTTAGGGTTATGTTGAGGGCTAGGGTTAGAGTTCCGGGTAGGGTTACGATTGCACCTAGGGTTAGGGTTATGTTGACGGCTAGGGTTAGAGATCCGGTTACGGTTACGATTGGACCTAGAGTTACTGTTATGTTGAGGGCTAGGTTTAGAGTTCCGGTTAGGGTTACGATTGGACCTAGGGTTAGGGTTATGTTGAGGGCTAGGGTTAGAGATCCGGTTAGGGTTACGATTGGACCTAGGGTTAGGGTTATGTTGAGGGCTAGGGTTAGAGATCCGGTTAGGGTTACGATTGGACCTAGGGTTAGGGTTATGTTGAGGGCTAGGGTTAGAGATCCGGTTAGGGTTACGATTGGATCTAGGGTTAGGGTTATGTTGAGGGCTAGGGTTAGAGATCCGGTTAGGGTTACGATTGCACCTAGGGTTAGGGTTATGTTGAGGGCTAGGGTTAGAGATCCGGTTAGGGTTACGATTGGACCTAGGGTTAGGGTTATGTTGAGGGCTAGGGTTCGAGAGACGGTTAGGGTTACGATTGGACCTAGGGTTAGGGTGATGTTGAGGGCTAGGGTTAGAGATCCTGTTAGGGTTACGATTGGACCTAGGGTTATGGTGATGTTGATGGCTAGGGTTAGAGATCCGATTAGGGTTACGATTGTACCTAGGGTTAGGGTTATGTTGAGGGTTAGGGTTGGAGATCCGGTTAGGGTTACGATTGGACCTAGGGTTAGGGTTATGTTGAGGGATAGTGTTAGAGATCCGGTAAGGGTTACGATTGGACCTAGGGTTAGGGTCATGTTGAGTTCTAGGTTTAGAGATCCGGTTAGGGTTACGATTGGACCTAGGGTTAGGGTTATGTTGAGGGCTATGGTTAGAGATCCGGTTAGGGTTACGATTGGACCTAGGGTTAGGGTTATGTTGAGGGCTAGGGTTCGAGAGACGGTTAGGGTTACGATTGGACCTAGGGTTAGGGTTATGTTGAGGGCAGGGTTAGAGATCCGGTTAGGGTCACGATTGGACCTAGGGTTAGGGTTATGTTGAGGGCTAGGGTTAGAGATCCGGTTAGGGTTACGATTGGACCTAGGTTAGGGTTATGTTGAGGGCTAGGGTTAGAGAGAGGGTTAGGGTTCCGATTAGACCTAGGGTTATGGTTATGTTGAGGGCTAGGGTTAGAGAGACAGTTAGGGTCACGATTGGACCTAGGTTTGGGTTATGTTGAGGGCTAGGGTTAGAGATCTCGTTAGGGTTACGATTGGACCTAGGGTTAGGGTTATGTTGAGGGCTAGGGTTATAGATCCGATTACGGTTACGATTGGACCTAGGGTTAGGGTTATGTTGAGGGCTAGGGTTAGAGATCCGGTTAGGGTTACGATTGCACCTAGGGTTAGGGTTATGTTGAGGGCTAGGGTTAGAGTTCCGGGTAGGGTTACGATTGCACCTAGGGTTAGGGTTATGTTGACGGCTAGGGTTAGAGATCCGGTTACGGTTACGATTGGACCTAGGGTTACTGTTATGTTGAGGGCTAGGTTTAGAGTTCCGGTTAGGGTTACGATTGGACCTAGGGTTAGGGTTATGTTGAGGGCTAGGGTTAGAGATCCGGTTAGGGTTACGATTGGACCTAGGGTTAGGGTTATGTTGAGGGCTAGGGTTAGAGATCCGGTTAGGGTTACGATTGGATCTAGGGTTAGGGTTATGTTGAGGGCTAGGGTTACAGATCCGGTTAGGGTTACGATTGCACCTAGGGTTAGGTTTATGTTGAGGGCTAGGGTTAGAGATCCGGGTAGGGTTACGATTGCACCTAGGGTTAGGGTTATGTTGACGGCTAGGGTTAGAGATCCGGTTAGGGTCACGATTGGACCTTGGGTTAGGGTTATCTTGAGGGCTAGGGTTAGAGATCCGGTTAGGGTCACGATTGGACCTAGGGTTAGGGTTATGTTGAGGGCTAGGGTTAGAGATCCGGTTAGGGTCACGATTGCACCTTGGGTTAGGGTTATGTTGAGGGCTAGGGTTAGAGATCAGGTTAGGGTTACGATTGCACCTAGGGTTATGGTTATGTTGAGCGCTAGGGTTAGAGATCCGGGTAGGGTTACGATTGCACCTAGGGTTAGGGTTATGTTGAGGGCTAGGGTTAGAGATCCGGTTAGGGACACGATTGGACCTAGGGTTAGGGTTATGTTGAGGGCCAGGGTTAGAGATCCGGTTAGGGTTACGATTGGACCTAGGGTTAGGGTTATGTTGAGGGCTAGGATTAGAGATCCGGTTAGGGTTACGATTGGACCTAGGGTTAGGGTTATGTTGAGGGCTAGGGTTAGAGTTCCGGGTAGGGTTACGATTGCACCTAGGGGTAGGGTTATGTTGACGGCTAGGGTTAGAGATCCGGTTACGGTTACGATTGGACCTAGGGTTACTGTTATGTTGAGGGCTAGGTTTAGAGTTCCGGTTAGGGTTACGATTGGACCTAGGGTTAGGGTTATGTTGAGGGCTAGGGTTAGAGATCCGGTTAGGGTTACGATTGGACCTAGGGTTAGGGTTATGTTGAGGGCTAGGTTTAGAGATCCGGTTAGGGTTACGATTGGATCTAGGGTTAGGGTTATGTTGAGGGCTAGGGTTAGAGATCCGGTTAGGGTTACGATTGCACCTAGGGTTAGGGTTATGTTGAGGGCTAGGGTTAGAGATCCGGGTAGGGTTACGATTGCAACTAGGGTTAGGGTTATGTTGACGGCTAGGGTTAGAGATCCGGTTAGGGTCACGATTGGACCTTGGGTTAGGGTTATCTTGAGGGCTAGGGTTAGAGATCCGGTTAGGGTCACGATTGGACCTAGGGTTAGGGTTATGTTGAGGGCTAGGGTTAGAGATCCGGTTAGGGTTACGATTGCACCTAGGGTTAGGGTTATGTTGAGGGCTAGGGTTAGAGTTCCGGGTAGGGTTACGATTGCACCTAGGGTTAGGGTTATGTTGACGGCTAGGGTTAGAGATCCGGTTACGGTTACGATTGGACCTAGGGTTACTGTTATGTTGAGGGCTAGGTTTAGAGTTCCGGTTAGGGTTACGATTGGACCTAGGGTTAGGGTTATGTTGAGGGCTAGGGTTAGAGATCCGGGTAGGGTTACGATTGCACCTAGGGTTAGGGTTATTTTGAGGGCTAGGGTTAGAGATCCGGTTAGGGACACGATTGGACCTAGGGTTAGGGTTATGTTGATGGCTAGGGTTAGAGATCCGGTTAGGGTTACGATTGGACCTAGGGTTAGGGTTATGTTGAGGGCTAGGATTAGAGATCCGGTTAGGGTTACGATTGGACCTAGGGTTAGGGTTATGTTGAGGGCTAGGGTTAGAGTTCCGGGTAGGGTTACGATTGCACCTAGGGTTAGGGTTATGTTGACGCCTAGGGTTAGAGATCCGGTTACGGTTACGATTGGACCTAGGGTTACTGTTATGTTGAGGGCTAGGTTTAGAGTTCCGGTTAGGGTTACGATTGGACCTAGGGTTAGGGTTATGTTGAGGGCTAGGGTTAGAGATCCGGTTAGGGTTACGATTGGACCTAGGGTTAGGGTTATGTTGAGGGCTAGGGTTAGAGATCCGGTTAGGGTTACGATTGGATCTAGGGTTAGGGTTATGTTGAGGGCTATGGTTCGAGAGACGGTTAGGGTTACGATTGGACCTAGGGTTAGGGTTATGTTGAGGGCAGGGTTAGAGATCCGGTTAGGGTCACGATTGGACCTAGGGTTAGGGTTATGTTGAGGGCTAGGGTTAGAGATCCGGTTAGGGTTACGATTGGACCTAGGTTAGGGTTATGTTGAGGGCTAGGTTTAGAGAGACGGTTAGTGTTCCGATTAGACCTAGGGTTAGGGTTATGTTGAGGGCTAGGGTTAGAGAGACAGTTAGGGTCACGATTGGACCTAGGTTTGGGTTATGTTGAGGGCTAGGGTTAGAGATCTCGTTAGGGTTACGATTGGACCTAGGGTTAGGGTTATGTTGAGGGCTAGGGTTATAGATCCGATTACGGTTACTATTGGACCTAGGGTTAGGGTTATGTTGAGGGCTAGGGTTAGAGATCCGGTTAGGGTTACGATTGCACCTAGGGTTAGGGTTATGTTGAGGGCTAGGGTTAGAGTTCCGGGTAGGGTTACGATTGCACCTAGGGTTAGGGTTATGTTGACGGCTAGGGTTAGAGATCCGGTTACGGTTACGATTGGACCTAGGGTTACTGTTATGTTGAGGGCTAGGTTTAGAGTTCCGGTTAGGGTTACGATTGGACCTAGGGTTAGGGTTATGTTGAGGGCTAGGGTTAGAGATCCGGTTAGGGTTACGATTGGACCTAGGGTTAGGGTTATGTTGAGGGCTAGGGTTAGAGATCCGGTTAGGGTTACGATTGGATCTAGGGTTAGGGTTATGTTGAGGGCTAGGGTTAGAGATCCGGTTAGGGTTACGATTGCACCTAGGGTTAGGGTTATGTTGAGGGCTAGGGTTAGAGATCCGGGTAGGGTTACGATTGCACCTAGGGTTAGGGTTATGTTGACGGCTAGGGTTAGAGATCCGGTTAGGGTCACGATTGGACCTTGGGTTAGGGTTATCTTGAGGGATAGGGTTAGAGATCCGGTTAGGGTCACGATTGGACCTAGGGTTAGGTTTATGTTGAGGGCTAGGGTTAGATATCCGGTTAGGGTTCCGATTGGACCTAGGGTTAGGGTTATGTTGAGGGCTAGGGTTAGATATCCGGTTAGGGTTACGATTGGACCTAGGGTTAGGGTTATGTTGAGGGCTAGGGTTAGAGATCCAGTTAGGGTCACGATTGGACCTAGGGTTAGGGTTATGTTGAGGGCTAGGGTTATAGATCCGATTACGGTTACGATTGGACCTAGGGTTAGGGTTATGTTGAGGGCTAGGGTTAGAGATCCGGTTAGGTTTACGATTGCACCTAGGGTTAGGGTTATGTTGAGGGCTAGGGTTAGAGTTCCGGGTAGGGTTACGATTGCACCTAGGGTTAGGGTTATGTTGACGGCTAGGGTTAGAGATCCGGTTACAGTTACGATTGGACCTAGGGTTACTGTTATGTTGAGGGCTAGGTTTAGAGTTCCGGTTAGGGTTACGATTGGACCTAGGGTTAGGGTTATGTTGAGGGCTAGGGTTAGAGATCCGGTTAGGGTTACGATTGGACCTAGGGTTAGGGTTATGTTGAGGGCTAGGGTTAGAGATCCGGTTAGGGTTACGATTGGATCTAGGGTTAGGGTTATGTTGAGGGCTAGGGTTAGAGATCCGGTTAGGGTTACGATTTGATCTAGGGTTAGGGTTATGTTGAGGGCTAGGGTTAGAGATCCGGTTAGGGTTACGATTGCACCTAGGGTTAGGGTTATGTTGAGGGCTAGGGTTAGAGATCCGGGTAGGGTTACGATTGCACCTAGGGTTAGGGTTATGTTAACGGCTAGGGTTAGAGATCCGGTTAGGGTCACGATTGGACCTTGGGTTAGGGTTATCTTGAGGGCTAGGGTTAGAGATCCGGGTAGGGTCACGATTGCACCTTGGGTTAGGGTTATGTTGAGGGCTAGGGTTAGAGATCCGGTTAGGGTTACGATTGCACCTAGTGTTATGGTTATGTTGAGAGCTAGGGTTAGAGATCCGGGTAGGGTTACGATTGCACCTAGGGTTAGGGTTATGTTGAGGGCTAGGGTTAGAGATTCGGTTAGGGACACGATTGGACCTAGGGTTAGGGTTATGTTGAGGGCTAGGGTTAGAGATCCGGTTAGGGTTACGATTGGACCTAGGGTTAGGGTTATGTTGAGGGCTAGGATTAGAGATCCGGTTAGGGTTACGATTGGACCTAGGGTTAGGGTTATGTTGAGGGCTAGGGTTAGAGTTCCGAGTAGGGTTACGATTGCACCTAGGGTTAGGGTTATGTTGACGGCTAGGGTTAGAGATCCGGTTACAGTTACGATTGGACCTAGGGTTACTGTTATGTTGAGGGCTAGGTTTAGAGTTCCGGTTAGGGTTACGATTGGACCTAGGGTTAGGGTTATGTTGAGGGCTAGGGTTAGAGATCCGGTTAGGGTTACGATTGCACCTAGGGTTAAGGTTATGTTGAGGGCTAGGGTTAGAGATCCGGTTAGGGTTACGATTGGATCTAGGGTTAGGGTTATGTTGAGGGCTAGGGTTAGAGATCCGGTTACGGTTACGATTGGACCTAGGGTTAGGCTTATGTTGAGGGCTAGGGTTAGAGATCCGGTTAGGGTTAAGATTGGACCTAGGGTTAGGGTTATGTTGAGGGCTAGGGTTAGAGATCCGGTTAGGGTTACGATTGGACCTAGGGTTAGTGTTATGTTGAGGGCTAGGGTTAGAGATCCGGTTAGGGTTACGATTGGACCTAGGGTTAGGGTGATGTTGAGGGCTAGGGTTAGAGATCCGGTTAGGGTTACGATTGGACCTAGGGTTATGGTGATGTTGATGGCTAGGGTTAGAGATCCGGTTAGGGTTACGATTGTACCTAGGGTTAGGGTTATGTTGTGGGTTAGGGTTGGAGATCCGGTTAGGGTTACGATTGGACCTAGGGTTAGGGTTATGTTGAGGGATAGTGTTAGAGATCCGGTAAGGGTTACGATTGGACCTAGGGTTAGGGTCATGTTGAGTGCTAGGTTTAGAGATCCGGTTAGGGTTACGATTGGACCTAGGGTTAGGGTTATGTTGAGGGCTAGGGTTAGAGATCCGGTTAGGGTTACGATTGGACCTAGGGTTAGGGTTATGTTGAGGGCTAGGGTTCGAGAGACGGTTAGGGTTACGATTGGACCTAGGGTTAGGGTTATGTTGAGGGCAGGGTTAGAGATCCGGTTAGGGTCACGATTGGACCTAGGGTTAGGGTTATGTTGAGGGCTAGGGTTAGAGATCCGGTTAGGGTTACGATTGGACCTAGGTTAGGGTTATGTTGAGGGCTAGGGTTAGAGAGAGGGTTAGGGTTCCGATTAGACCTAGGGTTAGGGTTATGTTGAGCGCTAGGGTTAGAGAGACAGTTAGGGTCACGATTGGACCTAGGTTTGGGTTATGTTGAGGGCTAGGGTTAGAGATCTCGTTAGGGTTACGATTGGACCTAGGGTTAGGGTTATGTTGAGGGCTAGGGTTATAGATCCGATTACGGTTACGATTGGACCTAGGGTTAGGGTTATGTTGAGGGCTAGGGTTAGAGATCCGGTTAGGGTTACGATTGCACCTAGGGTTAGGGTTATGTTGAGGGCTAGGGTTAGAGTTCCGGGTAGGGTTACGATTGCACCTAGGGTTAGGGTTATGTTGACGGCTAGGGTTAGAGATCCGGTTACGGTTACGATTGGACCTAGGGTTACTGTTATGTTGAGGGCTAGGTTTAGAGTTCCGGTTAGGGTTACGATTGGACCTAGGGTTAGGGTTATGTTGAGGGCTAGGGTTAGAGATCCGGTTAGGGTTACGATTGGACCTAGGGTTAGGGTTATGTTGAGGGCTAGGGTTAGAGATCCGGTTAGGGTTACGATTGGATCTAGGGTTAGGGTTATGTTGAGGGCTAGGGTTAGAGATCCGGTTAGGGTTACGATTGCACCTAGGGTTAGGGTTATGTTGAGGGCTAGGGTTAGAGATCCGGGTAGGGTTACGATTGCACCTAGGGTTAGGGTTATGTTGACGGCTAGGGTTAGAGATCCGGTTAGGGTCACGATTGGACCTTGGGTTAGGGTTATCTTGAAGGCTAGGGTTAGAGATCCGGTTAGGGTCACGATTGGACCTAGGGTTAGGGTTATGTTGAGGGCTAGGGTTAGAGCTCCGGTTAGGGTCACGATTGCACCTTGGGTTAGGGTTATGTTGAGGGCTAGGGTTAGAGATCCGGTTAGGGTTACGATTGCACCTAGGGTTATGGTTATGTTGAGCGCTAGGGTTAGAGATCCGGGTAGGGTTACGATTGCACCTAGGGTTAGGGTTATGTTGAGGGCTAGGGTTAGAGATCCGGTTAGGGACACGATTGGACCTAGGGTTAGGGTTATGTTGAGGGCTAGGGTTAGAGATCCGGTTAGGGTTACGAATGGACCTAGGGTTAGGGTTATGTTGAGGGCTAGGATTAGAGATCCGGTTAGGGTTACGATTGGACCTAGGGTTAGGGTTATGTTGAGGGCTAGGGTTAGAGTTCCGGGTAGGGTTACGATTGCACCTAGGGTTAGGGTTATGTTGACGGCTAGGGTTAGAGATCCGGTTACGGTTACGATTGGACCTAGGGTTACTGTTATGTTGAGGGCTAGGTTTAGAGTTCCGGTTAGGGTTACGATTGGACCTAGGGTTAGGGTTATGTTGAGGGCTAGGGTTAGAGATCCGGTTAGGGTTACGATTGGACCTAGGGTTAGGGTTATGTTGAGGGCTAGGGTTAGAGATCCGGTTAGGGTTACGATTGGATCTAGGGTTAGGGTTATGTTGAGGGCTAGGGTTAGAGATCCGGTTAGGGTTACGATTGCACCTAGGGTTAGGGTTATGTTGAGGGCTAGGGTTAGAGATCCGGGTAGGGTTACGATTGCACCTAGGGTTAGGGTTATGTTGACGGCTAGGGTTAGAGATCCGGTTAGGGTCACGATTGGACCTTGGGTTAGGGTTATCTTGAGGGCTAGGGTTAGAGATCCGGTTAGGGTCACGATTGGACCTAGGGTTAGGGTTATGTTGAGGGCTAGGGTTAGAGATCCGGTTAGGGTCACGATTGCACCTTGGGTTAGGGTTATGTTGAGGGCTAGGGTTAGAGATCCGGTTAGGGTTACGATTGCACCTAGGGTTATGGTTATGTTGAGGGCTAGGGTTAGAGATCCGGGTAGGGTTACGATTGCACCTAGGGTTAGGGTTATGTTGAGGGCTAGGGTTAGAGATCCGGTTAGGGACACGATTGGACTAGGGTTAGGGTTATGTTGAGGGCTAGTGTTAGAGATCCGGTTAGGGTTACGATTGGACCTAGGGTTAGGGTTATGTTGAGGGCTAGGGTTAGAGTTCCGGGTAGGGTTACGATTGCACCTAGGGTTAGGGTTATGTTGACGGCTAGGGTTAGAGATCCGGTTACGGTTACGATTGGACCTAGGGTTACTGTTATGTTGAGGGCTAGGTTTAGAGTTCCGGTTAGGGTTACGATTGGACCTAGGGTTAGGGTTATGTTGAGGGCTAGGGTTAGAGATCCGGTTAGGGTTACGATTGGACCTAGGGTTAGGGTGATGTTGAGGGCTAGGGTTAGAGATCCGGTTAGGGTTACGATTGGATCTAGGGTTAGGGTTATGTTGAGGGCTAGGGTTCGAGAGACGGTTAGGGTTACGATTGGACCTAGGGTTAGTGTTATGTTGAGGGCAGGGTTAGAGATCCGGTTAGGGTCACGATTGGACCTAGGGTTAGGGTTATGTTGAGGGCTAGGGTTAGAGATCCGGTTAGGGTTACGATTGGACCTAGGTTAGGGTTATGTTGAGGGCTAGGGTTAGAGAGAGTGTTAGGGTTCCGATTAGACCTAGGGTTAGGGTTATGTTGAGGGCTAGGGTTAGAGAGACAGTTAGGGTCACGATTGGACCTAAGTTTGGGTTATGTTGAGGGCTAGGGTTAGAGATCCGGTTAGGGTCACGATTGCACCTTGGGTTAGGGTTATGTTGAGGGCTAGGGTTAGAGATCCGGTTAGGGTTACGATTGCACCTAGGGTTATGGTTATGTTGAGGGCTAGGGTTAGAGATCCGGGTAGGGTTATGATTGCACCTAGGGTTAGGGTTATGTTGAGGGCTAGGGTTAGAGATCCGGTTAGGGTTACGATTGGATCTAGGGTTAGGGTTATGTTGAGGGCTAGGGTTAGAGATCCGGTTAGGGTTACGATTTGATCTAGGGTTAGGGTTATGTTGAGGGCTAGGGTTAGAGATCCGGTTAGGGTTACGATTGCACCTAGGGTTAGGGTTATGTTGAGGGCTAGGGTTAGAGATCCGGGTAGGGTTACGATTGCACCTAGGGTTAGGGTTATGTTAACGGCTAGGGTTAGAGATCCGGTTAGGGTCACGATTGGACCTTGGGTTAGGGTTATCTTGAGGGCTAGGGTTAGAGATCCGGTTAGGGTCACGATTGGACCTAGGGTTAGGGTTATGTTGAGGGCTAGGGTTAGAGATCCGGTTAGGGTCACGATTGCACCTTGGGTTAGGGTTATGTTGAGGGCTAGGGTTAGAGATCCGGTTAGGGTTACGATTGCACCTAGTGTTATGGTTATGTTGAGGGCTAGGGTTAGAGATCCGGGTAGGGTTACGATTGCACCTAGGGTTAGGGTTATGTTGAGGGCTAGGGTTAGAGATTCGGTTAGGGACACGATTGGACCTAGGGTTAGGGTTATGTTGAGGGCTAGGGTTAGAGATCCGGTTAGGGTTACGATTGGACCTAGGGTTAGGGTTATGTTGAGGGCTAGGATTAGAGATCCGGTTAGGGTTACGATTGGACCTAGGGTTAGGGTTATGTTGAGGGCTAGGGTTAGAGTTCCGAGTAGGGTTACGATTGCACCTAGGGTTAGGGTTATGTTGACGGCTAGGGTTAGAGATCCGGTTACGGTTACGATTGGACCTAGGGTTACTGTTATGTTGAGGGCTAGGTTTAGAGTTCCGGTTAGGGTTACGATTGGACCTAGGGTTAGGGTTATGTTGAGGGCTAGGGTTAGAGATCCGGTTAGGGTTACGATTGCACCTAGGGTTAAGGTTATGTTGAGGGCTAGGGTTAGAGATCCGGTTAGGGTTACGATTGGATCTAGGGTTAGGGTTATGTTGAGGGCTAGGGTTAGAGATCCGGTTACGGTTACGATTGGACCTAGGGTTAGGCTTATGTTGAGGGCTAGGGTTAGAGATCCGGTTAGGGTTAAGATTGGACCTAGGGTTAGGGTTATGTTGAGGGCTAGGGTTAGAGATCCGGTTAGGGTTACGATTGGACCTAGGGTTAGGGTTATGTTGAGGGCTAGGGTTAGAGATCCGGTTAGGGTTACGATTGGACCTAGGGTTAGGGTGATGTTGAGGGCTAGGGTTAGAGATCCGGTTAGGGTTACGATTGGACCTAGGGTTATGGTGATGTTGATGGCTAGGGTTAGAGATCCGGTTAGGGTTACGATTGTACCTAGGGTTAGGGTTATGTTGTGGGTTAGGGTTGGAGATCCGGTTAGGGTTACGATTGGACCTAGGGTTAGGGTTATGTTGAGGGATAGTGTTAGAGATCCGGTAAGGGTTACGATTGGACCTAGGGTTAGGGTCATGTTGAGTGCTAGGTTTAGAGATCCGGTTAGGGTTACGATTGGACCTAGGGTTAGGGTTATGTTGAGGGCTAGGGTTAGAGATCCGGTTAGGGTTACGATTGGACCTAGGGTTAGGGTTATGTTGAGGGCTAGGGTTCGAGAGACGGTTAGGGTTACGATTGGACCTAGGGTTAGGGTTATGTTGAGGGCAGGGTTAGAGATCCGGTTAGGGTCACGATTGGACCTAGGGTTAGGGTTATGTTGAGGGCTAGGGTTAGAGATCCGGTTAGGGTTACGATTGGACCTAGGTTAGGGTTATGTTGAGGGCTAGGGTTAGAGAGAGGGTTTGGGTTCCGATTAGACCTAGGGTTAGGGTTATGTTGAGGGCTAGGGTTAGAGAGACAGTTAGGGTCACGATTGGACCTAGGTTTGGGTTATGTTGAGGGCTAGGGTTAGAGATCTCGTTAGGGTTACGATTGGACCTAGGGTTAGGGTTATGTTGAGGGCTAGGGTTATAGTTCCGATTACGGTTACGATTGGACCTAGGGTTAGGGTTATGTTGAGGGCTAGGGTTAGAGATCCGGTTAGGGTTACGATTGCACCTAGGGTTAGGGTTATGTTGAGGGCTAGGGTTAGAGTTCCGGGTAGGGTTACGATTGCACCTAGGGTTAGGGTTATGTTGACGGCTAGGGTTAGAGATCCGGTTACGGTTACGATTGGACCTAGGGTTACTGTTATGTTGAGGGCTAGGTTTAGAGTTCCGGTTAGGGTTACGATTGGACCTAGGGTTAGGGTTATGTTGAGGGCTAGGGTTAGAGATCCGGTTAGGGTTACGATTGGACCTAGGGTTAGGGTTATGTTGAGGGCTAGGGTTAGAGATCCGGTTAGGGTTACCATTGGATCTAGGGTTAGGGTTATGTTGAGGGCTAGGGTTAGAGATCCGGTTAGGGTTACGATTGCACCTAGGGTTAGGGTTATGTTGAGGGCTAGGGTTAGAGATCCGGGTAGGGTTACGATTGCACCTAGGGTTAGGGTTATGTTGACGGCTAGGGTTAGAGATCCGGTTAGGGTCACGATTGGACCTTGGGTTAGGGTTATCTTGAAGGCTAGGGTTAGAGATCCGGTTAGGGTCACGATTGGACCTAGGGTTAGGGTTATGTTGAGGGCTAGGGTTAGAGCTCCGGTTAGGGTCACGATTGCACCTTGGGTTAGGGTTATGTTGAGGGCTAGGGTTAGAGATCCGGTTAGGGTTACGATTGCACCTAGGGTTATGGTTATGTTGAGCGCTAGGGTTAGAGATCCGGGTAGGGTTACGATTGCACCTAGGGTTAGGGTTATGTTGAGGGCTAGGGTTAGAGATCCGGTTAGGGACACGATTGGACCTAGGGTTAGGGTTATGTTGAGGGCTAGGGTTAGAGATCCGGTTAGGGTTACGATTGGACCTAGGGTTAGGGTTATGTTGAGGGCTAGGGTTAGAGATCCGGTTAGGGTTACGATTGGACCTAGGGTTAGGGTTATGTTGAGGGCTAGGGTTAGAGCTCCGGTTAGGGTCACGATTGCACCTTGGGTTAGGGTTATGTTGAGGGCTAGGGTTAGAGTTCCGGGTAGGGTTACGATTGCACCTAGGGTTAGGGTTATGTTGACGGCTAGGGTTAGAGATCCGGTTACGGTTACGATTCGACCTAGGGTTACTGTTATGTTGAGGGCTAAGTTTAGAGTTCCGGTTAGGGTTACGATTGGACCTAGGGTTAGGGTTATGTTGAGGGCTAGGGTTAGAGATCCGGTTAGGGTTACGATTGCACCTAGGGTTAGGGTTATGTTGACGGCTAGGGTTAGAGATCCGGTTAGGGTCACGATTGGACCTTGGGTTAGGGTTATCTTGAGGGCTAGGGTTAGAGATCCGGTTAGGGTCACGATTGGACCTAGGGTTAGGGTTATGTTGAGGGCTAGGGTTAGAGATCCGGTTAGGGTCACGATTGCACCTTGGGTTAGGGTTATGTTGAGGGCTAGGGTTAGAGATCCGGTTAGGGTTACGATTGCACCTAGGGTTATGGTTATGTTCAGGGCTAGGGTTAGAGATCCGGGTAGGGTTACGATTGCACCTAGGGTTAGGGTTATGTTGAGGGCTAGGGTTAGAGATCCGGTTAGGGACACGATTGGACCTAGGGTTAGGGTTATGTTGAGGGCTAGGGTTAGAGATCCGGTTAGGGTTACGATTGGACCTAGGGTTAGGGTTATGTTGAGGGCTAGGATTAGGGATCCGGTTAGGGTTACGATTGGACCTAGGGTTAGGGTTATGTTGAGGGCTAGGGTTAGAGTTCCGGGTAGGGTTACGATTGCACCTAGGGTTAGGGTTATGTTGACGGCTAGGGTTAGAGATCCGGTTACGGTTACGATTGGACCTAGGGTTACTGTTATGTTGAGGGCTAGGTTTAGAGTTCCGGTTAGGGTTACGATTGGACCTAGGGTTAGGGTTATGTTGAGGGCTAGGGTTAGAGATCCGGTTAGGGTTACGATTGGACCTAGGGTTAGGGTTATGTTGAGGGCTAGGGTTAGAGATCCGGTTAGGGTCACGATTGCACCTTGGGTTAGGGTTATCTTGAGGGCTAGGGTTAGAGATCCGGTTAGGGTCACGATTGGACCTAGGGTTAGGGTTATGTTGAGGGCTAGGGTTAGAGATCCGGTTAGGGTTACGATTGGACCTAGGGTTAGGGTTATGTTGAGGGCTAGGGTTAGAGATCCGGTTAGGGTTACGATTGGATCTAGGGTTAGGGTTATGTTGAGGGCTAGGGTTAGAGATCCGGTTAGGGTTACGATTGCACCTAGGGTTAGGGTTATGTTGAGGGCTAGGGTTAGAGATACGGGTAGGGTTACGATTGCACCTAGGGTTAGGGTTATGTTGACGGCTAGGGTTAGAGATCCGGTTAGGGTCACGATTGGACCTTGGGTTAGGGTTATCTTGAGGGCTAGGGTTAGAGATCCGGTTAGGGTCACGATTGGACCTAGGGTTAGGGTTATGTTGAGGGCTAGGGTTAGAGATCCGGTTAGGGTCACGATTGCACCTTGGGTTAGGGTTATGTTGAGGGCTAGGGTTAGAGATCCGGTTAGGGTTACGATTGCACCTAGGGTTATGGTTATGTTGAGGGCTAGGGTTAGAGATCCGGGTAGGGTTACGATTGCACCTAGGGTTAGGGTAATGTTGAGGGCTAGGGTTAGAGATCCGGTTAGGGACACGATTGGACCTAGGGTTAGGGTTATGTTGAGGGCTAGGGTTAGAGATCCGGTTAGGGTTACGATTGGACCTAGGGTTAGGGTTATGTTGAGGGCTAGGATTAGAGATCCGGTTAGGGTTACGATTGGACCTAGGGTTAGGGTTATGTTGAGGGCTAGGGTTAGAGTTCCGGGTAGGGTTACGATTGCACCTAGGGTTAGGGTTATGTTGACGGCTAGGGTTAGAGATCCGGTTACGGTTACGATTGGACCTAGGGTTACTGTTATGTTGAGGGCTAGGTTTAGAGTTCTGGTTAGGGTTACGATTGGACCTAGGGTTAGGGTTATGTTGAGGGCTAGGGTTAGAGATCCGGTTAGGGTTACGATTGGACCTAGGGTTAGGGTTATGTTGAGGGCTAGGGTTAGAGATCCGGTTAGGGTTACGATTGGATCTAGGGTTAGGGTTATGTTGAGGGCTAGGGTTAGAGATCCGGTTAGGGTTACGATTGCACCTAGGGTTAGGGTTATGTTGAGGGCTAGGGTTAGAGATCCGGGTAGGGTTACGATTGCACCTAGGGTTAGGGTTATGTTGACGGCTAGGGTTAGAGATCCGGTTAGGGTCACGATTGGACCTTGGGTTAGGGTTATCTTGAGGGCTAGGGTTAGAGATCCGGTTAGGGTCACGATTGGACCTAGGGTTAGGGTTATGTTGAGGGCTAGGGTTAGAGATCCGGTTAGGGTCACGATTGCACCTTGGGTTAGGGTTATGTTGAGGGCTAGGGTTAGAGATCCGGTTAGGGTTACGAATGCACCTAGGGTTATGGTTATGTTGAGGGCTAGGGTTAGAGATCCGGGTAGGGTCACGATTGCACCTAGGGTTAGGGTTATGTTGAGGGCTAGGGTTAGAGATCCGGTTAGGGACACGATTGGACCTAGGGTTAGGGTTATGTTGAGGGCTAGGGTTAGAGATCCGGTTAGGGTTACGATTGGACCTAGGGTTAGGGTTATGTTGAGGGCTAGGATTAGAGATCCGGTTAGGGTTACGATTGGACCTAGGGTTAGGGTTATGTTGAGGGCTAGGGTTAGAGAGACGGTTAGGGTTCCGATTGGACCTAGGGTTAGGGTTATGTTGAGGGCTAGGGTTAGATATCCGGTTAGGGTTACGATTGGACCTAGGGTTAGGGTTATGTTGAGGGCTAGGGTTAGAGATCCAGTTAGGGTCACGATTGGACCTAGGGTTAGGGTTATGTTGAGGGCTAGGGTTATAGATCCGATTACGGTTACGATTGGACCTAGGGTTAGGGTTATGTTGAGGGCTAGGGTTAGAGATCCGGTTAGGGTTACGATTGCACCTAGGGTTAGGGTTATGTTGAGGGCTAGGGTTAGAGTTCCGGGTAGGGTTACGATTGCACCTAGGGTTAGGGTTATGTTGACGGCTAGGGTTAGAGATCCGGTTACGGTTACGATTGGACCTAGGGTTACTGTTATGTTGAGGGCTAGGTTTAGAGTTCCGGTTAGGGTTACGATTGGACCTAGGGTTAGGGTTATGTTGAGGGCTAGGGTTAGAGATCCGGTTAGGGTTACGATTGGACCTAGGGTTAGGGTTATGTTGAGGGCTAGGGTTAGAGATCCGGTTAGGGTTACGATTGGATCTAGGGTTAGGGTTATGTTGAGGGCTAGGGTTAGAGATCCGGTTAGGGTTACGATTGCACCTAGGGTTAGGGTTATGTTGAGGGCTAGGGTTAGAGATCCGGGTAGGGTTACGATTGCACCTAGGGTTAGGGTTATGTTGACGGCTAGCGTTAGAGATCCGGTTAGGGTCACGATTGGACCTTGGGTTAGGGTTATCTTGAGGGCTAGGGTTAGAGATCCGGTTAGGGTCACGATTGGACCTAGGGTTAGGGTTATGTTGAGGGCTAGGGTTAGAGATCCGGTGAGGGTCACGATTGCACCTTGGGTTAGGGTTATGTTGAGGGCTAGGGTTAGAGATCCGGTTAGGGTTACGATTGCACCTAGGGTTATGGTTATGTTGAGGGCTAGGGTTAGAGATCCGGGTAGGGTCACGATTGCACCTAGGGTTAGGGTTATGTTGAGGGCTAGGGTTAGAGATCCGGTTAGGGTCACGATTGCACCTTGGGTTAGGGTTATGTTGAGGGCTAGGGTTAGAGATCCGGTTAGGGTTACGATTGCACCTAGGGTTATGGTTATGTTGAGGGCTAGGGTTAGAGATCCGGGTAGGGTTACGATTGCACCTAGGGTTAGGGTTATGTTGAGGGCTAGGGTTAGAGATCCGGTTAGGGACACGATTGGACCTAGGGTTAGGGTTATGTTGAGGGCTAGGGTTAGAGATCCGGTTAGGGTTACGATTGGACCTAGGGTTAGGGTTATGTTGAGGGCTAGGATTAGAGATCCGGTTAGGGTTACGATTGGACCTAGGGTTAGGGTTATGTTGAGGGCTAGGGTTAGAGATCCGGTTAGGGTTCCGATTGGACCTAGGGTTAGGGTTATGTTGAGGGCTAGGGTTAGATATCCGGTTAGGGTTACGATTGGACCTAGGGTTAGGGTTATGTTGAGGGCTAGGGTTAGAGATCCAGTTAGGGTCACGATTGGACCTAGGGTTAGGGTTATGTTGAGGGCTAGGGTTCGAGAGACGGTTAGCGTTACGATTGGACCTAGGGTTAGGGTTATGTTGAGGGCAGGGTTAGAGATCCGGTTAGGGTCACGATTGGACCTAGGGTTAGGGTTATGTTGAGGGCTAGGGTTAGAGATCCGGTTAGGGTTACGATTGGACCTAGGTTAGGGTTATGTTGAGGGCTAGGGTTAGAGAGAGGGTTAGGGTTCCGATTAGACCTAGGGTTAGGGTTATGTTGAGGGCTAGGGTTAGAGAGACAGTTAGGGTCACGATTGGACCTAGGTTTGTGTTATGTTGAGGGCTAGGGTTAGAGATCTCGTTAGGGTTACGATTGGACCTAGGGTTAGGGTTATGTTGAGGGCTAGGGTTATAGATCCGATTACGGTTACGATTGGACCTAGGGTTAGGGTTATGTTGAGGGCTAGGGTTAGAGATCCGGTTAGGGTTACGATTGCACCTAGGGTTAGGGTTATGTTGAGGGCTAGGGTTAGAGTTCCGGGTAGGGTTACGATTGCACCTAGGGTTAGGGTTATGTTGACGGCTAGGGTTAGAGATCCGGTTACGGTTACGATTGGACCTAGGGTTACTGTTATGTTGAGGGCTAGGTTTAGAGTTCCGGATAGGGTTACGATTGGACCTAGGGTTAGGGTTATGTTGAGGGCTAGGGTTAGAGATCCGGTTAGGGTTACGATTGGACCTAGGGTTAGGGTTATGTTGAGGGCTAGGGTTAGAGATCCGGTTAGGGTCACAATTGCACCTTGGGTTAGGGTTATCTTGAGGGCTAGGGTTAGAGATCCGGTTAGGGTCACGATTGGACCTAGGGTTAGGGTTATGTTGAGGGCTAGGGTTAGAGATCCGGTTAGGGTCACGATTGCACCTAGGGTTAGGGTTATGTTGAGGGCTAGGGTTAGAGATCCGGTTAGGGTCACGATTGGACCTTGGGTTAGGGTTATGTTGAGGGCTAGGGTTAGAGATCCAGTTAGGGTCACGATTGGACCTAGGGTTAGGGTTATGTTGAGGGCTAGGGTTAGAGATCCGGTTAGGGTCACGTTTCGACCTAGGGTTAGGGTTATGTTGACGACTAGGGTTAGAGATCCGGTTAGGGTTACAATTGGACATAGGGTTAGGGTGATGTTGTGGGCTAGGGTTAGAGATCCGGTTAGGGTAACGATTGGACCTAGAGTTATGGTGATGTTGATGGCTAGGGTTAGAGATCCGGTTAGGGTTACTATTGGACCTAGGGTTAGGGTTATGTTGAGGGCTAGGGTTAGAGATCCGGTTAGGGTTACGATTGCACCTAGGGTTAGGGTTATGTTGAGGGCTAGGGTTAGAGTTCCGGTTAGGGTTACGATTGCACCTAGGGTTAGGGTTATGTTGAGGGTTAGGGTTAGAGATCCGGTTAGGGTTACGATTGGACCTAGGGTTAGGGTTATGTTGAGGGCTAGGGTTAGAGATCCGGTTAGGGTTACGATTGGACCTAGGGTTAGGGTTATGTTGAGGGCTAGGGTTAGAGATCCGGTTAGTGTTACGATTGGACCTAGGGTTAGGGTTATGTTGAGGGCTAGGGTTAGAGATCCGGTTAGGGTTATGATTGGACCTAGGGTTAGGGTTATGTTGAGGGCTAGGGTTAGAGAGACGGTTAGGGTTACGATTGGACCTAGGGTTAGGGTTATGTTGAGGGCAGGGTTAGAGATCCGGTTAGGGTTACAATTGGACCTAGGGTTAAGGTTATGTTGAGGGCTAGGGTTAGAGATCCGGTTAGGGTCACGATTGGACCTAGGGTTAGGGTTATGTTGAGGGCTAGTGTTAGAGATCCGGTTAGGGTCACGATTGGACCTAGGTTAGGGTTATGTTGAGGGCCAGGGTTAGAGATCCCGTTAGGGTTACGATTGGACCTAGGGTTAGGGTTATGTTGAGGGCTAGGGTTAGAGATCCGGTTAGGGTTACGATTTTACCTAGGGTTAGGGTTATGTTGAGGGCTAGGGTTAGAGAGACGGTTAGGGTTACGATTGGACCTAGGGTTAGGGTTATGTTGAGGGCAGGGTTAGAGATCCGTTTAGGGTTACGATTGGACCTAGGGTTAAGTTTATGTTGAGGGCTAGGGTTAGAGATCCGGTTAGGGTTACGATTGGACCTAGGATTAGGGTTATGTTGAGGGCTAGGGTTAGAGATCCGTTTAGCGTTACGATTGGACCTAGGGTTAGGGTTATGTTGAGAGCTAGGGTTAGAGAGACGCTTAGGGTCACGATTGGACCTAGGGTTAAGTTTATGTTGAGGGCTAGGGTTAGAGATCCGGTTAGGGTTACGATTGCACCTAGGGTTAGGGTTATGTTGAGGGCTAGGGTTAGAGATCCGGTTAGGGTTACGATTGCACCTAGGGTTAGGGTTATGTTGAGGGCTAGGGTTAGAGATCCGGGTAGGGTTACGATTGCACCTAGGGTTATGGTTATGTTGAGGGCTAGGGTTAGAGATCCGGGTAGGGTTACGATTGCACCTAGGGTTAGGGTTATGTTGAGGGCTAGGGTTAGAGATCCGGTTAGGGACACGATTGGACCTAGGGTTAGGGTTATGTTGAGGGCTAGGGTTAGAGATCCGGTTAGGGTTACGATTGGACCTAGGGTTAGGGTTATGTTGAGGGCTAGGATTAGAGATCCGGTTAGGGTTACGATTGGACCTAGGGTTAGGGTTATGTTGAGGGCTAGGGTTAGAGTTCCGGGTAGGGTTACGACTGCACCTAGGGTTAGGGTTATGTTGACGGCTAGGGTTAGAGATCCGGTTACGGTTACGATTGGACCTAGGGTTACTGTTATGTTGAGGGCTAGGTTTAGAGTTCCGGTTAGGGTTACGATTGGACCTAGGGTTAGGGTTATGTTGAGGGCTAGGGTTAGAGATCCGGTTAGGGTCACGATTGGACCTAGGGTTAGGGTTATGTTGAGGGCTAGGGTTAGAGATCCGGTTAGGGTTACGATTGGACCTAGGGTTAGGGTTATGTTGAGGGCTAGGATTAGAGATCCGGTTAGGGTTACGATTGGACCTAGGGTTAGGGTTATGTTGAGGGCTAGGGTTAGAGAGACGGTTAGGGTTCCGATTGGACCTAGGGTTAAGGTTATGTTGAGGGCTAGGGTTAGATATCCGGTTAGGGTTACGATTGGACCTAGGGTTAGGGTTATGTTGAGGGCTAGGGTTAGAGATCCAGTTAGGGTCACGATTGGACCTAGGGTTAGGGTTATGTTGAGGGCTAGGGTTATAGATCTGATTACGGTTACGATTGGACCTAGGGTTAGGGTTATGTTGAGGGCTAGGGTTAGAGATCCGGTTAGGGTTACGATTGCACCTAGGGTTAGGGTTATGTTGAGGGCTAGGGTTAGAGTTCCGGGTAGGGTTACGATTGCACCTAGGGTTAGGGTTATGTTGACGGCTAGGGTTAGAGATCCGGTTACGGTTACGATTGGACCTAGGGTTACTGTTATGTTGAGGGCTAGGTTTAGAGTTCCGGTTAGGGTTACGATTGGACCTAGGGTTAGGGTTATGTTGAGGGCTAGGGTTAGAGATCCGGTTAGGGTTACGATTGGACCTAGGGTTAGGGTTATGTTGAGGGCTAGGGTTAGAGATCCGGTTAGGGTTACGATTGGATCTAGGGTTAGGGTTATGTTGAGGGCTAGGGTTAGATATCCGGTTAGGGTTACGATTGCACCTAGTGTTAGGGTTATGTTGATGGCTAGGGTTAGAGATCCGGTTACGGTTACGATTGGACCTAGGGTTACTGTTATGTTGAGGGCTAGGTTTAGAGTTCCGGTTAGGGTTACGATTGGACCTAGGGTTAGGGTTATGTTGAGGGCTAGGGTTAGAGATCCGGTTAGGGTTACGATTGGACCTAGGGTTAGGGTTATGTTGAGGGCTAGGGTTAGAGATCCGGTTAGGGTTACGATTGGATCTAGGGTTAGGGTTATGTTGAGGGCTAGGGTTCGAGAGACGGTTAGGGTTACGATTGGACCTAGGGTTAGGGTTATGTTGAGGGCAGGGTTAGAGATCCGGTTAGGGTCACGATTGGACCTAGGGTTAGGGTTATGTTGAGGGCTAGGGTTAGAGATCCGGTTAGGGTTACGATTGGACCTAGGTTAGGGTTATGTTGAGGACTAGGGTTAGAGAGAGGGTTAGGGTTCCGATTAGACCTAGGGTTAGGGTTATGTTGAGGGCTAGGGTTAGAGAGATAGTTAGGGTCACGATTAGACCTAGGTTTGGGTTATGTTGAGGGCTAGGGTTAGAGATCTCGTTAGGGTTACGATTGGACCTAGGGTTAGGGTTATGTTGAGGGCTAGGGTTATAGATCCGATTACGGTTACGATTGGACCTAGGGTTAGGGTTATGTTGAGGGCTAGGGTTAGAGATCCGGTTAGGGTTACGATTGCACCTAGGGTTAGGGTTATGTTGAGGGCTAGGGTTAGAGTTCCGGGTAGGGTTACGATTGCACCTAGGGTTAGGGTTATGTTGACGGCTAGGGTTAGAGATCCGGTTACGGTTACGATTGGACCTAGGGTTACTGTTATGTTGAGGGCTAGGTTTAGAGTTCCGGTTAGGGTTACGATTGGACCTAGGGTTAGGGTTATGTTGAGGGCTAGGGTTAGAGATCCGGGTAGGGTTACGATTGGACCTAGGGTTAGGGTTATGTTGAGGGCTAGGATTAGAGATCCGGTTAGGGTTACGATTGGACCTAGGGTTAGGGTTATGTTGAGGGCTAGGGTTAGAGTTCCGGGTAGGGTTACGATTGCACCTAGGGTTAGGGTTATGTTGACGGCTAGGGTTAGAGATCCGGTTACGGTTACGATTGGACCTAGGGTTACTGTTATGTTGAGGGCTAGGTTTAGAGTTCCGGTTAGGGTTACGATTGGACCTAGGGTTAGGGTTATGTTGAGGGCTAGGGTTAGAGATCCGGTTAGGGTTACGATTGGACCTAGGGTTAGGGTTATGTTGAGGGCTAGGGTTAGAGATCCGGTTAGGGTTACGATTGGATCTAGGGTTAGGGTTATGTTGAGGGCTAGGGTTCGAGAGACGGTTAGGGTTACGATTGGACCTAGGGTTAGGGTTATGTTGAGGGCAGGGTTAGAGTTCCGGGTAGGGTTACGATAGCACCTAGGGTTAGGGTTATGTTGACGGCTAGGGTTAGAGATCCGGTTACGGTTACGATTGGACCTAGGGTTACTGTTATGTTGAGGGCTAGGTTTAGAGTTCCGGTTAGGGTTACGATTGGACCTAGGGTTAGGGTTATGTTGAGGGCTAGGGTTAGAGATCCGGTTAGGGTTACGATTGGACCTAGGGTTAGGGTTATGTTGAGGGCTAGGATTAGAGATCCGGTTAGGGTTACGATTGGACCTAGGGTTAGGGTTATGTTGAGGGCTAGGGTTAGAGTTCCGGGTAGGGTTACGATTGCACCTAGGGTTAGGGTTATGTTGACGGCTAGGGTTAGAGATCCGGTTACGGTTACGATTGGACCTAGGGTTACTGTTATGTTGAGGGCTAGGTTTAGAGTTCCGGTTAGGGTTACGATTGGACCTAGGGTTAGGGTTATGTTGAGGGCTAGGGTTAGAGATCCGGTTAGGGTTACGATTGGACCTAGGGTTAGGGTTATGTTGAGGGCTAGGGTTAGAGATCCGGTTAGGGTTACGATTGGATCTAGGGTTAGGGTTATGTTGAGGGCTAGGGTTCGAGAGACGGTTAGGGTTACGATTGGACCTAGGGTTAGGGTTATGTTGAGGGCAGGGTTAGAGATCCGGTTAGGGTCACGATTGGACCTAGGGTTAGGGTTATGTTGAGGGCTAGGGTTAGAGATCCGGTTAGGGTTACGATTGGACCTAGGTTAGGGTTATGTTGAGGGCTAGGGTTAGAGAGAGGGTTAGGGTTCCGATTAGACCTAGGGTTAGGGTTATGTTGAGGGCTAGGGTTAGAGAGACAGTTAGGGTCACGATTGGACCTAGGTTTGGGTCATGTTGAGGGCTAGGGTTAGAGATCTCGTTAGGGTTACGATTGGACCTAGGGTTAGGGTTATGTTGAGGGCTAGGGTTATAGATCCGATTACGGTTACGATTGGACCTAGGGTTAGGGTTATGTTGAGGGCTAGGGTTAGAGATCCGGTTAGGGTTACGATTGCACCTAGGGTTAGGGTTATGTTGAGGGCTAGGGTTAGAGTTCCGGGTAGGGTTACGATTGCACCTAGGGTTAGGGTTATGTTGACGGCTAGGGTTAGAGATCCGGTTACGGTTACGATTGGACCTAGGGTTCCTGTTATGTTGAGGGCTAGGTTTAGAGTTCCGGTTAGGGTTACGATTGGACCTAGGGTTAGGGTTATGTTGAGGGCTAGGGTTAGAGATCCGGGTAGGGTTACGATTGCACCTAGGGTTAGGGTTATGTTGAGGGCTAGGGTTAGAGATCCGGTTAGGGACACGATTGGACCTAGGGTTAGGGTTATGTTGAGGGCTAGGGTTAGAGATCCGGTTAGGGTTACGATTGGACCTAGGGTTAGGGTTATGTTGAGGGCTAGGATTAGAGATCCGGTTAGGGTTACGATTGAACCTAGGGTTAGGGTTATGTTGAGGGCTAGGGTTAGAGTTCCGGGTAGGGTTACGATTGCACCTAGGGTTAGGGTTATGTTGACGGCTAGGGTTAGAGATCCGGTTACGGTTACGATTGGACCTAGGGTTACTGTTATGTTGAGGGCTAGGTTTAGAGTTCCGGTTAGGGTTACGATTGGACCTAGGGTTAGGGTTATGTTGAGGGCTAGGGTTAGAGATCCGGTTAGGGTTACGATTGGACCTAGGGTTAGGGTTATGTTGAGGGCTAGGGTTAGAGATCCGGTTAGGGTTACGATTGGATCTAGGGTTAGGGTTATGTTGAGGGCTAGGGTTCGAGAGACGGTTAGGGTTACGATTGGACCTAGGGTTAGTGTTATGTTGAGGGCAGGGTTAGAGATCCGGTTAGGGTCACGATTGGACCTAGGGTTAGGGTTATGTTGAGGGCTAGGGTTAGAGATCCGGTTAGGGTTACGATTGGACCTAGGTTAGGGTTATGTTGAGGGCTAGGGTTAGAGAGAGGGTTAGGGTTCCGATTAGACCTAGGGTTAGGGTTATGTTGAGGGCTAGGGTTAGAGAGACAGTTAGGGTCACGATTGGACCTAGGTTTGGGTTATGTTGAGGGCTAGGGTTAGAGATCTCGTTAGGGTTACGATTGGACCTAGGGTTAGGGTTATGTTGAGGGCTAGGGTTATAGATCCGATTACGGTTACGACTGGACCTAGGGTTAGGGTTATGTTGAGGGCTAGGGTTAGAGATCCGGTTAGGGTTACGATTGCACCTAGGGTTAGGGTTATGTTGAGGGCTAGGGTTAGAGTTCCGGGTAGGGTTACGATTGCACCTAGGGTTAGGGTTATGTTGACGGCTAGGGTTAGAGATCCGGTTACGGTTACGATTGGACCTAGGGTTACTGTTATGTTGAGGGCTAGGTTTAGAGTTCCGGTTAGGGTTACGATTGGACCTAGGGTTAGGGTTATGTTGAGGGCTAGGGTTAGAGATCCGGTTAGGGTTACGATTGGACCTAGGGTTAGGGTTATGTTGAGGGCTAGGGTTAGAGATCCGGTTAGGGTTACGATTGGATCTAGGGTTAGGGTTATGTTGAGGGCTAGGGTTAGAGATCCGGTTAGGGTTACGATTGCACCTAGGGTTAGGGTTATGTTGAGGGCTAGGGTTAGAGATCCGGTTAGGGTTACGATTGGACCTAGGGTTAGGGTTATGTTGAGGGCTAGGGTTCGAGAGACGGTTAGGGTTACGATTGGACCTAGGGTTAGGGTGATGTTGAGGGCTAGGGTTAGAGATCCTGTTAGGGTTACGATTGGACCTAGGGTTATGGTGATGTTGATGGCTAGGGTTAGAGATCCGGTTAGGGTTACGATTGTACCTAGGGTTAGGGTTATGTTGAGGGTTAGGGTTGGAGATCCGGTTAGGGTTACGATTGGACCTAGGGTTAGGGTTATGTTGAGGGATAGTGTTAGAGATCCGGTAAGGGTTACGATTGGACCTAGGGTTAGGGTCATGTTGAGTTCTAGGTTTAGAGATCCGGTTAGGGTTACGATTGGACCTAGGGTTAGGGTTATGTTGAGGGCTATGGTTAGAGATCCGGTTAGGGTTACGATTGGACCTAGGGTTAGGGTTATGTTGAGGGCTAGGGTTCGAGAGACGGTTAGGGTTACGATTGGACCTAGGGTTAGGGTTATGTTGAGGGCAGGGTTAGAGATCCGGTTAGGGTCACGATTGGACCTAGGGTTAGGGTTATGTTGAGGGCTAGGGTTAGAGATCCGGTTAGGGTTACGATTGGACCTAGGTTAGGGTTATGTTGAGGGCTAGGGTTAGAGAGAGGGTTAGGGTTCCGATTAGACCTAGGGTTAGGGTTATGTTGAGGGCTAGGGTTAGAGATCCGGTTAGGGACACGATTGGACCTAGGGTTAGGGTTATGTTGAGGGCTAGGGTTAGAGATCCGGTTAGGGTTACGATTGGACCTAGGGTTAGGGTTATGTTGAGGGCTAGGATTAGAGATCCGGTTAGGGTTACGATTGGACCTAGGGTTAGGGTTATGTTGAGGGCTAGGGTTAGAGTTTCGGGTAGGGTTACGATTGCACCTAGGGTTAGGGTTATGTTGACGGCTAGGGTTAGAGATCCGGTTACGGTTACGATTGGACCTAGGGTTACTGTTATGTTGAGGGCTAGGTTTAGAGTTCCGGTTAGGGTTACGATTGGACCTAGGGTTAGGGTTATGTTGAGGGCTAGGGTTAGAGATCCGGTTAGGGTCACGATTGGACCTAGGGTTAGGGTTATGTTGAGGGCTAGGGTTAGAGATCCGGTTAGGGTTACGATTGGACCTAGGGTTAGGGTTATGTTGAGGGCTAGGATTAGAGATCCGGTTAGGGTTACGATTGCACCTAGGGTTAGGGTTATGTTGAGGGCTAGGGTTAGAGTTCCGGGTAGGGTTACGATTGCACCTTGGGTTAGGGTTATGTTGAGGGCTAGGGTTAGAGATCCGGTTAGGGTTACGATTGCACCTAGGGTTATGGTTATGTTGAGGGCTAGGGTTAGAGATCCGGGTAGGGTTACGATTGCACCTAGGGTTAGGGTTATGTTGAGGGCTAGGGTTAGAGATCCGGTTAGGGACACGATTGGACCTAGGGTTAGGGTTATGTTGAGGGCTAGGGTTAGAGATCCGGTTAGGGTTACGATTGGACCTAGGGTTAGGGTTATGTTGAGGGCTAGGGTTAGAGATCCGGTTAGGGTTACGATTGCACCTAGGGTTAGGGTTATGTTGAGGGCTAGGGTTAGAGATCCGGGTAGGGTTACGATTGCACCTAGGGTTAGGGTTATGTTGAGGGCTAGGGTTAGAGATCCGGTTAGGGACACGATTGGACCTAGGGTTAGGGTTATGTTGAGGGCTAGGGTTAGAGATCCGGTTAGGGTTACGATTGGACCTAGGGTTAGGGTTATGTTGAGGGCTAGGATTAGAGATCCGGTTAGGGTTACGATTGGACCTAGGGTTAGGGTTATGTTGAGGGCTAGGGTTAGAGTTTCGGGTAGGGTTACGATTGCACCTAGGGTTAGGGTTATGTTGACGGCTAGGGTTAGAGATCCGGTTACGGTTACGATTGGACCTAGGGTTACTGTTATGTTGAGGGCTAGGTTTAGAGTTCCGGTTAGGGTTACGATTGGACCTAGGGTTAGGGTTATGTTGAGGGCTAGGGTTAGAGATCCGGTTAGGGTCACGATGGGACCTAGGGTTAGGGTTATGTTGAGGGCTAGGGTTAGAGATCCGGTTAGGGTTACGATTGGACCTAGGGTTAGGGTTATGTTGAGGGCTAGGATTAGAGATCCGGTTAGGGTTACGATTGGACCTAGGGTTAGGGTTATGTTGAGGGCTAGGGTTAGAGAGACGGTTAGGGTTCCGATTGGACCTAGGGTTAGGGTTATGTTGAGGGCTAGGGTTAGATATCCGGTTAGGGTTACGATTGGACCTAGGGTTAGGGTTATGTTGAGGGCTAGGGTTAGAGATCCAGTTAGGGTCACGATTGGACCTAGGGTTAGGGTTATGTTGAGGGCTAGGGTTATAGATCCGATTACGGTTACGATTGGACCTAGGGTTAGGGTTATGTTGAGGGCTAGGGTTAGAGATCCGGTTAGGGTTACGATTGCACCTAGGGTTAGGGTTATGTTGAGGGCTAGGGTTAGAGTTCCGGGTAGGGTTACGATTGCACCTAGGGTTAGGGTTATGTTGACGGCTAGGGTTAGAGATCCGGTTACGGTTACGATTGGACCTAGGGTTACTGTTATGTTGAGGGCTAGGTTTAGAGTTCCGGTTAGGGTTACGATTGGACCTAGGGTTAGGGTTATGTTGAGGGCTAGGGTTAGAGATCCGGTTAGGGTTACGATTGGACCTAGGGTTATGGTTATGTTGAGGGCTAGGGTTACAGATCCGGTTAGGGTTACGATTGGATCTAGGGTTAGGGTTATGTTGAGGGCTAGGGTTAGAGATCCGGTTAGGGTTACGTTTGCACCTAGGGTTAGGGTTATGTTGAGGGCTAGGGTTAGAGATCCGGGTAGGGTTACGATTGCACCTAGGGTTAGGGTTATGTTGACGGCTAGGGTTAGAGATCCGGTTAGGGTCACGATTGGACCTTGGGTTAGGGTTATCTTGAGGGCTATGGTTAGAGATCCGGTTAGGGTCACGATTGGACCTAGGGTTAGGGTTATGTTGAGGGCTAGGGTTAGAGATCCGGTTAGGGTCACGATTGCACCTTGGGTTAGGGTTATGTTGAGGGCTAGGGTTAGAGATCCGGTTAGGGTTACGATTGCACCTAGGGTTATGGTTATGTTGAGGGCTAGGGTTAGAGATCCGGGTAGGGTTACGATTGCACCTAGGGTTAGGGTTATGTTGAGGGCTAGGGTTAGAGATCCGGTTAGGGACACGATTGGACCTAGGGTTAGGGTTATGTTGAGGGCTAGGGTTAGAGATCCGGTTAGGGTTACGATTGGACCTAGGGTTAGGGTTATGTTGAGGGCTAGGATTAGAGATCCGGTTAGGGTTACGATTGGACCTAGGGTTAGGGTTATGTTGAGGGCTAGGGTTAGAGTTTCGGGTAGGGTTACGATTGCACCTAGGGTTAGGGTTATGTTGACGGCTAGGGTTAGAGATCCGGTTACGGTTACGATTGGACCTAGGTTTACTGTTATGTTGAGGGCTAGGTTTAGAGTTCCGGTTAGGGTTACGATTGGACCTAGGGTTAGGGTTATGTTGAGGGCTAGGGTTAGAGATCCGGTTAGGGTTACGATTGGACCTAGGGTTAGGGTTATGTTGAGGGCTAGGGTTAGAGATCCGGTTAGGGTTACGATTGGATCTAGGGTTAGGGTTATGTTGAGGGCTAGGGTTCGAGAGACGGTTAGGGTTACGATTGGACCTAGGGTTAGGGTTATGTTGAGGGCAGGGTTAGAGATCCGGTTAGGGTCACGATTGGACCTAGGGTTAGGGTTATGTTGAGGGCTAGGGTTAGAGATCCGGTTAGGGTTACGATTGGACCTAGGTTAGGGTTATGTTGAGGGCTAGGGTTAGAGAGAGGGTTAGGGTTCCGATTAGACCTAGGGTTAGGGTTATGTTGAGGGCTAGGGTTAGAGAGATAGTTAGGGTCACGATTGGACCTAGGTTTGGGTTATGTTGAGGGCTAGGGTTAGAGATCTCGTTAGGGTTACGATTGGACCTAGGGTTAGGGTTATGTTGAGGGCTAGGGTTATAGATCCCATTACGGTTACGATTGGACCTAGGGTTAGGGTTATGTTGAGGGCTAGGGTTAGAGATCCGGTTAGGGTTACGATTGCACCTAGGGTTAGGGTTATGTTGAGGTCTAGGGTTAGAGTTCCGGGTAGGGTTACGATTGCACCTAGGGTTAGGGTTATGTTGACGGCTAGGGTTAGAGATCCGGTTACGGTTACGATTGGACCTAGGGTTACTGTTATGTTGAGGGCTAGGTTTAGAGTTCCGGTTAGGGTTACGATTGGACCTAGGGTTAGGGTTATGTTGAGGGCTATGGTTAGAGATCCGGGTAGGGTTACGATTGCACCTAGGGTTAGGGTTATGTTGAGGGCTAGGGTTAGAGATCCGGTTAGGGTCACGATTGGACCTAGGGTTAGGGTTATGTTGAGGGCTAGGGTTAGAGATCCGGTTAGGGTTACGATTGGACCTAGGGTTAGGGTTATGTTGAGGGCTAGGATTAGAGATCCGGTTAGGGTTACGATTGGACCTAGGGTTAGGGTTATGTTGAGGGCTAGGGTTAGAGTTCCGGGTAGGGTTACGATTGCACCTAGGGTTAGGGTTATGTTGACGGCTAGGGTTAGAGATCCGGTTACGGTTACGATTGGACCTAGGGTTACTGTTATGTTGAGGGCTAGGTTTAGAGTTCCGGTTAGGGTTACGATTGGACCTAGGGTTAGGGTTATGTTGAGGGCTAGGGTTAGAGATCCGGTTAGGGTTACGATTCGACCTAGGGTTAGGGTTATGTTAAGGGCTAGGGTTAGAGATCCGGTTAGGGTTACGATTGGATCTAGGGTTAGGGTTATGTTGAGGGCTAGGGTTAGAGATCCGGTTAGGGTTACGATTGGACCTAGGTTAGGGTTATGTTGAGGGCTAGGGTTAGAGAGAGGGTTAGGGTTCCGATTAGACCTAGGGTTAGGGTTATGTTGAGGGCTAGGGTTAGAGAGACAGTTAGGGTCACGATTGGACCTAGGTTTGGGTCATGTTGAGGGCTAGGGTTAGAGATCTCGTTAGGGTTACGATTGGACCTAGGGTTAGGGTTATGTTGAGGGCTAGGGTTATAGATCCGATTACGGTTACGATTGGACCTAGGGTTAGGGTTATGTTGAGGGCTAGGGTTAGAGATCCGGTTAGGGTTACGATTGCACCTAGGGTTAGGGTTATGTTGAGGGCTAGGGTTAGAGTTCCGGGTAGGGTTACGATTGCACCTAGGGTTAGGGTTATGTTGACGGCTAGGGTTAGAGATCCGGTTACGGTTACGATTGGACCTAGGGTTCCTGTTATGTTGAGGGCTAGGTTTAGAGTTCCGGTTAGGGTTACGATTGGACCTAGGGTTAGGGTTATGTTGAGGGCTAGGGTTAGAGATCCGGTTAGGGTTACGATTGGACCTAGGGTTAGGGTTATGTTGAGGGCTAGGGTTAGAGATCCGGTTAGGGTTACGATTGGATCTAGGGTTAGGGTTATGTTGAGGGCTAGGGTTAGAGATCCAGTTAGGGTTACGATTGCACCTAGGGTTAGGGTTATGTTGAGGGCTAGGGTTAGAGATCCGGGTAGGGTTACGATTGCACCTAGGGTTAGGGTTATGTTGACGGCTAGGGTTAGAGATCCGGTTAGGGTCACGATTGGACCTTGGGTTAGGGTTATCTTGAGGGCTAGGGTTAGAGATCCGGTTAGGGTCACGATTGGACCTAGGGTTAGGGTTATGTTGAGGGCTAGGGTTAGAGATCCGGTTAGGGTCACGATTGGACCTTGGGTTAGGGTTATCTTGAGGGCTAGGGTTAGAGATCCGGTTAGGGTCACGATTGGACCTAGGGTTAGGGTTATGTTGAGGGCTAGGGTTAGAGATCCGGTTAGGGTCACGATTGGACCTAGGGTTAGGGTTATGTTGAGGGCAGGGTTAGAGATCCGGTTAGGGTCACGATTGGACCTAGGGTTAGGGTTATGTTGAGGGCTAGGGTTAGAGATCTGGTTAGGGTTACGATTGGACCTAGGTTAGGGTTATGTTGAGGGCTAGGGTTAGAGAGAGGGTTAGGGTTCCGATTAGACCTAGGGTTAGGGTTATGTTGAGGGCTAGGGTTAGAGAGATAGTTAGGGTCACGATTGGACCTAGGTTTGGGTTATGTTGAGGGCTAGGGTTAGAGATCTCGTTAGGGTTACGATTGGACCTAGGGTTAGGGTTATGTTGAGGGCTAGGGTTATAGATCCGATTACGGTTACGATTGGACCTAGGGTTAGTGTTATGTTGAGGGCTAGGGTTAGAGATCCGGTTAGGGTTACGATTGCACCTAGGGTTAGGGTTATGTTGAGGGCTAGGGTTAGAGTTCCGGGTAGGGTTACGATTGCACCTAGGGTTAGGGTTATGTTGACGGCTAGGGTTAGAGATCCGGTTACGGTTACGATTGGACCTAGGGTTACTGTTATGTTGAGGGCTAGGTTTAGAGTTCCGGTTAGGGTTACGATTGGACCTAGGGTTAGGGTTATGTTGAGGGCTAGGGTTAGAGATCCGGGTAGGGTTACGATTGGACCTAGGGTTAGGGTTATGTTGAGGGCTAGGATTAGAGATCCGGTTAGGGTTACGATTGGACCTAGGGTTAGGGTTATGTTGAGGGCTAGGGTTAGAGTTCCGGGTAGGGTTACGATTGCACCTAGGGTTAGGGTTATGTTGACGGCTAGGGTTAGAGATCCGGTTACGGTTACGATTGGACCTAGGGTTACTGTTATGTTGAGGGCTAGGTTTAGAGTTCCGGTTAGGGTTACGATTGGACCTAGGGTTAGGGTTATGTTGAGGGCTAGGGTTAGAGATCCGGTTAGGGTTACGATTGGACCTAGGGTTAGGGTTATGTTGAGGGCTAGGGTTAGAGATCCGGTTAGGGTTACGATTGGATCTAGGGTTAGGGTTATGTTGAGGGCTAGGGTTCGAGAGACGGTTAGGGTTACGATTGGACCTAGGGTTAGGGTTATGTTGAGGGCAGGGTTAGAGTTCCGGGTAGGGTTACGATAGCACCTAGGGTTAGGGTTATGTTGACGGCTAGGGTTAGAGATCCGGTTACGGTTACGATTGGACCTAGGGTTACTGTTATGTTGAGGGCTAGGTTTAGAGTTCCGGTTAGGGTTACGATTGGACCTAGGGTTAGGGTTATGTTGAGGGCTAGGGTTAGAGATCCGGTTAGGGTTACGATTGGACCTAGGGTTAGGGTTATGTTGAGGGCTAGGATTAGAGATCCGGTTAGGGTTACGATTGGACCTAGGGTTAGGGTTATGTTGAGGGCTAGGGTTAGAGTTCCGGGTAGGGTTACGATTGCACCTAGGGTTAGGGTTATGTTGACGGCTAGGGTTAGAGATCCGGTTACGGTTACGATTGGACCTAGGGTTACTGTTATGTTGAGGGCTAGGTTTAGAGTTCCGGTTAGGGTTACGATTGGACCTAGGGTTAGGGTTATGTTGAGGGCTAGGGTTAGAGATCCGGTTAGGGTTACGATTGGACCTAGGGTTAGGGTTATGTTGAGGGCTAGGGTTAGAGATCCGGTTAGGGTTACGATTGGATCTAGGGTTAGGGTTATGTTGAGGGCTAGGGTTCGAGAGACGGTTAGGGTTACGATTGGACCTAGGGTTAGGGTTATGTTGAGGGCAGGGTTAGAGATCCGGTTAGGGTCACGATTGGACCTAGGGTTAGGGTTATGTTGAGGGCTAGGGTTAGAGATCCGGTTAGGGTTACGATTGGACCTAGGTTAGGGTTATGTTGAGGGCTAGGGTTAGAGAGAGGGTTAGGGTTCCGATTAGACCTAGGGTTAGGGTTATGTTGAGGGCTAGGGTTATAGAGACAGTTAGGGTCACGATTGGACCTAGGTTTGGGTCATGTTGAGGGCTAGGGTTAGAGATCTCGTTAGGGTTACGATTGGACCTAGGGTTAGGGTTATGTTGAGGGCTAGGGTTATAGATCCGATTACGGTTACGATTGGACCTAGGGTTAGGGTTATGTTGAGGGCTAGGGTTAGAGATCCGGTTAGGGTTACGATTGCACCTAGGGTTAGGGTTATGTTGAGGGCTAGGGTTAGAGTTCCGGGTAGGGTTACGATTGCACCTAGGGTTAGGGTTATGTTGACGGCTAGGGTTAGAGATCCGGTTACGGTTACGATTGGACCTAGGGTTCCTGTTATGTTGAGGGCTAGGTTTAGAGTTCCGGTTAGGGTTACGATTGGACCTAGGGTTAGGGTTATGTTGAGGGCTAGGGTTAGAGATCCGGGTAGGGTTACGATTGCACCTAGGGTTAGGGTTATGTTGAGGGCTAGGGTTAGAGATCCGGTTAGGGACACGATTGGACCTAGGGTTAGGGTTATGTTGAGGGCTAGGGTTAGAGATCCGGTTAGGGTTACGATTGGACCTAGGGTTAGGGTTATGTTGAGGGCTAGGATTAGAGATCCGGTTAGGGTTACGATTGGACCTAGGGTTAGGGTTATGTTGAGGGCTAGGGTTAGAGTTCCGGGTAGGGTTACGATTGCACCTAGGGTTAGGGTTATGTTGACGGCTAGGGTTAGAGATCCGGTTACGGTTACGATTGGACCTAGGGTTACTGTTATGTTGAGGGCTAGGTTTAGAGTTCCGGTTAGGGTTACGATTGGACCTAGGGTTAGGGTTATGTTGAGGGCTAGGGTTAGAGATCCGGTTAGGGTTACGATTGGACCTAGGGTTAGGGTTATGTTGAGGGCTAGGGTTAGAGATCCGGTTAGGGTTACGATTGGATCTAGGGTTAGGGTTATGTTGAGGGCTAGGGTTCGAGAGACGGTTAGGGTTACGATTGGACCTAGGGTTAGTGTTATGTTGAGGGCAGGGTTAGAGATCCGGTTAGGGTCACGATTGGACCTAGGGTTAGGGTTATGTTGAGGGCTAGGGTTAGAGATCCGGTTAGGGTTACGATTGGACCTAGGTTAGGGTTATGTTGAGGGCTAGGGTTAGAGAGAGGGTTAGGGTTCCGATTAGACCTAGGGTTAGGGTTATGTTGAGGGCTAGGGTTAGAGAGATAGTTAGGGTCACGATTGGACCTAGGTTTGGGTTATGTTGAGGGCTAGGGTTAGAGATCTCGTTAGGGTTACGATTGGACCTAGGGTTAGGGTTATGTTGAGGGCTAGGGTTATAGATCCGATTACGGTTACGATTGGACCTAGGGTTAGGGTTATGTTGAGGGCTAGGGTTAGAGATCCGGTTAGGGTTACGATTGCACCTAGGGTTAGGGTTATGTTGAGGGCTAGGGTTAGAGTTCCGGGTAGGGTTACGATTGCACCTAGGGTTAGGGTTATGTTGACGGCTAGGGTTAGAGATCCGGTTACGGTTACGATTGGACCTAGGGTTACTGTTATGTTGAGGGCTAGGTTTAGAGTTCCGGTTAGGGTTACGATTGGACCTAGGGTTAGGGTTATGTTGAGGGCTAGGGTTAGAGATCCGGTTAGGGTTACGATTGGACCTAGGGTTAGGGTTATGTTGAGGGCTAGGGTTAGAGATCCGGTTAGGGTTACGATTGGATCTAGGGTTAGGGTTATGTTGAGGGCTAGGGTTAGAGATCCGGTTAGGGTTACGATTGCACCTAGGGTTAGGGTTATGTTGAGGGCTAGGGTTAGAGATCCGGTTAGGGTTACGATTGGACCTAGGGTTAGGGTTATGTTGAGGGCTAGGGTTCGAGAGACGGTTAGGGTTACGATTGGACCTAGGGTTAGGGTGATGTTGAGGGCTAGGGTTAGAGATCCTGTTAGGGTTACGATTGGACCTAGGGTTATGGTGATGTTGATGGCTAGGGTTAGAGATCCGGTTAGGGTTACGATTGTACCTAGGGTTAGGGTTATGTTGAGGGTTAGGGTTGGAGATCCGGTTAGGGTTACGATTGGACCTAGGGTTAGGGTTATGTTGAGGGATAGTGTTAGAGATCCGGTAAGGGTTACGATTGGACCTAGGGTTAGGGTCATGTTGAGTTCTAGGTTTAGAGATCCGGTTAGGGTTACGATTGGACCTAGGGTTAGGGTTATGTTGAGGGCTATGGTTAGAGATCCGGTTAGGGTTACGATTGGACCTAGGGTTAGGGTTATGTTGAGGGCTAGGGTTCGAGAGACGGTTAGGGTTACGATTGGACCTAGGGTTAGGGTTATGTTGAGGGCAGGGTTAGAGATCCGGTTAGGGTCACGATTGGACCTAGGGTTAGGGTTATGTTGAGGGCTAGGGTTAGAGATCCGGTTAGGGTTACGATTGGACCTAGGTTAGGGTTATGTTGAGGGCTAGGGTTAGAGAGAGGGTTAGGGTTCCGATTAGACCTAGGGTTAGGGTTATGTTGAGGGCTAGGGTTAGAGATCCGGTTAGGGACACGATTGGACCTAGGGTTAGGGTTATGTTGAGGGCTAGGGTTAGAGATCCGGTTAGGGTTACGATTGGACCTAGGGTTAGGGTTATGTTGAGGGCTAGGATTAGAGATCCGGTTAGGGTTACGATTGGACCTAGGGTTAGGGTTATGTTGAGGGCTAGGGTTAGAGTTTCGGGTAGGGTTACGATTGCACCTAGGGTTAGGGTTATGTTGACGGCTAGGGTTAGAGATCCGGTTACGGTTACGATTGGACCTAGGGTTACTGTTATGTTGAGGGCTAGGTTTAGAGTTCCGGTTAGGGTTACGATTGGACCTAGGGTTAGGGTTATGTTGAGGGCTAGGGTTAGAGATCCGGTTAGGGTCACGATTGGACCTAGGGTTAGGGTTATGTTGAGGGCTAGGGTTAGAGATCCGGTTAGGGTTACGATTGGACCTAGGGTTAGGGTTATGTTGAGGGCTAGGATTAGAGATCCGGTTAGGGTTACGATTGGACCTAGGGTTAGGGTTATGTTGAGGGCTAGGGTTAGAGAGACGGTTAGGGTTCCGATTGGACCTAGGGTTAGGGTTATGTTGAGGGCTAGGGTTAGATATCCGGTTAGGGTTACGATTGGACCTAGGGTTAGGGTTATGTTGAGGGCTAGGGTTAGAGATCCAGTTAGGGTCACGATTGGACCTAGGGTTAGGGTTATGTTGACGGCTAGGGTTATAGATCCGATTACGGTTACGATTGGACCTAGGGTTAGGGTTATGTTGAGGGCTAGGGTTAGAGATCCGGTTAGGGTTACGATTGCACCTAGGGTTAGGGTTATGTTGAGGGCTAGGGTTAGAGTTCCGGGTAGGGTTACGATTGCACCTAGGGTTAGGGTTATGTTGACGGCTAGGGTTAGAGATCCGGTTACGGTTACGATTGGACCTAGGTTACTGTTATGTTGAGGGCTAGGTTTAGAGTTCCGGTTAGGGTTACGATTGGACCTAGGGTTAGGGTTATGTTGAGGGCTAGGGTTAGAGATCCGGTTAGGGTTACGATTGGACCTAGGGTTAGGGTTATGTTGAGGGCTAGGGTTAGAGATCCGGTTAGGGTTACGATTGGATCTAGGGTTAGGGTTATGTTGAGGGCTAGGGTTAGAGATCCGGTTAGGGTTACGATTGCACCTAGGGTTAGGGTTATGTTGAGGGCTAGGGTTAGAGATCCGGGTAGGGTTACGATTGCACCTAGGGTTAGTGTTATGTTGACGGCTAGGGTTAGAGATCCGGTTAGGGTCACGATTGGACCTTGGGTTAGGGTTATCTTGAGGGCTATGGTTAGAGATCCGGTTAGGGTCACGATTGGACCTAGGGTTAGGGTTATGTTGAGGGCTAGGGTTAGAGATCCGGTTAGGGTCACGATTGCACCTTGGGTTAGGGTTATGTTGAGGGCTAGGGTTAGAGATCCGGTTAGGGTTACGATTGCACCTAGGGTTATGGTTATGTTGAGGGCTAGGGTTAGAGATCCGGGTAGGGTTACGATTGCACCTAGGGTTAGGGTTATGTTGAGGGCTAGGGTTAGAGATCCGGTTAGGGACACGATTGGACCTAGGGTTAGGGTTATGTTGAGGGCTAGGGTTAGAGATCCGGTTAGGGTTACGATTGGACCTAGGGTTAGGGTTATGTTGAGGGCTAGGATTAGAGATCCGGTTAGGGTTACGATTGGACCTAGGGTTAGGGTTATGTTGAGGGCTAGGGTTAGAGTTTCGGGTAGGGTTACGATTGCACCTAGGGTTAGGGTTATGTTGACGGCTAGGGTTAGAGATCCGGTTACGGTTACGATTGGACCTAGGTTTACTGTTATGTTGAGGGCTAGGTTTAGAGTTCCGGTTAGGGTTACGATTGGACCTAGGGTTAGGGTTATGTTGAGGGCTAGGGTTAGAGATCCGGTTAGGGTTACGATTGGACCTAGGGTTAGGGTTATGTTGAGGGCTAGGGTTAGAGATCCGGTTAGGGTTACGATTGGATCTAGGGTTAGGGTTATGTTGAGGGCTAGGGTTCGAGAGACGGTTAGGGTTACGATTGGACCTAGGGTTAGGGTTATGTTGAGGGCAGGGTTAGAGATCCGGTTAGGGTCACGATTGGACCTAGGGTTAGGGTTATGTTGAGGGCTAGGGTTAGAGATCCGGTTAGGGTTACGATTGGACCTAGGTTAGGGTTATGTTGAGGGCTAGGGTTAGAGAGAGGGTTAGGGTTCCGATTAGACCTAGGGTTAGGGTTATGTTGAGGGCTAGGGTTAGAGAGATAGTTAGGGTCACGATTGGACCTAGGTTTGGGTTATGTTGAGGGCTAGGGTTAGAGATCTCGTTAGGGTTACGATTGGACCTAGGGTTAGGGTTATGTTGAGGGCTAGGGTTATAGATCCGATTACGGTTACGATTGGACCTAGGGTTAGGGTTATGTTGAGGGCTAGGGTTAGAGATCCGGTTAGGGTTACGATTGCACCTAGGGTTAGGGTTATGTTGAGGTCTAGGGTTAGAGTTCCGGGTAGGGTTACGATTGCACCTAGGGTTAGGGTTATGTTGACGGCTAGGGTTAGAGATCCGGTTACGGTTACGATTGGACCTAGGGTTACTGTTATGTTGAGGGCTAGGTTTAGAGTTCCGGTTAGGGTTACGATTGGACCTAGGGTTAGGGTTATGTTGAGGGCTAGGGTTAGAGATCCGGGTAGGGTTACGATTGCACCTAGGGTTAGGGTTATGTTGAGGGCTAGGGTTAGAGATCCGGTTAGGGTCACGATTGGACCTAGGGTTAGGGTTATGTTGAGGGCTAGGGTTAGAGATCCGGTTAGGGTTACGATTGGACCTAGGGTTAGGGTTATGTTGAGGGCTAGGATTAGAGATCCGGTTAGGGTTACGATTGGACCTAGGGTTAGGGTTATGTTGAGGGCTAGGGTTAGAGTTCCGGGTAGGGTTACGATTGCACCTAGGGTTAGGGTTATGTTGACGGCTAGGGTTAGAGATCCGGTTACGGTTACGATTGGACCTAGGGTTACTGTTATGTTGAGGGCTAGGTTTAGAGTTCCGGTTAGGGTTACGATTGGACCTAGGGTTAGGGTTATGTTGAGGGCTAGGGTTAGAGATCCGGTTAGGGTCACGATTGGACCTAGGGTTAGGGTTATGTTGAGGGCTAGGGTTAGAGATCCGGTTAGGGTTACGATTGGACCTAGGGTTAGGGTTATGTTGAGGGCTAGGATTAGAGATCCGGTTAGGGTTACGATTGGACCTAGGGTTAGGGTTATGTTGAGGGCTAGGGTTAGAGAGACGGTTAGGGTTCCGATTGGACCTAGGGTTAGGGTTATGTTGAGGGCTAGGGTTAGATATCCGGTTAGGGTTACGATTGGACCTAGGGTTAGGGTTATGTTGAGGGCTAGGGTTAGAGATCCAGTTAGGGTCACGATTGGACCTAGGGTTAGGGTTATGTTGACGGCTAGGGTTATAGATCCGATTACGGTTACGATTGGACCTAGGGTTAGGGTTATGTTGAGGGCTAGGGTTAGAGATCCGGTTAGGGTTACGATTGCACCTAGGGTTAGGGTTATGTTGAGGGCTAGGGTTAGAGTTCCGGGTAGGGTTACGATTGCACCTAGGGTTAGGGTTATGTTGACGGCTAGGGTTAGAGATCCGGTTACGGTTACGATTGGACCTAGGTTACTGTTATGTTGAGGGCTAGGTTTAGAGTTCCGGTTAGGGTTACGATTGGACCTAGGGTTAGGGTTATGTTGAGGGCTAGGGTTAGAGATCCGGTTAGGGTTACGATTGGACCTAGGGTTAGGGTTATGTTGAGGGCTAGGGTTAGAGATCCGGTTAGGGTTACGATTGGATCTAGGGTTAGGGTTATGTTGAGGGCTAGGGTTAGAGATCCGGTTAGGGTTACGATTGCACCTAGGGTTAGGGTTATGTTGAGGGCTAGGGTTAGAGATCCGGGTAGGGTTACGATTGCACCTAGGGTTAGTGTTATGTTGACGGCTAGGGTTAGAGATCCGGTTAGGGTCACGATTGGACCTTGGGTTAGGGTTATCTTGAGGGCTATGGTTAGAGATCCGGTTAGGGTCACGATTGGACCTAGGGTTAGGGTTATGTTGAGGGCTAGGGTTAGAGATCCGGTTAGGGTCACGATTGCACCTTGGGTTAGGGTTATGTTGAGGGCTAGGGTTAGAGATCCGGTTAGGGTTACGATTGCACCTAGGGTTATGGTTATGTTGAGGGCTAGGGTTAGAGATCCGGGTAGGGTTACGATTGCACCTAGGGTTAGGGTTATGTTGAGGGCTAGGGTTAGAGATCCGGTTAGGGACACGATTGGACCTAGGGTTAGGGTTATGTTGAGGGCTAGGGTTAGAGATCCGGTTAGGGTTACGATTGGACCTAGGGTTAGGGTTATGTTGAGGGCTAGGATTAGAGATCCGGTTAGGGTTACGATTGGACCTAGGGTTAGGGTTATGTTGAGGGCTAGGGTTAGAGTTTCGGGTAGGGTTACGATTGCACCTAGGGTTAGGGTTATGTTGACGGCTAGGGTTAGAGATCCGGTTACGGTTACGATTGGACCTAGGTTTACTGTTATGTTGAGGGCTAGGTTTAGAGTTCCGGTTAGGGTTACGATTGGACCTAGGGTTAGGGTTATGTTGAGGGCTAGGGTTAGAGATCCGGTTAGGGTTACGATTGGACCTAGGGTTAGGGTTATGTTGAGGGCTAGGGTTAGAGATCCGGTTAGGGTTACGATTGGATCTAGGGTTAGGGTTATGTTGAGGGCTAGGGTTCGAGAGACGGTTAGGGTTACGATTGGACCTAGGGTTAGGGTTATGTTGAGGGCAGGGTTAGAGATCCGGTTAGGGTCACGATTGGACCTAGGGTTAGGGTTATGTTGAGGGCTAGGGTTAGAGATCCGGTTAGGGTTACGATTGGACCTAGGTTAGGGTTATGTTGAGGGCTAGGGTTAGAGAGAGGGTTAGGGTTCCGATTAGACCTAGGGTTAGGGTTATGTTGAGGGCTAGGGTTAGAGAGATAGTTAGGGTCACGATTGGACCTAGGTTTGGGTTATGTTGAGGGCTAGGGTTAGAGATCTCGTTAGGGTTACGATTGGACCTAGGGTTAGGGTTATGTTGAGGGCTAGGGTTATAGATCCGATTACGGTTACGATTGGACCTAGGGTTAGGGTTATGTTGAGGGCTAGGGTTAGAGAGATAGTTAGGGTCACGATTGGACCTTGGGTTAGGGTTATCTTGAGGGCTAGGGTTAGAGATCCGGTTAGGGTTACGATTGGACCTAGGGTTAGGGTTATGTTGAGGGCTAGGATTAGAGATCCGATTACGGTTACGATTGGACCTAGGGTTAGGGTTATGTTGAGGGCTAGGGTTAGAGATCCGGGTAGGGTTACGATTGCACCTAGGGTTAGGGTTATGTTGAGGGCTAGGGTTAGAGATCCGGTTAGGGACACGATTGGACCTAGGGTTAGGGTTATGTTGAGGGCTAGGGTTAGAGATCAGGTTAGGGTTACGATTGGACCTAGGGTTAGGGTTTTGTTGAGGGCTAGGATTAGAGATCCGGTTAGGGTTACGATTGGACCTAGGGTTAGGGTTATGTTGAGGGCTAGGGTTAGAGATCCAGTTAGGGTCACGATTGGACCTAGGGTTAGGGTTATGTTGAGGGCTAGGGTTATAGATCCGATTACGGTTACGATTGGACCTAGGGTTAGGGTTATGTTGAGGGCTAGGGTTAGAGATCCGGTTAGGGTTACGATTGCACCTAGGGTTAGGGTTATGTTGAGGGCTAGGGTTAGAGATCCGGTTACGGTTACGATTGCACCTAGGGTTAGGGTTATGTTGAGGGCTAGGGTTAGAGATCCGGTTAGGGTTACGATTGCACCTAGGGTTAGGGTTATGTTGAGGGCTAGGGTTAGAGATCCGGTTAGGGTTACGATTGCACCTAGGGTTAGGGTTATGTTGAGGGCTAGGGTTAGAGATCCGGGTAGGGTTACGATTGCACCTAGGGTTAGGGTTATGTTGACGGCTAGGGTTACAGATCCGGTTAGGGTCACGATTGGACCTTGGGTTAGGGTTATCTTGAGGGCTAGGGTTAGAGATCCGGTTAGGGTCACGATTGGACCTAGGGTTAGGGTTATGTTGAGGGCTAGGGTTAGAGATCCGGTTAGGGTCACGATTGCACCTTGGGTTAGGGTTATGTTGAGGGCTAGGGTTAGAGATCCGGTTAGGGTTACGATTGCACCTAGGGTTATGGTTATGTTGAGGGCTAGGGTTAGAGATCCGGGTAGGGTTACGATTGCACCTAGGGTTAGGGTTATGTTGAGGGCTAGGGTTAGAGATCCGGTTAGGGACACGATTGGACCTAGGGTTAGGGTTATGTTGAGGGCTAGGGTTAGAGATCCGGTTAGGGTTACGATTGGACCTAGGGTTAGGGTTATGTTGAGGGCTAGGATTAGAGATCCGGTTAGGGTTACGATTGGACCTAGGGTTAGGGTTATGTTGAGGGCTAGGGTTAGAGTTCCGGGTAGGGTTACGATTGCACCTAGGGTTAGGGTTATGTTGACGGCTAGGGTTAGAGATCCGGTTACGGTTACGATTGGACCTAGGGTTACTGTTATGTTGAGGGCTAGGTTTACAGTTCCGGTTAGGGTTACGATTGGACCTAGGGTTAGGGTTATGTTGAGGGCTAGGGTTAGAGATCCGGTTAGGGTCACGATTGGACCTAGGGTTAGGGTTATGTTGAGGGCTAGGGTTAGAGATCCGGTTAGGGTTACGATTGGACCTAGGGTTAGGGTTATGTTGAGGGCTAGGATTAGAGATCCGGTTAGGGTTACGATTGGACCTAGGGTTAGGGTTATGTTGAGGGCTAGGGTTAGAGAGACGGTTAGGGTTCCGATTGGACCTAGGGTTAGGGTTATGTTGAGGGCTAGGGTTAGATATCCGGTTAGGGTTACGATTGGACCTAGGGTTAGGGTTATGTTGAGGGCTAGGGTTAGAGATCCAGTTAGGGTCACGATTGGACCTAGGGTTAGGGTTATGTTGAGGGCTAGGGTTATAGATCCGATTACGGTTACGATTGGACCTAGGGTTAGGGTTATGTTGAGGGCTAGGGTTAGAGATCCGGTTAGGGTTACGATTGCACCTAGGGTTAGGGTTATGTTGAGGGCTAGGGTTAGAGTTCCGGGTAGGGTTACGATTGCACCTAGGGTTAGGGTTATGTTGACGGCTAGGGTTAGAGATCCGGTTACGGTTACGATTGGACCTAGGGTTACTGTTATGTTGAGGGCTAGGTTTAGAGTTCCGGTTAGGGTTACGATTGGACCTAGGGTTAGGGTTATGTTGAGGGCTAGGGTTAGAGATCCGGTTAGGGTTACGATTGGACCTAGGGTTAGGGTTATGTTGAGGGCTAGGGTTAGAGATCCGGTTAGGGTTACGATTGGATCTAGGGTTAGGGTTATGTTGAGGGCTAGGGTTAGAGATCCGGTTAGGGTTACGATTGCACCTAGGGTTAGGGTTATGTTGACGGCTAGGGTTAGAGATCCGGTTACGGTTACGATTGGACCTAGGGTTACTGTTATGTTGAGGGCTAGGTTTAGAGTTCCGGTTAGGGTTACGATTGGACCTAGGGTTAGGGTTATGTTGAGGGCTAGGGTTAGAGATCCGGTTAGGGTTACGATTGGACCTAGGGTTAGGGTTATGTTGAGGGCTAGGGTTAGAGATCCGGTTAGGGTTACGATTGGATCTAGGGTTAGGGTTATGTTGAGGGCTAGGGTTCGAGAGACGGTTAGGGTTACGATTGGACCTAGGGTTAGGGTTATGTTGAGGGCAGGGTTAGAGATCCGGTTAGGGTCACGATTGGACCTAGGGTTAGGGTTATGTTGAGGGCTAGGGTTAGAGATCCGGTTAGGGTTACGATTGGACCTAGGTTAGGGTTATATTGAGGGCTAGGGTTAGAGAGAGGGTTAGGGTTCCGATTAGACCTAGGGTTAGGGTTATGTTGAGGGCTAGGGTTAGAGAGATAGTTAGGGTCACGATTGGACCTAGGTTTGGGTTATGTTGAGGGCTAGGGTTAGAGATCTCGTTAGGGTTACGATTGGACCTAGAGTTAGGGTTATGTTGAGGGCTAGGGTTAGAGATCCGATTACGGTTACGATTGGACCTAGGGTTAGGGTTATGTTGAGGGCTAGGGTTAGAGATCCGGTTAGGGTTACGATTGCACCTAGGGTTAGGGTTATGTTGAGGGCTAGGGTTAGAGTTCCGGGTAGGGTTACGATTGCACCTAGGGTTAGGGTTATGTTGACGGCTAGGGTTAGAGATCCGGTTACGGTTACGATTGGACCTAGGGTTACTGTTATGTTGAGGGCTAGGTTTAGAGTTCCGGTTAGGGTTACGATTGGACCTAGGGTTAGGGTTATGTTGAGGGCTAGGGTTAGAGATCCGGGTAGGGTTACGATTGCACCTAGGGTTAGGGTTATGTTGAGGGCTAGTTTTAGAGATCCGGTTAGGGACACGATTGGACCTAGGGTTAGGGTTATGTTGAGGGCTAGGGTTAGAGATACGGTTAGGGTTACGATTGGACCTAGGGTTAGGGTTATGTTGAGGGCTAGGATTAGAGATCCGGTTAGGGTTACGATTGGACCTAGGGTTAGGGTTATGTTGAGGGCTAGGGTTAGAGTTCCGGGTAGGGTTACGATTGCACCTAGGGTTAGGGTTATGTTGACGGCTAGGGTTAGAGATCCGGTTACGGTTACGATTGGACCTAGGGTTACTGTTATGTTGAGGGCTAGGTTTAGAGTTCCGGTTAGGGTTACGATTGGACCTAGGGTTAGGGTTATGTTGAGGGCTAGGGTTAGAGATCCGGTTAGGGTTACGATTGGACCTAGGGTTAGGGTTATGTTGAGGGCTAGGGTTAGAGATCCGGTTAGGGTTACGATTGGATCTAGGGTTAGGGTTATGTTGAGGGCTAGGGTTCGAGAGACGGTTAGGGTTACGATTGGACCTAGGGTTAGGGTTATGTTGAGGGCAGGGTTAGAGATCCGGTTAGGGTCACGATTGGACCTAGGGTTAGGGTTATGTTGAGGGCTAGGGTTAGAGATCCGGTTAGGGTTACGATTGGACCTAGGTTAGGGTTATGTTGAGGGCTAGGGTTAGAGACAGGGTTAGGGTTCCGATTAGACCTAGGGTTAGGGTTATGTTGAGGGCTAGGGTTAGAGAGACAGTTAGGGTCACGATTGGACCTAGGTTTGGGTCATGTTGAGGGCTAGGGTTAGAGATCTCGTTAGGGTTACGATTGGACCTAGGGTTAGGGTTATGTTGAGGGCTAGGGTTATAGATCCGATTACGGTTACGATTGGACCTAGGGTTAGGGTTATGTTGAGGGCTAGGGTTAGAGATCCGGTTAGGGTTACGATTGCACCTAGGGTTAGGGTTATGTTGAGGGCTAGGGTTAGAGTTCCGGGTAGGGTTACGATTGCACCTAGCGTTAGGGTTATGTTGACGGCTAGGGTTAGAGATCCGGTTACGGTTACGATTGGACCTATGGTTCCTGTTATGTTGAGGGCTAGGTTTAGAGTTCCGGTTAGGGTTACGATTGGACCTAGGGTTAGGGTTATGTTGAGGGCTAGGGTTAGAGATCCGGGTAGGGTTACGATTGCACCTAGGGTTAGGGTTATGTTGAGGGCTAGGGTTAGAGATCCGGTTAGGGACACGATAAGACCTAGGGTTAGGGTTATGTTGAGGGCTAGGGTTAGAGATCCGGTTAGGGTTACGATTGGACCTAGGGTTAGGGTTATGTTGAGGGCTAGGATTAGAGATCCGGTTAGGGTTACGATTGGACCTAGGGTTAGGGTTATGTTGAGGGCTAGGGTTAGAGTTCCGGGTAGGGTTACGATTGCACCTAGGGTTAGGGTTATGTTGACGGCTAGGGTTAGAGATCCGGTTACGGTTACGATTGGACCTAGGGTTACTGTTATGTTGAGGGCTAGGTTTAGAGTTCCGGTTAGGGTTACGATTGGACCTAGGGTTAGGGTTATGTTGAGGGCTAGGGTTAGAGATCCGGTTAGGGTTACGATTGGACCTAGGGTTAGGGTTATGTTGAGGGCTAGGGTTAGAGATCCGGTTAGGGTTACGATTGGATCTAGGGTTAGGGTTATGTTGAGGGCTAGGGTTCGAGAGACGGTTAGGGTTACGATTGGACCTAGGGTTAGTGTTATGTTGAGGGCAGGGTTAGAGATCCGGTTAGGGTCACGATTGGACCTAGGGTTAGGGTTATGTTGAGGGCTAGGGTTAGAGATCCGGTTAGGGTTACGATTGGACCTAGGTTAGGGTTATGTTGAGGGCTAGGGTTAGAGAGAGGGTTAGGGTTCCGATTAGACCTAGGGTTAGGGTTATGTTGAGGGCTAGGGTTAGAGAGACAGTTAGGGTCACGATTGGACCTAGGTTTGGGTTATGTTGAGGGCTAGGGTTAGAGATCTCGTTAGGGTTACGATTGGACCTAGGGTTAGGGTTATGTTGAGGGCTAGGGTTATAGATCCGATTACGGTTACGATTGGACCTAGGGTTAGGGTTATGTTGAGGGCTAGGGTTAGAGATCCGGTTAGGGTTACGATTGCACCTAGGGTTAGGGTTATGTTGAGGGCTAGGGTTAGAGTTCCGGGTAGGGTTACGATTGCACCTAGGGTTAGGGTTATGTTGACGGCTAGGGTTAGAGATCCGGTTACGGTTACGATTGGACCTAGGGTTACTGTTATGTTGAGGGCTAGGTTTAGAGTTCCGGTTAGGGTTACGATTGGACCTAGGGTTAGGGTTATGTTGAGGGCTAGGGTTAGAGATCCGGTTAGGGTTACGATTGGACCTAGGGTTAGGGTTATGTTGAGGGCTAGGGTTAGAGATCCGGTTAGGGTTACGATTGGATCTAGGGTTAGGGTTATGTTGAGGGCTAGGGTTAGAGATCCGGTTAGGGTTACGATTGCATCTAGGGTTAGGGTTATGTTGAGGGCTAGGGTTAGAGATCCGGTTAGGGTTACGATTGGACCTAGGGTTAGGGTTATGTTGAGGGCTAGGGTTCGAGAGACGGTTAAGGTTACGATTGGACCTAGGGTTAGGGTGATGTTGAGGGCTAGGGTTAGAGATCCTGTTAGGGTTACGATTGGACCTAGGGTTATGGTGATGTTGATGGCTAGGGTTAGAGATCCGGTTAGGGTTACGATTGTACCTAGGGTTAGGGTTATGTTGAGGGTTAGGGTTGGAGATCCGGTTAGGGTTACGATTGGACCTAGGGTTAGGGTTATGTTGAGGGATAGTGTTAGAGATCCGGTAAGGGTTACGATTGGACCTAGGGTTAGGGTCATGTTGAGTTCTAGGTTTAGAGATCCGGTTAGGGTTACGATTGGACCTAGGGTTAGGGTTATGTTGAGGGCTATGGTTAGAGATCCGGTTAGGGTTACGATTGGACCTAGGGTTAGGGTTATGTTGAGGGCTAGGGTTCGAGAGACGGTTAGGGTTACGATTGGACCTAGGGTTAGGGTTATGTTGAGGGCAGGGTTAGAGATCCGGTTAGGGTCACGATTGGACCTAGGGTTAGGGTTATGTTGAGGGCTAGGGTTAGAGATCCGGTTAGGGTTACGATTGGACCTAGGTTAGGGTTATGTTGAGGGCTAGGGTTAGAGAGAGGGTTAGGGTTCCGATTAGACCTAGGGTTAGGGTTATGTTGAGGGCTAGGGTTAGAGAGACAGTTAGGGTCACGATTGGACCTAGGTTTGGGTTATGTTGAGGGCTAGGGTTAGAGATCTCGTTAGGGTTACGATTGGACCTAGGGTTAGGGTTATGTTGAGGGCTAGGGTTATAGATCCGATTACGGTTACGATTGGACCTAGGGTTAGGGTTATGTTGAGGGCTAGGGTTAGAGATCCGGTTAGGGTTACGATTGCACCTAGGGTTAGGGTTATGTTGAGGGCTAGGGTTAGAGTTCCGGGTAGGGTTACGATTGCACCTAGGGTTAGGGTTATGTTGACGGCTAGGGTTAGAGATCCGGTTACGGTTACGATTGGACCTAGGGTTACTGTTATGTTGAGGGCTAGGTTTAGAGTTCCGGTTAGGGTTACGATTGGACCTAGGGTTAGGGTTATGTTGAGGGCTAGGGTTAGAGATCCGGTTAGGGTTACGATTGGACCTAGGGTTAGGGTTATGTTGAGGGCTAGGGTTAGAGATCCGGTTAGGGTTACGATTGGATCTAGGGTTAGGGTTATGTTGAGGGCTAGGGTTACAGATCCGGTTAGGGTTACGATTGCACCTAGGGTTAGGTTTATGTTGAGGGCTAGGGTTAGAGATCCGGGTAGGGTTACGATTGCACCTAGGGTTAGGGTTATGTTGACGGCTAGGGTTAGAGATCCGGTTAGGGTCACGATTGGACCTTGGGTTAGGGTTATCTTGAGGGCTAGGGTTAGAGATCCGGTTAGGGTCACGATTGGACCTAGGGTTAGGGTTATGTTGAGGGCTAGGGTTAGAGATCCGGTTAGGGTCACGATTGCACCTTGGGTTAGGGTTATGTTGAGGGCTAGGGTTAGAGATCCGGTTAGGGTTACGATTGCACCTAGGGTTATGGTTATGTTGAGCGCTAGGGTTAGAGATCCGGGTAGGGTTACGATTGCACCTAGGGTTAGGGTTATGTTGAGGGCTAGGGTTAGAGATCCGGTTAGGGACACGATTGGACCTAGGGTTAGGGTTATGTTGAGGGCCAGGGTTAGAGATCCGGTTAGGGTTACGATTGGACCTAGGGTTAGGGTTATGTTGAGGGCTAGGATTAGAGATCCGGTTAGGGTTACGATTGGACCTAGGGTTAGGGTTATGTTGAGGGCTAGGGTTAGAGTTCCGGGTAGGGTTACGATTGCACCTAGGGGTAGGGTTATGTTGACGGCTAGGGTTAGAGATCCGGTTACGGTTACGATTGGACCTAGGGTTACTGTTATGTTGAGGGCTAGGTTTAGAGTTCCAGTTAGGGTTACGATTGGACCTAGGGTTAGGGTTATGTTGAGGGCTAGGGTTAGAGATCCGGTTAGGGTTACGATTGGACCTAGGGTTAGGGTTATGTTGAGGGCTAGGGTTAGAGATCCGGTTAGGGTTACGATTGGATCTAGGGTTAGGGTTATGTTGAGGGCTAGGGTTAGAGATCCGGTTAGGGTTACGATTGCACCTAGGGTTAGGGTTATGTTGAGGGCTAGGGTTAGAGATCCGGGTAGGGTTACGATTGCAACTAGGGTTAGGGTTATGTTGACGGCTAGGGTTAGAGATCCGGTTAGGGTCACGATTGGACCTTGGGTTAGGGTTATCTTGAGGGCTAGGGTTAGAGATCCGGTTAGGGTCACGATTGGACCTAGGGTTAGGGTTATGTTGAGGGCTAGGGTTAGAGATCCGGTTAGGGTTACGATTGCACCTAGGGTTAGGGTTATGTTGAGGGCTAGGGTTAGAGTTCCGGGTAGGGTTACGATTGCACCTAGGGTTAGGGTTATGTTGACGGCTAGGGTTAGAGATCCGGTTACGGTTACGATTGGACCTAGGGTTACTGTTATGTTGAGGGCTAGGTTTAGAGTTCCGGTTAGGGTTACGATTGGACCTAGGGTTAGGGTTATGTTGAGGGCTAGGGTTAGAGATCCGGGTAGGGTTACGATTGCACCTAGGGTTAGGGTTATGTTGAGGGCTAGGGTTAGAGATCCGGTTAGGGACACGATTGGACCTAGGGTTAGGGTTATGTTGAGGGCTAGGGTTAGAGATCCGGTTAGGGTTACGATTGGACCTAGGGTTAGGGTTATGTTGAGGGCTAGGATTAGAGATCCGGTTAGGGTTACGATTGGACCTAGGGTTAGGGTTATGTTGAGGGCTAGGGTTAGAGTTCCGGGTAGGGTTACGATTGCACCTAGGGTTAGGGTTATGTTGACGCCTAGGGTTAGAGATCCGGTTACGGTTACGATTGGACCTAGGGTTACTGTTATGTTGAGGGCTAGGTTTAGAGTTCCGGTTAGGGTTACGATTGGACCTAGGGTTAGGGTTATGTTGAGGGCTAGGGTTAGAGATCCGGTTAGGGTTACGATTGGACCTAGGGTTAGGGTTATGTTGAGGGCTAGGGTTAGAGATCCGGTTAGGGTTACGATTGGATCTAGGGTTAGGGTTATGTTGAGGGCTAGGGTTCGAGAGACGGTTAGGGTTACGATTGGACCTAGGGTTAGGGTTATGTTGAGGGCAGGGTTAGAGATCCGGTTAGGGTCACGATTGGACCTAGGGTTAGGGTTATGTTGAGGGCTAGGGTTAGAGATCCGGTTAGGGTTACGATTGGACCTAGGTTAGGGTTATGTTGAGGGCTAGGTTTAGAGAGACGGTTAGTGTTCCGATTAGACCTAGGGTTAGGGTTATGTTGAGGGCTAGGGTTAGAGAGACAGTTAGGGTCACGATTGGACCTAGGTTTGGGTTATGTTGAGGGCTAGGGTTAGAGATCTCGTTAGGGTTACGATTGGACCTAGGGTTAGGGTTATGTTGAGGGCTAGGGTTATAGATCCGATTACGGTTACGATTGGACCTAGGGTTAGGGTTATGTTGAGGGCTAGGGTTAGAGATCCGGTTAGGGTTACGATTGCACCTAGGGTTAGGGTTATGTTGAGGGCTAGGGTTAGAGTTCCGGGTAGGGTTACGATTGCACCTAGGGTTAGGGTTATGTTGACGGCTAGGGTTAGAGATCCGGTTACGGTTACGATTGGACCTAGGGTTACTGTTATGTTGAGGGCTAGGTTTAGAGTTCCGGTTAGGGTTACGATTGCACCTAGGGTTATGGTTATGTTGAGCGCTAGGGTTAGAGATCCGGGTAGGGTTACGATTGCACCTAGGGTTAGGGTTATGTTGAGGGCTAGGGTTAGAGATCCGGTTAGGGACACGATTGGACCTAGGGTTAGGGTTATGTTGAGGGCCAGGGTTAGAGATCCGGTTAGGGTTACGATTGGACCTAGGGTTAGGGTTATGTTGAGGGCTAGGATTAGAGATCCGGTTAGGGTTACGATTGGACCTAGGGTTAGGGTTATGTTGAGGGCTAGGGTTAGAGTTCCGGGTAGGGTTACGATTGCACCTAGGGGTAGGGTTATGTTGACGGCTAGGGTTAGAGATCCGGTTACGGTTACGATTGGACCTAGGGTTACTGTTATGTTGAGGGCTAGGTTTAGAGTTCCAGTTAGGGTTACGATTGGACCTAGGGTTAGGGTTATGTTGAGGGCTAGGGTTAGAGATCCGGTTAGGGTTACGATTGGACCTAGGGTTAGGGTTATGTTGAGGGCTAGGGTTAGAGATCCGGTTAGGGTTACGATTGGATCTAGGGTTAGGGTTATGTTGAGGGCTAGGGTTAGAGATCCGGTTAGGGTTACGATTGCACCTAGGGTTAGGGTTATGTTGAGGGCTAGGGTTAGAGATCCGGGTAGGGTTACGATTGCAACTAGGGTTAGGGTTATGTTGACGGCTAGGGTTAGAGATCCGGTTAGGGTCACGATTGGACCTTGGGTTAGGGTTATCTTGAGGGCTAGGGTTAGAGATCCGGTTAGGGTCACGATTTGACCTAGGGTTAGGGTTATGTTGGGGGCTAGGGTTAGAGATCCGGTTAGGGTTACGATTGCACCTAGGGTTAGGGTTATGTTGAGGGCTAGGGTTAGAGTTCCGGGTAGGGTTACGATTGCACCTAGGGTTAGGGTTATGTTGACGGCTAGGGTTAGAGATCCGGTTACGGTTACGATTGGACCTAGGGTTACTGTTATGTTGAGGGCTAGGTTTAGAGTTCCGGTTAGGGTTACGATTGGACCTAGGGTTAGGGTTATGTTGAGGGCTAGGGTTAGAGATCCGGGTAGGGTTACGATTGCACCTAGGGTTAGGGTTATGTTGAGGGCTAGGGTTAGAGATCCGGTTAGGGACACGATTGGACCTAGGGTTAGGGTTATGTTGAGGGCTAGGGTTAGAGATCCGGTTAGGGTTACGATTGGACCTAGGGTTAGGGTTATGTTGAGGGCTAGGATTAGAGATCCGGTTAGGGTTACGATTGGACCTAGGGTTAGGGTTATGTTGAGGGCTAGGGTTAGAGTTCCGGGTAGGGTTACGATTGCACCTAGGGTTAGGGTTATGTTGACGCCTAGGGTTAGAGATCCGGTTACGGTTACGATTGGACCTAGGGTTACTGTTATGTTGAGGGCTAGGTTTAGAGTTCCGGTTAGGGTTACGATTGGACCTAGGGTTAGGGTTATGTTGAGGGCTAGGGTTAGAGATCCGGTTAGGGTTACGATTGGACCTAGGGTTAGGGTTATGTTGAGGGCTAGGGTTAGAGATCCGGTTAGGGTTACGATTGGATCTAGGGTTAGGGTTATGTTGAGGGCTAGGGTTCGAGAGACGGTTAGGGTTACGATTGGACCTAGGGTTAGGGTTATGTTGAGGGCAGGGTTAGAGATCCGGTTAGGGTCACGATTGGACCTAGGGTTAGGGTTATGTTGAGGGCTAGGGTTAGAGATCCGGTTAGGGTTACGATTGGACCTAGGTTAGGGTTATGTTGAGGGCTAGGTTTAGAGAGACGGTTAGTGTTCCGATTAGACCTAGGGTTAGGGTTATGTTGAGGGCTAGGGTTAGAGTGACAGTTAGGGTCACGATTGGACCTAGGTTTGGGTTATGTTGAGGGCTAGGGTTAGAGATCTCGTTAGGGTTACGATTGGACCTAGGGTTAGGGTTATGTTGAGGGCTAGGGTTATAGATCCGATTACGGTTACGATTGGACCTAGGGTTAGGGTTATGTTGAGGGCTAGGGTTAGAGATCCGGTTAGGGTTACGATTGCACCTAGGGTTAGGGTTATGTTGAGGGCTAGGGTTAGAGTTCCGGGTAGGGTTACGATTGCACCTAGGGTTAGGGTTATGTTGACGGCTAGGGTTAGAGATCCGGTTACGGTTACGATTGGACCTAGGGTTACTGTTATGTTGAGGGCTAGGTTTAGAGTTCCGGTTAGGGTTACGATTGGACCTAGGGTTAGGGTTATGTTGAGGGCTAGGGTTAGAGATCCGGTTAGGGTTACGATTGGACCTAGGGTTAGGGTTATGTTGAGGGCTAGGGTTAGAGATCCGGTTAGGGTTACGATTGCACCTAGGGTTAGGGTTATGTTGAGGGCTAGGGTTAAAAATCCGGGTAGGGTTACGATTGCACCTAGGGTTAGGGTTATGTTGACGGCTAGGGTTAGAGATCCGGTTAGGGTCACGATTGGACCTTGGGTTAGGGTTATCTTGAGGGATAGGGTTAGAGATCCGGTTAGGGTCACGATTGGACCTAGGGTTAGGGTTATGTTGAGGGCTAGGGTTAGATATCCGGTTAGGGTTCCGATTGGACCTAGGGTTAGGGTTATGTTGAGGGCTAGGGTTAGATATCCGGTTAGGGTTACGATTGGACCTAGGGTTAGGGTTATGTTGAGGGCTAGGGTTAGAGATCCAGTTAGGGTCACGATTGGACCTAGGGTTAGGGTTATGTTGAGGGCTAGGGTTATAGATCCGATTACGGTTACGATTGGACCTAGGGTTAGGGTTATGTTGAGGGCTAGGGTTAGAGATCCGGTTAGGTTTACGATTGCACCTAGGGTTAGGGTTATGTTGAGGGCTAGGGTTAGAGTTCCGGGTAGGGTTACGATTGCACCTAGGGTTAGGGTTATGTTGACGGCTAGGGTTAGAGATCCGGTTACGGTTACGATTGGACCTAGGGTTACTGTTATGTTGAGGGCTAGGTTTAGAGTTCCGGTTAGGGTTACGATTGGACCTAGGGTTAGGGTTATGTTGAGGGCTAGGGTTAGAGATCCGGTTAGGGTTACGATTGGACCTAGGGTTAGGGTTATGTTGAGGGCTAGGGTTAGAGATCCGGTTAGGGTTACGATTGGATCTAGGGTTAGGGTTATGTTGAGGGCTAGGGTTAGAGATCCGGTTAGGGTTACGATTTGATCTAGGGTTAGGGTTATGTTGAGGGCTAGGGTTAGAGATCCGGTTAGGGTTACGATTGCACCTAGGGTTAGGGTTATGTTGAGGGCTAGGGTTAGAGATCCGGGTAGGGTTACGATTGCACCTAGGGTTAGGGTTATGTTAACGGCTAGGGTTAGAGATCCGGTTAGGGTCACGATTGGACCTTGGGTTAGGGTTATCTTGAGGGCTAGGGTTAGAGATCCGGTTAGGGTCACGATTGGACCTAGGGTTAGGGTTATGTTGAGGGCTAGGGTTAGAGATCCGGTTAGGGTCACGATTGCACCTTGGGTTAGGGTTATGTTGAGGGCTAGGGTTAGAGATCCGGTTAGGGTTACGATTGCACCTAGTGTTATGGTTATGTTGAGGGCTAGGGTTAGAGATCCGGGTAGGGTTACGATTGCACCTAGGGTTAGGGTTATGTTGAGGGCTAGGGTTAGAGATCCGGTTAGGGTTACGATTGGATCTAGGGTTAGGGTTATGTTGAGGGCTAGGGTTCGAGAGACGGTTAGGGTTACGATTGGACCTAGGGTTAGGGTTATGTTGAGGGCAGGGTTAGAGATCCGGTTAGGGTCACGATTGGACCTAGGGTTAGGGTTATGTTGAGGGCTAGGGTTAGAGATCCGGTTAGGGTTACGATTGGACCTAGGTTAGGGTTATGTTGAGGGCTAGGTTTAGAGAGACGGTTAGTGTTCCGATTAGACCTAGGGTTAGGGTTATGTTGAGGGCTAGGGTTAGAGTGACAGTTAGGGTCACGATTGGACCTAGGTTTGGGTTATGTTGAGGGCTAGGGTTAGAGATCTCGTTAGGGTTACGATTGGACCTAGGGTTAGGGTTATGTTGAGGGCTAGGGTTATAGATCCGATTACGGTTACGATTGGACCTAGGGTTAGGGTTATGTTGAGGGCTAGGGTTAGAGATCCGGTTAGGGTTACGATTGCACCTAGGGTTAGGGTTATGTTGAGGGCTAGGGTTAGAGTTCCGGGTAGGGTTACGATTGCACCTAGGGTTAGGGTTATGTTGACGGCTAGGGTTAGAGATCCGGTTACGGTTACGATTGGACCTAGGGTTACTGTTATGTTGAGGGCTAGGTTTAGAGTTCCGGTTAGGGTTACGATTGGACCTAGGGTTAGGGTTATGTTGAGGGCTAGGGTTAGAGATCCGGTTAGGGTTACGATTGGACCTAGGGTTAGGGTTATGTTGAGGGCTAGGGTTAGAGATCCGGTTAGGGTTACGATTGCACCTAGGGTTAGGGTTATGTTGAGGGCTAGGGTTAAAAATCCGGGTAGGGTTACGATTGCACCTAGGGTTAGGGTTATGTTGACGGCTAGGGTTAGAGATCCGGTTAGGGTCACGATTGGACCTTGGGTTAGGGTTATCTTGAGGGATAGGGTTAGAGATCCGGTTAGGGTCACGATTGGACCTAGGGTTAGGGTTATGTTGAGGGCTAGGGTTAGATATCCGGTTAGGGTTCCGATTGGACCTAGGGTTAGGGTTATGTTGAGGGCTAGGGTTAGATATCCGGTTAGGGTTACGATTGGACCTAGGGTTAGGGTTATGTTGAGGGCTAGGGTTAGAGATCCAGTTAGGGTCACGATTGGACCTAGGGTTAGGGTTATGTTGAGGGCTAGGGTTATAGATCCGATTACGGTTACGATTGGACCTAGGGTTAGGGTTATGTTGAGGGCTAGGGTTAGAGATCCGGTTAGGTTTACGATTGCACCTAGGGTTAGGGTTATGTTGAGGGCTAGGGTTAGAGTTCCGGGTAGGGTTACGATTGCACCTAGGGTTAGGGTTATGTTGACGGCTAGGGTTAGAGATCCGGTTACGGTTACGATTGGACCTAGGGTTACTGTTATGTTGAGGGCTAGGTTTAGAGTTCCGGTTAGGGTTACGATTGGACCTAGGGTTAGGGTTATGTTGAGGGCTAGGGTTAGAGATCCGGTTAGGGTTACGATTGGACCTAGGGTTAGGGTTATGTTGAGGGCTAGGGTGAGAGATCCGGTTAGGGTTACGATTGGATCTAGGGTTAGGGTTATGTTGAGGGCTAGGGTTAGAGATCCGGTTAGGGTTACGATTTGATCTAGGGTTAGGGTTATGTTGAGGGCTAGGGTTAGAGATCCGGTTAGGGTTACGATTGCACCTAGGGTTAGGGTTATGTTGAGGGCTAGGGTTAGAGATCCGGGTAGGGTTACGATTGCACCTAGGGTTAGGGTTATGTTAACGGCTAGGGTTAGAGATCCGGTTAGGGTCACGATTGGACCTTGGGTTAGGGTTATCTTGAGGGCTAGGGTTAGAGATCCGGTTAGGGTCACGATTGGACCTAGGGTTAGGGTTATGTTGAGGGCTAGGGTTAGAGATCCGGTTAGGGTCACGATTGCACCTTGGGTTAGGGTTATGTTGAGGGCTAGGGTTAGAGATCCGGTTAGGGTTACGATTGCACCTAGTGTTATGGTTATGTTGAGGGCTAGGGTTAGAGATCCGGGTAGGGTTACGATTGCACCTAGGGTTAGGGTTATGTTGAGGGCTAGGGTTAGAGATTCGGTTAGGGACACGATTGGACCTAGGGTTAGGGTTATGTTGAGGGCTAGGGTTAGAGATCCGGTTAGGGTTACGATTGGACCTAGGGTTAGGGTTATGTTGAGGGCTAGGGTTAGAGATCCGGTTAGGGTTACGATTGGATCTAGGGTTAGGGTTATGTTGAGGGCTAGGGTTCGAGAGACGGTTAGGGTTACGATTGGACCTAGGGTTAGTGTTATGTTGAGGGCAGGGTTAGAGATCCGGTTAGGGTCACGATTGGACCTAGGGTTAGGGTTATGTTGAGGGCTAGGGTTAGAGATCCGGTTAGGGTTACGATTGGACCTAGGTTAGGGTTATGTTGAGGGCTAGGGTTAGAGAGAGGGTTAGGGTTCCGATTAGACCTAGGGTTAGGGTTATGTTGAGGGCTAGGGTTAGAGAGACAGTTAGGGTCACGATTGGACCTAGGTTTGGGTTATGTTGAGGGCTAGGGTTAGAGATCTCGTTAGGGTTACGATTGGACCTAGGGTTAGGGTTATGTTGAGGGCTAGGGTTATAGATCCGATTACGGTTACGATTGGACCTAGGGTTAGGGTTATGTTGAGGGCTAGGGTTAGAGATCCGGTTAGGGTTACGATTGCACCTAGGGTTAGGGTTATGTTGAGGGCTAGGGTTAGAGTTCCGGGTAGGGTTACGATTGCACCTAGGGTTAGGGTTATGTTGACGGCTAGGGTTAGAGATCCGGTTACGGTTACGATTGGACCTAGGGTTACTGTTATGTTGAGGGCTAGGTTTAGAGTTCCGGTTAGGGTTACGATTGGACCTAGGGTTAGGGTTATGTTGAGGGCTAGGGTTAGAGATCCGGTTAGGGTTACGATTGGACCTAGGGTTAGGGTTATGTTGAGGGCTAGGGTTAGAGATCCGGTTAGGGTTACGATTGGATCTAGGGTTAGGGTTATGTTGAGGGCTAGGGTTAGAGATCCGGTTAGGGTTACGATTGCATCTAGGGTTAGGGTTATGTTGAGGGCTAGGGTTAGAGATCCGGTTAGGGTTACGATTGGACCTAGGGTTAGGGTTATGTTGAGGGCTAGGGTTCGAGAGACGGTTAGGGTTACGATTGGACCTAGGGTTAGGGTGATGTTGAGGGCTAGGGTTAGAGATCCTGTTAGGGTTACGATTGGACCTAGGGTTATGGTGATGTTGATGGCTAGGGTTAGAGATCCGGTTAGGGTTACGATTGTACCTAGGGTTAGGGTTATGTTGAGGGTTAGGGTTGGAGATCCGGTTAGGGTTACGATTGGACCTAGGGTTAGGGTTATGTTGAGGGATAGTGTTAGAGATCCGGTAAGGGTTACGATTGGACCTAGGGTTAGGGTCATGTTGAGTTCTAGGTTTAGAGATCCGGTTAGGGTTACGATTGGACCTAGGGTTAGGGTTATGTTGAGGGCTATGGTTAGAGATCCGGTTAGGGTTACGATTGGACCTAGGGTTAGGGTTATGTTGAGGGCTAGGGTTCGAGAGACGGTTAGGGTTACGATTGGACCTAGGGTTAGGGTTATGTTGAGGGCAGGGTTAGAGATCCGGTTAGGGTCACGATTGGACCTAGGGTTAGGGTTATGTTGAGGGCTAGGGTTAGAGATCCGGTTAGGGTTACGATTGGACCTAGGTTAGGGTTATGTTGAGGGCTAGGGTTAGAGAGAGGGTTAGGGTTCCGATTAGACCTAGGGTTAGGGTTATGTTGAGGGCTAGGGTTAGAGAGACAGTTAGGGTCACGATTGGACCTAGGTTTGGGTTATGTTGAGGGCTAGGGTTAGAGATCTCGTTAGGGTTACGATTGGACCTAGGGTTAGGGTTATGTTGAGGGCTAGGGTTATAGATCCGATTACGGTTACGATTGGACCTAGGGTTAGGGTTATGTTGAGGGCTAGGGTTAGAGATCCGGTTAGGGTTACGATTGCACCTAGGGTTAGGGTTATGTTGAGGGCTAGGGTTAGAGTTCCGGGTAGGGTTACGATTGCACCTAGGGTTAGGGTTATGTTGACGGCTAGGGTTAGAGATCCGGTTACGGTTACGATTGGACCTAGGGTTACTGTTATGTTGAGGGCTAGGTTTAGAGTTCCGGTTAGGGTTACGATTGGACCTAGGGTTAGGGTTATGTTGAGGGCTAGGGTTAGAGATCCGGTTAGGGTTACGATTGGACCTAGGGTTAGGGTTATGTTGAGGGCTAGGGTTAGAGATCCGGTTAGGGTTACGATTGGATCTAGGGTTAGGGTTATGTTGAGGGCTAGGGTTACAGATCCGGTTAGGGTTACGATTGCACCTAGGGTTAGGTTTATGTTGAGGGCTAGGGTTAGAGATCCGGGTAGGGTTACGATTGCACCTAGGGTTAGGGTTATGTTGACGGCTAGGGTTAGAGATCCGGTTAGGGTCACGATTGGACCTTGGGTTAGGGTTATCTTGAGGGCTAGGGTTAGAGATCCGGTTAGGGTCACGATTGGACCTAGGGTTAGGGTTATGTTGAGGGCTAGGGTTAGAGATCCGGTTAGGGTCACGATTGCACCTTGGGTTAGGGTTATGTTGAGGGCTAGGGTTAGAGATCCGGTTAGGGTTACGATTGCACCTAGGGTTATGGTTATGTTGAGCGCTAGGGTTAGAGATCCGGGTAGGGTTACGATTGCACCTAGGGTTAGGGTTATGTTGAGGGCTAGGGTTAGAGATCCGGTTAGGGACACGATTGGACCTAGGGTTAGGGTTATGTTGAGGGCCAGGGTTAGAGATCCGGTTAGGGTTACGATTGGACCTAGGGTTAGGGTTATGTTGAGGGCTAGGATTAGAGATCCGGTTAGGGTTACGATTGGACCTAGGGTTAGGGTTATGTTGAGGGCTAGGGTTAGAGTTCCGGGTAGGGTTACGATTGCACCTAGGGGTAGGGTTATGTTGACGGCTAGGGTTAGAGATCCGGTTACGGTTACGATTGGACCTAGGGTTACTGTTATGTTGAGGGCTAGGTTTAGAGTTCCAGTTAGGGTTACGATTGGACCTAGGGTTAGGGTTATGTTGAGGGCTAGGGTTAGAGATCCGGTTAGGGTTACGATTGGACCTAGGGTTAGGGTTATGTTGAGGGCTAGGGTTAGAGATCCGGTTAGGGTTACGATTGGATCTAGGGTTAGGGTTATGTTGAGGGCTAGGGTTAGAGATCCGGTTAGGGTTACGATTGCACCTAGGGTTAGGGTTATGTTGAGGGCTAGGGTTAGAGATCCGGGTAGGGTTACGATTGCAACTAGGGTTAGGGTTATGTTGACGGCTAGGGTTAGAGATCCGGTTAGGGTCACGATTGGACCTTGGGTTAGGGTTATCTTGAGGGCTAGGGTTAGAGATCCGGTTAGGGTCACGATTGGACCTAGGGTTAGGGTTATGTTGAGGGCTAGGGTTAGAGATCCGGTTAGGGTTACGATTGCACCTAGGGTTAGGGTTATGTTGAGGGCTAGGGTTAGAGTTCCGGGTAGGGTTACGATTGCACCTAGGGTTAGGGTTATGTTGACGGCTAGGGTTAGAGATCCGGTTACGGTTACGATTGGAGCTAGGGTTACTGTTATGTTGAGGGCTAGGTTTAGAGTTCCGGTTAGGGTTACGATTGGACCTAGGGTTAGGGTTATGTTGAGGGCTAGGGTTAGAGATCCGGGTAGGGTTACGATTGCACCTAGGGTTAGGGTTATGTTGAGGGCTAGGGTTAGAGATCCGGTTAGGGACACGATTGGACCTAGGGTTAGGGTTATGTTGAGGGCTAGGGTTAGAGATCCGGTTAGGGTTACGATTGGACCTAGGGTTAGGGTTATGTTGAGGGCTAGGATTAGAGATCCGGTTAGGGTTACGATTGGACCTAGGGTTAGGGTTATGTTGAGGGCTAGGGTTAGAGTTCCGGGTAGGGTTACGATTGCACCTAGGGTTAGGGTTATGTTGACGCCTAGGGTTAGAGATCCGGTTACGGTTACGATTGGACCTAGGGTTACTGTTATGTTGAGGGCTAGGTTTAGAGTTCCGGTTAGGGTTACGATTGGACCTAGGGTTAGGGTTATGTTGAGGGCTAGGGTTAGAGATCCGGTTAGGGTTACGATTGGACCTAGGGTTAGGGTTATGTTGAGGGCTAGGGTTAGAGATCCGGTTAGGGTTACGATTGGATCTAGGGTTAGGGTTATGTTGAGGGCTAGGGTTCGAGAGACGGTTAGGGTTACGATTGGACCTAGGGTTAGGGTTATGTTGAGGGCAGGGTTAGAGATCCGGTTAGGGTCACGATTGGACCTAGGGTTAGGGTTATGTTGAGGGCTAGGGTTAGAGATCCGGTTAGGGTTACGATTGGACCTAGGTTAGGGTTATGTTGAGGGCTAGGTTTAGAGAGACGGTTAGTGTTCCGATTAGACCTAGGGTTAGGGTTATGTTGAGGGCTAGGGTTAGAGAGACAGTTAGGGTCACGATTGGACCTAGGTTTGGGTTATGTTGAGGGCTAGGGTTAGAGATCTCGTTAGGGTTACGATTGGACCTAGGGTTAGGGTTATGTTGAGGGCTAGGGTTATAGATCCGATTACGGTTACGATTGGACCTAGGGTTAGGGTTATGTTGAGGGCTAGGGTTAGAGATCCGGTTAGGGTTACGATTGCACCTAGGGTTAGGGTTATGTTGAGGGCTAGGGTTAGAGTTCCGGGTAGGGTTACGATTGCACCTAGGGTTAGGGTTATGTTGACGGCTAGGGTTAGAGATCCGGTTACGGTTACGATTGGACCTAGGGTTACTGTTATGTTGAGGGCTAGGTTTAGAGTTCCGGTTAGGGTTACGATTGCACCTAGGGTTATGGTTATGTTGAGCGCTAGGGTTAGAGATCCGGGTAGGGTTACGATTGCACCTAGGGTTAGGGTTATGTTGAGGGCTAGGGTTAGAGATCCGGTTAGGGACACGATTGGACCTAGGGTTAGGGTTATGTTGAGGGCCAGGGTTAGAGATCCGGTTAGGGTTACGATTGGACCTAGGGTTAGGGTTATGTTGAGGGCTAGGATTAGAGATCCGGTTAGGGTTACGATTGGACCTAGGGTTAGGGTTATGTTGAGGGCTAGGGTTAGAGTTCCGGGTAGGGTTACGATTGCACCTAGGGGTAGGGTTATGTTGACGGCTAGGGTTAGAGATCCGGTTACGGTTACGATTGGACCTAGGGTTACTGTTATGTTGAGGGCTAGGTTTAGAGTTCCAGTTAGGGTTACGATTGGACCTAGGGTTAGGGTTATGTTGAGGGCTAGGGTTAGAGATCCGGTTAGGGTTACGATTGGACCTAGGGTTAGGGTTATGTTGAGGGCTAGGGTTAGAGATCCGGTTAGGGTTACGATTGGATCTAGGGTTAGGGTTATGTTGAGGGCTAGGGTTAGAGATCCGGTTAGGGTTACGATTGCACCTAGGGTTAGGGTTATGTTGAGGGCTAGGGTTAGAGATCCGGGTAGGGTTACGATTGCAACTAGGGTTAGGGTTATGTTGACGGCTAGGGTTAGAGATCCGGTTAGGGTCACGATTGGACCTTGGGTTAGGGTTATCTTGAGGGCTAGGGTTAGAGATCCGGTTAGGGTCACGATTGGACCTAGGGTTAGGGTTATGTTGAGGGCTAGGGTTAGAGATCCGGTTAGGGTTACGATTGCACCTAGGGTTAGGGTTATGTTGAGGGCTAGGGTTAGAGTTCCGGGTAGGGTTACGATTGCACCTAGGGTTAGGGTTATGTTGACGGCTAGGGTTAGAGATCCGGTTACGGTTACGATTGGACCTAGGGTTACTGTTATGTTGAGGGCTAGGTTTAGAGTTCCGGTTAGGGTTACGATTGGACCTAGGGTTAGGGTTATGTTGAGGGCTAGGGTTAGAGATCCGGGTAGGGTTACGATTGCACCTAGGGTTAGGGTTATGTTGAGGGCTAGGGTTAGAGATCCGGTTAGGGACACGATTGGACCTAGGGTTAGGGTTATGTTGAGGGCTAGGGTTAGAGATCCGGTTAGGGTTACGATTGGACCTAGGGTTAGGGTTATGTTGAGGGCTAGGATTAGAGATCCGGTTAGGGTTACGATTGGACCTAGGGTTAGGGTTATGTTGAGGGCTAGGGTTAGAGTTCCGGGTAGGGTTACGATTGCACCTAGGGTTAGGGTTATGTTGACGCCTAGGGTTAGAGATCCGGTTACGGTTACGATTGGACCTAGGGTTACTGTTATGTTGAGGGCTAGGTTTAGAGTTCCGGTTAGGGTTACGATTGGACCTAGGGTTAGGGTTATGTTGAGGGCTAGGGTTAGAGATCCGGTTAGGGTTACGATTGGACCTAGGGTTAGGGTTATGTTGAGGGCTAGGGTTAGAGATCCGGTTAGGGTTACGATTGGATCTAGGGTTAGGGTTATGTTGAGGGCTAGGGTTCGAGAGACGGTTAGGGTTACGATTGGACCTAGGGTTAGGGTTATGTTGAGGGCAGGGTTAGAGATCCGGTTAGGGTCACGATTGGACCTAGGGTTAGGGTTATGTTGAGGGCTAGGGTTAGAGATCCGGTTAGGGTTACGATTGGACCTAGGTTAGGGTTATGTTGAGGGCTAGGTTTAGAGAGACGGTTAGTGTTCCGATTAGACCTAGGGTTAGGGTTATGTTGAGGGCTAGGGTTAGAGAGACAGTTAGGGTCACGATTGGACCTAGGTTTGGGTTATGTTGAGGGCTAGGGTTAGAGATCTCGTTAGGGTTACGATTGGACCTAGGGTTAGGGTTATGTTGAGGGCTAGGGTTATAGATCCGATTACGGTTACGATTGGACCTAGGGTTAGGGTTATGTTGAGGGCTAGGGTTAGAGATCCGGTTAGGGTTACGATTGCACCTAGGGTTAGGGTTATGTTGAGGGCTAGGGTTAGAGTTCCGGGTAGGGTTACGATTGCACCTAGGGTTAGGGTTATGTTGACGGCTAGGGTTAGAGATCCGGTTACGGTTACGATTGGACCTAGGGTTACTGTTATGTTGAGGGCTAGGTTTAGAGTTCCGGTTAGGGTTACGATTGGACCTAGGGTTAGGGTTATGTTGAGGGCTAGGGTTAGAGATCCGGTTAGGGTTACGATTGGACCTAGGGTTAGGGTTATGTTGAGGGCTAGGGTTAGAGATCCGGTTAGGGTTACGATTGGATCTAGGGTTAGGGTTATGTTGAGGGCTAGGGTTAGAGATCCGGTTAGGGTTACGATTGCACCTAGGGTTAGGGTTATGTTGAGGGCTAGGGTTAGAAATCCGGGTAGGGTTACGATTGCACCTAGGGTTAGGGTTATGTTGACGGCTAGGGTTAGAGATCCGGTTAGGGTCACGATTGGACCTTGGGTTAGGGTTATCTTGAGGGATAGGGTTAGAGATCCGGTTAGGGTCACGATTGGACCTAGGGTTAGGGTTATGTTGAGGGCTAGGGTTAGATATCCGGTTAGGGTTCCGATTGGACCTAGGGTTAGGGTTATGTTGAGGGCTAGGGTTAGATATCCGGTTAGGGTTACGATTGGACCTAGGGTTAGGGTTATGTTGAGGGCTAGGGTTAGAGATCCAGTTAGGGTCACGATTGGACCTAGGGTTAGGGTTATGTTGAGGGCTAGGGTTATAGATCCGATTACGGTTACGATTGGACCTAGGGTTAGGGTTATGTTGAGGGCTAGGGTTAGAGATCCGGTTAGGTTTACGATTGCACCTAGGGTTAGGGTTATGTTGAGGGCTAGGGTTAGAGTTCCGGGTAGGGTTACGATTGCACCTAGGGTTAGGGTTATGTTGACGGCTAGGGTTAGAGATCCGGTTACGGTTACGATTGGACCTAGGGTTACTGTTATGTTGAGGGCTAGGTTTAGAGTTCCGGTTAGGGTTACGATTGGACCTAGGGTTAGGGTTATGTTGAGGGCTAGGGTTAGAGATCCGGTTAGGGTTACGATTGGACCTAGGGTTAGGGTTATGTTGAGGGCTAGGTTTAGAGATCCGGTTAGGGTTACGATTGGATCTAGGGTTAGGGTTATGTTGAGGGCTAGGGTTAGAGATCCGGTTAGGGTTACGATTTGATCTAGGGTTAGGGTTATGTTGAGGGCTAGGGTTAGAGATCCGGTTAGGGTTACGATTGCACCTAGGGTTAGGGTTATGTTGAGGGCTAGGGTTAGAGATCCGGGTAGGGTTACGATTGCACCTAGGGTTAGGGTTATGTTAACGGCTAGGGTTAGAGATCCGGTTAGGGTCACGATTGGACCTTGGGTTAGGGTTATCTTGAGGGCTAGGGTTAGAGATCCGGTTAGGGTCACGATTGGACCTAGGGTTAGGGTTATGTTGAGGGCTAGGGTTAGAGATCCGGTTAGGGTCACGATTGCACCTTGGGTTAGGGTTATGTTGAGGGCTAGGGTTAGAGATCCGGTTAGGGTTACGATTGCACCTAGTGTTATGGTTATGTTGAGGGCTAGGGTTAGAGATCCGGGTAGGGTTACGATTGCACCTAGGGTTAGGGTTATGTTGAGGGCTAGGGTTAGAGATTCGGTTAGGGACACGATTGGACCTAGGGTTAGGGTTATGTTGAGGGCTAGGGTTAGAGATCCGGTTAGGGTTACGATTGGACCTAGGGTTAGGGTTATGTTGAGGGCTAGGATTAGAGATCCGGTTAGGGTTACGATTGGACCTAGGGTTAGGGTTATGTTGAGGGCTAGGGTTAGAGTTCCGAGTAGGGTTACGATTGCACCTAGGGTTAGGGTTATGTTGACGGCTAGGGTTAGAGATCCGGTTACGGTTACGATTGGACCTAGGGTTACTGTTATGTTGAGGGCTAGGTTTAGAGTTCCGGTTGGGGTTACGATTGGACCTAGGGTTAGGGTTATGTTGAGGGCTAGGGTTAGAGATCCGGTTAGGGTTACGATTGCACCTAGGGTTAAGGTTATGTTGAGGGCTAGGGTTAGAGATCCGGTTAGGGTTACGATTGGATCTAGGGTTAGGGTTATGTTGAGGGCTAGGGTTAGAGATCCGGTTACGGTTACGATTGGACCTAGGGTTAGGCTTATGTTGAGGGCTAGGGTTAGAGATCCGGTTAGGGTTAAGATTGGACCTAGGGTTAGGGTTATGTTGAGGGCTAGGGTTAGAGATCCGGTTAGGGTTACGATTGGACCTAGGGTTAGGGTTATGTTGAGGGCTAGGGTTAGAGATCCGGTTAGGGTTACGATTGGACCTAGGGTTAGGGTGATGTTGAGGGCTAGGGTTAGAGATCCGGTTAGGGTTACGATTGGACCTAGGGTTATGGTGATGTTGATGGCTAGGGTTAGAGATCCGGTTAGGGTTACGATTGTACCTAGGGTTAGGGTTATGTTGTGGGTTAGGGTTGGAGATCCGGTTAGGGTTACGATTGGACCTAGGGTTAGGGTTATGTTGAGGGATAGTGTTAGAGATCCGGTAAGGGTTACGATTGGACCTAGGGTTAGGGTCATGTTGAGTGCTAGGTTTAGAGATCCGGTTAGGGTTACGATTGGACCTAGGGTTAGGGTTATGTTGAGGGCTAGGGTTAGAGATCCGGTTAGGGTTACGATTGGACCTAGGGTTAGGGTTATGTTGAGGGCTAGGGTTCGAGAGACGGTTAGGGTTACGATTGGACCTAGGGTTAGGGTTATGTTGAGGGCAGGGTTAGAGATCCGGTTAGGGTCACGATTGGACCTAGGGTTAGGGTTATGTTGAGGGCTAGGGTTAGAGATCCGGTTAGGGTTACGATTGGACCTAGGTTAGGGTTATGTTGAGGGCTAGGGTTAGAGAGAGGGTTAGGGTTCCGATTAGACCTAGGGTTAGGGTTATGTTGAGGGCTAGGGTTAGAGAGACAGTTAGGGTCACGATTGGACCTAGGTTTGGGTTATGTTGAGGGCTAGGGTTAGAGATCTCGTTAGGGTTACGATTGGACCTAGGGTTAGGGTTATGTTGAGGGCTAGGGTTATAGATCCGATTACGGTTACGATTGGACCTAGGGTTAGGGTTATGTTGAGGGCTAGGGTTAGAGATCCGGTTAGGGTTACGATTGCACCTAGGGTTAGGGTTATGTTGAGGGCTAGGGTTAGAGAGAGGGTTAGGGTTCCGATTAGACCTAGGGTTAGGGTTATGTTGAGGGCTAGGGTTAGAGAGACAGTTAGGGTCACGATTGGACCTAAGTTTGGGTTATGTTGAGGGCTAGGGTTAGAGATCCGGTTAGGGTCACGATTGCACCTAGGGTTATGGTTATGTTGAGGGCAAGGGTTAGAGATCCGGTTAGGGTCACGATTGGACCTAGGGTTAGGGTTATGTTGACGGCTAGGGTAAGAGATCCGGTTAGGGTTACGATTGTACCTAGGGTTAGGGTTATGTTGAGGGCTAGGGTTAGAGAGACGGTTAGGGTTACGATTGGACCTAGGGTTAGGGTTATGTTGAGGGCTAGGGTTAGAGATCCGGTTAGGGTTACGATTGGACCTAGGGTTAGGGTTATGTTGAGGGCTAGGGTAGAGAGACGGTTAGGGTTCCGATTGGACCTAGGGTTAGGGTTATGTTAAGGGCTAGGGTTAGAGATCCGGGTAGGGTTACGATTGAACCTAGGGTTAGGGTTATGTTGAGGGCTAGGGTTAGAGATCCGGTTACGGTTACGATTGCACCTAGGGTTAGGGTTATGTTGAGGGCTAGGGTTAGAGATCCGGTTAGAGTTACGATTGGACCTAGGGTTCGGGTTATGTTGAGGGTAGGGTTAGAGATCCCGGTAGGGTTACGATTGGAACTAGGGTTAGGGTTATGTTGAGGGCTAGGGTTAGAGAACCGGTTACAGTTACGATTGGACCTAGGGTTAGGGTTATGTTGAGGGCTAGGGTTAGAGATACGGTTAGGGTCACGATTGGACCTAGGGTTAGGGTTATGTTGAGGGTTAGGGTTAGAGATCCGGTTAGGGTCACGATTGGACCTACGGTTAGGGTTATGTTGAGGGCTAGGTTTAGAGATCCGGTTAGGGTTACGATTGGACCTAGGGTTAGGGTTATGTTGAGGGCTAGGGTTAGAGAGACGGTTAGGGTTCCGATTGGACCTAGGGTTAGGGTTATGTTGAGGGCTAGGGTTAGAGATCCGGGTAGGGTTACGATTGAACCTAGGGTTAGGGTTATGTTGAGGGCTAGGGTTTGAGATCCGGTTACGGTTACAATTGGACCTAGGGTTAGTGTTATGTTGAGGGCTAGGGTTAGAGATCCGGTTACGGTTACGATTGTACCTAGGGTTAGGGTTATGTTGAGGGCTAGGGTTAGAGAGACGGTTAGGGTTACGATTGGACCTAGGGTTAGGGTTATGTTGAGGGCAGGGTTAGAGATCCGGTTAGGGTCACGATTGGACCTAGGGTTAGGGTTATGTTGAGGGCTAGGGTTAGAGATCCGGTTAGGGTTACAATTGGACCTAGGGTTAGGGTTATGTTGAGGGCTAGGGTTAGAGATCCGGTTAGGGTTACGATTGGACCTAGGGTTAGGGTTATGTTGAGGGCTAGGGTTAGAGAGACGGTTAGGGTTCCGATTGGACCTAGGGTTAGGGTTATGTTAAGGGCTAGGGTTAGAGATCCGGGTAGGGTTACGATTGAACCTAGGGTTAGGGTTATGTTGAGGGCTAGGGTTAGAGATCCGGTTACGGTTACGATTGCACCTAGGGTTAGGGTTATGTTGAGGGCTAGGGTTAGAGATCCGGTTAGAGTTACGATTGGACCTAGGGTTAGGGTTATGTTGAGGGTAGGGTTAGAGATCCCGGTAGGGTTACGATTGGAACTAGGGTTAGGGTTATGTTGAGGGCTAGGGTTAGAGAACCGGTTACAGTTACGATTGGACCTAGGGTTAGGGTTATGTTGAGGGCTAGGGTTAGAGATACGGTTAGGGTCACGATTGGACCTAGGGTTAGGGTTATGTTGAGGGTTAGGGTTAGAGATCCGGTTAGGGTCACGATTGGACCTACGGTTAGGGTTATGTTGAGGGCTAGGTTTAGAGATCCGGTTAGGGTTACGATTGGACCTAGGGTTAGGGTTATGTTGAGGGCTAGGGTTAGAGAGACGGTTAGGGTTCCGATTGGACCTAGGGTTAGGGTTATGTTGAGGGCTAGGGTTAGAGATCCGGGTAGGGTTACGATTGAACCTAGGGTTAGGGTTATGTTGAGGGCTAGGGTTAGAGATCCGGTTACGGTTACAATTGGACCTAGGGTTAGTGTTATGTTGAGGGCTAGGGTTAGAGATCCGGTTACGGTTACGATTGTACCTAGGGTTAGGGTTATGTTGAGGGCTAGGGTTAGAGAGACGGTTAGGGTTACAATTGGACCTAGGGTTAGGGTTATGTTGAGGGCAGGGTTAGAGATCCGGTTAGGGTCACGATTGGACCTAGGGTTAGGGTTATGTTGAGGGCTAGGGTTAGAGATCCGGTTAGGGTTACAATTGGACCTAGGGTTAGGGTTATGTTGAGGGCTAGGGTTAGAGATCCGGTTAGGGTTACGATTGGACCTAGGGTTAGGGTTATGTTGAGGGCTAGGGTTAGAGATCCGGTTAGGGTTACGATTGGACCTAGGGTTAGGGTTATGTTGAGGGCTAGGGTTAGAGAGACGGTTAGGGTTCCGATTGGACCTAGGGTTAGGGTTATGTTGAGGGCTAGGGTTAGAGATCCGGGTAGGGTTACGATTGAACCTAGGGTTAGGGTTATGTTGAGGGCTAGGGTTAGAGATCCGGTTACGGTTACGATTGCACCTAGGGTTAGGGTTATGTTGAGGGCTAGGGTTAGAGATCCGGTTAGAGTTACGATTGGACCTAGGGTTAGGGTTATGTTGAGGGTAGGGTTAGAGATCCCGGTAGGGTTACGATTGGAACTAGGGTTAGGGTTATGTTGAGGGCTAGGGTTAGAGAACCGGTTACAGTTACGATTGGACCTAGGGTTAGGGTTATGTTGAGGGCTAGGGTTAGAGATACGGTTAGGGTCACGATTGGACCTGGGGTTAGGGTTATGTTGAGGGTTAGGGTTAGAGATCCGGTTAGGGTCACGATTGGACCTACGGTTAGGGTTATGTTGAGGGCTAGGTTTAGAGATCCGGTTAGGGTTACGATTGGACCTAGGGTTAGGGTTATGTTGAGGGCTAGGGTTAGAGAGACGGTTAGGGTTCCGATTGGACCTAGGGTTAGGGTTATGTTGAGGGCTAGGGTTAGAGATCCGGGTAGGGTTACGATTGAACCTAGGGTTAGGGTTATGTTGAGGGCTAGGGTTAGAGATCCGGTTAGGGTTACGATTGGACCTAGGGTTAGGGTTTTGTTGAGGGCTAGGGTTAGAGATCCGGTTAGGGTTACGATTGGACCTAGGTTTAGGGGTATGTTGAGGGCTAGGGTTAGAGATCCGGTTAGGGTTATGATTGGACCTAGGGTTAGGGTTATGTTGAGGGTAGGGTTAGAGATCCGGGTAGTGTTACGATTGGACCTAGGGTTAGGGTTATGTTGAGGGCTAGGGTTAGAGATCCGGTTACAGTTACTATTGGACCTAGGGTTAGGGTTATGTTGAGGGCTAGGGTTAGAGATCCAGTTAGGGTCACGATTGGACCTAGGGTTAGGGTTATGTTGAGGGCTAGGGTTAGAGATACGGTTAGGGTCACGATTGGACCTAGGGTTAGGGTTATGTTGAGGGCTAGGGTTAGAGATAGGGTTAGGGTCACGATTGGACCTAGGGTTAGGGTTATGTTGAGGGCTAGGGTTAGAGATCCGGTTAGGGTCACGATTGTACATTGGGTTAGGGTTATGTTGAGGGCTAGGGTTAGAGATCCGGTTAGGGTCACGATTGGACCTAGGGTTAGGGTTATGTTGAGGGCTAGGGTTAGAGATCCGGTTAAGGTCACGTTCGGACCTAGGGTTAGGGTTATGTTGAGGGCTAGGGTTAGAGAGACGTTTAGGGTTACGATTGGACGTAGGGTTAGTGTTATGTTGAGGGCTAGGTTTAGAGATCCGGTTAGGGTTACGATTGGACCTAGGGTTAGGGTTATGTTGAGGGCTAGGGTTAGAGATCCGGTTAGGGTTACGATTGGACCTAGCGTTAGGGTTATGTTGAGGGCTAGGGTTAGAGAGACGGTTAGGGTTACGATTGGACCTAGGGTTAGGGTTATGTTGAGGGCAGGGTTAGAGATCCGGTTAGGGTCACGATTGGACCTAGGGTTAGGGTTATGTTGAGGGCTAGGATTAGAGATCCGGTTAGGGTTACAATTGGACCTAGGGTTAGGGTTATGTTGAGGACTAGGGTTAGAGATCCGGTTAGGGTTACGATTGGACCTAGGGTTAGGGTTATGTTGAGGGCTAGGGTTAGAGAGACGGTTAGGGTTCCGATTGGACCTAGGGTTAGGGTTATGTTGAGGGCTAGGGTTAGAGATCCGGGTAGGGTTACGATTGAACCTAGGGTTAGGGTTATGTTGAGGGCTAGGGTTAGAGATCCGGTTACGGTTACAATTGGACCTAGGGTTAGTGTTATCTTGAGGGCTAGGGTTAGAGATCCGGTTACGGTTACGATTGCACCTAGGGTTAGGGTTATGTTGAGGGCTAGGGTTAGAGATCCGGTTAGAGTTACGATTGGACCTAGGGTTAGGGTTATGTTGAGGGTAGGGTTAGAGATCCGGGTAGGGTTACGATTGGACCTTGGGTTAGGGTTATGTTGAGGGCTAGGGTTAGAGATCCGGTTACAGTTACGATTGGACCTAGGGTAAGGGTTATGTTGAGGGCTAGGGTTAGAGATCCAGTTAGGGTCACGATTGGACGTAGGGTTAGAGTTATGTTGAGGGCTAGGGTTAGAGATACGGTTAGGGTCACGATTGGACCTAGGGTTAGGGTTATGTTGAGGGCTAGGGTTAGAGAGACGGTTAGGGTCACGATTGGACCTACGGTTAGGGTTATGTTGAGGGCTAGGGTTAGAGATCCGGTTAGGGTAACGATTGGACCTAGGGTTAGGGTTATGTTGAGGGCTAGGGTTAGAGAGACGTTTAGGGTTACGATTGGACCTAAGGTTAGGGTTATGTTGAGGGCCAGGTTTAGAGATCCGGTTAGGGTTACGATTGGACCTAGGGTTAGGGTTATGTTGAGGGCTAGGGTTAGAGATCCGGTTAGGGTTACGATTGGACCTAGCGTTAGGGTTATGTTGAGGGCTAGGGTTAGAGAGACGGTTAGGGTTACGATTGGACCTAGGGTTAGGGTTATGTTGAGGGCTAGGGTTAGAGAGACGGTTAGGGTTACGATTGGACCTAGGGTTAGGGTTATGTGAGGGCAGGGTTAGAGATCCGGTTAGGGTCACGATTGGACCTAGGGTTAGGGTTATGTTGAGGGCTAGGGTTAGAGATCCGGTTAGGGTTACAATTGGACCTAGGGTTAGGGTTATGTTGAGGGCTAGGGTTAGAGATCCGGTTAGGGTTACGATTGGACCTAGGGTTAGGGTTATGTTGAGGGCTAGGGTTAGAGATCCGGTTAGGGTTACGATTGGACCTAGGGTTAGGGTTATGTTGAGGGCTAGGGTTAGAGAGACGGTTAGGGTTCCGATTGGACCTAGGGTTAGGGTTATGTTGAGGGCTAGGGTTAGAGATCCGGGTAGGGTTACGATTGAACCTAGGGTTAGGGTTATGTTGAGGGCTATGGTTAGAGATCCGGTTATGGTTACAATTGGACCTAGGGTTAGTGTTATGTTGAGGGCTAGGGTTAGAGATCCGGTTACGGTTACGATTGTACCTAGGGTTAGGGTTATGTTGAGGGCTACGGTTAGAGATCCGTTTAGAGTTACGATTGGACCTAGGGTTAGGGTTATATTGAGGGTAGGGTTAGAGATCCAGTTACGGTCACGATTGGACCTAGGGTTAGGGTTATGTTGAGGGCTAGGGTTAGAGATACGGTTAGGGTTACGATTGGACCTAGGGTTAGGGTTATGTTGAGGGCTAGGGTTAGAGAACCGGTTACAGTTACGATTGGACCTAGGGTTAGGGTTATGTTGAGGGCTAGGGTTAGAGATCCAGTTACGGTCACGATTGGACCTAGGGTTAGGGTTATGTTGAGGGCTAGGGTTAGAGATACGGTTAGGGTCACGATTGGACCTAGGGTTAGGGTTATGTTGAGGGTTAGGGTTAGAGATCCGGTTAGGGTCACGATTGGACCTACGGTTAGGGTTATGTTGAGGGCTAGGGTTAGAGATCCGGTTAGGGTTACGATTGGACCTAGGGTTAGGGTTATGTTGAGGGCTAGGGTTAGAGAGACGGTTAGGGTTCCGATTGGACCTAGGGTTAGGGTTATGTTGAGGGCTAGGGTTAGAGATCCGGGTAGGGTTACGATTGAACCTAGGGTTAGGGTTATGTTGAGGGCTAGGGTTAGAGATCCGGTTAGGGTTACGATTGGACCTAGCGTTAGGGTTTTGTTGAGGGCTAGGGTTAAAGATCCGGTTAGGGATACGATTGGACCTAGGGTTAGGGTTATGTTGAGGGCTAGGGTTAGAGATCCGGTTAGGGTCACGATTGTACATTGGGTTAGGGTTATGTTGAGGGCTAGGGTTAGAGATCCGGTTAGGGTCACGATTGGACCTAGGGTTAGGGTTATGTTGAGGGCTAGGGTTAGAGATCCGGTTAAGGTCACGTTCGGACCTAGGGTTAGGGTTATGTTGAGGGCTAGGGTTAGAGATCCGGTTAGGGTTACGATTGGACCTAGGGTTAGGGTTATGTTGAGGGCTAGGGTTAGAGATCCGGTTAGGGTTACGATTGGACCTAGGGTTAGGGTTATGTTGAGGGCTAGGTTTAGAGAGACGGTTAGGGTTCCGATTGGACCTAGGGTTAGGGTTATGTTGAGGGCTAGGGTTAGAGATCTGGGTAGGGTTACGATTGAACCTAGGGTTAGGGTTATGTTGAGGACTAGGGTTAGAGATCCGGTTACGGTTACAATTGGACCTAGGGTTAGTGTTATGTTGAGAGCTAGGGTTAGAGATCCGGTTACGGTTACGATTGCACCTAGGGTTAGGGTTATGTTGAGGGCTAGGGTTAGAGATCCAGTTAGGGTCACGATTGGACCTAGGGTTAGGGTTATGTTGAGGGCTAGGGTTAGAGATACGGTTAGGGTCAAGATTGGACCTAGGGTTAGGGTTATGTTGAGGGCTAGGGTTAGAGAGACGGTTAGGGTTCATATTGGACCTAGGGTTAGGGTTATGTTGAGGGCTAGGGTTAGAGATCCGGGTAGGGTTACGATTGAACCTAGGGTTAGGGTTATGTTGAGGGCTAGGGTTCGAGATCCGGTTAGGGTTACGATTGGACCTAGGGTTAGGGTTTTGTTGAGGGCTAGGGTTAAAGATCCGGTTAGGGTTACGATTGGACCTAGGGTTAGGGTTATGTTGAGGGCTAGGGTTAGAGATCCGGTTAGGGTCACGATTGTACATTGGGTTAGGGTTATGTTGAGGGCTAGGGTTAGAGATCCGGTTAGGGTCACGATTGGACCTAGGGTTAGGGTTATGTTGAGGGCTAGGGTTAGAGATCCGGTTAAGGTCACGTTCGGACCTAGGGTTAGGGTTATGTTGAGGGCTAGGGTTAGAGATCCGGTTAGGGTTACGATTGGACCTAGGGTTAGGGTTATGTTGAGGGCTAGGGTTAGAGATCCGGTTAGGGTTACGATTGGACCTAGGGTTAGGGTTATGTTGAGGGCTAGGTTTAGAGAGACGGTTAGGGTTCCGATTGGACCTAGGGTTAGGGTTATGTTGAGGGCTAGGGTTAGAGATCTGGGTAGGGTTACGATTGAACCTAGGGTTAGGGTTATGTTGAGGACTAGGGTTAGAGATCCGGTTACGGTTACAATTGGACCTAGGGTTAGTGTTATGTTGAGAGCTAGGGTTAGAGATCCGGTTACGGTTACGATTGCACCTAGGGTTAGGGTTATGTTGAGGGCTAGGGTTAGAGATCCAGTTAGGGTCACGATTGGACCTAGGGTTAGGGTTATGTTGAGGGCTAGGGTTAGAGATACGGTTAGGGTCAAGATTGGACCTAGGGTTAGGGTTATGTTGAGGGCTAGGGTTAGAGATCCGGTTAGGGTTACGATTGGACCTAGGGTTAGGGTTATGTTGAGGGCTAGGGTTAGAGATCCGGTTAGGGTTACGATTGGACCTAGGGTTAGGGTTATGTTGAGGGCTAGGGTTAGAGATCCGGTTAGGGTTACGATTGGACCTAGGGTTAGGGTTATGTTGAGGGCTAGGGTTAGAGATCCGGTTAGGGTTACGATTGGACCTAGGGTTAGGGTTATGTTGAGGGCTAGGGTTAGAGAGACGGTTAGGGTTCCGATTGGACCTAGGGTTAGGGTTATGTTGAGGGCTAGGGTTAGAGATCCGGGTAGGGTTACGATTGAACCTAGGGTTAGGGTTATGTTGACGGCTAGGGTTAGAGATCCGGTTACGGTTACAATTTGACCTAGGGTTAGTGTTATGTTGAGGGCTAGGGTTAGAGATCCGGTTACGGTTACGATTGTACCTAGCGTTAGGGTTATGTTGAGGGCTAGGGTTAGAGATCCCTTTAGAGTTACGATTGGACCTAGGGTTAGGGTTATATTGAGGGTAGGGTTAGAAATCCCGGTAGGGTTACGATTGGACCTAGGGTTAGGGTTATGTTGAGGGCTAGGGTTAGAGAACCGGTTACAGTTACGATTGGACCTAGGGTTAGGGTTATGTTGAGGGCTAGGGTTAGAGATCCAGTTAGGGTCACGATTGGACCTAGGGTTAGGGTTATGTTGAGGGCTAGGGTTAGAGATACGGTTAGGGTCACGATTGGACCTAGGGTTAGGGTTATGTTGAGGGTTAGGGTTAGAGATCCGGTTAGGGTCACGATTGGACCTACGGTTAGGGTTATGTTGAGGGCTAGGGTTAGAGATCCGGTTAGGGTTACGATTGGACCTAGGGTTAGGGTTATGTTGAGGGCTAGGGTTAGAGAGACGGTTAGGGTTCCGATTGGACCTAGGGTTAGGGTTATGTTGAGGGCTAGGGTTAGAGATCCGGGTAGGGTTACGATTGAACCTAGGGTTAGGGTTATGTTGAGGGCTAGGGTTAGAGATCCGGTTAGGGTTACGATTGGACCTAGGGTTAGGGTTTTGTTGAGGGCTAGGGTTAGAGATCCGGTTAGGGTTACGATTGGACCTAGGGTTAGGGATATGTTGAGGGCTAGGGTTAGAGATCCGGTTAGGGTCACGATTGTACATTGGGTTAGGGTTATGTTGAGGGCTAGGGTTAGAGATCCGGTTAGGGTCACGATTGGACCTAGGGTTAGGATTATGTTGAGGGCTAGGGTTAGAGATCCGGTTAAGGTCACGTTCGGACCTAGGGTTAGGGTTATGTTGAGGGCTAGGGTTAGAGATCCGGTTAGGGTTACGATTGGACCTAGGGTTAGGGTTATGTTGAGGGCTAGGGTTAGAGATCCGGTTAGGGTTACGATTGGACCTAGGGTTAGGGTTATGTTGAGGGCTAGGGTTAGAGATCCGGTTAGGGTTACGATTGGACCTAGGGTTAGGGTTATGTTGAGGACTAGGGTTAGAGAGACGGTTAGGGTTCCGATTGGACCTAGGGTTAGGGTTATGTTGAGGGCTAGGGTTAGAGATCTGGGTAGGGTTACGATTGAACCTAGGGTTAGGGTTATGTTGAGGACTAGGGTTAGAGATCCGGTTACGGTTACAATTGGACCTAGGGTTAGTGTTATGTTGAGAGCTAGGGTTAGAGATCCGGTTACGGTTACGATTGCACCTAGGGTTAGGGTTATGTTGAGGGCTAGGGTTAGAGATCCAGTTAGGGTCACGATTGGACCTAGGGTTAGGGTTATGTTGAGGGCTAGGGTTAGAGATACGGTTAGGGTCACGATTGGACCTAGGGTTAGGGTTATGTTGAGGGCTAGGGTTAGAGATCCGGTTAGGGTCACGATTGGACCTAGGGTTAGGGTTATGTTGAGGGCTAGGGTTAGAGATCCGCTTAGGGTCACGATTGTACCTTGGGTTAGGGTTATGTTGAGGGCTAGGGTTAGAGATCCGGTTAGGGTCACGATTGGACCTAGGGTTAGGGTTATGTTGAGGGCTAGGGTTAGAGATCCGGTTAAGGTCACGTTTGGACCTAGGGTTAGGGTTATGTTGACGGCTAGGGTTAGAGATCCGGTTAGGGTTACGATTGGACCTAGGGTTAGGGTGATGTTGAGGGCTAGGGTTAGAGATCCGGTTAGGGTCACGATTGCACCTTGGGTTAGGGTTATGTTGAGGGCTAGGGTTAGAGATCCGGTTAGGGTTACGATTGCACCTAGGGTTTGGGTTATGTTGAGAACTAGGTTTAGAGATTCGGTTAGGTTTACGATTCGACCTAGGGTTAGCGTTATGTTGAGGGCTAGGGTTAGAGATACGGTTAGGGTCACGATTGGACCTAGTGTTAGGGTTATGTTGAGGGCTAGGGTTAGAGATCCGGTTAGGGTCACGATTGGACCTAGGGTTAGGGTTATGTTGAGGGCTAGGGATAGTGAGACGTTTAGGGTTACGATTGGACCTAGGGTTAGGGTTATGTTGAGGGCTAGGTTTAGAGATCCGGTTAGGGTTACGATTGGACCTCGGGTTAGGGTTATGTTGAGGGCTAGGGTTAGAGATCCGGTTAGGGTTACGATTGGACCTAGCGTTAGGGTTATGTTGAGGGCTAGGGTTAGAGAGACGGTCAGGGTTCCGATTGGACCTAGGGTTAGGGTTATGTTGAGGGCTAGGGTTAGAGAGACGGTTAGGGTTACGATTGGACCTAGGGTTAGGGTTATGTGAGGGCAGGGTTAGAGATCCGGTTAGGGTCACGATTGGACCTAGGGTTAGGGTTATGTTGAGGGCTAGGGTTAGAGATCCGGTTAGGGTCACGATTGGACCTAGGGTTAGGGTTATGTTGAGGGCTAGGGTTAGAGATCCGGTTAGGGTTACAATTGGACCTAGGGTTAGGGTTATGTTGAGGGCTAGGGTTAGAGAGACGGTTAGGGTCACGATTGGACCTACGGTTAGGGTTATGTTGAGGGCTAGGGTTAGAGATCCGGTTAGGGTTACGATTGGACCTAGGGTTAGGGTTATGTTGAGGGCTAGGGTTAGAGAGACGGTTAGGGTTCCGATTGGACCTAGGGTTAGGGTTATGTTGAGGGCTAGGGTTAGAGATCCGGGTAGGGTTACGATTGAACCTAGGGTTAGGGTTATGTTGAGGGCTAGGGTTAGAGATCCGGTTAGGGTTACGATTGGACCTAGGGTTAGGGTTATGTTGAGGGCTAGGGTTAAAGATCCGGTTAGGGTTACGATTGGACCTAGGGTTTGGGTTATGTTGAGGGCTAGGGTTAGAGATCCGGTTAGGGTCACGATTGTACATTGGGTTAGGGTTATGTTGAGGGCTAGGGTTAGAGATCCGGTTAGGGTCACGATTGGACCTAGGGTTAGGGTTATGTTGAGGGCTAGGGTTAGAGATCCGGTTAAGGTCACGTTCGGACCTAGGGTTAGGGTTATGTTGAGGGCTAGGGTTAGAGATCCGGTTAGGGTTACGATTGGACCTAGGGTTAGGGTTATGTTGAGGGCTAGGTTTAGAGAGACGGTTAGGGTTCCGATTGGACCTAGGGTTAGGGTTATGTTGAGGGCTAGGGTTAGAGATCTGGCTAGGGTTACGATTGAACCTAGGGTTAGGGTTATGTTGAGGACTAGGGTTAGAGATCCGGTTACGGTTACAATTGGACCTAGGGTTAGTGTTATGTTGAGAGCTAGGGTTAGAGATCCGGTTACGGTTACGATTGCACCTAGGGTTAGGGTTATGTTGAGGGCTAGGGTTAGAGATCCAGTTAGGGTCACGATTGGACCTAGGGTTAGGGTTATGCTGAGGGCTAGGGTTAGAGATACGGTTAGGGTCAAGATTGGACCTAGGGTTAGGGTTATGTTGAGGGCTAGGGTTAGAGATCCGGTTAGGGTTACGATTGGACCTAGGGTTAGGGTTATGTTGAGGGCTAGGGTTAGAGATCCGGTTAGGGTTACGATTGGACCTAGGGTTAGGGTTATGTTGAGGGCTAGGGTTAGAGATCCGGTTAGGGTTACGATTGGACCTAGGGTTAGGGTTATGTTGAGGGCTAGGGTTAGAGATCCGGTTAGGGTTACGATTGGACCTAGGGTTAGGGTTATGTTGAGGGCTAGGGTTAGAGAGACGGTTAGGGTTCCGATTGGACCTAGGGTTAGGGTTATGTTGAGGGCTAGGGTTAGAGATCCGGGTAGGGTTACGATTGAACCTAGGGTTAGGGTTATGTTGACGGCTAGGGTTAGAGATCCGGTTACGGTTACAATTGGACCTAGGGTTAGTGTTATGTTGAGGGCTAGGGTTAGAGATCCGGTTACGGTTACGATTGTACCTAGGGTTAGGGTTATGTTGAGGGCTAGGGTTAGAGATCCCTTTAGAGTTACGATTGGACCTAGGGTTAGGGTTATATTGAGGGTAGGGTTAGAGATCCCGGTAGGGTTACGATTGGACCTAGGGTTAGGGTTATGTTGAGGGCTAGGGTTAGAGAACCGGTTACAGTTACGATTGGACCTAGGGTTAGGGTTATGTTGAGGGCTAGGGTTAGAGATCCAGTTAGGGTCACGATTGGACCTAGGGTTAGGGTTATGTTGAGGGCTAGGGTTAGAGATACGGTTAGGGTCACGATTGGACCTAGGGTTAGGGTTATGTTGAGGGTTAGGGTTAGAGATCCGGTTAGGGTCACGATTGGACCTACGGTTAGGGTTATGTTGAGGGCTAGGGTTAGAGATCCGGTTAGGGTTACGATTGGACCTAGGGTTAGGGTTATGTTGAGGGCTAGGGTTAGAGAGACGGTTAGGGTTCCGATTGGACCTAGGGTTAGGGTTATGTTGAGGGCTAGGGTTAGAGATCCGGGTAGGGTTACGATTGAACCTAGGGTTAGGGTTATGTTGAGGGCTAGGGTTAGAGATCCGGTTAGGGTTACGATTGGACCTAGGGTTAGGGTTTTGTTGAGGGCTAGGGTTAGAGATCCGGTTAGGGTTACGATTGGACCTAGGGTTAGGGATATGTTGAGGGCTAGGGTTAGAGATCCGGTTAGGGTCACGATTGTACATTGGGTTAGGGTTATGTTGAGGGCTAGGGTTAGAGATCCGGTTAGGGTCACGATTGGACCTAGGGTTAGGATTATGTTGAGGGCTAGGGTTAGAGATCCGGGTAAGGTCACGTTCGGACCTAGGGTTAGGGTTATGTTGAGGGCTAGGGTTAGAGATCCGGTTAGGGTTACGATTGGACCTAGGGTTAGGGTTATGTTGAGGGCTAGGGTTAGAGATCCGGTTAGGGTTACGATTGGACCTAGGGTTAGGGTTATGTTGAGGGCTAGGGTTAGAGATCCGGTTAGGGTTACGATTGGACCTAGGGTTAGGGTTATGTTGAGGGCTAGGGTTAGAGAGACGGTTAGGGTTCCGATTGGACCTAGGGTTAGGGTTATGTTGAGGGCTAGGGTTAGAGATCTGGGTAGGGTTACGATTGAACCTAGGGTTAGGGTTATGTTGAGGACTAGGGTTAGAGATCCGGTTACGGTTACAATTGGACCTAGGGTTAGTGTTATGTTGAGAGCTAGGGTTAGAGATCCGGTTACGGTTACGATTGCACCTAGGGTTAGGGTTATGTTGAGGGCTAGGGTTAGAGATCCAGTTAGGGTCACGATTGGACCTAGGGTTAGGGTTATGTTGAGGGCTAGGGTTAGAGATACGGTTAGGGTCACGATTGGACCTAGGGTTAGGGTTATGTTGAGGGCTAGGGTTAGAGATCCGGTTAGGGTCACGATTGGACCTAGGGTTAGGGTTATGTTGAGGGCTAGGGTTAGAGATCCGCTTAGGGTCACGATTGTACCTTGGGTTAGGGTTATGTTGAGGGCTAGGGTTAGAGATCCGGTTAGGGTCACGATTGGACCTAGGGTTAGGGTTATGTTGAGGGCTAGGGTTAGAGATCCGGTTAAGGTCACGTTTGGACCTAGGGTTAGGGTTATGTTGACGGCTAGGGTTAGAGATCCGGTTAGGGTTACGATTGGACCTAGGGTTAGGGTGATGTTGAGGGCTAGGGTTAGAGATCCGGTTAGGGTCACGATTGCACCTTGGGTTAGGGTTATGTTGAGGGCTAGGGTTAGAGATCCGGTTAGGGTTACGATTGCACCTAGGGTTTGGGTTATGTTGAGAACTAGGTTTAGAGATTCGGTTAGGTTTACGATTCGAGCTAGGGTTAGCGTTATGTTGAGGGCTAGGGTTAGAGATACGGTTAGGGTCACGATTGGACCTAGTGTTAGGGTTATGTTGAGGGCTAGGGTTAGAGATCCGGTTAGGGTCACGATTGGACCTAGGGTTAGGGTTATGTTGAGGGCTAGGGTTAGAGAGACGTTTAGGGTTACGATAGGACCTAGGGTTAGGGTTATGTTGAGGGCTAGGTTTAGAGATCCGGTTAGGGTTACGATTGGACCTCGGGATAGGGTTATGTTGAGGGCTAGGGTTAGAGATCCGGTTAGGGTTACGATTGGACCTAGCGTTAGGGTTATGTTGAGGGCTAGGGTTAGAGAGACGGTCAGGGTTACGATTGGACCTAGGGTTATGGTTATGTTGAGGGCTAGGGTTAGAGAGACGGTTAGGGTTACGATTGGACCTAGGGTTAGGGTTATGTGAGGGCAGGGTTAGAGATCCGGTTAGGGTCACGATTGGACCTAGGGTTAGGGTTATGTTGAGGGCTAGGGTTAGAGATCCGGTTAGGGTCACGATTGGACCTAGGGTTAGGGTTATGTTGAGGGCTAGGGTTAGAGATCCGGTTAGGGTTACAATTAGACCTAGGGTTAGGGTTATGTTGAGGGCTAGGGTTAGAGATCCGGTTAGGGTTACGATTGGACCTAGGGTTAGGGTTATGTTGAGGGCTAGGGTTAGAGATCTGGTTAGGGTTACGATTGGACCTAGGGTTAGGGTTATGTTGAGGGCTAGGGTTAGAGAGACGGTTAGGGTTCCGATTGGACCTAGGGTTAGGGTTATGTTGAGGGCTAGGGTTAGAGATCCGGGTAGGGTTACGATTGAACCTAGGGTTAGGGTTATGTTGAGGGCTAGGGTTAGAGATCCGGTTAGGGTTACGATTGGACCTAGGGTTAGGGTTTTGTTGAGGGCTAGGGTTAAAGATCCGGTTAGGGTTACGATTGGACCTAGGGTTAGGGTTATGTTGAGGGCTAGGGTTAGAGATCCGGTTAGGGTCACGATTGTACATTGGGTTAGGGTTATGTTGAGGGCTAGGGTTAGAGATCCGGTTAGGGTCACGATTGGACCTAGGGTTAGGGTTATGTTGAGGGCTAGGGTTAGAGATCCGGTTAAGGTCACGTTCGGACCTAGGGTTAGGGTTATGTTGAGGGCTAGGGTTAGAGATCCGGTTAGGGTTACGATTGGACCTAGGGTTAGGGTTATGTTGAGGGCTAGGGTTAGAGATCCGGTTAGGGTTACGATTGGACCTAGGCTTAGGGTTATGTTGAGGGCTAGGTTTAGAGAGACGGTTAGGGTTCCGATTGGACCTAGGGTTAGGGTTATGTTGAGGGCTAGGGTTAGAGATCTGGGTAGGGTTACGATTGAACCTAGGGTTAGGGTTATGTTGAGGACTAGGGTTAGAGATCCGGTTACGGTTACAATTGGACCTAGGGTTAGTGTTATGTTGAGAGCTAGGGTTAGAGATCCGGTTACGGTTACGATTGCACCTAGGGTTAGGGTTATGTTGAGGGCTAGGGTTAGAGATCCAGTTAGGGTCACGATTGGACCTAGGGTTAGGGTTATGTTGAGGGCTAGGGTTAGAGATACGGTTAGGGTCAAGATTGGACCTAGGGTTAGGGTTATGTTGAGGGCTAGGGTTAGAGATCCGGTTAGGGTTACGATTGGACCTAGGGTTAGGGTTATGTTGAGGGCTAGGGTTAGAGATCCGGTTAGGGTTACGTTTGGACCTAGGGTTAGGGTTATGTTGAGGGCTAGGGTTAGAGATCCGGTTAGGGTTACGATTGGACCTAGGGTTAGGGTTATGTTGAGGGCTAGGGTTAGAGATCCGGTTAGGGTTACGATTGGACCTAGGGTTAGGGTTATGTTGAGGGCTAGGGTTAGAGAGACGGTTAGGGTTCCGATTGGACCTAGGGTTAGGGTTATGTTGAGGGCTAGGGTTAGAGATCCGGGTAGGGTTACGATTGAACCTAGGGTTAGGGTTATGTTGACGGCTAGGGTTAGAGATCCGGTTACGGTTACAATTGGACCTAGGGTTAGTGTTATGTTGAGGGCTAGGGTTAGAGATCCGGTTACGGTTACGATTGTACCTAGGGTTAGGGTTATGTTGAGGGCTAGGGTTAGAGATCCCTTTAGAGTTACGATTGGACCTAGGGTTAGGGTTATATTGAGGGTAGGGTTAGAGATCCCGGTAGGGTTACGATTGGACCTAGGGTTAGGGTTATGTTGAGGGCTAGGGTTAGAGAACCGGTTACAGTTACGATTGGACCTAGGGTTAGGGTTATGTTGAGGGCTAGGGTTAGAGATCCAGTTAGGGTCACGATTGGACCTAGGGTTAGGGTTATGTTGAGGGCTAGGGTTAGAGATACGGTTAGGGTCACGATTGGACCTAGGGTTAGGGTTATGTTGAGGGTTAGGGTTATAGATCCGGTTAGGGTCACGATTGGACCTACGGTTAGGGTTATGTTGAGGGCTAGGGTTAGAGATTCGGTTAGGGTTACGATTGGACCTAGGGTTAGGGTTATGTTGAGGGCTAGGGTTAGAGAGACGGTTAGGGTTCCGATTGGACCTAGGGTTAGGGTTATGTTGAGGGCTAGGGTTAGAGATCCGGGTAGGGTTACGATTGAACCTAGGGTTAGGGTTATGTTGAGGGCTAGGGTTAGAGATCCGGTTAGGGTTACGATTGGACCTAGGGTTAGGGTTTCGTTGAGGGCTAGGGTTAGAGATCCGGTTAGGGTTACGATTGGACCTAGGGTTAGGGATATGTTGAGGGCTAGGGTTAGAGATCCGGTTAGGGTCACGATTGTACATTGGGTTAGGGTTATGTTGAGGGCTAGGGTTAGAGATCCGGTTAGGGTCACGATTGGACCTAGGGTTAGGATTATGTTGAGGGCTAGGGTTAGAGATCCGGTTAAGGTCACGTTCGGACCTAGGGTTAGGGTTATGTTGAGGGCTAGGGTTAGAGATCCGGTTAGGGTTACGATTGGACCTAGGGTTAGGGTTATGTTGAGGGCTAGGGTTAGAGATCCGGTTAGGGTTACGATTGGACCTAGGGTTAGGGTTATGTTGAGGGCTAGGGTTAGAGATCCGGTTAGGGTTACGATTGGACCTAGGGTTAGGGTTATGTTGAGGGCTAGGGTTAGAGAGACGGTTAGGATTCCGATTGGACCTAGGGTTAGGGTTATGTTGAGGGCTAGGGTTAGAGATCAGGGTAGGGTTACGATTGAACCTAGGGTTAGGGTTATGTTGAGGACTAGGGTTAGAGATCCGGTTACGGTTACAATTGGACCTAGGGTTAGTGTTATGTTGAGAGCTAGGGTTAGAGATCCGGTTACGGTTACGATTGCACCTAGGGTTAGGGTTATGTTGAGGGCTAGGGTTAGAGATCCAGTTAGGGTCACGATTGGACCTAGGGTTAGTGTTATGTTGAGGGCTAGGGTTAGAGATACGGTTAGGGTCACGATTGGACCTAGGGTTAGGGTTATGTTGAGGGCTAGGGTTAGAGATCCGGTTAGGGTCACGATTGGACCTAGGGTTAGGGTTATGTTGAGGGCTAGGGTTAGAGATCCGCTTAGGGTCACGATTGTACCTTGGGTTAGGGTTATGTTGAGGGCTAGGGTTAGAGATCCGGTTAGGGTCACGATTGGACCTAGGGTTAGGGTTATGTTGAGGGCTAGGGTTAGAGATCCGGTTAAGGTCACGTTTGGACCTAGGGTTAGGGTTATGTTGACGGCTAGGGTTAGAGATCCGGTTAGGGTTACGATTGGACCTAGGGTTAGGGTGATGTTGAGGGCTAGGGTTAGAGATCCGGTTAGGGTCACGATTGCACCTTGGGTTAGGGTTATGTTGAGGGCTAGGGTTAGAGATCCGGTTAGGGTTACGATTGCACCTAGGGTTTGGGTTATGTTGAGAACTAGGTTTAGAGATTCGGTTAGGTTTACGATTCGACCTAGGGTTAGTGTTATGTTGAGGGCTAGGGTTAGAGATCCGGTTACGGTTACGATTGTACCTAGGGTTAGGGTTATGTTGAGGGCTAGGGTTAGAGATCCCTTTAGAGTTACGATTGGACCTAGGGTTAGGGTTATATTGAGGGTAGGGTTAGAGATCCCGGTAGGGTTACGATTGGACCTAGGGTTAGGGTTATGTTGAGGGCTAGGGTTAGAGAACCGGTTACAGTTACGATTGGACCTAGGGTTAGGGTTATGTTGAGGGCTAGGGTTAGAGATCCAGTTAGGGTCACGATTGGACCTAGGGTTAGGGTTATGTTGAGGGCTAGGGTTAGAGATACGGTTAGGGTCACGATTGGACCTAGGGTTAGGGATATGTTGAGGGTTAGGGTTAGAGATCCGGTTAGGGTCACGATTGGACCTACGGTTAGGGTTATGTTGAGGGCTAGGGTTAGAGATCCGGTTAGGGTTACGATTGGACCTAGGGTTAGGGTTATGTTGAGGGCTAGGGTTAGAGAGACGGTTAGGGTTCCGATTGGACCTAGGGTTAGGGTTATGTTGAGGGCTAGGGTTAGAGATCCGGGTAGGGTTACGATTGAACCAGGGTTAGGGTTATGTTGAGGGCTAGGGTTAGAGATCCGGTTAGGGTTACGATTGGACCTAGGGTTAGGGTTTTGTTGAGGGCTAGGGTTAGAGATCCGGTTAGGGTTACGATTGGACCTAGGGTTAGGGATATGTTGAGGGCTAGGGTTAGAGATCCGGTTAGGGTCACGATTGTACATTGGGTTAGGGTTATGTTGAGGGCTAGGGTTAGAGATCCGGTTAGGGTCACGATTGGACCTAGGGTTAGGGTTATGTTGAGGGCTAGGGTTAGAGATCCGGTTAAGGTCACGTTCGGACCTAGGGTTAGGGTTATGTTGAGGGCTAGGGTTAGAGATCCGGTTAGGGTTACGATTGGACCTAGGGTTAGGGTTATGTTGAGGGCTAGGGTTAGAGATCCGGTTAGGGTTACGATTGGACCTAGGGTTAGGGTTATGTTGAGGGCTAGGGTTAGAGAGACGGTTAGGGTTCCGATTGGACCTAGGGTTAGGGTTATGTTGAGGGCTAGGGTTAGAGATCCGGGTAGGGTTACGATTGAACCTAGTGTTAGGGTTATGTTGAGGGCTAGGGTTAGAGATCCGGTTACGGTTACAATTGGACCTAGGGTTAGTGTTATGTTGAGGGCTAGGGTTAGAGATCCGGTTACGGTTACGATTGCACCTAGGATTAGGGTTATGTTGAGGGCTAGGGTTAGAGATCCGGTTAGAGTTACGATTGGACCTAGGGTTAGGGTTATGTTGAGGGCTAGGGTTAGAGATCCGGGTAGGGTTACGATTGGACCTAGGGTTAGGGTTATGTTGAGGGCTAGGGTTAGAGATCCGGTTACAGTTACGATTGGACCTAGGGTTAGGGTTATGTTGAGGGCTAGGGTTAGAGAGACGGTTAGGGTTCCGATTGGACCTAGGGTTAGGGTTATGTTGAGGGCTAGCGTTAGAGATACGATTAGGGTCACGATTGGACCTAGGGTTAGGGTTATGTTGAGGGCTAGGGTTAGAGAGACGGTTAAGGTCACGATTGGACCTACGGTTAGGGTTATGTTGAGGGCTAGGGTTAGAGATCCGGTTAGGGTCACGATTGGATCTAGGGTTAGGGTTATGTTGAGGGCTAGGGTTAGAGATCCGGTTAGGGTTACGATTGGACCTAGGGTTAGGGTTATTTTGAGGGCTAGGTTTAGAGATCCGGTTAGGGTTACGATTGGACCTAGGGTTAGGGTTATGTTGAGGGCTAGGGTTAGAGATCCGGTTAGGGTTACGATTGGACCTAGCGTTAGGGTTATGTTGAGGGCTAGGGTTAGAGAGACGGTTAGGGTTACGATTGGACCTAGGGTTAGGGTTATGTGAGGGCAGGGTTAGAGATTCGGTTAGGGTCACGATTGGACCTAGGGTTAGGGTTATGTTGAGGGCTAGGGTTTGAGATCCGGTTAGGGTTACAATTGGACCTAGGGTTAGGGTTATGTTGAGGGCTAGGGTTAGAGATCCAGTTAGAGTTACGATTGGACCTAGGGTTAGGGTTATGTTGAGGGCTAGGGTTAGAGATCCGGTTAGGGTTACGATTGGACCTAGGGTTAGGGTGATGTTGAGGGCTAGGGTTAGAGAGACGGTTAGGGTTCCGATTGGACCTAGGCTTAGGGTTATGTTGAGGGCTAGGGTTAGAGATCCGGGTAGGGTTACGATTGAACCTAGGGTTAGGGTTATGTTGAGGGCTAGGGTTAGAGATCCGGTTACGGTTACAATTGGACCTAGGGTTAGTGTTATGTTGAGGGCTAGGTTTAGAGATCCGGTTACGGTTCCGATTGCACCTAGGGTTAGGGTTATGTTGAGGGCTAGGGTTAGAGATCCGGTTAGAGTTACGATTGGACCTAGGGTTAGGGTTATGTTGAGGGTAGGGTTAGAGATCCCGGTAGGGTTACGATTGGACCTAGGGTTAGGGTTATGTTGAGGGCTAGGGTTAGAGATCCGGTTACAGTTACGATTGGACCTAGGGTTAGGGTTATGTTGAGGGCTAGGGTTAGAGATCCAGTTAGGGTCACGATTGGACCTAGGGTTAGGGTTATGTTGAGGGCTAGGGTTAGAGATACGGTTAGGGTCACGATTGGACCTAGGGTTAGGGTTATGTTGAGGGCTAGGGTTAGAGATACGGTTAGGGTCACGATTGGACCTAGGGTTAGGGTTATGTTGAGGGCTAGGGTTAGAGATCCTTTTAGGGTCACGATTGTACCTTGGGTTAGGGTTATGTTGAGGGCTAGGGTTAGAGATCCGGTTAGGGTCACGATTGGACCTAGGGTTAGGGTTATGTTGAGGGCTAGGGTTAGAGATCCGGTTAAGGTCACGTTTGGACCTAGGGTTAAGGTTATGTTGAAGGCTAGGGTTAGAGATCCGGTTAGGGTTACGATTGGACCTAGGGTTAAGGTGATGTTGAGGGCTAGGGTTAGAGATCCGGTTAGGGTCACGATTGCACCTTGGGTTAGGGTTATGTTGAGGGCTAGGGTTAGAGATCCGGTTAAAGTCACGTTTGGACCTAGGGTTAGGGTTATGTTGACGGCTAGGGTTAGAGATCCGGTTAGGGTTACGATTGGACCTAGGGTTAGGGTTATGTTGAGGGCTAGGGTTAGAGATCCGGTTAGGGTCACGATTGTACCTTGGGTTAGGGTTATGTTGAGGGCTAGGGTTAGAGATCCGGTTAGGGTTACCATTGGACCTAGGGTTAGGGTTATGTTGAGGGCTAGGGTTAGAGATCCGGTTAAGGTCACCTTTGGACCTAGGGTTAGGGTTATGTTGACGGCTAGGGTTAGAGATCCGGTTAGTGTTACGATTGGACCTAGGGTTAGGGTGATGTTGAGGGCTAGGGTTAGAGATCCGGTTAGGGTCACGATTGCCCCTAGGGTTAGGGTTATGTTGAGAACTAGGTTTAGAGATTCGGTTAGGGTTACGATTGGACCTAGGGTTAGCGTTATGTTGAGGTCTAGGGTTAGAGATACGGTTAGGGTCACGATTGGACCTAGAGTTAGGGTTATGTTGAGGGCTAGGGTTGGAGATCCGGTTAGGGTCACGATTGTACCTTGGGTTAGGGTTATGTTGAGGGCTAGGGTTAGAGATCCGGTTAGGGTCACGATTGGACCTAAGGTTAGGGTTATGTTGAGGGCTAGGGTTAGATATCCGGTTAAGGTCACGTTTGGACCTAGGGTTAGGGTTATGTTGACGGCTAGGGTTAGAGATCCGGTTCGGGTTACGATTGGACCTAGGGTTAGGGTTATGTTGAGGGCTAGGGTTAGAGATCCGGTTTGGGTCACGATTGTACCTTGGGTTACGGTTATGTTGAGGGCTAGGGTTAGAGATCCGGTTAGGGTTACCATTGGACCTAGGGTTAGGGTTATGTTGAGGGCTAGGGTTAGAGATCCGGTTAGGGTTACGATTGGACCTAGGGTTAGGGTTATGTTGAGGGCGAGGGTTAGAGATCCGGTTAGGGTTACGATTGGACCTACGGTTAGGGTTTTTTTGAGGGCTAGGGTTAGAAATCCGGTTAGGGTTACGATTGGACCTAGGTTTAGGGGTATGTTGAGGGCTAGGGTTAGAGATCCGGTTAGGGTTACGATTGGACCTAGGGTTAGGGTTATGTTGAGGGCTAGGGTTAGAGAGACGGTTAGGGTTACGATTGGACCTAGGGTTAGGGTTATGTTGAGGGCAGGGTTAGAGATCCGGTTAGGGTCACGATTGGACCTAGGGTTAGGGTTATGTTGAGGGCTACGGTTAGAGATCCGGTTAGGGTTACAATTGGACCTAGGGTTAGGGTTATGTTGAGGGCTAGGGTTAGAGATCCGGTTAGGGTTACGATTGGACCTAGTGTTAGGGTTATGTTGAGGGCTCGGGTTAGAGATCCGGTTAGGGTTACGATTGGACCTAGGGTTAGGGTGATGTTGAGGGCTAGGGTTAGAGATCCGGTTAGGGTCACGATTGCACCTTGGGTTAGGGTTATGTTGAGGGCTAGGGTTAGAGATCCGGTTACGGTTACAATTGGACCTAGGGTTAGTGTTATGTTGAGGGCTAGGGTTAGAGATCCGGTTACGGTTACGATTGCACCTAGGGTTAGGGTTATGTTGAGGGCTAGGGTTAGAGATCCGGTTAGAGTTACGATTGGACCTAGGGTTAGGGTTATGTTGAGGGTAGGGTTAGAGATCCCGGTAGGGTTACGATTGGACCTAGGGTTAGGGTTATGTTGAGGGCTAGGGTTAGAGATCCGGTTACAGTTACGATTGGACCTAGGGTTAGGGTTATGTTGAGGGCTAGGGTTAGAGATTCCAGTTAGGGTCACGATTGGACCTAGGGTTAGGGTTATGTTGAGGGCTAGGGTTAGAGATACGGTTAGGGTCACGATTGGACCTAGGGTTAGGGTTATGTTGAGGGCTAGGGTTAGAGATACGGTTAGGGTCACGATTGGACCTAGGGTTAGGGTTATGTTGAGGGCTAGGGTTAGAGATCCTTTTAGGGTCACGATTGTACCTTGGGTTAGGGTTATGTTGAGGGCTAGGGTTAGAGATCCGGTTAGGGTAACGATTGGACCTAGGGTTAGGGTTATGTTGAGGGCTAGGGTTAGAGAGACGTTTAGGGTTACGATTGGACCTAGGGTTAGGGTTATGTTGAGGGCCAGGTTTAGAGATCCGGTTAGGGTTACGATTGGACCTAGGGTTAGGGTTATGTTGAGGGCTAGGGTTAGAGATCCGGTTAGGGTTACGATTGGACCTAGCGTTAGGGTTATGTTGAGGGCTAGGGTTAGAGAGACGGTTAGGGTTACGATTGGACCTAGGGTTAGGGTTATGTTGAGGGCTAGGGTTAGAGAGACGGTTAGGGTTACGATTGGACCTAGGGTTAGGGTTATGTGAGGGCAGGGTTAGAGATCCGGTTAGGGTCACGATTGGACCTAGGGTTAGGGTTATGTTGAGGGCTAGGGTTAGAGATCCGGTTAGGGTTACAATTGGACCTAGGGTTAGGGTTATGTTGAGGGCTAGGGTTAGAGATCCGGTTAGGGTTACGATTGGACCTAGGGTTAGGGTTATGTTGAGGGCTAGGGTTAGAGATCCGGTTAGGGTTACGATTGGACCTAGGGTTAGGGTTATGTTGAGGGCTAGGGTTAGAGAGACGGTTAGGGTTCCGATTGGACCTAGGGTTAGGGTTATGTTGAGGGCTAGGGTTAGAGATCCGGGTAGGGTTACGATTGAACCTAGGGTTAGGGTTATGTTGAGGGCTAGGGTTAGAGATCCGGTTACGGTTACAATTGGACCTAGGGTTAGTGTTATGTTGAGGGCTAGGGTTAGAGATCCGGTTACGGTTACGATTGTACCTAGGGTTAGGGTTATGTTGAGGGCTAGGGTTAGAGATCCGTTTAGAGTTACGATTGGACCTAGGGTTAGGGTTATATTGAGGGTAGGGTTAGAGATCCCGGTAGGGTTACGATTGGACCTAGGGTTAGGGTTATGTTGAGGGCTAGGGTTAGAGAACCGGTTACAGTTACGATTGGACCTAGGGTTAGGGTTATGTTGAGGGCTAGGGTTAGAGATCCAGTTAGGGTCACGATTGGACCTAGGGTTAGGGTTATGTTGAGGGCTAGGGTTAGAGATACGGTTAGGGTCACGATTGGACCTAGGGTTAGGGTTATGTTGAGGGTTAGGGTTAGAGATCCGGTTAGGGTCACGATTGGACCTACGGTTAGGGTTATGTTGAGGGCTAGGGTTAGAGATCCGGTTAGGGTTACGATTGGACCTAGGGTTAGGTTTATGTTGAGGGCTAGGGTTAGAGAGACGGTTAGGGTTCCGATTGGACCTAGGGTTAGGGTTATGTTGAGGGCTAGGGTTAGAGATCCGGGTAGGGTTACGATTGAACCAGGGTTAGGGTTATGTTGAGGGCTAGGGTTAGAGATCCGGTTAGGGTTACGATTGGACCTAGGGTTAGGGTTTTGTTGAGGGCTAGGGTTAGAGATCGGGTTAGGGTTACGATTGGACCTAGGGTTAGGGATATGTTGAGGGCTAGGGTTAGAGATCCGGTTAGGGTCACGATTGTACATTGGGTTAGGGTTATGTTGAGGGCTAGGGTTAGAGATCCGGTTAGGGTCACGATTGGACCTAGGGTTAGGGTTATGTTGAGGGCTAGGGTTAGAGATCCGGTTAAGGTCACGTTCGGACCTAGGGTTAGGGTTATGTTGAGGGCTAGGGTTAGAGATCCGGTTAGGGTTACGATTGGACCTAGGGTTAGGGTTATGTTGAGGGCTAGGGTTAGAGATCCGGTTAGGGTTACGATTGGACCTAGGGTTAGGGTTATGTTGAGGGCTAGGGTTAGAGAGACGGTTAGGGTTCCGATTGGACCTAGGGTTAGGGTTATGTTGAGGGCTAGGGTTAGAGATCTGGGTAGGGTTACGATTGAACGTAGGGTTAGGGTTATGTTGAGGGCTAGGGTTAGAGATCCGGTTAGGGTTACGATTGCACCTAGGGTTTGGGTTATGTTGAGAACTAGGTTTAGAGATTCGGTTAGGGTTACGATTCGACCTAGGGTTAGCGTTATGTTGAGGGCTAGGGTTAGAGATACGGTTAGGGTCACGATTGGACCTAGTGTTAGGGTTATGTTGAGGGCTAGGGTTAGAGATCCGGTTAGGGTCACGATTGGACCGAGGGTTAGGGTTATGTTGAGGGCTAGGTTTAGAGATCCGGTTAGGGTTACGATTGGACCTCGGGTTAGGGTTATGTTGAGGGCTAGGGTTAGAGATCCGGTTAGGGTTACGATTGGACCTAGCGTTAGGGTTATGTTGAGGGCTAGGGTTAGAGAGACGGTCAGGGTTACGATTGGACCTAGGGTTAACGTTATGTTGAGGGCTAGGGTTAGAGAGACGGTTAGGGTTACGATTGGACCTAGGGTTAGGGTTATGTTGAGGGCAGGGTTAGAGATCCGGTTAGGGTCACGATTGGACCTAGGGTTAGGGTTATGTTGAGGGCTAGGGTTAGAGATCCGGTTAGGGTTACAAATGGACCTAGGGTTAGGGTTATGTTGAGGGCTAGGGTTAGAGATCCGGTTAGGGTTACGATTGGACCTAGGGTTAGGGTTATGTTGAGGGCTAGGGTTAGAGATCCGGTTAGGGTTACGATTGGACCTAGGGTTAGGGTTATGTTGAGGGCTAGGGTTAGAGAGACGGTTAGGGTTCCGATTGGACCTAGGGTTAGGGTTATGTTGAGGGCTAGGGTTAGAGATCCGGGTAGGGTTACGATTGAACCTAGTGTTAGGGTTATGTTGAGGGCTAGGGTTAGAGATCCGGTTACGGTTACAATTGGACCTAGGGTTAGTGTTATGTTGAGGGCTAGGGTTAGAGATCCGGTTACGGTTACGATTGCACCTAGGATTAGGGTTATGTTGAGGGCTAGGGTTAGAGATCCGGTTAGAGTTACGATTGGACCTAGGGTTAGGGTTATGTTGAGGGTAGGGTTAGAGATCCGGGTAGGGTTACGATTGGACCTAGGGTTAGGGTTATGTTGAGGGCTAGGGTTAGAGATCCGGTTACAGTTACGATTGGACCTAGGGTTAGGGTTATGTTGAGGGCTAGGGTTAGAGAGACGGTTAGGGTTCCGATTGGACCTAGGGTTAGGGTTATGTTGAGGGCTAGGGTTAGAGATACGATTAGGGTCACGATTGGACCTAGGGTTAGGGTTATGTTGAGGGCTAGGGTTAGAGAGACGGTTAGGGTCACGATTGGACCTACGGTTAGGGTTATGTTGAGGGCTAGGGTTAGAGATCCGGTTAGGGTCACGATTGGACCTAGGGTTAGGGTTATGTTGAGGGCTAGGGTTAGAGATCCGGTTAGGGTTACGATTGGACCTAGGGTTAGGGTTATTTTGAGGGCTAGGTTTAGAGATCCGGTTAACGTTACGATTGGACCTAGGGTTAGGGTTATGTTGAGGGCTAGGGTTAGAGATCCGGTTAGGGTTACGATTGGACCTAGCGTTAGGGTTATGTTGAGGGCTAGGGTTAGAGAGACGGTTAGGGTTACGATTGGACCTAGGGTTAGGGTTATGTGAGGGCAGGGTTAGAGATTCGGTTAGGATCACGATTGGACCTAGGGTTAGGGTTATGTTGAGGGCTAGGTTTTGAGATCCGGTTAGGGTTACAATTGGACCTAGGGTTAGGGTTATGTTGAGGGCTAGGGTTAGAGATCCGGTTAGAGTTACGATTGGACCTAGGGTTAGGGTTATGTTGAGGGCTAGGGTTAGAGATCCGGTTAGGGTTACGATTGGACCTAGGGTTAGGGTGATGTTGAGGGCTAGGGTTAGAGAGACGGTTAGGGTTCCGATTGGACCTAGGCTTAGGGTTATGTTGAGGGCTAGGGTTAGAGATCCGGGTAGGGTTACGATTGAACCTAGGGTTAGGGTTATGTTGAGGGCTAGGGTTAGAGATCCGGTTACGGTTACAATTGGACCTAGGGTTAGTGTTATGTTGAGGGCTAGGGTTAGAGATCCGGTTACGGTTCCGATTGCACCTAGGGTTAGGGTTATGTTGAGGGCTAGGGTTAGAGATCCGGTTAGAGTTACGATTGGACCTAGGGTTAGGGTTATGTTGAGGGCTAGGGTTAGAGATCCGGTTACAGTTACGATTGGACCTAGGGTTAGGGTTATGTTGAGGGCTAGGGTTAGAGATCCAGTTAGGGTCACGATTGGACCTAGGGTTAGGGTTATGTTGAGGGCTAGGGTTAGAGATACGGTTAGGGTCACGATTGGACCTAGGGTTAGGGTTATGTTGAGGGCTAGGGTTAGAGATACGGTTAGGGTCACGATTGGACCTAGGGTTAGGGTTATGTTGAGGGCTAGGGTTAGAGATCCTTTTAGGGTCACGATTGTACCTTGGGTTAGGGTTATGTTGAGGGCTAGGGTTAGAGATCCGGTTAGGGTCACGATTGGACCTAGGGTTAGGGTTATGTTGAGGGCTAGGGTTAGAGATCCGGTTAAGGTCACGTTTGGACCTAGGGTTAAGGTTATGTTGAAGGCTAGGGTTAGAGATCCGGTAAGGGTTACGATTGGACCTAGGGTTAAGGTGATGTTGAGGGCTAGGGTTAGAGATCCGGGTACGGTTACGATTGGACCTAGGGTTAGGGTTATGTTGAGGGCTAGGGTTAGAGATCCGGTTACGGTTACGATTGTACCTAGGGTTAGGGTTATGTTGAGGGCTAGGGTTAGAGATCCCTTTAGAGTTACGATTGGACCTAGGGTTAGGGTTATATTGAGGGTAGGGTTAGAGATCCCGGTAGGGTTACGATTGGACCTAGGGTTAGGGTTATGTTGAGGGCTAGGGTTAGAGAACCGGTTACAGTTACGATTGGACCTAGGGTTAGGGTTATGTTGAGGGCTAGGGTTAGAGATCCAGTTAGGGTCACGATTGGACCTAGGGTTAGGGTTATGTTGAGGGCTAGGGTTAGAGATACGGTTAGGGTCACGATTGGACCTAGGGTTAGGGTTATGTTGAGGGTTAGGGTTAGAGATCCGGTTAGGGTCACGATTGGACCTACGGTTAGGGTTATGTTGAGGGCTAGGGTTAGAGATCCGGTTAGGGTTACGATTGGACCTAGGGTTAGGGTTATGTTGAGGGCTAGGGTTAGAGAGACGGTTAGGGTTCCGATTGGACCTAGGGTTAGGGTTATGTTGAGGGCTAGGGTTAGAGATCCGGGTAGGGTTACGATTGAACCAGGGTTAGGGTTATGTTGAGGGCTAGGGTTAGAGATCCGGTTAGGGTTACGATTGGACCTAGGGTTAGGGTTTTGTTGAGGGCTAGGGTTAGAGATCCGGTTAGGGTTACCATTGGACCTAGGGTTAGGGATATGTTGAGGGCTAGGGTTAGAGATCCGGTTAGGGTCACGATTGTACATTGGGTTAGGGTTATGTTGAGGGCTAGGGTTAGAGATCCGGTTACGGTTACAATTGGACCTAAGGTTAGTGTTATGTTGAGAGCTAGGGTTAGAGATCCGGTTACGGTTACGATTGCACCTAGGGTTAGGGTTATGTTGAGGGCTAGGGTTAGAGATCCAGTTAGGGTCACGATTGGACCTAGGGTTAGGGTTATGTTGAGGGCTAGGGTTAGAGATACGGTTAGGGTCACGATTGGACCTAGGGTTAGGGTTATGTTGAGGGCTAGGGTTAGAGATCCGGTTAGGGTCACGATTGGAGCTAGGGTTAGGGTTATGTTGAGGGCTAGGGTTAGAGATCCGGTTAGGGTCACGATTGTACCTTGGGTTAGGGTTATGTTGAGGGCTAGGGTTAGAGATCCGGTTAGGGTCACGATTGGACCTAGGGTTAGGGTTATGTTGAGGGCTAGGGTTAGAGATCCGGTTAAGGTCACGTTTGGACCTAGGGTTAGGGTTATGTTGACGGCTAGGGTTAGAGATCCGGTTAGGGTTACGATTGGACCTAGGGTTAGGGTGATGTTGAGGGCTAGGGTTAGAGATACGGTTAGGGTCACGATTGCACCTTGGGTTAGGGTTATGTTGAGGGCTCGGGTTAGAGATCCAGTTAGGGTTACGATTGCACCTAGGGTTTGGGTTATGTTGAGAACTAGGTTTAGTGATTCGGTTAGGGTTACGATTCGACCTAGGGTTAGCGTTATGTTGAGGGCTAGGGTTAGAGATACGGTTAGGGTCACGATTGGACCTAGTGTTAGGGTTATGTTGAGGGCTAGGGTTAGAGATCCGGTTAGGGTCACGATTGGACCGAGGGTTAGGGTTATGTTGAGGGCTAGGTTTAGAGATCCGGTTAGGGTTACGATTGGACCTCGGGTTAGGGTTATGTTGAGGGCTAGGGTTAGAGATCCGGTTAGGGTTACGATTGGACCTAGCGTTAGGGTTATGTTGAGGGCTAGGGTTAGAGAGACGGTCAGGGTTACGATTGGACCTAGGGTTAACGTTATGTTGAGGGCTAGGGTTAGAGAGACGGTTAGGGTTACGATTGGACCTAGGGTTAGGGTTATGTTGAGGGCAGGGTTAGAGATCCGGTTAGGGTCACGATTGGACCTAGGGTTAGGGTTATGTTGAGGGCTAGGGTTAGAGATCCGGTTAGGGTTACAAATGGACCTAGGGTTAGGGTTATGTTGAGGGCTAGGGTTAGAGATCCGGTTAGGGTTACGATTGGACCTAGGGTTAGGGTTATGTTGAGGGCTAGGGTTAGAGATCCGGTTAGGGTTACGATTGGACCTAGGGTTAGGGTTATGTTGAGGGCTAGGGTTAGAGAGACGGTTAGGGTTCCGATTGGACCTAGGGTTAGGGTTATGTTGAGGGCTAGGGTTAGAGATCCGGGTAGGGTTACGATTGAACCTAGTGTTAGGGTTATGTTGAGGGCTAGGGTTAGAGATCCGGTTACGGTTACAATTGGACCTAGGGTTAGTGTTATGTTGAGGGCTAGGGTTAGAGATCCGGTTACGGTTACGATTGCACCTAGGATTAGGGTTATGTTGAGGGCTAGGGTTAGAGGTCCGGTTAGAGTTACGATTGGACCTAGGGTTAGGGTTATGTTGAGGGTAGGGTTAGAGATCCGGGTAGGGTTACGATTGGACCTAGGGTTAGGGTTATGTTGAGGGCTAGGGTTAGAGATCCGGTTATAGTTACGATTGGACCTAGGGTTAGGGTTATGTTGAGGGCTAGGGTTAGAGAGACGGTTAGGGTTCCGATTGGACCTAGGGTTAGGGTTATGTTGAGGGCTAGCGTTAGAGATACGATTAGGGTCACGATTGGACCTAGGGTTAGGGTTATGTTGAGGGCTAGGGTTAGAGAGACGGTTAGGGTCACGATTGGACCTACGGTTAGGGTTATGTTGAGGGCTAGGGTTAGAGATCCGGTTAGGGTCACGATTGGACCTAGGGTTAGGGTTATGTTGAGGGCTAGGGTTAGAGATCCGGTTAGGGTTACGATTGGACCTAGGGTTAGGGTTATTTTGAGGGCTAGGTTTAGAGATCCGGTTAGGGTTACGATTGGACCCAGGGTTAGGGTTATGTTGAGGGCTAGGGTTAGAGATCCGGTTAGGGTTACGATTGGACCTAGCGTTAGGGTTATGTTGAGGGCTAGGGTTAGAGAGACGGTTAGGGTTACGATTGGACCTAGGGTTAGGGTTATGTGAGGGCAGGGTTAGAGATTCGGTTAGGGTCACGATTGGACCTAGGGTTAGGGTTATGTTGAGGGTAGGGTTAGAGATCCTGGTAGGGTTACGTTGGACCTAGGGTTAGGGTTATGTTGAGGGCTAGGGTTAGAGATCCGGTTACAGTTACGATTGGACCTAGGGTTAGGGTTATGTTGAGGGCTAGGGTTAGAGATCCAGTTAGGGTCACGATTGGACCTAGGGTTAGGGTTATGTTGAGGGCTAGGGTTAGAGATACGGTTAGGGTCACGATTGGACCTAGGGTTAGGGTTATGTTGAGGGCTAGGGTTAGAGATACGGTTAGGGTCACGATTGGACCTAGGGTTAGGGTTATGTTGAGGGCTAGGGTTAGAGATCCTTTTAGGGTCACGATTGTACCTTGGGTTAGGGTTATGTTGAGGGCTAGGGTTAGAGATCCGGTTAGGGTCACGATTGGACCTAGGGTTAGGGTTATGTTGAGGGCTAGGGTTAGAGATCCGGTTAAGGTCACGTTTGGACCTAGGGTTAAGGTTATGTTGAAGGCTAGGGTTAGAGATCCGGTTAGGGTTACGATTGGACCTAGGGTTAAGGTGATGTTGAGGGCTAGGGTTAGAGATCCGGTTAGGGTCACGATTGCACCTTGGGTTAGGGTTATGTTGAGGGCTAGGGTTAGAGATCCGGTTAAAGTCACGTTTGGACCTAGGGTTAGGGTTATGTTGACGGCTAGGGTTAGAGATCCGGTTAGGGTTACGATTGGACCTAGGGTTAGGGTTATGTTGAGGGCTAGGGTTAGAGATCCGGTTAGGGTCACGATTGTACCTTGGGTTAGGGTTATGTTGAGGGCTAGGGTTAGAGATCCGGTTAGGGTTACCATTGGACCTAGGGTTAGGGTTATGTTGAGGGCTAGGGTTAGAGATCCGGTTAAGGTCACGTTTGGACCTAGGGTTAGGGTTATGTTGACGGCTAGGGTTAGAGATCCGGTTAGGGTTACGATTGGACCTAGGGTTAGGGTGATGTTGAGGGCTAGGGTTAGAGATCCGGTTAGGGTCACGATTGCCCCTAGGGTTAGGGTTATGTTGAGAACTAGGTTTAGAGATTCGGTTAGGGTTACGATTGGACCTAGGGTTAGCGTTATGTTGAGGTCTAGGGTAAGAGATACGGTTAGGGTCACGATTGGACCTAGAGTTAGGGTTATGTTGAGGGCTAGGGTTAGAGATCCGGTTAGGGTCACGATTGTACCTTGGGTTAGGGTTATGTTGAGGGCTAGGGTTAGAGATCCGGTTAGGGTCACGATTGGACCTAGGGTTAGGGTTATGTTGAGGGCTAGGGTTAGAGATCCGGTTAAGGTCACGTTTGGACCTAGGGTTAGGGTTATGTTGACGGCTAGGGTTAGAGATCCGGTTCGGGTTACGATTGGACCTAGGGTTAGGGTTATGTTGAGGGCTAGGGTTAGAGATCCGGGTAGGGTTACGATTGAACCTAGTGTTAGGGTTATGTTGAGGGCTAGGGTTAGAGATCCGGTTACGGTTACAATTGGACCTAGGGTTAGTGTTATGTTGAGGGCTAGGGTTAGAGATCCGGTTACGGTTACGATTGCACCTAGGATTAGGGTTATGTTGAGGGCTAGGGTTAGAGGTCCGGTTAGAGTTACGATTGGACCTAGGGTTAGGGTTATGTTGAGGGTAGGGTTAGAGATCCGGGTAGGGTTACGATTGGACCTAGGGTTAGGGTTATGTTGAGGGCTAGGGTTAGAGATCCGGTTATAGTTACGATTGGACCTAGGGTTAGGGTTATGTTGAGGGCTAGGGTTAGAGAGACGGTTAGGGTTCCGATTGGACCTAGGGTTAGGGTTATGTTGAGGGCTAGCGTTAGAGATACGATTAGGGTCACGATTGGACCTAGGGTTAGGGTTATGTTGAGGGCTAGGGTTAGAGAGACGGTTAGGGTCACGATTGGACCTACGGTTAGGGTTATGTTGAGGGCTAGGGTTAGAGATCCGGTTAGGGTCACGATTGGACCTAGGGTTAGGGTTATGTTGAGGGCTAGGGTTAGAGATCCGGTTAGGGTTACGATTGGACCTAGGGTTAGGGTTATTTTGAGGGCTAGGTTTAGAGATCCGGTTAGGGTTACGATTGGACCCAGGGTTAGGGTTATGTTGAGGTCTAGGGTTAGAGATCCGGTTAGGGTTACGATTGGACCTAGCGTTAGGGTTATGTTGAGGGCTAGGGTTAGAGAGACGGTTAGGGTTACGATTGGACCTAGGGTTAGGGTTATGTGAGGGCAGGGTTAGAGATTCGGTTAGGGTCACGATTGGACCTAGGGTTAGGGTTATGTTGAGGGCTTGGGTTTGAGATCCGGTTAGGGTTACAATTGGACCTAGGGTTAGGGTTATGTTGAGGGCTAGGGTTAGAGATCCGGTTAGAGTTACGATTGGACCTAGGGTTAGGGTTATGTTGAGGGCTAGGGTTAGAGATCCGGTTAGGGTTACGATTGGACCTAGGGTTAGGGTTATGTTGAGGGTAGGGTTAGAGATCCTGGTAGGGTTACGTTGGACCTAGGGTTAGGGTTATGTTGAGGGCTAGGGTTAGAGATCCGGTTACAGTTACGATTGGACCTAGGGTTAGGGTTATGTTGAGGGCTAGGGTTAGAGATCCAGTTAGGGTCACGATTGGACCTAGGGTTAGGGTTATGTTGAGGGCTAGGGTTAGAGATACGGTTAGGGTCACGATTGGACCTAGGGTTAGGGTTATGTTGAGGGCTAGGGTTAGAGATACGGTTAGGGTCACGATTGGACCTAGGGTTAGGGTTATGTTGAGGGCTAGGGTTAGAGATCCTTTTAGGGTCACGATTGTACCTTGGGTTAGGGTTATGTTGAGGGCTAGGGTTAGAGATCCGGTTAGGGTCACGATTGGACCTAGGGTTAGGGTTATGTTGAGGGCTAGGGTTAGAGATCCGGTTAAGGTCACGTTTGGACCTAGGGTTAAGGTTATGTTGAAGGCTAGGGTTAGAGATCCGGTTAGGGTTACGATTGGACCTAGGGTTAAGGTGATGTTGAGGGCTAGGGTTAGAGATCCGGTTAGGGTCACGATTGCACCTTGGGTTAGGGTTATGTTGAGGGCTAGGGTTAGAGATCTGGTTAAAGTCACGTTTGGACCTAGGGTTAGGGTTATGTTGACGGCTAGGGTTAGAGATCCGGTTAGGGTTACGATTGGACCTAGGGTTAGGGTTATGTTGAGGGCTAGGGTTAGAGATCCGGTTAGGGTCACGATTGTACCTTGGGTTAGGGTTATGTTGAGGGCTAGGGTTAGAGATCCGGTTAGGGTTACCATTGGACCTAGGGTTAGGGTTATGTTGAGGGCTAGGGTTAGAGATCCGGTTAAGGTCACGTTTGGACCTAGGGTTAGGGTTATGTTGACGGCTAGGGTTAGAGATCCGGTTAGGGTTACGATTGGACCTAGGGTTAGGGTGATGTTGAGGGCTAGGGTTAGAGATCCGGTTAGGGTCACGATTGCCCCTAGGGTTAGGGTTATGTTGAGAACTAGGTTTAGAGATTCGGTTAGGGTTACGATTGGACCTAGGGTTAGCGTTATGTTGAGGTCTAGGGTTAGAGATACGGTTAGGGTCACGATTGGACCTAGAGTTAGGGTTATGTTGAGGGCTAGGGTTAGAGATCCGGTTAGGGTCACGATTGTACCTTGGGTTAGGGTTATGTTGAGGGCTAGGGTTAGAGATCCGGTTAGGGTCACGATTGGACCTAGGGTTAGGGTTATGTTGAGGGCTAGGGTTAGAGATCCGGTTAAGGTCACGTTTGGACCTAGGGTTAGGGTTATGTTGACGGCTAGGGTTAGAGATCCGGTTCGGGTTACGATTGGACCTAGGGTTAGGGTTATGTTGAGGGCTAGGGTTAGAGATCCGGTTTGGGTCACGATTGTACCTTGGGTTACGGTTATGTTGAGGGCTAGGGTTAGAGATCCGGTTAGGGTTACGATTCGACCTAGGGTTAGGGTTATGTTGAGGGCTAGGGTTAGAGATCCGGTTAGGGTTACGATTGGACCTAGGGTTAGGGTTATGTTGAGGGCTAGGGTTAGAGATCCGGTTAGGGTTACGATTGGACCTAGGGTTAGGGTTATGTTGAGGGCGAGGGTTAGAGATCCGGTTAGGGTCACGATTGGACCTAGGGTTAGGGTTATGTTGAGGGCTAGGGTTAGAGAGACGGTTAGGGATACGATTGGACCTAGGGTTAGGGTTATGTTGAGGGCTAGGGTTAGAGATCCGGTTAGGGTTACGATTGGACCTAGGGTTAGGGTTTTTTTGAGGGCTAGGGTTAGAGATCCGGTTAGGGTTACGATTGGACCTAGGTTTAGGGGTATGTTGAGGGCTAGGGTTAGAGATCCAGTTAGGGTTACGATTGGACCTAGGGTTAGGGTTATGTTGAGGGCTAGGGTTAGAGAGACGGTTAGGGTTACGATTGGACCTAGGGTTAGGGTTATGTTGAGGGCAGGGTTAGAGATCCGGTTAGGGTCACGATTGGACCTAGGGTTAGGGTTATGTTGAGGGCTACGGTTAGAGATCCGGTTAGGGTTACAATTGGACCTAGGGTTAGGGTTATGTTGAGGGCTAGGGTTAGAGATCCGGTTAGGGTTACGATTGGACCTAGTGTTAGGGTTATGTTGAGGGCTCGGGTTAGAGATCCGGTTAGGGTTACGATTGGACCTAGGGTTAGGGTGATGTTGAGGGCTAGGGTTAGAGATCCGGTTAGGGTCACGATTGCACCTTGGGTTAGGGTTATGTTGAGGGCTAGGGTTAGAGATCCGGTTACGGTTACAATTGGACCTAGGGTTAGTGTTATGTTGAGGGCTAGGGTTAGAGATCCGGTTACGGTTACGATTGCACCTAGGGTTAGGGTTATGTTGAGGGCTAGGGTTAGAGATCCGGTTAGGGTCACGATTTTACCTTGGGTTAGGGTTATGTTGAGGGCTAGGGTTAGAGATCCGGTTAGGGTTACCATTGGACCTAGGGTTAGGGTTATGTTGAGGGCTAGGGTTAGAGATCCGGTTAAGGTCACGTTTGGACCTAGGGTTAGGGTTATGTTGACGGCTAGGGTTAGAGATCCGGTTAGGGTTACGATTGGACCTAGGGTTAGGGTGATGTTGAGGGCTAGGGTTAGAGATCCGGTTAGGGTCACGATTGCCCCTAGGGTTAGGGTTATGTTGAGAACTAGGTTTAGAGATTCGGTTAGGGTTACGATTGGACCTAGGGTTAGCGTTATGTTGAGGGCTAGGGTTAGAGATACGGTTAGGGTCACGATTGGACCTAGAGTTAGGGTTATGTTGAGGGCTAGGGTTAGAGATCCGGTTAGGGTCACGATTGTACCTTGGGTTAGGGTTATGTTGAGGGCTAGGGTTAGAGATCCGGTTAGGGTCACGATTGGACCTAGGGTTAGGGTTATGTTGAGGGCTAGGGTTAGAGATCCGGTTAAGGTCACGTTTGGACCTAGGGTTAGGGTTATGTTGACGGCTAGGGTTAGAGATCCGGTTCGGGTTACGATTGGACCTAGGGTTAGGGTTATGTTGAGGGCTAGGGTTAGAGATCCGGTTAGGGTCACGATTGTACCTTGGGTTACGGTTATGTTGAGGGCTAGGGTTAGAGATCCGGTTAGGGTTACCATTGGACCTAGGGTTAGGGTTATGTTGAGGGCTAGGGTTAGAGATCCGGTTAGGGTTACGATTGGACCTAGGGTTAGGGTTATGTTGAGGGCTAGGGTTAGAGATCCGGTTAGGGTTACGATTGGACCTAGGGTTAGGGTTATGTTGAGGGCGAGGGTTAGAGATCCGGTTATGGTCACGATTGGACCTAGGGTTAGGGTTATGTTGAGGGCTAGGGTTAGAGAGCCGTTTAGGGATACGATTGGACCTAGGGTTAGGGATATGTTGAGGGCTAGGGTTAGAGATCCGGTTAGGGTTACGATTGGACCTAGGGTTAGGGTTTTTTTGAGGGCTAGGGTTAGAGATCCGGTTAGGGTTACGATTGGACCTAGGTTTAGGGGTATGTTGAGGGCTAGGGTTAGAGATCCGGTTAGGGTTACGATTGGACCTAGGGTTAGGGTTATGTTGAGGGCTAGTGTTGAGAGATGGTTAGGGTTCAGATTGGACCTAGGGTTAGGGTTATTTTGAGGTCTAGGGTTAGAGAGACGGTTAGGGTCACGATTGGACCTACGGTTAGGGTGATGTTGAGGGCTAGGGTTAGAGATCCGGTTAGGGTCACGATTGGACCTAGGGTTAGGGTTATGTTGAGGGCTAGGGTTAGAGAGACGTTTAGGGTTACGATTGGACCTAGGGTTAGGGTTATGTTGAGGGCTAGGTTTAGATATCCGGTTACGGTTACGATTGGACCTAGGGTTAGGGTTATGTTGAGGGCTAGGGTTAGAGATCCGGTTAGGGTTACGATTGGACCTAGCGTTAGGGTTATGTTGAGGGCTAGGGTTAGAGAGACGGTTAGGGTTACGATTGGACCTAGGGTTAGGGTTATGTTGAGGGCTAGGGTTAGAGAGACGGTTACGGTTACGATTGGACCTAGGGTTAGGGTTATGTTGAGGGCAGGGTTAGAGATCCGGTTATGGTCACGATTGGACCTAGGGTTAGGGTCATGTTGAGGGCTAGGTTTAGTGATCCTTTTAGGGTCAAGATTGTACCTTGGGTTAGGGTTATGTTGAGGGCTAGGGTTAGAGATCCGGTTAGGGTCACGATTGGACCTAGGGTTAGGGTTATGTTGAGGGCTAGGGTTAGAGATCTGGTTAAGGTCACGTTTGGACCTAGGGTTAAGGTTATGTTGACGGCTAGGGTTAGAGATCCGGTTAGGGTTACGATTGGACCTAGGGTTAAGGTGATGTTGAGGGCTAGGGTTAGAGATACGGTTAGGGTCACGATTGCACCTTGGGTTAGGGTTATGTTGAGGGCTAGGGTTAGAGATCCGGTTAAAGTCACGTTTGGACCTAGGGTTAGGGTTATGTTGACGGCTAGGGTTAGAGATCCGGTTAGGGTTACGATTGGACCTAGGGTTAGGGTTATGTTGAGGGCTAGGGTTAGAGATCCGGTTAGGGTCACAATTGTACCTTGGGTTAGGGTTATGTTGAGGGCTAGGGTTAGAGATCCGGTTAGGGTTACCATTGGACCTAGGGTTAGGGGTATGTTGAGGGCTCGGGTTAGAGATCCGGTTAGGGTTACGATTGGACCTAGGGTTAGGGTGATGTTGAGGGCTAGGGTTAGAGATCCGGTTAAGGTCACGTTTGGACCTAGGGTTAGGGTTATGTTGACGGCTAGGGTTAGAGATCCGGTTAGGGTTACGATTGGACCTAGGGTTAGGGTGATGTTGAGGGCTAGGGTTAGAGATCCGGTTAGGGTCACGATTGCCCCTAGGGTTAGGGTTATGTTGAGAACTAGGTTTAGAGATTCGGTTAGGGTTACGATTGGACCTAGGGTTAGCGTTATGTTGAGGGCTAGGGTTAGAGATACGGTTAGGGTCACGATTGGACCTAGGGTTAGGGTTATGTTGAGGGCTAGAGTTAGAGATCCGGTTAGGGTCACGATTGTACCTTGGGTTAGGGTTATGTTGAGGGCTAGGGTTAGAGATCCGGTTAGGGTCACGATTGGACCTAGGGTTAGGGTTATGTTGAGGGCTAGGGTTAGAGATCCGGTTAAGGTCACGTTTGGACCTAGGGTTAGGGTTATGTTGACGGCTAGGGTTAGAGATCCGGTTCGGGTTACGATTGGACCTAGGGTTAGGGTTATGTTGAGGGCTAGGGTTAGAGATCCGGTTAGGGTCACGACTGTACCTTGTGTTAGGGTTATGTTGAGGGCTAGGGTTAGAGATCCGGTTAGGGTTACCATTGGACCTAGGGTTAGGGTTATGTTGAGGGCTATGGTTAGAGATCCGGTTAGGGTTACGATTGGACCTAGGGTTAGGGTTATGTTGAGGGCTAGGGTTAGAGATCCGGTTAGGGTTACAATTGGACCTAGGGTTAGGGTTATGTTGAGGGCGAGGGTTAGAGATCCGGTTAGGGTCACGATTGGACCTAGGGTTAGGGTTATGTTGAGGGCTAGGGTTAGAGAGACGGTTAGGGATACGATTGGACCTAGGGTTAGGGTTATGTTGAGGGCTAGGGTTAGAGATCCGGTTAGGGTTACGATTGGACCTAGGGTTAGGGTTTTTTTGAGGGCTAGGGTTAGAGATCCGGTTAGGGTTACGATTGGACCTAGGTTTAGGGGTATGTTGAGGGCTAGGGTTAGAGATCCGGTTAGGGTTACGATTGGACCTAGGGTTAGGGTTATGTTGAGGGCTAGTGTTGAGAGACGGTTAGGGTTCAGATTGGACCTAGAGTTAGGGTTATGTTGAGGTCTAGGGTTAGAGAGACGTTTAGGGTCACGATTGGACCTACGGTTAGGGTGATGTTGAGGGCTAGGGTTAGAGATCCGGTTAGGGTCACGATTGGACCTAGGGTTAGGGTTATGTTGAGGGCTAGGGTTAGAGAGACGTTTAGGGTTACGATTGGACCTAGGGTTAGGGTTATGTTGAGGGCTAGGTTTAGATATCCGGTTACGGTTACGATTGGACCTAGGGTTAGGGTTATGTTGAGGGCTAGGGTTAGAGATCCGGTTAGGGTTACGATTGGACCCAGCGTTAGGGTTATGTTGAGGGCTAGGGTTAGAGAGACGGTTAGGGTTACGATTGGACCTAGGGTTAGGGTTATGTTGAGGGCAGGGTTAGAGATCCGGTTAGGGTTACGATTGCACCTAGGGTTAGGGTTATGTTCAGAACTAGGTTTAGAGATTCGGTTAGGGTTACGATTGGACCTAGGGTTAGCGTTATATTGAGCGCTAGGGATAGAGATCCGGTTAGGGTCACGATTGGACCTAGGGTTAGGGTTATGTTGAGGGCTAGGGTTAGAAATCCGGTTAGGGTCACGATTGTACCTTGGGTTAGGGTTATATTGAGGGCTAGGGTTAGAGTTCCGGTTAGGGTTACCATTGGACCTAGGGTTAGGGTTATGTTGAGGGCTAGGTTTAGAGATCCAGTTAGGGTTACGATTGGACCTAGGGTTAGGGTTATGTTGAGGGCTAGGGATAGAGATCTGGTTAGGGTTACGATTGGACCTAGGGTTAGGGTTATGTTGAGGGCGAGGGTTAGAGATCCGGTTAGGGTCACGATTGGACCTAGGGTTAGGGTTATGTTGAGGGCTAGGGTTAGAGAGACGGTTAGGGATACGATTGGACCTAGGGTTAGGGTTATGTTGAGGGCTAGGGTTAGAGATCCGGTTAGGGTTGCGATTGGACCTAGGGTTAGGGTTTTGTTGAGGGCTAGGGTTAGAGATCCGGTTAGGGTTACGATTTGACCTAGGTTTAGGGGTATGTTGAGGGCTAGGGTTAGAGATCCGGTTAGGGTTACGATTGGACCTAGGGTTAGGGTTATGTTGAGGGCTAGTGTTGAGAGACGGTTAGGGTTCAGATTGGACCTAGGGTTAGGGTTATGTTGACGGCTAGGGTTAGAGATCCGGTTAGGGTTACGATTGGACCTAGGGTTAGGGTGATGTTGAGGGCTAGGGTTAGAGATCCGGTTAGGGTCACGATTGCCCCTAGGGTTAGGGTTATGTTGAGAACTAGGTTTAGAGATTCGGTTAGGGTTACGATTGGACCTAGGGTTAGCGTTATGTTGAGGGCTAGGGTTAGAGATACGGTTAGGGTCACGATTGGACCTAGGGTTAGGGTTATGTTGAGGGCTAGGGTTAGAGATCCGGTTAGGGTCACGATTGTACCTTGGGTTAGGGTTATGTTGAGGGCTAGGGTTAGAGATCCGGTTAGGGTCACGATTGGACCTAGGGTTAGGGTTATGTTGAGGGCTAGGGTTAGAGATCCGGTTAAAGTCACGTTTGGACCTAGGGTTAGGGTTATGTTGACGGCTAGGGTTAGAGATCCGGTTCGGGTTACGATTGGACCTAGGGTTAGGGTTATGTTGAGGGCTAGCGTTAGAGATCCGGTTAGGGTCACGACTGTACCTTGGGTTAGGGTTATGTTGAGGGCTAGGGTTAGAGATCCGGTTAGGGTTACCATTGGACCTAGGGTTAGGGTTATGTTGAGGGCTAGGGTTAGAGATCCGGTTAGGGTTACGATTGGACCTAGGGTTAGGGTTATGTTGAGGGCTAGGGTTAGAGATCCGGTTAGGGTTACGATTGGACCTAGGGTTAGGGTTATGTTGAGGGCGAGGGTTAGAGATCCGGTTAGGGTTACGATTGGACCTAGGGTTAGGGTTTTTTTGAGGGCTAGGGTTAGAGATCCGGTTAGGGTTACGATTGGACCTAGGTTTAGGGGTATGTTGACGGCTAGGGTTAGAGATCCGGTTAGGGTTACGATTGGACCTAGGGTTAGGGTTATGTTGAGGGCTAGTGTTGAGAGACGGTTAGGGTTCAGATTGGACCTAGGGTTAGGGTTATGTTGAGGTCTAGGGTTAGAGAGACGGTTAGGGTCACGATTGGACCTACGGTTAGGGTGATGTTGAGGGCTAGGGTTAGAGATCCGTTTAGGGTCACGATTGGACCTAGGGTTAGGGTTATGTTGAGGGCTAGGGTTAGAGAGACGTTTAGGGTTACGATTGGACCTAGGGTTAGGGTTATGTTGAGGGCTAGGTTTAGATATCCGGTTACGGTTACGATTGGACCTAGGGTTAGGGTTATGTTGAGGGCTAGGGTTAGAGAGACGGTTAGGGTTACGATTGGACCTAGGGTTAGGGTTATGTTGAGGGCTAGGGTTAGAGAGACGGTTAGGGTTACGATTGGACCTAGGGTTAGGGTTATGTTGAGGGCAGGGTTAGAGATCCGGTTAGGGTCACGATTGTACCTTGGGTTAGGGTTATATTGAGGGCTAGGGTTAGAGATCCGGTTAGGGTTACCATTGGACCTAGGGTTAGGGTTATGTTGAGGGCTAGGGTTAGAGATACGGTTAGGGTTACGATTGCACCTAGGGTTATGGTTATGTTGAGGGCTAGGGTTAGAGATCTGGGTAGGGTTACGATTGCACCTAGGGTTAGGGTTATGTTGAGGGCTAGGGTTAGAGATCCGGTTAGGGTCACGATTGGACCTAGGGTTAGGGTTATGTAGAGGGCTAGGCTTAGAGATCCGGTTAGGGTCACGATTGGACCTTGGGTTAGGGTTATGTTGAGGGCTAGGGTTAGAGATCCACTTAGGGTCACGATTGGACCTATGGTTAGGGTTATGTTGAGGGCTAGGGTTAGAGATCCGGTTAGGGTCACGTTTGGACCTAGGGTTAGGGTTATGTTGACGGCTAGGGTTAGAGATCCGGTTAGGGTTACGATTGAACCTAGGGTTAGGGTGATGTTGAGGGCTAGGGTTAGAGATCCGGTTAGGGTTACGATTAGACCTAGAGTTATGGTGATGTTGATGGCTAGGGTTAGAGATCCGGTTAGGGTTACGATTGGACCTAGGGTTAGGGTTATATTGAGGGCTAGGGTTAGAGATCCGGTTAGGGTCACGATTGTACCTTGGGTTAGGGTTATATTGAGGGCTAGGGTTAGAGATCCGGTTAGGGTTACCATTGGACCTAGGGTTAGGGTTATGTTGAGGGCTAGGGTTAGAGAGACGGTTAGGGTTCCGATTGCACCTAGGGTTAGGGTTATGTTGAGGGCTAATGTTAGAGATCCGGGTAGGGTTACGATTGCACCTAGGGTTAGGGTTATGTTGACGGCTAGGTTTAGAGACCCGGTTAGGGTCACGATTGGACCTAGGGTTAGGGTTATGTTGAGGGCTAGGTTTAGAGATCCGGTTAGGGTCACGATTGCACCTTGGGTTAGGGTTATGTTGAGGGCTAGGGTTAGAGATACGGTTAGGGTTACGATTGCACCTAGGGTTATGGTTATGTTGAGGGCTAGGGTTAGAGATCTGGGTAGGGTTACGATTGCACCTAGGGTTAGTGTTATGTTGAGGGCTAGGGTTAGAGATCCGGTTAGGGTCACGATTGGACCTAGGGTTAGCGTTATGTAGAGGGCTAGGATTAGAGATCCGGTTAGGGTCACGATTGGACCTTGGGTTAGGGTTATGTTGAGGGCTAGGGTTAGAGATCCACTTAGGGTCACAATTGGACCTATGGTTAGGGTTATGTTGAGGGCTAGGGTTAGAGATCCGGTTAGGGTTACGATTGAACCTAGGGTTAGGGTGATGTTGAGGGCTAGGGTTAGAGATCCGGTTAGGGTTACGATTAGACCTAGAGTTATGGTGATGTTGATGGCTAGGGTTAGAGATCCGGTTACGGTTACGATTGGACCTAGGGTTAGGGTTATGTTGAGGGCTAGGGTTAGAGATCTGGTTAGGGTTACAATTGGACCTAGGGTTAAGGTTATGTTGAGGGCTAGGGTTAGAGATCCGGTTAGGGTTACGATTGGACCTAGGGTTAGGGTTATGTTGAGGGCTAGGGTTAGAGATCCGTTTAGGGTTACGATTGGACCTAGGGGTAGGGTTATGTTGAGGGCTAGGGTTAGAGAGACGGTTAGGGTCACAATTGGACCTAGGGTTAGGGTTTTTTTGAGGGCTAGGGTTAGAGATCCGGTTACGGTTACGATTGGACCTAGGTTTAGGGGTATGTTGAGGGCTAGGGTTAGAGATCCGGTTAGGGTTACGATTGGACCTAGGGTTAGGGTTATGTTGAGGGCTAGTGTTGAGACACGGTTAGGGTTCAGATTGGACCTAGGGTTAGGGTTATGTTGAGGTCTAGGGTTAGAGAGAGGGTTAGGGTCACGATTGGACCTAGGGTTAGGGTTATGTTGAGGGCTAGGGTTAGAGATCCGGTTAGGGTCACGATTGGACCTAGGTTTAGGGGTATGTTGAGGGCTAGGGTTAGAGAGACGTTTAGGGTTACGATTGGACCTAGGGTTCGGGTTATGTTGAGGGCTAGGTTTAGATATCCGGTTAGGGTTACGATTGGACCTAGGGTTAGGGTTATGTTGAGGGCTAGGGTTAGAGAGACGGTTAGGGTTACGATTGGACCTAGGGTTAGGGTTATGTTGAGGGCTAGGGTTAGAGATCCGGTTAGGGTTACGATTGCACCTAGGGTTAGGGTTATGTTGAGGGCAGGGTTAGAGATCCGGGTAGGGTTACGATTGCACCTAGGGTTAGGGTTATGTTGACGGCTAGGGTAGAGATCCGGTTAGGGTCACGATTGGACCTAGGGTTAGGGTTATGTTGAGGGCTAGGGTTAGAGAGACCGTTAGGGTCACGATTGTACCTTGGGTTAGGGTTATGTTGAGGGCTAGGGTTAGAGATCCGGTTAGGGTCACGATTGTACCTTGGGTTAGGGTTATGTTGAGGGCTAGGGTTAGAGATCCGGTTAGGGTTACCATTGGACCTAGGGTTAGGGTTATGTTGAGGGCTAGGGTTAGAGATCCAGTTAGGGTTACGATTGGACCTAGGGTTAGGGTTATGTTGAGGGCTAGGGTTAGAGATCCGGTTAGGGTTAAGATTGGACCTAGTGTTAGGGTTATGTTGAGGGTAAGGGTTAGAGATCCGGGTAGAGTTACGATTGGACCTAGGGTTAGGGTTATGTTGAGGGCTAGGGTTAGAGATCCGGGTACGGTTACGATTGGACCTAGGGTTAGGGTTATGTTGAGGGCTAGTTTTAGAGATCCGGTTAGGGTTACGATTGGACCTAGGGTTAGGGTTATGTTGAGGGCTAGGGTTAGAGATCCGGTTAGGGTCACGATTGGACCTAGGGTTAGGGTTATGTTGAGGGCTAGGGTTAGAGATCCGGTTAAGGTCACGTTTGGACCTAGGGTTAGGGTTATGTTGACGGCTAGGGTTAGAGATCCGGTTCGGGTTACGATTGGACCTAGGGTTAGGGTTATGTTGAGGGCTAGGGTTAGAGATCCGGTTAGGGTCACGACTGTACCTTGTGTTAGGGTTATGTTGAGGGCTAGGGTTAGAGATCCGGTTAGGGTTACCATTGGACCTAGGGTTAGGGTTATGTTGAGGGCTAGGGTTAGAGATCCGGTTAGGGTTACGATTGGACCTAGGGTTAGGGTTATGTTGAGGGCTAGGGTTAGAGATCCGGTTAGGGTTACAATTGGACCTAGGGTTAGGGTTATGTTGAGGGCGAGGGTTAGAGATCCGGTTAGGGTCACGATTGGACCTAGGGTTAGGGTTATGTTGAGGGCTAGGGTTAGAGAGACGGTTAGGGATACGATTGGACCTAGGGTTAGGGTTATGTTGAGGGCTAGGGTTAGAGATCCGGTTAGGGTTACGATTGGACCTAGGGTTAGGGTTTTTTTGAGGGCTAGGGTTAGAGATCCGGTTAGGGTTACGATTGGACCTAGGTTTAGGGGTATGTTGAGGGCTAGGGTTAGAGATCCGGTTAGGGTTACGATTGGACCTAGGGTTAGGGTTATGTTGAGGGCTAGTGTTGAGAGACGGTTAGGGTTCAGATTGGACCTAGAGTTAGGGTTATGTTGAGGTCTAGGGTTAGAGAGACGTTTAGGGTCACGATTGGACCTACGGTTAGGGTGATGTTGAGGGCTAGGGTTAGAGATCCGGTTAGGGTCACGATTGGACCTAGGGTTAGGGTTATGTTGAGGGCTAGGGTTAGAGAGACGTTTAGGGTTACGATTGGACCTAGGGTTAGGGTTATGTTGAGGGCTAGGTTTAGATATCCGGTTACGGTTACGATTGGACCTAGGGTTAGGGTTATGTTGAGGGCTAGGGTTAGAGATCCGGTTAGGGTTACGATTGGACCCAGCGTTAGGGTTATGTTGAGGGCTAGGGTTAGAGAGACGGTTAGGGTTACGATTGGACCTAGGGTTAGGGTTATGTTGAGGGCAGGGTTAGAGATCCGGTTAGGGTTACGATTGCACCTAGGGTTAGGGTTATGTTCAGAACTAGGTTTAGAGATTCGGTTAGGGTTACGATTGGACCTAGGGTTAGCGTTATATTGAGCGCTAGGGATAGAGATCCGGTTAGGGTCACGATTGGACCTAGGGTTAGGGTTATGTTGAGGGCTAGGGTTAGAAATCCGGTTAGGGTCACGATTGTACCTTGGGTTAGGGTTATATTGAGGGCTAGGGTTAGAGTTCCGGTTAGGGTTACCATTGGACCTAGGGTTAGGGTTATGTTGAGGGCTAGGTTTAGAGATCCAGTTAGGGTTACGATTGGACCTAGGGTTAGGGTTATGTTGAGGGCTAGGGATAGAGATCTGGTTAGGGTTACGATTGGACCTAGGGTTAGGGTTATGTTGAGGGCGAGGGTTAGAGATCCGGTTAGGGTCACGATTGGACCTAGGGTTAGGGTTATGTTGAGGGCTAGGGTTAGAGAGACGGTTAGGGATACGATTGGACCTAGGGTTAGGGTTATGTTGAGGGCTAGGTTTAGAGATCCGGTTAGGGTTGCGATTGGACCTAGGGTTAGGGTTTTGTTGAGGGCTAGGGTTAGAGATCCGGTTAGGGTTACGATTTGACCTAGGTTTAGGGGTATGTTGAGGGCTAGGGTTAGAGATCCGGTTAGGGTTACGATTGGACCTAGGGTTAGGGTTATGTTGAGGGCTAGTGTTGAGAGACGGTTCGGGTTCAGATTGGACCTAGGGTTAGGGTTATGTTGAGGGCTAGGGTTAGAGAGACGGTTAGGGTCACGATTGGACCTAGGGTTAGTGTTATGTTGAGGGCTAGGGTTAGAAAGACGTTTAGGGTTACGATTGGACCTAGGGTTAGGGTTATGTTGAGGGCTAGGTTTAGAGATCCGGTTAGGGTTACGATTTGACCTAGGGTTAGGGTTATGTTGAGGGCTAGGGTTAGAGATCCGGTTAGGGTTACGATTGGACCTAGCGTTAGGGTTATGTTGAGGGTTAGGGTTAGAGAGACGGTTAGGGTTACGATTGGACCTAGGGTTAGGGTTATGTTGAGGGCTAGGGTTAGAGAGACGGTTACGGTTACGATTGGACCTAGGGTTAGGGTTATGTTGAGGGCAGGGTTAGAGATCCGGTTAGGGTCACGATTGGACCTAGGGTTAGGGTTATGTTGAGGGCTATGTTTAGAGATCCTTTTAGGGTCAAGATTGTACCTTGGGTTAGGGTTATGTTGAGGGCTAGGGTTAGAGATCCGGTTAGGGACACGATTGGACCTAGGGTTAGGGTTATGTTGAGGGCTAGGGTTAGAGATCCGGTTAAGTTCACGTTTGGACCTAGGGTTAAGGTTATGTTGACGGCTAGGGTTAGAGATCCGGTTAGGGTTACGATTGGACCTAGGATTAAGGTGATGTTGAGGGCTAGGGTTAGAGATCCGTTTAGGGTCACGATTGCACCTTGGGTTAGGGTTATGTTGAGGGCTAGGTTTAGAGATCCGGTTAAAGTCACGTTTGGACCTAGGGTTAGGGTTATGTTGACGGCTAGGGTTAGAGATCCGGTTAGGGTTACGATTGGACCTAGGGTTAGGGTTATGTTGAGGGCTAGGGTTAGAGATCCGGTTAGGGTCACGATTGTACCTTGGGTTAGGGTTATGTTGAGGGCTAGGGTTAGAGATCCGGTTAGGGTTACCATTGGACCTAGGGTTAGGGTTATGTTGAGGGCTAGGGTTAGAGATCCGGTTAAGGTCACGTTTGGACCTAGGGTTAGGGTTATGTTGACGGCTAGGGTTAGAGATCCGGTTAGGGTTACGATTGGACCTAGGGTTAGGGTGATGTTGAGGGCTAGGGTTAGAGATCCGGTTAGGGTCACGATTGCCCCTAGGGTTAGGGTTATGTTGAGAACTAGGTTTAGAGATTCGGTTAGGGTTACGATTGGACCTAGGGTTAGCGTTATGTTGAGGGCTAGGGTTAGAGATACGGTTAGGGTCACGATTGGACCTAGGGTTAGGGTTATGTTGAGGGCTAGGGTTAGAGATCCGGTTAGGGTCACGATTGTACCTTGGGTTAGGGTTATGTTGAGGGCTAGGGTTAGAGATCCGGTTAGGGTCACGATTGGACCTAGGGTTAGGGTTATGTTGAGGGCTAGGGTTAGAGATCCGGTTAAGGTCATGTTTGGACCTAGGGTTAGGGTTATGTTGACGGCTAGGGTTAGAGATCCGGTTCGGGTTACGATTGGACCTAGGGTTAGGGTTATGTTGAGGGCTAGGGTTAGAGATCCGGTTAGGGTCACGACTGTACCTTGGGTTAGGGTTATGTTGAGGGCTAGGGTTAGAGATCCGGTTAGGGTTACCATTGGACCTAGGGTTAGGGTTATGTTGAGGGCTAGGGTTAGAGATCCGGTTAGGGTTACGATTGGACCTAGGGTTAGGGTTATGTTGAGGGCTAGGGTTAGAGATCCGGTTAGGGTTACGATTGGACCTAGGGTTAGGGTTATGTTGAGGGCGAGGGTTAGAGATCCGGTTAGGGTTACGATTGGACCTAGGGTTAGGGTTTTTTTGAGGGCTAGGGTTAGAGATCCGGTTAGGGTTACGATTGGACCTAGGTTTAGGGGTATGTTGACGGCTAGGGTTAGAGATCCGGTTAGGGTTACGATTGGACCTAGGGTTAGGGTTATGTTGAGAGCTAGTGTTGAGAGACGTTTAGGGTTCAGATTGGACCTAGGGTTAGGGTTATGTTGAGGTCTAGGGTTAGAGAGACGGTTAGGGTCACGATTGGACCTACGGTTAGGGTGATGTTGAGGGCTAGGGTTAGAGATCCGTTTAGGGTCACGATTGGACCTAGGGTTAGGGTTATGTTGAGGGCTAGGGTTAGAGAGACGTTTAGGGTTACGATTGGACCTAGGGTTAGGGTTATGTTGAGGGCTAGGTTTAGATATCCGGTTACGGTTACGATTGGACCTAGGGTTAGGGTTATGTTGAGGGCTAGGGTTAGAGAGACGGTTAGGGTTACGATTGGACCTAGGGTTAGGGTTATGTTGAGGGCTAGGGTTAGAGAGACGGTTAGGGTTACGATTGGACCTAGGGTTAGGGTTATGTTGAGGGCAGGGTTAGAGATCCGGTTAGGGTCACGATTGTACCTTGGGTTAGGGTTATATTGAGGGCTAGGGTTAGAGATCCGGTTAGGGTTACCATTGGACCTAGGGTTAGGGTTATGTTGAGGGCTAGGGTTAGAGATACGGTTAGGGTTACGATTGCACCTAGGGTTATGGTTATGTTGAGGGCTAGGGTTAGAGATCTGGGTAGGGTTACGATTGCACCTAGGGTTAGGGTTATGTTGAGGGCTAGGGTTAGAGATCCGGTTAGGGTCACGATTGGACCTAGGGTTAGGGTTATGTAGAGGGCTAGGCTTAGAGATCCGGTTAGGGTCACGATTGGACCTTGGGTTAGGGTTATGTTGAGGGCTAGGGTTAGAGATCCACTTAGGGTCACGATTGGACCTATGGTTAGGGTTATGTTGAGGGCTAGGGTTAGAGATCCGGTTAGGGTCACGTTTGGACCTAGGGTTAGGGTTATGTTGACGGCTAGGGTTAGAGATCCGGTTAGGGTTACGATTGAACCTAGGGTTAGGGTGATGTTGAGGGCTAGGGTTAGAGATCCGGTTAGGGTTACGATTAGACCTAGAGTTATGGTGATGTTGATGGCTAGGGTTAGAGATCCGGTTAGGGTTACGATTGGACCTAGGGTTAGGGTTATATTGAGGGCTAGGGTTAGAGATCCGGTTAGGGTCACGATTGTACCTTGGGTTAGGGTTATATTGAGGGCTAGGGTTAGAGATCCGGTTAGGGTTACCATTGGACCTAGGGTTAGGGTTATGTTGAGGGCTAGGGTTAGAGAGACGGTTAGGGTTCCGATTGCACCTAGGGTTAGGGTTATGTTGAGGGCTAATGTTAGAGATCCGGGTAGGGTTACGATTGCACCTAGGGTTAGGGTTATGTTGACGGCTAGGTTTAGAGACCCGGTTAGGGTCACGATTGGACCTAGGGTTAGGGTTATGTTGAGGGCTAGGTTTAGAGATCCGGTTAGGGTCACGATTGCACCTTGGGTTAGGGTTATGTTGAGGGCTAGGGTTAGAGATACGGTTAGGGTTACGATTGCACCTAGGGTTATGGTTATGTTGAGGACTAGGGTTAGAGATCTGGGTAGGGTTACGATTGCACCTAGGGTTAGGGTTATGTTGAGGGCTAGGGTTAGAGATCCGGTTAGGGTCACGATTGGACCTAGGGTTAGCGTTATGTAGAGGGCTAGGATTAGAGATCCGGTTAGGGTCACGATTGGACCTTGGGTTAGGGTTATGTTGAGGGCTAGGGTTAGAGATCCACTTAGGGTCACAATTGGACCTATGGTTAGGGTTATGTTGAGGGCTAGGGTTAGAGATCCGGTTAGGGTTACGATTGAACCTAGGGTTAGGGTGATGTTGAGGGCTAGGGTTAGAGATCCGGTTAGGGTTACGATTAGACCTAGAGTTATGGTGATGTTGATGGCTAGGGTTAGAGATCCGGTTACGGTTACGATTGGACCTAGGGTTAGGGTTATGTTGAGGGCTAGGGTTAGAGATCTGGTTAGGGTTACAATTGGACCTAGGGTTAAGGTTATGTTGAGGGCTAGGGTTAGAGATCCGGTTAGGGTTACGATTGGACCTAGGGTTAGGGTTATGTTGAGGGCTAGGGTTAGAGATCCGTTTAGGGTTACGATTGGACCTAGGGGTAGGGTTATGTTGAGGGCTAGGGTTAGAGAGACGGTTAGGGTCACAATTGGACCTAGGGTTAGGGTTTTTTTGAGGGCTAGGGTTAGAGATCCGGTTAGGGTTACGATTGGACCTAGGTTTAGGGGTATGTTGACGGCTAGGGTTAGAGATCCGGTTAGGGTTACGATTGGACCTAGGGTTAGGGTTATGTTGAGGGCTAGTGTTGAGAGACGGTTAGGGTTCAGATTGGACCTAGGGTTAGGGTTATGTTGAGGTCTAGGGTTAGAGAGACGGTTAGGGTCACGATTGGACCTACGGTTAGGGTGATGTTGAGGGCTAGGGTTAGAGATCCGTTTAGGGTCACGATTGGACCTAGGGTTAGGGTTATGTTGAGGGCTAGGGTTAGAGAGACGTTTAGGGTTACGATTGGACCTAGGGTTAGGGTTATGTTGAGGGCTAGGTTTAGATATCCGGTTACGGTTACGATTGGACCTAGGGTTAGGGTTATGTTGAGGGCTAGGGTTAGAGAGACGGTTAGGGTTACGATTGGACCTAGGGTTAGGGTTATGTTGAGGGCTAGGGTTAGAGAGACGGTTAGGGTTACGATTGGACCTAGGGTTAGGGTTATGTTGAGGGCAGGGTTAGAGATCCGGTTAGGGTCACGATTGTACCTTGGGTTAGGGTTATATTGAGGGCTAGGGTTAGAGATCCGGTTAGGGTTACCATTGGACCTAGGGTTAGGGTTATGTTGAGGGCTAGGGTTAGAGATACGGTTAGGGTTACGATTGCACCTAGGGTTATGGTTATGTTGAGGGCTAGGGTTAGAGATCCGGTTAGGGTCACGATTGGACCTAGGGTTAGGGTTATGTAGAGGGCTAGGCTTAGAGATCCGGTTAGGGTCACGATTGGACCTTGGGTTAGGGTTATGTTGAGGGCTAGGGTTAGAGATCCACTTAGGGTCACGATTGGACCTATGGTTAGGGTTATGTTGAGGGCTAGGGTTACAGATCCGGTTAGGGTCACGTTTGGACCTAGGGTTAGGGTTATGTTGACGGCTAGGGTTAGAGATCCGGTTAGGGTTACGATTGAACCTAGGGTTAGGGTGATGTTGAGGGCTAGGGTTAGAGATCCGGTTAGGGTTACGATTAGACCTAGAGTTATGGTGATGTTGATGGCTAGGGTTAGAGATCCGGTTAGGGTTACGATTGGACCTAGGGTTAGGGTTATATTGAGGGCTAGGGTTAGAGATCCGGTTAGGGTCACGATTGTACCTTGGGTTAGGATTATATTGAGGGCTAGGGTTAGAGATCCGGTTAGGGTTACCATTGGACCTAGGGTTAGGGTTATGTTGAGGGCTAGGGTTAGAGAGACGGTTAGGGTTCCGATTGCACCTAGGGTTAGGGTTATGTTGAGGTCTAATGTTAGAGATCCGGGTAGGGTTACGATTGCACCTAGGGTTAGGGTTATGTTGACGGCTAGGTTTAGAGACCCGGTTAGGGTCACGATTGGACCTAGGGTTAGGGTTATGTTGAGGGCTAGGTTTAGAGATCCGGTTAGGGTCACGATTGCACCTTGGGTTAGGGTTATGTTGAGGGCTAGGGTTAGAGATACGGTTAGGGTTACGATTGGACCTAGGGTTAGGGTTATGTTGAGGGCTAGGGTTAGAGATCCGGTTAGGGTTAAGATTGGACCTAGTGTTAGGGTTATGTTGAGGGTAAGGGTTAGAGATCCGGGTAGAGTTACGATTGGACCTAGGGTTAGGGTTATGTTGAGGGCTAGGGTTAGAGATCCGGGTACGGTTACGATTGGACCTAGGGTTAGGGTTATGTTGAGGGCTAGGTTTAGAGATCCGGTTAGGGTTACGATTGGACCTAGGGTTAGGGTTATGTTGAGGGCTAGTGTTAGAGATCCGGTTAGGGTTCCGATTGGACCTAGGGTTAGGGTTATGTTCAGGGCTAGGGTTAGAGATCCGGTTAGGGTCACGATTGCACCTTGGGTTAGGGTTATGTTGAGGGCTAGGGTTAGAGATCCGGTTAGGGTTACGATTGCACCTAGGGTTATGGTTATGTTGAGGGCTAGGGTTAGAGATCTGGGTAGGGTTACGATTGCACCTAGGGTTAGGGTTATGTTGAGGGCTAGGGTTAGAGATCCGGTTAGGGTCACGATTGGACCTAGGGTTAGGGTTATGTTGAGGGCTAGGGTTAGAGAGACGGTTAGGGTTACGATTGGACCTAGGGTTAGGGTTATGTTGAGGGCAGGGTTAGAGATCCGGTTAGGGTCACGATTGTACCTTGGGTTAGGGTTATATTGAGGGCTAGGGTTAGAGATCCGGTTAGGGTTACCATTGGACCTAGGGTTAGGGTTATGTTGAGGGCTAGGGTTAGAGATACGGTTAGGGTTACGATTGCACCTAGGGTTATGGTTATGTTGAGGGCTAGGGTTAGAGATCCGGTTAGGGTCACGATTGGACCTAGGGTTAGGGTTATGTAGAGGGCTAGGCTTAGAGATCCGGTTAGGGTCACGATTGGACCTTGGGTTAGGGTTATGTTGAGGGCTAGGGTTAGAGATCCACTTAGGGTCACGATTGGACCTATGGTTAGGGTTATGTTGAGGGCTAGGGTTACAGATCCGGTTAGGGTCACGTTTGGACCTAGGGTTAGGGTTATGTTGACGGCTAGGGTTAGAGATCCGGTTAGGGTTACGATTGAACCTAGGGTTAGGGTGATGTTGAGGGCTAGGGTTAGAGATCCGGTTAGGGTTACGATTAGACCTAGAGTTATGGTGATGTTGATGGCTAGGGTTAGAGATCCGGTTAGGGTTACGATTGGACCTAGGGTTAGGGTTATATTGAGGGCTAGGGTTAGAGATCCGGTTAGGGTCACGATTGTACCTTGGGTTAGGGTTATATTGAGGGCTAGGGTTAGAGATCCGGTTAGGGTTACCATTGGACCTAGGGTTAGGGTTATGTTGAGGGCTAGGGTTAGAGAGACGGTTAGGGTTCCGATTGCACCTAGGGTTAGGGTTATGTTGAGGTCTAATGTTAGAGATCCGGGTAGGGTTACGATTGCACCTAGGGTTAGGGTTATGTTGACGGCTAGGTTTAGAGACCCGGTTAGGGTCACGATTGGACCTAGGGTTAGGGTTATGTTGAGGGCTAGGTTTAGAGATCCGGTTAGGGTCACGATTGCACCTTGGGTTAGGGTTATGTTGAGGGCTAGGGTTAGAGATACGGTTAGGGTTACGATTGGACCTAGGGTTAGGGTTATGTTGAGGGCTAGGGTTAGAGATCCGGTTAGGGTTAAGATTGGACCTAGTGTTAGGGTTATGTTGAGGGTAAGGGTTAGAGATCCGGGTAGAGTTACGATTGGACCTAGGGTTAGGGTTATGTTGAGGGCTAGGGTTAGAGATCCGGGTACGGTTACGATTGGACCTAGGGTTAGGGTTATGTTGAGGGCTAGGTTTAGAGATCCGGTTAGGGTTACGATTGGACCTAGGGTTAGGGTTATGTTGAGGGCTAGTGTTAGAGATCCGGTTAGGGTTCCGATTGGACCTAGGGTTAGGGTTATGTTCAGGGCTAGGGTTAGAGATCCGGTTAGGGTCACGATTGCACCTTGGGTTAGGGTTATGTTGAGGGCTAGGGTTAGAGATCCGGTTAGGGTTACGATTGCACCTAGGGTTATGGTTATGTTGAGGGCTAGGGTTAGAGATCTGGGTAGGGTTACGATTGCACCTAGGGTTAGGGTTATGTTGAGGGCTAGGGTTAGAGATCCGGTTAGGGTCACGATTGGACCTAGGGTTAGGGTTATGTTGAGGGCTAGGGTTAGAGATCCGGTTAGGGTCACGATTGGACCTTGGGTTAGGGTTATGTTGAGGGCTAGGGTTAGAGATCCAGTTAGGGTCACGATTGGACCTAGGTTTAGGGTTATGTTGAGGGCTAGGGTTAGAGATCTGGTTAGGGTCACGTTTGGACCTAGGGTTAGGGTTATGTTGACGGCTAGGGTTAGAGATCCGGTTAGGGTTACGATTGGACCTAGGGTTAGGGTGATGTTGAGGGCTAGGGTTAGAGATCCGGTTAGGGTTACGATTGGACCTAGGGTTAGGGTTATGTTGAGGGCTAGGGTTAGAGATCCGGTTAGGGTTACGATTGGACCTAGGGTTAAGGTTATGTTGAGGGCTAGGGTTAGAGATCCGGTTAGGGTTACGATTGGACCTAGGGTTAGGGTTATGTTGAGGGCTAGGGTGAGAGATCCGTTTAGGGTCACGATTGGACCTAGGGTTAGGGTTATGTTGAGGGCTAGGGTTAGAGATCCGGTTAGGGTTACGATTGCACCTAGGGTTAGGGTTATGTTGAGAACTAGGTTTAGAGATTCGGTTAGGGTTACGATTGGACCTAGGGTTAGCGTTATATTGAGCGCTAGGGATAGAGATCCGGTTAGGGTCACGATTGGACCTAGGGTTAGGGTTATGTTGAGGGCTAGGGTTAGAGATCCGGTTAGGGTCACGATTGGACCTAGGGTTAGGGTTATGTTGAGGACTAGGGTTAGAGATCCGGTTAGGGTCACGATTGTACCTTGGGTTAGGGTTATATTGAGGGCTAGGGTTAGAGATCCGGTTAGGGTTACCATTGGACCTAGGGTTAGGGTTATGTTGAGGGCTAGGGTTAGAGAGACGGTTAGGGTTCCGATTGCACATAGGGTTAGGGTTATGTTGAGGGCTAATGTTAGAGATCCGGGTAGGGTTCCGATTGCACCTAGGGTTAGGGTTATGTTGAGGGCTAGGGTTAGAGATCCGGTTAGGGTCACGTTTGGACCTAGGGTTAGGGTTATGTTGACGGCTAGGGTTAGAGATCCGGTTAGGGTTACGATTGGACCTAGGGTTAGGGTGATGTTGAGGGCTAGGGTTAGAGATCCGGGTACGGTTACGATTGGACCTAGGGTTAGGGTTATGTTGAGGGCTAGGTTTAGAGATCCGGTTAGGGTCACGATTGGACCTAGGGTTAGGGTTATGTTGAGGGCTAGGTTTAGAGATCCGGTTAGGGTCACGATTGCACCTTGGGTTAGGGTTATGTTGAGGGCTAGGGTTAGAGATACGGTTAGGGTTACGATTGCACCTAGGGTTATGGTTATGTTGAGGGCTAGGGTTAGAGATCTGGGTAGGGTTACGATTGCACCTAGGGTTAGGGTTATGTTGAGGGCTAGGGTTAGAGATCCGGTTAGGGTCACGATTGCACCTAGGGTTAGGGTTATGTTGAGTGCTAGGGTTAGAGATCCGGTTAGGGTCACGATTGGACCTAGGGTTAGCGTTATGTTGAGGGCTAGGGTTAGAGATCCACTTAGGGTCACAATTGGACCTATGGTTAGGGTTATGTTGAGGGCTAGGGTTAGAGATCCACTTAGGGTCACAATTGGACCTATGGTTAGGGTTATGTTGAGGGCTAGGGTTAGAGATCCGGTTAGGGTTACGATTGAACCTAGGGTTAGGGTGATGTTGAGGGCTAGGGTTAGAGATCCGGTTAGGGTTACGATTAGACCTAGAGTTATGGTGATGTTGATGGCTAGGGTTAGAGATCCGGTTACGGTTACGATTGGACCTAGGGTTAGGGTTATGTTGAGGGCTAGGGTTAGAGATCCGGTTAGGGTTACAATTGGACCTAGGGTTAAGGTTATGTTGAGGGCTAGGGTTAGAGATCCGGTTAGGGTTACGATTGGACCTAGGGTTAGGGTTATGTTGAGGGCTAGGGTTAGAGATCCGTTTAGGGTTACGATTGGACCTAGGGGTAGGGTTATGTTGAGGGCTAGGGTTAGAGAGACGGTTAGGGTCACAATTGGACCTAGGGTTAGGGTTTTTTTGAGGGCTAGGGTTAGAGATCCGGTTAGGGTTACGATTGGACCTAGGTTTAGGGGTATGTTGAGGGCTAGGGTTAGAGATCCGGTTAGGGTTACGATTGGACCTAGGGTTAGGGTTATGTTGAGGGCTAGTGTTGAGAGACGGTTAGGGTTCAGATTGGACCTAGGGTTAGGGTTATGTTGAGGTCTAGGGTTAGAGAGAGGGTTAGGGTCACGATTGGACCTACGGTTAGGGTGATGTTGAGGGCTAGGGTTAGAGATCCGGTTAGGGTCACGATTGGACCTAGGTTTAGGGGTATGTTGAGGGCTAGGGTTAGAGAGACGTTTAGGGTTACGATTGGACCTAGGTTTCGGGTTATGTTGAGGGCTAGGTTTAGATATCCGGTTAGGGTTACGATTGGACCTAGGGTTAGGGTTATGTTGAGGGCTAGGGTTAGAGAGACGGTTAGGGTTACGATTGGACCTAGGGTTAGGGTTATGTTGAGGGCTAGGGTTAGAGATCCGGTTAGGGTTACGATTGCACCTAGGGTTAGGGTTATGTTGAGGGCAGGGTTAGAGATCCGGGTAGGGTTACGATTGCACCTAGGGTTAGGGTTATGTTGACGGCTAGGGTAGAGATCCGGTTAGGGTCACGATTGGACCTAGGGTTAGGGTTATGTTGAGGGCTAGGGTTAGAGAGACCGTTAGGGTCACGATTGTACCTTGGGTTAGGGTTATGTTGAGGGCTAGGGTTAGAGATCCGGTTAGGGTCACGATTGTACCTTGGGTTAGGGTTATGTTGAGGGCTAGGGTTAGAGATCCGGTTAGGGTTACCATTGGACCTAGGGTTAGGGTTATGTTGAGGGCTAGGGTTAGAGATCCAGTTAGGGTTACGATTGGACCTAGGGTTAGGGTTATGTTGAGGGCTAGGGTTAGAGATCCGGTTAGGGTTAAGATTGGACCTAGTGTTAGGGTTATGTTGAGGGTAAGGGTTAGAGATCCGGGTAGAGTTACGATTGGACCTAGGGTTAGGGTTATGTTGAGGGCTAGGGTTAGAGATCCGGGTACGGTTACGATTGGACGTAGGGTTAGGGTTATGTTGAGGGCTAGGTTTAGAGATCCGGTTAGGGTTACGATTGGACCTAGGGTTAGGGTTATGTTGAGGGCTAGTGTTAGAGATCCGGTTAGGGTTCCGATTGGACCTAGGGTTAGGGTTATGTTGAGGGCTAGGGTTAGAGATCCGGTTAGGGTCACGATTGCACCTTGGGTTAGGGTTATGTTGAGGGCTAGGGTTAGAGATCCGGTTAGGGTTACTATTGCACCTAGGGTTATGGTTATGTTGAGGGCTAGGGTTAGAGATCTGGGTAGGGTTACGATTGCACCTAGGGTTAGGGTTATGTTGAGGGCTAGGGTTAGAGATCCGGTTAGGGTCACGATTGGACCTTGGGTTAGGGTTATGTTGAGGGCTAGGGTTAGAGATCCAGTTAGGGTCACGATTGGACCTAGGTTTAGGGTTATGTTGAGGGCTAGGGTTAGAGATCTGGTTAGGGTCACGTTTGGACCTAGGGTTAGGGTTATGTTGACGGCTAGGGTTAGAGATCCGGTTAGGGTTACGATTGGACCTAGGGTTAGGGTGATGTTGAGGGCTAGGGTTAGAGATCCGGTTAGGGTTACGATTGGACCTAGGGTTAGGGTTATGTTGAGGGCTAGGGTTAGAGATCCGGTTAGGGTTACGATTGGACCTAGGGTTAAGGTTATGTTGAGGGCTAGGGTTAGAGATCCGGTTAGGGTTACGATTGGACCTAGGGTTAGGGTTATGTTGAGGGCTAGGGTGAGAGATCCGTTTAGGGTCACGATTGGACCTAGGGTTAGGGTTATGTTGAGGGCTAGGGTTAGAGATCCGGTTAGGGTTACGATTGCACCTAGGGTTAGGGTTATGTTGAGAACTAGGTTTAGAGATTCGGTTAGGGTTACGATTGGACCTAGGGTTAGCGTTATATTGAGCGCTAGGGATAGAGATCCGGTTAGGGTCACGATTGGACCTAGGGTTAGGGTTATGTTGAGGGCTAGGGTTAGAGATCCGGTTAGGGTCACGATTGTACCTTGGGTTAGGGTTATATTGAGGGCTAGGGTTAGAGATCCGGTTAGGGTTACCATTGGACCTAGGGTTAGGGTTATGTTGAGGGCTAGGGTTAGAGAGACGGTTAGGGTTCCGATTGCACCTAGGGTTAGGGTTATGTTGAGGGCTAATGTTAGAGATCCGGGTAGGGTTCCGATTGCACCTAGGGTTAGGGTTATGTTGAGGGCTAGGGTTAGAGATCCGGTTAGGGTCACGTTTGGACCTAGGGTTAGGGTTATGTTGACGGCTAGGGTTAGAGATCCGGTTAGGGTTACGATTGGACCTAGGGTTAGGGTGATGTTGAGGGCTAGGGTTAGAGATCCGGGTACGGTTACGATTGGACCTAGGGTTAGGGTTATGTTGAGGGCTAGGTTTAGAGATCCGGTTAGGGTTACGATTGGACCTAGGGTTAGGGTTATGTTGAGGGCTAGTGTTAGAGATCCGGTTAGGGTTCCGATTGGACCTAGGGTTAGGGTTATGTTGAGGGCTAGGGTTAGAGATCCGGTTAGGGTCACGATTGCACCTTGGGTTAGGGTTATGTTGAGGGCTAGGGTTAGAGATCCGGTTAGGGTTACGATTGCACCTAGGGTTATGGTTATGTTGAGGGCTAGGGTTAGAGATCTGGGTAGGGTTACGATTGCACCTAGGGTTAGGGTTATGTTGAGGGCTAGGGTTAGAGATCCGGTTAGGGTCACGATTGGACCTAGGGTTAGGGTTATGTTGAGGGCTAGGGTTAGAGATCCGGTTAGGGTCACGATTGGACCTTGGGTTAGGGTTATGTTGAGGGCTAGGGTTAGAGATCCAGTTAGGGTCACGATTGGACCTAGGTTTAGGGTTATGTTGAGGGCTAGGGTTAGAGATCTGGTTAGGGTCACGTTTGGACCTAGGGTTAGGGTTATGTTGACGGCTAGGGTTAGAGATCCGGTTAGGGTTACGATTGGACCTAGGGTTAGGGTGATGTTGAGGGCTAGGGTTAGAGATCCGGTTAGGGTTACGATTGGACCTAGGGTTAGGGTTATGTTGAGGGCTAGGGTTAGAGATCCGGTTAGGGTTACGATTGGACCTAGGGTTAAGGTTATGTTGAGGGCTAGGGTTAGAGATCCGGTTAGGGTTACGATTGGACCTAGGGTTAGGGTTATGTTGAGGGCTAGGGTGAGAGATCCGTTTAGGGTCACGATTGGACCTAGGGTTAGGGTTATGTTGAGGGCTAGGGTTAGAGATCCGGTTAGGGTTACGATTGCACCTAGGGTTAGGGTTATGTTGAGAACTAGGTTTAGAGATTCGGTTAGGGTTACGATTGGACCTAGGGTTAGCGTTATATTGAGCGCTAGGGATAGAGAGACCGTTAGGGTCACGATTGTACCTTGGGTTAGGGTTATGTTGAGGGCTAGGGTTAGAGATCCGGTTAGGGTCACGATTGTACCTTGGGTTAGGGTTATGTTGAGGGCTAGGGTTAGAGATCCGGTTAGGGTTACCATTGGACCTAGGGTTAGGGTTATGTTGAGGGCTAGGGTTAGAGATCCAGTTAGGGTTACGATTGGACCTAGGGTTAGGGTTATGTTGAGGGCTAGGGTTAGAGATCCGGTTAGGGTTAAGATTGGACCTAGGGTTAGGGTTATGTTGAGGGTAAGGGTTAGAGATCCGGGTAGAGTTACGATTGGACCTAGGGTTAGGGTTATGTTGAGGGCTAGGGTTAGAGATCCGGGTACGGTTACGATTGGACGTAGGGTTAGGGTTATGTTGAGGGCTAGGTTTAGAGATCCGGTTAGGGTTACGATTGGACCTAGGGTTAGGGTTATGTTGAGGGCTAGTGTTAGAGATCCGGTTAGGGTTCCGATTGGACCTAGGGTTAGGGTTATGTTCAGGGCTAGGGTTAGAGATCCGGTTAGGGTCACGATTGCACCTTGGGTTAGGGTTATGTTGAGGGCTAGGGTTAGAGATCCGGTTAGGGTTACTATTGCACCTAGGGTTATGGTTATGTTGAGGGCTAGGGTTAGAGATCTGGGTAGGGTTACGATTGCACCTAGGGTTAGGGTTATGTTGAGGGCTAGGGTTAGAGATCCGGTTAGGGTCACGATTGGACCTAGGGTTAGGGTTATGTTGAGGGCTAGGGTTAGAGATCCGGTTAGGGTCACGATTGGACCTTGGGTTAGGGTTATGTTGAGGGCTAGGGTTAGAGATCCAGTTAGGGTCACGATTGGACCTAGGTTTAGGGTTATGTTGAGGGCTAGGGTTAGAGATCTGGTTAGGGTCACGTTTGGACCTAGGGTTAGGGTTATGTTGACGGCTAGGGTTAGAGATCCGGTTAGGGTTACGATTGGACCTAGGGTTAGGGTGATGTTGAGGGCTAGGGTTAGAGATCCGGTTAGGGTTACGATTGGACCTAGGGTTAGGGTTATGTTGAGGGCTAGGGTTAGATATCCGGTTAGGGTTACGATTGGACCTAGGGTTAAGGTTATGTTGAGGGCTAGGGTTAGAGATCCGGTTAGGGTTACGATTGGACCTAGGGTTAGGGTTATGTTGAGGGCTAGGGTGAGAGATCCGTTTAGGGTCACGATTGGACCTAGGGTTAGGGTTATGTTGAGGGCTAGGGTTAGAGATCCGGTTAGGGTTACGATTGCACCTAGGGTTAGGGTTATGTTGAGAACTAGGTTTAGAGATTCGGTTAGGGTTACGATTGGACCTAGGGTTAGCGTTATATTGAGCGCTAGGGATAGAGATCCGGTTAGGGTCACGATTGGACCTAGGGTTAGGGTTATGTTGAGGGCTAGGGTTAGAGATCCGGTTAGGGTCACGATTGTACCTTGGGTTAGGGTTATATTGAGGGCTAGGGTTAGAGATCCGGTTAGGGTTACCATTGGACCTAGGGTTAGGGTTATGTTGAGGGCTAGGGTTAGAGAGACGGTTAGGGTTCCGATTGCACCTAGGGTTAGGGTTATGTTGAGGGCTAATGTTAGAGATCCGGGTAGGGTTCCGATTGCACCTAGGGTTAGGGTTATGTTGAGGGCTAGGGTTAGAGATCCGGTTAGGGTCACGTTTGGACCTAGGGTTAGGGTTATGTTGACGGCTAGGGTTAGAGATCCGGTTAGGGTTACGATTGGACCTAGGGTTAGGGTGATGTTGAGGGCTAGGGTTAGAGATCCGGGTACGGTTACGATTGGACCTAGGGTTAGGGTTATGTTGAGGGCTAGGTTTAGAGATCCGGTTAGGGTTACGATTGGACCTAGGGTTAGGGTTATGTTGAGGGCTAGTGTTAGAGATCCGGTTAGGGTTCCGATTGGACCTAGGGTTAGGGTTATGTTGAGGGCTAGGGTTAGAGATCCGGTTAGGGTCACGATTGCACCTTGGGTTAGGGTTATGTTGAGGGCTAGGGTTAGAGATCCGGTTAGGGTTACGATTGCACCTAGGGTTATGGTTATGTTGAGGGCTAGGGTTAGAGATCTGGGTAGGGTTACGATTGCACCTAGGGTTAGGGTTATGTTGAGGGCTAGGGTTAGAGATCCGGTTAGGGTCACGATTGGACCTAGGGTTAGGGTTATGTTGAGGGCTAGGGTTAGAGATCCGGTTAGGGTCACGATTGGACCTTGGGTTAGGGTTATGTTGAGGGCTAGGGTTAGAGATCCAGTTAGGGTCACGATTGGACCTAGGTTTAGGGTTATGTTGAGGGCTAGGGTTAGAGATCTGGTTAGGGTCACGTTTGGACCTAGGGTTAGGGTTATGTTGACGGCTAGGGTTAGAGATCCGGTTAGGGTTACGATTGGACCTAGGGTTAGGGTGATGTTGAGGGCTAGGGTTAGAGATCCGGTTAGGGTTACGATTGGACCTAGGGTTAGGGTTATGTTGAGGGCTAGGGTTAGAGATCCGGTTAGGGTTACGATTGGACCTAGGGTTAAGGTTATGTTGAGGGCTAGGGTTAGAGATCCGGTTAGGGTTACGATTGGACCTAGGGTTAGGGTTATGTTGAGGGCTAGGGTGAGAGATCCGTTTAGGGTCACGATTGGACCTAGGGTTAGGGTTATGTTGAGGGCTAGGGTTAGAGATCCGGTTAGGGTTACGATTGCACCTAGGGTTAGGGTTATGTTGAGAACTAGGTTTAGAGATTCGGTTAGGGTTACGATTGGACCTAGGGTTAGCGTTATATTGAGCGCTAGGGATAGTGATCCGGTTAGGGTCACGATTGGACCTAGGGTTAGGGTTATGTTGAGGGCTAGGTTTAGAGATCCGGTTACGGTCACGATTGTACCTTGGGTTAGGGTTATATTGAGGGCTAGGGTTAGAGATCCGGTTAGGGTTACCATTGGACCTAGGGTTAGGGTTATGTTGAGGGCTAGGGTTAGAGAGACGGTTAGGGTTCCGATTGCACCTAGGGTTAGGGTTATGTTGCGGGCTAATGGTAGAGATACGGGTAGGGTTCCGATTGCACCTAGGGTTAGGGTTATGTTGAGGGCTAGGGTTAGAGATCCGGTTAGGGTCACGTTTGGACCTAGGGTTAGGGTTATGTTGACGGCTAGGGTTAGAGATCCGGTTAGGGTTACGATTGGACCTAGGGTTAGGGTGATGTTGAGGGCTAGGGTTAGAGATCCGGTTAGGGTTTCGATTAGACCTAGAGTTATGGTGATGTTGATGGCTAGGGTTAGAGATCCGGTTAGGGTTACGATTGGACCTAGGGTTAGGGTTATGTTGAGGGCTAGGGTTAGAGATCCGGTTAGGGTTACAATTGGACCTAGGGTTAAGGTTATGTTGAGGGCTAGGGTTAGAGATCCGATTAGGGTTACGATTGGACCTAGGGTTAGGGTTATGTTGAGGGCTAGGGTTAGAGATCCGTTTAGGGTTACGATTGGACCTAGGGTTAGGGTTATGTTGAGGGCTAGGGTTAGAGAGACGGTTAGGGTCACGATTGGACCTAGGGTTAGGGTTATGTTGAGGGCTAGGGTTAGAGATCCGGTTAGGGTCACGATTGGACCTAGGTTAGGGTTATGTTGAGGGCCAGGATTAGAGACCCCGTTAGGGTTACGATTGGACCTAGGGTTATGGTTATGTTGAGGGCTAGGGTTAAAGATCCGGTTACGGTTACGATTGGACCTAGGGTTAGGGTTATGTTGAGGGCTAGGGTTAGAGATCCGGTTAGGGTTACGATTGGACCTAGGGTTAGGGTTATGTTGAGGGCTACGGTTCGAGATCCGGGTAGGGTTACGATTGGACCTAGGGTTAGGGTTATGTTGAGGGCTAGGGTTAGAGATCCGGTTAGGGTCACGATTGGACCTAGGTTAGTGTTATGTTGAGGGCTAGGGTTAGAGATCCGGTTAGGGTCACGATTGGACCGAGGGTTATGGTGATGTTTTTGGCTAGGGTTAGAGATCCGGTTAGGGTTACGATTGGACCTAGGGTTATGGTGATGTTTTTGGCTAGGGTTAGAGATCCGGTTAGGGTCACGATTGGACCTAGGGTTAGGGTTATGTTGAGGGCTAGGGTTAGAGATCCGGGTAGGGTTACGATTGGACCTAGGGTTAGGGTTATGTTGAGGGCTAGGGTTAGAGATCCGGTTAGGGTTACGATTGGACCTAGGGTTAGGGTTATGTTGAGGGCTAGGGTTAGAGATCCGGGTAGGGTTACGATTGGACCTAGGGTTAGGGTTACGTTGAGGGCTAGGGTTAGAGATCCGGTTAGGGTTACGATTGGACCTAGGGTTAGGGTTATGTTGAGGGCTAGGTTTAGAGATCCGGTTAGGGTTACGATTGGACCTAGGGTTAGAGTTATGTTGAGGGCTAGGGTTAGAGATCCGGTTAGGGTTACGATTGCACCTAGGGTTAGGGTTATGTTGAGGGCAGGGTTAGAGATCCGGGTAGGGTTACGATTGCACCTAGGGTTAGGGTTATGTTGACGGCTAGGGTAGAGATCCGGTTAGGGTCACGATTGGACCTAGGGTTAGGGTTATGTTGAGGGCTCGGGTTAGAGAGACCGTTAGGGTCACGATTGTACCTTGGGTTAGGTTTATGTTGAGGGCTAGGGTTAGAGATCCGGTTAGGGTCACGATTGTACCTTGGGTTAGGGTTATGTTGAGGGCTAGGGTTAGAGATCCGGTTAGGGTTACCATTGGACCTAGGGTTAGGGTTATGTTGAGGGCTAGCGTTAGAGATCCAGTTAGGGTTCCGATTGGACCTAGGGTTAGGGTTATGTTGAGGGCTAGGGTTAGAGATCCGGTTAGGGTTAAGATTGGACCTAGTGTTAGGGTTATGTTGAGGGTAAGGGTTAGAGATCCGGGTAGAGTTACGATTGGACCTAGGGTTAGGGTTATGTTGAGGGCTAGGGTTAGAGATCCGGGTACGGTTACGATTGGACCTAGGGTTAGGGTTATGTTGAGGGCTAAGTTTAGAGATCCGGTTAGGGTTACGATTGGACCTAGGGTTAGGGTTATGTTGAGGGCTAGGGTTAGAGATCCGGTTAGGGTTCCGATTGGACCTAGGGTTACGGTTATGTTGAGGGCTAGGGTTAGAGATCCGGTTAGGGTCACGATTGCACCTTGGGTTAGGGTTATGTTGAGGGCTAGGGTTAGAGATCCGGTTAGGGATACGATTGGACCTAGGGTTAGGGTTATGTTGAGGGCTAGGGTTAGAGAGACGGTTAGGGTCACGATTGGACCTAGGGTTAGGGTTGTGTTGAGGGCTAGGGTTAGAGATCCGGTTAGGGTCACGATTGGACCTAGGTTAGGGTTATGTTGAGGGCCAGGGTTAGAGACCCCGTTAGGGTTACGATTGGACCTAGGGTTATGGTTATGTTGAGGGCTAGGGTTAAAGATCCGGTTACGGTTACGATTGGACCTAGGGTTAGGGTTATGTTGAGGGCTAGGGTTAGAGATCCGGTTAGGGTTACGATTGGACCTAGGGTTAAGGTTATGTTGAGGGCTAGGGTTAGAGATCCGGTTAGGGTTACGATTGGACCTAGGGTTAGGGTTATGTTGAGGGCTAGGGTGAGAGATCCGTTTAGGGTCACGATTGGACCTAGGGTTAGGGTTATGTTGAGGGCTAGGGTTAGAGATCCGGTTAGGGTTACGATTGCACCTAGGGTTAGGGTTATGTTGAGAACTAGGTTTAGAGATTCGGTTAGGGTTACGATTGGACCTAGGGTTAGCGTTATATTGAGCGCTAGGGATAGAGATCCGGTTAGGGTCACGATTGGACCTAGGGTTAGGGTTATGTTGAGGGCTAGGGTTAGAGATCCGGTTAGGGTCACGATTGTACCTTGGGTTAGGGTTATATTGAGGGCTAGGGTTAGAGATCCGGTTAGGGTTACCATTGGACCTAGGGTTAGGGTTATGTTGAGGGCTAGGGTTAGAGAGACGGTTAGGGTTCCGATTGCACCTAGGGTTAGGGTTATGTTGAGGGCTAATGTTAGAGATCCGGGTAGGGTTCCGATTGCACCTAGGGTTAGGGTTATGTTGAGGGCTAGGGTTAGAGATCCGGTTAGGGTCACGTTTGGACCTAGGGTAAGGGTTATGTTGACGGCTAGGGTTAGAGATCCGGTTAGGGTTACGATTGGACCTAGGGTTAGGGTGATGTTGAGGGCTAGGGTTAGAGATCCGGGTACGGTTACGATTGGACCTAGGGTTAGGGTTATGTTGAGGGCTAGGTTTAGAGATCCGGTTAGGGTTACGATTGGACCTAGGGTTAGGGTTATGTTGAGGGCTAGTGTTAGAGATCCGGTTAGGGTTCCGATTGGACCTAGGGTTAGGGTTATGTTGAGGGCTAGGGTTAGAGATCCGGTTAGGGTCACGATTGCACCTTGGGTTAGGGTTATGTTGAGGGCTAGGGTTAGAGATCCGGTTAGGGTTACGATTGCACCTAGGGTTATGGTTATGTTGAGGGCTAGGGTTAGAGATCTGGGTAGGGTTACGATTGCACCTAGGGTTAGGGTTATGTTGAGGGCTAGGGTTAGAGATCCGGTTAGGGTCACGATTGGACCTAGGGTTAGGGTTATGTTGAGGGCTAGGGTTAGAGATCCGGTTAGGGTCACGATTGGACCTTGGGTTAGGGTTATGTTGAGGGCTAGGGTTAGAGATCCAGTTAGGGTCACGATTGGACCTAGGTTTAGGGTTATGTTGAGGGCTAGGGTTAGAGATCTGGTTAGGGTCACGTTTGGACCTAGGGTTAGGGTTATGTTGACGGCTAGGGTTAGAGATCCGGTTAGGGTTACGATTGGACCTAGGGTTAGGGTGATGTTGAGGGCTAGGGTTAGAGATCCGGTTAGGGTTACGATTGGACCTAGGGTTAGGGTTATGTTGAGGGCTAGGGTTAGAGATCCGGTTAGGGTTACGATTGGACCTAGGGTTAAGGTTATGTTGAGGGCTAGGGTTAGAGATCCGGTTAGGGTTACGATTGGACCTAGGGTTAGGGTTATGTTGAGGGCTAGGGTGAGAGATCCGTTTAGGGTCACGATTGGACCTAGGGTTAGGGTTATGTTGAGGGCTAGGGTTAGAGATCCGGTTAGGGTTACGATTGCACCTAGGGTTAGGGTTATGTTGAGAACTAGGTTTAGAGATTCGGTTAGGGTTACGATTGGACCTAGGGTTAGCGTTATATTGAGCGCTAGGGATAGTGATCCGGTTAGGGTCACGATTGGACCTAGGGTTAGGGTTATGTTGAGGGCTAGGTTTAGAGATCCGGTTAGGGTCACGATTGTACCTTGGGTTAGGGTTATATTGAGGGCTAGGGTTAGAGATCCGGTTAGGGTTACCATTGGACCTAGGGTTAGGGTTATGTTGAGGGCTAGGGTTAGAGAGACGGTTAGGGTTCCGATTGCACCTAGGGTTAGGGTTATGTTGCGGGCTAATGGTAGAGATACGGGTAGGGTTCCGATTGCACCTAGGGTTAGGGTTATGTTGAGGGCTAGGGTTAGAGATCCGGTTAGGGTCACGTTTGGACCTAGGGTTAGGGTTATGTTGACGGCTAGGGTTAGAGATCCGGTTAGGGTTACGATTGGACCTAGGGTTAGGGTGATGTTGAGGGCTAGGGTTAGAGATCCGGTTAGGGTTTCGATTAGACCTAGAGTTATGGTGATGTTGATGGCTAGGGTTAGAGATCCGGTTAGGGTTACGATTGGACCTAGGGTTAGGGTTATGTTGAGGGCTAGGGTTAGAGATCCGGTTAGGGTTACAATTGGACCTAGGGTTAAGGTTATGTTGAGGGCTAGGGTTAGAGATCCGATTAGGGTTACGATTGGACCTAGGGTTAGGGTTATGTTGAGGGCTAGGGTTAGAGATCCGTTTAGGGTTACGATTGGACCTAGGGTTAGGGTTATGTTGAGGGCTAGGGTTAGAGAGACGGTTAGGGTCACGATTGGACCTAGGGTTAGGGTTATGTTGAGGGCTAGGGTTAGAGATCCGGTTAGGGTCACGATTGGACCTAGGTTAGGGTTATGTTGAGGGCCAGGATTAGAGACCCCGTTAGGGTTACGATTGGACCTAGGGTTATGGTTATGTTGAGGGCTAGGGTTAAAGATCCGGTTACGGTTACGATTGGACCTAGGGTTAGGGTTATGTTGAGGGCTAGGGTTAGAGATCCGGTTAGGGTTACGATTGGACCTAGGGTTAGGGTTATGTTGAGGGCTACGGTTCGAGATCCGGGTAGGGTTACGATTGGACCTAGGGTTAGGGTTATGTTGAGGGCTAGGGTTAGAGATCCGGTTAGGGTCACGATTGGACCTAGGTTAGTGTTATGTTGAGGGCTAGGGTTAGAGATCCGGTTAGGGTCACGATTGGACCGAGGGTTATGGTGATGTTTTTGGCTAGGGTTAGAGATCCGGTTAGGGTTACGATTGGACCTAGGGTTATGGTGATGTTTTTGGCTAGGGTTAGAGATCCGGTTAGGGTCACGATTGGACCTAGGGTTAGGGTTATGTTGAGGGCTAGGGTTAGAGATCCGGGTAGGGTTACGATTGGACCTAGGGTTAGGGTTATGTTGAGGGCTAGGGTTAGAGATCCGGTTAGGGTTACGATTGGACCTAGGGTTAGGGTTATGTTGAGGGCTAGGGTTAGAGATCCGGGTAGGGTTACGATTGGACCTAGGGTTAGGGTTACGTTGAGGGCTAGGGTTAGAGATCCGGTTAGGGTTACGATTGGACCTAGGGTTAGGGTTATGTTGAGGGCTAGGTTTAGAGATCCGGTTAGGGTTACGATTGGACCTAGGGTTAGAGTTATGTTGAGGGCTAGGGTTAGAGATCCGGTTAGGGTTACGATTGCACCTAGGGTTAGGGTTATGTTGAGGGCAGGGTTAGAGATCCGGGTAGGGTTACGATTGCACCTAGGGTTAGGGTTATGTTGACGGCTAGGGTAGAGATCCGGTTAGGGTCACGATTGGACCTAGGGTTAGGGTTATGTTGAGGGCTCGGGTTAGAGAGACCGTTAGGGTCACGATTGTACCTTGGGTTAGGTTTATGTTGAGGGCTAGGGTTAGAGATCCGGTTAGGGTCACGATTGTACCTTGGGTTAGGGTTATGTTGAGGGCTAGGGTTAGAGATCCGGTTAGGGTTACCATTGGACCTAGGGTTAGGGTTATGTTGAGGGCTAGCGTTAGAGATCCAGTTAGGGTTCCGATTGGACCTAGGGTTAGGGTTATGTTGAGGGCTAGGGTTAGAGATCCGGTTAGGGTTAAGATTGGACCTAGTGTTAGGGTTATGTTGAGGGTAAGGGTTAGAGATCCGGGTAGAGTTACGATTGGACCTAGGGTTAGGGTTATGTTGAGGGCTAGGGTTAGAGATCCGGGTACGGTTACGATTGGACCTAGGGTTAGGGTTATGTTGAGGGCTAAGTTTAGAGATCCGGTTAGGGTTACGATTGGACCTAGGGTTAGGGTTATGTTGAGGGCTAGGGTTAGAGATCCGGTTAGGGTTCCGATTGGACCTAGGGTTACGGTTATGTTGAGGGCTAGGGTTAGAGATCCGGTTAGGGTCACGATTGCACCTTGGGTTAGGGTTATGTTGAGGGCTAGGGTTAGAGATCCGGTTAGGGATACGATTGGACCTAGGGTTAGGGTTATGTTGAGGGCTAGGGTTAGAGAGACGGTTAGGGTCACGATTGGACCTAGGGTTAGGGTTGTGTTGAGGGCTAGGGTTAGAGATCCGGTTAGGGTCACGATTGGACCTAGGTTAGGGTTATGTTGAGGGCCAGGGTTAGAGACCCCGTTAGGGTTACGATTGGACCTAGGGTTATGGTTATGTTGAGGGCTAGGGTTAAAGATCCGGTTACGGTTACGATTGGACCTAGGGTTAGGGTTATGTTGAGGGCTAGGGATAGAGATCCGGTTAGGGTTACGATTGGACCTAGGGTTAGGGTTATGTTGAGGGCTACGGTTCGAGATCCGGGTAGGGTTACGATTGGACCTAGGGTTAGGGTTATGTTGAGGGCTAGGGTTAGAGATCCGGTTAGGGTCACGATTGGACCTAGGTTAGTGTTATGTTGAGGGCTAGGGTTAGACATCCGGTTAGGGTCACGATTGGACCTAGGGTTATGGTGATGTTGAGGGCTAGGGTTAGAGATCCGGTTAGGGTTACGATTGGACCGAGGGTTATGGTGATGTTTTTGGCTAGGGTTAGAGATCCGGTTAGGGTTACGATTGGACCTAGGGTTATGGTGATGTTTTTGGCTAGGGTTAGAGATCCGGTTAGGGTTACGATTGGACCTAGGGTTAGGGTTATGTTGAGGGCTAGGGTTAGAGATCCAGTTAGGGTTACGATTGGACCTAGGGTTAGGGTTATGTTGAGGGCTAGGGTTAGAGAGACGGTTAGGGTCACGATTGGACCTAGGGTTAGGGTTATGTTGAGGGCTAGGGTTAGAGATCCGGTTAGGGTCACGATTGGACCTAGGTTAGGGTTATGTTGAGGGCCAGGGTTAGAGACCCCGTTAGGGTTACGATTGGACCTAGGGTTATGGTTATGTTGAGGGCTAGGGTTAAAGATCCGGTTACGGTTACGATTGGACCTAGGGTTAGGGTTATGTTGAGGGCTAGGTTTAGAGATCCGGTTAGGGTCACGATTGCACCTTGGGTTAGGGTTATGTTGAGGGCTACGGTTCGAGATCCGGGTAGGGTTACGATTGGACCTAGGGTTAGGGTTATGTTGAGGGCTAGGGTTAGAGATCCGGTTAGGGTCACGATTGGACCTAGGGTTAGGGTTATGTTGAGGGCTAGGGTTAGAGATCCGGTTAGGGTCACGATTGGACCTAGGGTTATGGTGATGTTGAGGGCTAGGGTTAGAGATCCGGTTAGGGTCACGATTGGACCTTGGGTTATGGTGATGTTTTTGGCTAGGGTTAGAGATCCACTTAGGGTCACGATTGGACCTAGGGTTATGGTGATGTTTTTGGCTAGGGTTAGAGATCCGGTTAGGGTCACGTTTGGACCTAGGGTTAGGGTTATGTTGAGGGCTAGGGTTAGAGATCCGGGTAGGGTTACGATTGGACCTAGGGTTAGGGTTATGTTGAGGGCTAGGGTTAGAGATCCGGTTAGGGTTTCGATTGGACCTAGGGTTAGGGTTATGTTGAGGGCTAGGGTTAGAGATCCGGGTAGGGTTACGATTGGACCTAGGGTTAGGGTTACGTTGAGGGCTAGGGTTAGAGATCCGGTTAGGGTTACGATTGGACCTAGGGTTTGGGTTATGTTGAGGGCTAGGTTTAGAGATCCGGTTAGGGTTAAGATTGGACCTAGTGTTAGGGTTATGTTGAGGGTAAGGGTTAGAGATCCGGGTAGAGTTACGATTGGACCTAGGGTTAGGGTTATGTTGAGGGCTAGGGTTAGAGATCCGGGTACGGTTACGATTGGACCTAGGGTTAGGGTTATGTTGAGGGTAAGTTTAGAGATCCGCTTAGGGTTACGATTGGACCTAGGGTTAGGGTTATGTTGAGGGCTAGGGTTAGAGATCCGGTTAGGGTTCCGATTGGACCTAGGGTTAGGGTTATGTTGAGGGCTAGGGTTAGAGATCCGGTTAGGGTCACGATTGCACCTTGGGTTAGGGTTATGTTGAGGGCTAGGGTTAGAGATCCGGTTAGGGATACGATTGGACCTAGGGTTAGGGTTATGTTGAGGGCTAGGGTTAGAGAGACGGTTAGGGTCACGATTGGACCTAGGGTTAGGGTTATGTTGAGGGCTAGGGTTAGAGATCCGGTTAGGGTCACGATTGGACCTTGGGTTATGGTGATGTTTTTGGCTAGGGTTAGAGATCCACTTAGGGTCACGATTGGACCTAGGGTTATGGTGATGTTTTTGGCTAGGGTTAGAGATCCGGTTAGGGTCACGTTTGGACCTAGGGTTAGGGTTATGTTGAGGGCTAGGGTTAGAGATCCGGGTAGGGTTACGATTGGACCTAGGGTTAGGGTTATGTTGAGGGCTAGGGTTAGAGATCCGGTTAGGGTTTCGATTGGACCTAGGGTTAGGGTTATGTTGAGGGCTAGGGTTAGAGATCCGGGTAGGGTTACGATTGCACCTAGGGTTAGGGTTATGTTGAGGGCAGGGTTAGAGATCCGGGTAGGGTTACGATTGCACCTAGGGTTAGGGTTATGTTGACGGCTAGGGTAGAGATCCGGTTAGGGTCACGATTGGACCTAGGGTTAGGGTTATGTTGAGGGCTCGGGTTAGAGAGACCGTTAGGGTCACGATTGTACCTTGGGTTAGGGTTATGTTGAGGGCTAGGCTTAGAGATCCGGTTAGGGTCACGATTGTACCTTGGGTTAGGGTTATGTTGAGGGCTAGGGTTAGAGATCCGGTTAGGGTTACCATTGGACCTAGGGTTAGGGTTATGTTGAGGGCTAGGGTTAGAGATCCAGTTAGGGTTACGATTGGACCTAGGGTTAGGGTTATGTTGAGGGCTAGGGTTAGAGATCCGGTTAGGGTTAAGATTGGACCTAGTGTTAGGGTTATGTTGAGGGTAAGGGTTAGAGATCCGGGTAGAGTTACGATTGGACCTAGGGTTAGGGTTATGTTGAGGGCTAGGGTTAGAGATCCGGGTACGGTTACGATTGGACCTAGGGTTAGGGTTATGTTGAGGGCTAAGTTTAGAGATCCGGTTAGGGTTACGATTGGACCTAGGGTTAGGGTTATGTTGAGGGCTAGGGTTAGAGATCCGGTTAGGGTTCCGATTGGACCTAGGGTTAGGGTTATGTTGAGGGCTAGGGTTAGAGATCCGGTTAGGGTCACGATTGCACCTTGGGTTAGGGTTATGTTGAGGGCTAGGGTTAGAGATCCGGTTAGGGTTACGATTGCACCTAGGGTTATGGTTATGTTGAGGGCTAGGGTTAGAGATCTGGGTAGGGTTACGATTGCACCTAGGGTTAGGGTTATGTTGAGGGCTAGGGTTAGAGATCCGGTTAGGGTCACGATTGGACCTAGGGTTAGGGTTATGTTGAGGGCTAGGGTTAGAGATCCGGTTAGGGTCACGATTGGACCTTGGGTTAGGGTTATGTTGAGGGCTAGGGTTAGAGATCCAGTTAGGGTCACGATTGGACCTAGGTTTAGGGTTATGTTGAGGGCTAGGGTTAGAGATCTGGTTAGGGTCACGTTTGGACCTAGGGTTAGGGTTATGTTGACGGCTAGGGTTAGAGATCCGGTTAGGGTTACGATTGGACCTAGGGTTAGGGTGATGTTGAGGGCTAGGGTTAGAGATCCGGTTAGGGTTACGATTGGACCTAGGGTTAGGGTTATGTTGAGGGCTAGGGTTAGATCCGGTTAGGGTCACGATTGGACCTAGGGTTATGGTGATGTTGAGGGCTAGGGTTAGAGATCCGGTTAGGGTCACGATTGGACTTTGGGTTATGGTGATGTTTTTGGCTAGGGTTAGAGATCCACTTAGGGTCACGATTGGACCTAGGGTTATGGTGATGTTTTTGGCTAGGGTTAGAGATCCGGTTAGGGTCACGTTTGGACCTAGGGTTAGGGTTATGTTGAGGGCTAGGGTTAGAGATCCGGGTAGGGTTACGATTGGACCTAGGGTTAGGGTTATGTTGAGGGCTAGGGTTAGAGATCCGGTTAGGGTTTCGATTGGACCTAGGGTTAGGGTTATGTTGAGGGCTAGGGTTAGAGATCCGGGTAGGGTTACGATTGGACCTAGGGTTAGGGTTACGTTGAGGGCTAGGGTTAGAGATCCGGTTAGGGTTACGATTGGACCTAGGCTTAGGGTTATGTTGAGGGCTAGGGTTAGAGAGACGGTGAGGGTTCCGATTGGACCTAGGGTTAGGGTTATGTTGAGGGCTAGGGTTAGAGAGACCGTTAGGGTCACGATTGGACCTAGGGTTAGGGTTATGTTGAGGGCTAGGGTTAGAGATCCGGTTAGGGACACGATTGGACCTAGGTTAGGGTTATGTTGAGGGCTAGGGTTAGAGATCCCGTGAGGGTTACCATTGGACCTAGGGTTAGGGTTATGTTGAGGGCTAGGGTTAGAGATCTGGTTAGGGTTCCGATTGGACCTAGGGTTAGGATAATGTTGAGGGCTAGAGTTAGAAATCTGGTTAGGGTTACGATTGGACCTAGGGTTAGGGTTATGTTGAGGGCTAGTGTTAGAGAGACGGTTAGGGTTCCGATTGCACCTAGGGTTAGGGTTATGTTGAGGGCTAATGTTAGAGATCCGGGTAGGGTTACGATTGCACCTAGGGTTAGGGTTATGTTGACGGCTAGTTTTAGAGATCCGGTTAGGGTCACGATTGGACCTAGGGTTAGGGTTATGTTGAGGGCTAGGTTTAGAGATCCGGTTAGGGTCACGATTGCACCTTGGGTTAGGGTTATGTTGAGGGCTAGGGTTAGAGAGACGGTTAGGGTTCCGATTGCACCTAGGGTTAGGGTTATGTTGAGGGCTAATGTTAGAGATCCGGGTAGGGTTACGATTGCACCTAGGGTTAGGGTTATGTTGACGGCTAGTTTTAGAGATCCGGTTAGGGTCACGATTGGACCTAGGGTTAGGGTTATGTTGAGGGCTAGGTTTAGAGATCCGGTTAGGGTCACGATTGCACCTTGGGTTAGGGTTATGTTGAGGGCTAGGGTTAGAGATCCGGTTAGGGTTACGATTGCACCTAGGGTTATGGTTATGTTGAGGGCTAGGGTTAGAGATCTGGGTAGGATTACGATTGCACCTAGGGTTAGGGTTATGTTGAGGGCTAGGGTTAGAGATCCGGTTTGGGTCACGATTGGACCTAGGGTTAGGGTTATGTAGAGGGCTAGGGTTAGAGATCCGGTTAGGGTCACGATTGGACCTTGGGTTAGGGTTATGTTGAGGGCTAGGGTTAGAGATCCAGTTAGGGTCACGATTGGACCTAGGGTTAGGGTTATGTTGAGGGCTAGGGTTAGAGATTCGGTTAGGGTCACGTTTGGACCTAGGGTTAGGGTGATGTTGATGGCTAGGGTTAGAGATCTGGGTAGGGTTACGATTGCACCTAGGGTTAGGGTTATGTTGAGGGCTAGGGTTAGAGATCCGGTTAGGGTCACGATTGGACCTAGGGTTAGGGTTATGTAGAGGGCTAGGGTTAGAGATCCGGTTAGGGTCACGATTGGACCTTGGGTTAGGGTTATGTTGAGGGCTAGGGTTAGAGATCTGGTTAGGGTTACGATTGGACCTAGGGTTAGGGTGATGTTGAGGGCTAGGGTTAGAGATCCGGTTAGGGTTACGATTAGACCTAGAGTTATGGTGATGTTGATGGCTAGGGTTAGAGATCCGGTTAGGGTTACGATTGGACCTAGGGTTAGGGTTATGTTGAGGGCTAGGGTTAGAGATCCGGTTAGGGTTACAATTGGACCTAGGCTTAAGGTTATGTTGAGGGCTAGGGTTAGAGATCCGGTTAGGGTTACGATTGGACCTAGGGTTAGGGTTATGTTGAGGGCTAGGGTTAGAGATCCGTTTAGGGTTACGTTGGACCTAGGGTTAGGGTTATGTTGAGGGCTAGGGTTAGAGAGACGGTTAGGGTCACGATTGGACCTAGGGTTAGGGTTTTGTTGAGGGCTAGGGTTAGAGATCCGGTTAGGGTCACGATTGGACCTAGGTTAGGGTTATGTTGAGGGCCAGGGATAGAGATCCCGTTAGGGTTACGATTGGACCTAGGGTTATGGTTATGTTGAGGGCTAGGGTTAGAGATCCGGTTACGGTTACGATTGGACCTAGGGTTAGGGTTATGTTGAGGGCTAGGGTTAGAGATCCGGTTAGGGTTACGATTGGACCTAGGGTTAGGGTTATGTTGAGGGCTACGGTTCGAGATCCGGGTAGGGTTACGATTGGACCTAGGGTTAGGGTTATGTTGAGGGCTAGGGTTAGAGATCCGGTTAGGGTTACGATTGGTCCTAGGGTTAGGGTTATGTTGAGGGCTAGGGTTAGAGATCCGGTTAGGGTCACGATTGGACCTAGGTTAGTGTTATGTTGAGGGCTAGGGTTAGAGATCCTGTTAGGGTCACGATTGGACCTAGGGTTAGGGTGATGTTTTTGGCTAGGGTTAGAGATCCGGTTAGGGTTACGATTGGACCTAGGGTTATGGTGATGTTTTTGGCTAGGGTTAGAGATCCGGTTAGGGTCACGATTGGACCTAGGGTTAGGGTTATGTTGAGGGCTAGGGTTAGAGATCCGGGTAGGGTTACGATTGGACCTAGGGTTAGGGTTATGTTGAGGGCTAGGGTTAGAGATCCGGTTAGGGTTACGATTGCACCTAGGGTTAGGGTTATGTTGAGGGCTAGGGTTAGAGATCCGGGTAGGGTTACGATTGCACCTAGGGTTAGGGTTATGTTGACGGCTAGGGTAGAGATCCGGTTAGGGTCACGATTGGACCTAGGGTTAGGGTTATGTTGAGGGCTAGGGTTAGAGATCCGGTTAGGGTCACGATTGCACCTTCGGTTAGGGTTATGTTGAGGGCTAGGGTTAGAGATCCGGTTAGGGTTACGATTGGACCTAGGGTTAGGGTTAGGTTGAGGGCTAGGGTTAGAGAGACGGTTAGGGTTACGATTGGACCTAGGGTTAGGGTTATTTTGAGGGCAGGGTTAGAGATCCGGTTAGGGTTACGATTGGACCTAGGGTTAGGGTTATGTTGAGGGCTAGGGTTAGAGATCCTGTTAGGGTTATCATTGGACCTAGGGTTAGGGTTATGTTGAAGGCTAGGGTTAGAGAACCGGTTAGGGTTACGATTGGACCTAGGGTTAGGGTGATGTTGAGGGCTAGGGTTAGAGATCCCGTTAGGGTTCCGATAGGACCTAGGGTTAGGGTTATGTTGAGGGCTAGGGTTAGAGGGACGGTTAGGGTCACGATTGGACCTAGGGTTAGGGTGATGTTGAGGGCTCGGGTTAGAGATCTGGTTAGTGTTACGATTGCACCTAAGGTTAGGGTTATGTTGAGGGCTAGGGTAGAGATCCGGGTAGGGTTACGATTGCACCTAGGGTTAGGGTTATGTTGACGGCTAGGGTTAGAGATCCGGTTAGGGTCACGATTGGACCTAGGGTTAGGGTTATGTTGAGGCCTAGGGTTAGAGATCCGGTTAGGGTCACAATTGGACCTAGGGTTAGGGTTATGTTGAGGGCTAGGTTTAGAGATCCGGTTAGGTCACGATTGCACCTTGGGTTAGGGTTATGTTGAGGGCTAGGGTTAGAGATCCGGTTAGGGTCATGATTGGACCTAGGGTTAGGGTTATGTTGAGGGCTAGGGTTAGAGATCCGGTTAGGGTCACGATTGGACCTTGGGTGAGGGTTATGTTGAGGGCTAGGGTTAGAGATCCAGTTAGGGTCACGATTGGACCTAGGGTTAGGGTTATGTTGAGATCTAGGGTTAGAGATCCGGTTAGGGTCACGTTTCGACCTAGGGTTAGGGTTATGTTGATGACTAGGGTTAGAGATCCGGTTAGGGTTACGATTGGACATAGGGTTAGGGTGATGTTGTGGGCTAGGGTTAGAGATCCGGTTTGGGTTACGATTGGACCTAGAGTTATGGTGATGTTGATGGCTAGGGTTAGAGATCCGGTTAGGGTTACTATTGGACCTAGGGTTAGGGTTATGTTGAGGGCTAGGGTTAGAGTTCCGGTTAGGGATACGATTGCACCTAGGGTTAGGGTTATGTTGAGGGTTAGGGTTAGAGATCCGGTTAGGGTTACGATTGGACCTAGGGTTAGGGTTATGATGAGGGCTAGGGTTAGAGATCCGGTTAGGGTTACGATTGGACCTAGGGTTAGGGTTATGTTGAGGGCTAGGGTTATAGATCCGGTTAGGGTTACGATTGGACCTAGGGTTAGGGTTATGTTGAGGGCTAGGGTTAGAGATCCGGTTAGGGTTACGATTTGACCTAGGGTTAGGGTTATGTTGAGGGCTAGGGTTAGAGAGACGGTTAGGGTTACGATTGGACCTAGGGTTAGGGTTATGTTGAGGGCAGGGTTAGAGATCCGGTTAGGGTTACAATTGGACCTAGGGTTAAGGTTATGTTGAGGGCTAGGGTTAGAGATCCGGTTAGGGTCACGATTGGACCTAGGGTTAGGGTTATGTTGAGGGCTAGGGTTAGAGATCCGGTTATGGTCACGATTGGACCTAGGTTAGGTTTATGTTGAGGGCCAGGGTTAGAGATCCCGTTAGGGTTACGATTGGACCTAGGGTTTGGGTTATGTTGAGGGCTAGGGTTAGAGATCCGGTTAGGGTTACGATTGGACCTAGGGTTAGGGTTATGTTGAGGGCTAGGGTTAGAGAGACGGTTAGGGTTACGATTGGACCTAGTGTTAGGGTTATGTTGAGGGCAGGGTTAGAGATCCGTTTAGGGTTACGATTAGACCTAGGGTTAAGGTTATGTTGAGGGCTAGGGTTAGAGATCCGGTTAGGGTTACGATTGGACCTAGGGTTAGGGTTATGTTGAGGGCTAGGGTTAGAGATCCTGTTAGGGTTATCATTGGACCTAGGGTTAGGGTTATGTTGAAGGCTAGGGTTAGAGAACCGGTTAGGGTTACGATTGGACCTAGGGTTAGGGTGATGTTGAGGGCTAGGGTTAGAGATCCCGTTAGGGTTCCGATAGGACCTAGGGTTAGGGTTATGTTGAGGGCTAGGGTTAGAGGGACGGTTAGGGTCACGATTGGACCTAGGGTTAGGGTGATGTTGAGGGCTCGGGTTAGAGATCTGGTTAGTGTTACGATTGCACCTAAGCTTAGGGTTATGTTGAGGGCTAGGGTAGAGATCCGGGTAGGGTTACGATTGCACCTAGGGTTAGGGTTATGTTGACGGCTAGGGTTAGAGATCCGGTTAGGGTCACGATTGGACCTAGGGTTAGGGTTATGTTGAGGGCTAGGGTTAGAGATCCGGTTAGGGTCACAATTGGACCTAGGGTTAGGGTTATGTTGAGGGCTAGGTTTAGAGATCCGGTTAGGTCACGATTGCACCTTGGGTTAGGGTTATGTTGAGGGCTAGGGTTAGAGATCCGGTTAGGGTCATGATTGGACCTAGGGTTAGGGTTATGTTGAGGGCTAGGGTTAGAGATCCGGTTAGGGTCACGATTGGACCTTGGGTGAGGGTTATGTTGAGGGCTAGGGTTAGAGATCCAGTTAGGGTCACGATTGGACCTAGGGTTAGGGTTATGTTGAGGGCTAGGGTTAGAGATCCGGTTAGGGTCACGTTTCGACCTAGGGGTAGGGTTATGTTGACGACTAGGGTTAGAGATCCGGTTAGGGTTACGATTGGACATAGGGTTAGGGTGATGTTGTGGGCTAGGGTTAGAGATCCGGTTTGGGTTACGATTGGACCTAGAGTTATGGTGATGTTGATGGCTAGGGTTAGAGATCCGGTTAGGGTTACTATTGGACCTAGGGTTAGGGTTATGTTGAGGGCTAGGGTTAGAGTTCCGGTTAGGGATACGATTGCACCTAGGGTTAGGGTTATGTTGAGGGTTAGGGTTAGAGATCCGGTTAGGGTTACGATTGGACCTAGGGTTAGGGTTATGTTGAGGGCTAGGGTTAGAGATCCGGTTAGGGTTACGATTGGACCTAGGGTTAGGGTTATGTTGAGGGCTAGGGTTAGAGATCCGGTTAGGGTTACGATTGGACCTAGGGTTAGGGTTATGTTGAGGGCTAGGGTTAGAGAGACGGTTAGGGTTACGATTGTACCTAGGGTTAGGGTTATGTTGAGGGCAGGGTTAGAGATCCGGTTAGGGTTACAATTGGACCTAGGGTTAAGGTTATGTTGAGGGCTAGGGTTAGAGATCCGGTTAGGGTCACGATTGGACCTAGGGTTAGGGTTATGTTGAGGGCTAGGGTTAGAGATCCGGTTATGGTCACGATTGGACCTAGGTTAGGTTTATGTTGAGGGCCAGGGTTAGAGATCCCGTTAGGGTTACGATTGGACCTAGGGTTTGGGTTATGTTGAGGGCTAGGGTTAGAGATCCGGTTAGGGTTACGATTGGACCTAGGGTTAGGGTTATGTTGAGGGCTAGGGTTAGAGAGACGGTTAGGGTTACGATTGGACCTAGGGTTAGTGTTATGTTGAGGGCAGGGTTAGAGATCCGTTTAGGGTTACGATTAGACCTAGGGTTAAGGTTACGTTGAGGGCTAGGGTTAGAGATCCGGTTAGGGTTACGATTGGACCTAGGGTTAGGGTTATGTTGAGGGCTAGGGTTAGAGATCCGTTTAGGGTTACGATTGGACCTAGGGTTAGGGTTATGTTGAGAGCTAGGGTTAGAGAGACGGTTAGGGTCAAGATTGGACCTAGGGTTAGGGTTATGTTGAGGGCTAGGGTTAGAGATCCGGTTAGGGTTACAATTGGACCTAGGGTTAAGGTTATGTTGAGGGCTAGGGTTAGAGATCCGGTTAGGGTTACGATTGGACCTAGGGTTAGCGTTATGTTGAGGGCTAGGGTTAGAGATCCGTTTAGGATTACGATTGGACCTAGGGTTAGGGTTATGTTCAGGGCTAGGGTTAGAGATCCGGTTAGGGTCACGATTGGACCTAGGGTTAGGGTTTTGTTGAGGGCTAGGGATAGAGATCAGGTTAGGGTCACGATTGGACCTAGGTTAGGGTTATGTTGAGGGCCAGGGTTAGAGATCCCGTTAGGGTTACGATTGGACCTAGGGTTATGGTTATGTTGAGGGCTAGGGTTAGAGATCCGGTTACGGTTACGATTGGACCTAGGGTTAGGGTTATGTTGAGGGCTACGGTTAGAGATCCGGTTAGGGTTACGATTGGACCTAGGGTTAGGGTTATGTTGAGGGCTACGGTTCGAGATCCGGGTAGGGTTACGATTGGACCTAGGGTTAGGGTTATGTTGAGGGCTAAGGTTAGAGATCCGGTTAGGGTTACGATTGGACCTAGGGTTAGGGTTATGTTGAGGGCTAGGGTTAGAGATCCGGTTAGGGTCACGATTGGACCTAGGTTAGTGTTATGTTGAGGGCTAGGGTTAGAGATCCGGTTAGGGTCACGATTTGACCTAGGGTTAGGGTGATGTTGAGGGCTAGGGTTAGAGATCCGGTTAGGGTTACGATTGGACCTAGGGTTATGGTGATGTTTTTGGCTAGGGTTAGAGATCCGGTTAGGGTTACGATTGGACCTAGGGTTATGGTGATGTTTTTGGCTAGGGTTAGAGATCCGGTTAGGGTCACGATTGGACCTAGGTTTAGGGTTATGTTGAGGGCTAGGGTTAGAGATCCGGGTAGGGTTACGATTGGACCTAGGGTTAGGGTTATGTTGAGGGCTAGGGTTAGAGATCCGGTTAGGGTTACGATTGGACCTAGGGTTAGGGTTATGTTGAGGGCTAGGGTTAGAGATCCGGGTAGGGTTACGATTGGACCTAGGGTTAGGGTTACGTTGAGGGCTAGGTTTAGAGATCCGGTTAGGGTTACGATTGGACCTAGGGTTAGGGTTATGTTGAGGGCTAGGGTTAGAGAGACGGTTAGGGTTACGATTGGACCTAGGGTTAGTGTTATGTTGAGGGCAGGGTTAGAGATCCGTTTAGGGTTACGATTAGACCTAGGGTTAAGGTTACGTTGAGGGCTAGGGTTAGAGATCCGGTTAGGGTTACGATTGGACCTAGGGTTAGGGTTATGTTGAGGGCTAGGGTTAGAGATCCGTTTAGGGTTACGATTGGACCTAGGGTTAGGGTTATGTTGAGAGCTAGGGTTAGAGAGACGGTTAGGGTCAAGATTGGACCTAGGGTTAGGGTTATGTTGAGGGCTAGGGTTAGAGATCCGGTTAGGGTTACAATTGGACCTAGGGTTAAGGTTATGTTGAGGGCTAGGGTTAGAGATCCGGTTAGGGTTACGATTGGACCTAGGGTTAGCGTTATGTTGAGGGCTAGGGTTAGAGATCCGTTTAGGATTACGATTGGACCTAGGGTTAGGGTTATGTTCAGGGCTAGGGTTAGAGATCCGGTTAGGGTCACGATTGGACCTAGGGTTAGGGTTTTGTTGAGGGCTAGGGATAGAGATCAGGTTAGGGTCACGATTGGACCTAGGTTAGGGTTATGTTGAGGGCCAGGGTTAGAGATCCCGTTAGGGTTACGATTGGACCTAGGGTTATGGTTATGTTGAGGGCTAGGGTTAGAGATCCGGTTACGGTTACGATTGGACCTAGGGTTAGGGTTATGTTGAGGGCTACGGTTAGAGATCCGGTTAGGGTTACGATTGGACCTAGGGTTAGGGTTATGTTGAGGGCTACGGTTCGAGATCCGGGTAGGGTTACGATTGGACCTAGGGTTAGGGTTATGTTGAGGGCTAAGGTTAGAGATCCGGTTAGGGTTACGATTGGACCTAGGGTTAGGGTTATGTTGAGGGCTAGGGTTAGAGATCCGGTTAGGGTCACGATTGGACCTAGGTTAGTGTTATGTTGAGGGCTAGGGTTAGAGATCCGGTTAGGGTCACGATTTGACCTAGGGTTAGGGTGATGTTGAGGGCTAGGGTTAGAGATCCGGTTAGGGTTACGATTGGACCTAGGGTTATGGTGATGTTTTTGGCTAGGGTTAGAGATCCGGTTAGGGTTACGATTGGACCTAGGGTTATGGTGATGTTTTTGGCTAGGGTTAGAGATCCGGTTAGGGTCACGATTGGACCTAGGTTTAGGGTTATGTTGAGGGCTAGGGTTAGAGATCCGGGTAGGGTTACGATTGGACCTAGGGTTAGGGTTATGTTGAGGGCTAGGGTTAGAGATCCGGTTAGGGTTACGATTGGACCTAGGGTTAGGGTTATGTTGAGGGCTAGGGTTAGAGATCCGGGTAGGGTTACGATTGGACCTAGGGTTAGGGTTACGTTGAGGGCTAGGTTTAGAGATCCGGTTAGGGTTACGATTGGACCTAGGGTTAGGGTTATGTTGAGGGCTAGGTTTAGAGATCCGGTTAGGGTTACGATTGGACCTAGGGTTAGGGTTATGTTGAGGGCTAGGTTTAGAGATCCGGTTAGGGTTACGATTGCACCTAGGGTTAGGGTTATGTTGAGGGCTAGGGTTAGAGATCCGGGTAGGGTTACGATTGCACCTAGGGTTAGGGTTATGTTGACGGCTAGGGTAGAGATCCGGTTAGGGTCACGATTGGACCTAGGGTTAGGGTTATGTTGAGGGCTAGTGTTAGAGATCCGGTTAGGGTCACGATTGCACCTTGGGTTAGGGTTATGTTGAGGGCTAGGGTTAGAGATCCGGTTAGGGTTACGATTGGACCTAGGGTTAGGGTTATGTTGAGGGCTAGGGTTAGAGAGACGGTTAGGGTTACGATTGGACCTAGGGTTAGGGTTATTTTGAGGGCAGGGTTAGAGATCCGGTTAGGGTTACGATTGGACCTAGGGTTAGGGTTATGTTGAGGGCTAGGGTTAGAGATCCTGTTAGGGTTACCATTGGACCTAGGGTTAGGGTTATGTTGAAGGCTAGGGTTAGAGAAGCGGTTAGGGTTACGATTGGACCTAGGGTTAGGGTGATGTTGAGGGCTAGGGTTAGAGATCCCGTTAGGGTTCCGATAGGACCTAGGGTTAGGGTTATGTTGAGGGCTAGGGTTAGAGGGACGGTTAGGGTCACGATTGGACCTAGGGTTAGGGTGATGTTGAGGGCTCGGGTTAGAGATCCGGTTAGGGTTACGATTGCACCTAAGGTTAGGGTTATGTTGAGGGCTAGGGTTAGAGATCCGGGTAGGGTTACGATTGCACCTAGGGTTAGGGTTATGTTGACGGCTAGGGTTAGAGATCCTGTTAGGGTCACGATTGGACCTAGGGTTAGGGTTATGTTGAGGGCTAGGGTTAGAGATCCGGTTAGGGTCACAATTGGACCTAGGGTTAGGGTTATGTTGAGGGCTAGGTTTAGAGATCCGGTTAGGTCACGATTGCACCTTGGGTTAGGGTTATGTTGAGGGCTAGGGTTAGAGATCCGGTTAGGGTCATGATTGGACCTAGGGTTAGGGTTATGTTGAGGGCTAGGGTTAGAGATCCGGTTAGGGTCACGATTGGACCTTGGGTTAGGGTTATGTTGAGGGCTAGGGTTAGAGATCCAGTTAGGGTCACGATTGGACCTAGGGTTAGGGTTATGTTGAGGGCTAGGGTTAGAGATCCGGTAGGGTCACGTTTCGACCTAGGGTTAGGGTTATGTTGACGACTAGGGTTAGAGATCCGGTTAGGGTTACGATTGGACATAGGGTTAGGGTGATGTTGTGGGCTAGGGTTAGAGATCCGGTTAGGGTTACGATTGGACCTAGAGTTATGGTGATGTTGATGGCTAGGGTTAGAGATCCGGTTAGGGTTACTATTGGACCTAGGGTTAGGGTTATGTTGAGGGCTAGGGTTAGAGATCCGGTTAGGGTTACGATTGCACCTAGGGTTAGGGTTATGTTGAGGGCTAGGGTTAGAGTTCCGGTTAGGGTTACGATTGCACCTAGGGTTAGGGTTATGTTGAGGGTTAGGGTTAGAGATCCGGTTAGGGTTACGATTGGACCTAGGGTTAGGGTTATGTTGAGGGCTAGGGTTAGAGATCCGGTTAGGGTTACGATTGGACCTAGGGTTAGGGTTATGTTGAGGGCTAGGGTTAGAGATCCGGTTAGGGTTACGATTGGACCTAGGGTTAGGGTTATGTTGAGGGCTAGGGTTAGAGAGACGGTTAGGGTTACGATTGGACCTAGGGTTAGGGTTATGTTGAGGGCAGGGGTAGAGATCCGGTTAGGGTTACAATTGGACCTAGGGTTAAGGTTATGTTGAGGGCTAGGGTTAGAGATCCGGTTAGGGTCACGATTGGACCTAGGGTTAGGGTTATGTTGAGGGCTAGGGTTAGAGATCCGGTTAGGGTCACGATTGGACCTAGGTTAGGGTTATGTTGAGGGCCAGGGTTAGAGATCCCGTTAGGGTTACGATTGGACCTAGGGTTAGGGTTATGTTGAGGGCTAGGGTTAGAGATCCGGTTAGGGTTACGATTGGACCTAGGGTTAGGGTTATGTTGAGGGCTAGGGTTAGAGAGACGGTTAGGGTTACGATTGGACCTAGGGTTAGGGTTATGTTGAGGGCAGGGTTAGAGATCCGTTTAGGGTTACGATTGGACCTAGGGTTACGGTTATGTTGAGGGCTAGGGTTAGAGATCCGGTTAGGGTTACGATTGGACCTAGGGTTAGGGTTATGTTGAGGGCTAGGGTTAGAGATCCGTTTAGGGTTACGATTGGACCTAGGGTTAGGGTTATGTTGAGAGCTAGGGTTAGAGAGACGGTTAGGGTCACGATTGGACCTAGGGTTAGGGTTATGTTGAGGGCTAGGGTTAGAGATCCGGTTAGTGTTACGTTTGCACCTAGTGTTAGGGTTATGTTGAGGGGTAGGGTGAGAGTTCCGGTTAGGGTTACGATTGCACCTAGGGTTAGGGTTATGTTGAGGGTTAGGGTTAGAGATCCGGTTAGGGTTACGATTGGACCTAGGGTTAGGGTTATGTTGAGGGCTAGGTTTAGAGATCCGGTTAGGGTTACGTTTGGACCTAGGGTTAGGGTTATGTTGAGGGCTAGGGTTAGAGATCCGGTTAGGGTTACGATTGGACCTAGGGTTAGGGTTATGTTGAGGGCTAGGGTTAGAGATCCGGTTAGGGTTACGATTGGACCTAGGGTTAGGGTTATGTTGAGGGCTAGGGTTAGAGATCCGGTTAGGGTTACGATTGGACCTAGGGTTAGGGTTATGTTGAGGGCTAGGGTTAGAGATCCGTTTAGGGTTACGATTGGACCTAGGGTTAATGTTATGTTGAGGGCTAGGTTTAGAGATCCGGTTAGGGTTACGATTGGACCTAGGGTTAGGGTTATGTTGAGGGCTAGGGTTAGAGATCCGTTTAGGGTTACGATTGGACCTAGGGTTAGGGTTATGTTGAGGGCTAGGGTTAGAGAGACGGTTAGGGTCACGATTGGACCTAGGGTTAGGGTTATGTTGAGGGCTAGGGTTAGAGATCCGGTTAGGGTTACGATTGGACCTAGGGTTAGGGTTATGTTGAGGGCTAGGGTTAGAGATCCGGTTAGGGTTACGATTGGACCTAGGGTTAGGGTTATGTTGAGGGCTAGGGTTAGAGATCCGGGTAGGGTTACGATTGGACCTAGGGTTAGGGTTACGTTGAGGGCTAGGTTTAGAGATCCGGTTAGGGTTACGATTGGACCTAGGGTTAGGGTTATATTGAGGGCTAGGTTTAGAGATCCGGTTAGGGTTACGATTGGACCTAGGGTTAGGGTTATGTTGAGGGCTAGGGTTAGAGATCCGGTTAGGGTTACGATTGCACCTAGGGTTAGGGTTATGTTGAGGGCTAGGGTTAGAGATCCGGGTAGGGTTACGATTGCACCTAGGGTTAGGGTTATGTTGACGGCTAGGGTAGAGATCCGGTTAGGGTCACGATTGGACCTAGGGTTAGGGTTATGTTGAGGGCTAGGGTTAGAGATCCGGTTAGGGTCACGATTGCACCTTGGGTTAGGGTTATGTTGAGGGCTAGGGTTAGAGATCCGGTTAGGGTTACGATTGGACCTAGGGTTAGGGTTATGTTGAGGGCTAGGGTTAGAGAGACGGTTAGGGTTACGATTGGACCTAGGGTTAGGGTTATTTTGAGGGCAGGGTTAGAGATCCGGTTAGGGTTACGATTGGAGCTTGGGTTAGGGTTATGTTGAGGGCTAGGGTTAGAGATCCTGTTAGGGTTACCATTGGACCTAGGGTTAGGGTTATGTTGAAGGCTAGGGTTAGAGAAGCGGTTAGGGTTACGATTGGACCTAGGGTTAGGGTGATGTTGAGGGCTAGGGTTAGAGATCCCGTTAGGGTTCCGATAGGACCTAGGGTTAGGGTTATGTTGAGGGCTCGGGTTAGAGATCCGGTTAGGGTTACGATTGCACCTAAGGTTAGGGTTATGTTGAGGGCTAGGGTTAGAGATCCGGTTAGGGTTACGATTGCACCTAGGGTTAGGGTTATGTTGAGGCCTAGGGTTAGAGATCCGGGTAGGGTTACGATTGCACCTAGGGTTAGGGTTATGTTGACGGCTAGGGTAGAGATCCGGTTAGGGTCACGATTGGACCTAGAGTTAGGGTTATGTTGAGGGCTAGGGTTAGAGATCCGGTTAGGGTCACGATTGCACCTTGGGTTAGGGTTATGTTGAGGGCTAGGGTTAGAGATCCGGTTAGGGTTACGATTGGACCTAGGGTTAGGGTTATGTTGAGGGCTAGGGTTAGAGAGACGGTTAGGGTTACGATTGGACCTAGGGTTAGGGTTATTTTGAGGGCAGGGTTAGAGATCCGGTTAGGGTTACGATTGGACCTAGGGTTAGGGTTATGTTGAGGGCTACGGTTAGAGATCCTGTTAGGGTTACCATTGGACCTAGGGTTAGGGTTATGTTGAAGGCTAGGGTTAGAGAAGCGGTTAGGGTTACGATTGGACCTAGGGTTAGGGTGATGTTGAGGGCTAGGGTTAGAGATCCCGTTAGGGTTCCGATAGGACCTAGGGTTAGGGTTATGTTGAGGGCTAGGGTTAGAGGGACGGTTAGGGTCACGATTGGACCTAGGGTTAGGGTGATGTTGAGGGCTCGGGTTAGAGATCCGGTTAGGGTTACGATTGCACCTAAGGTTAGGGTTATGTTGAGGGCTAGGGTTAGAGATCCGGGTAGGGTTACGATTGCACCTAGGGTTAGGGTTATGTTGACGGCTAGGGTTAGAGATCCGGTTAGGGTCACGATTGGACCTAGGGTTAGGGTTATGTTGAGGGCTAGGGTTAGAGATCCGGTTAGGGTCACAATTGGACCTAGGGTTAGGGTTATGTTGAGGGCTAGGTTTAGAGATCCGGTTAGGTCACGATTGCACCTTGGGTTAGGGTTATGTTGAGGGCTAGGGTTAGAGATCCGGTTAGGGTCATGATTGGACCTAGGGTTAGGGTTATGTTGAGGGCTAGGGTTAGAGATCCGGTTAGGGTCACGATTGGACCTTGGGTTAGGGTTATGTTGAGGGCTAGGGTTAGAGATCCAGTTAGGGTCACGATTGGACCTAGGGTTAGGGTTATGTTGAGGGCTAGGGTTAGAGATCCGGTTAGGGTCACGTTTCGACCTAGGGTTAGGGTTATGTTGACGACTAGGGTTAGAGATCCGGTTAGGGTTACGATTGGACATAGGGTTAGGGTGATGTTGTGGGCTAGGGTTAGAGATCCGGTTAGGGTTACGATTGGACCTAGATTTATGGTGATGTTGATGGCTAGGGTTAGAGATCCGGTTAGGGTTACTATTGGACCTAGGGTTAGGGTTATGTTGAGGGCTAGGGTTAGAGATCCGGTTAGGGTTACGATTGCACCTAGGGTTAGGGTTATGTTGAGGGCTAGGGTTAGAGTTCCGGTTAGGGTTACGATTGCACCTAGGGTTAGGGTTATGTTGAGGGTTAGGGTTAGAGATCCGGTTAGGGTTACGATTGGACCTAGGGTTAGGGTTATGTTGAGGGCTAGGGTTAGAGATCCGGTTAGGGTTACGATTGGACCTAGGGTTAGGGTTATGTTGAGGGCTAGGGTTAGAGATCCGGTTAGGGTTACGATTGGACCTAGGGTTAGGGTTATGTTGAGGGCTAGGGTTAGAGATCCGGTTAGGGTTACGATTGGACCTAGGGTTAGGGTTATGTTGAGGGCTAGGGTTAGAGAGACGGTTAGGGTTACGATTGGACCTAGGGTTAGGGTTATGTTGAGGGCAGGGGTAGAGATCCGGTTAGGGTTACAATTGGACCTAGGGTTAAGGTTATGCTGAGGGCTAGGGTTAGAGATCCGGTTAGGGTCACGATTGGACCTAGGGTTAGGGTTATGTTGAGGGCTAGGGTTAGAGATCCGGTTAGGGTCACGATTGGACCTAGGTTAGGGTTATGTTGAGGGCCAGGGTTAGAGATCCCGTTAGGGTTACGATTGGACCTAGGGTTAGGGTTATGTTGAGGGCAAGGGTTAGAGATCAGGTTAGGGTTACGATTGGACCTAGGGTTAGGGTTATGTTGAGGGCAGGGGTAGAGATCCGGTTAGGGTTACAATTGGACCTAGGGTTAAGGTTATGTTGAAGGCTAGGGTTAGAGATCCGGTTAGGGTCACGATTGGACCTAGGGTTAGGGTTATGTTGAGGGCTAGGGTTAGAGATCCGGTTAGGGTCACGATTGGACCTAGGTTAGGGTTATGTTGAGGGCTAGGGTTAGAGATCCCGTTAGGGTTACGATTGGACCTAGGGTTAGGGTTATGTTGAAGGCTAGGGTTAGAGAACCGGTTAGGGTTCCGATTGGACCTAGGGTTAGGGTTATGTTGAGGGCTAGGGTTAGAGATCCCGTTAGGGTTACGATTGGACCTAGGGTTAGGGTTATGATGAGGGCTAGGGTTAGAGAGACGGTTAGGGTTCCGATAGGACCTAGGGTTAGGGATATGTTGAGGGCTAGGGTTAGAGGGACGGTTAGGGTCACGATTGGACCTAGGGTTAGGGTGATGTTGAGGGCTAGGGTTAGAGATCCGGTTAGGGTCACGATTGGACCTAGGGTTAGGGTTATGTTGAGGGCTAGGGTTAGAGATCCGGGTAGGATTACGATTGCACCTAGGGTTAGGGTTATGTTGACGGCTAGGGTTAGAGATCCGGTTAGGGTCACAATTGGACCTAGGGTTAGGGTTATGTTGAGGGCTAGGGTTAGAGATCCGGTTAGGGTCACGATTGGACCTTGGGTTAGGGTTATGTTGAGGGCTAGGGTTAGAGATCCAGTTAGGGTCACGATTGGACCTAGGGTTAGGGTTATGTTGAGGGCTAGGGTTAGAGATCCGGTTAGGGTCACGTTTCGACCTAGGGTTAGGGTTATGTTGAGGGCTAGGGTTAGAGATCCGGTTAGGGTTACGATTGGACCTAGGGTTAGGGTTATGTTGAGGGCTAGGGTTAGAGATCCGTTTAGGGTTACGATTGGACCTAGGGTTAATGTTATGTTGAGGGCTAGGTTTAGAGATCCGGTTAGGGTTACGATTGGACCTAGGGTTAGGGTTATGTTGAGGGCTAGGGTTAGAGATCCGTTTAGGGTTACGATTGGACCTAGGGTTAGGGTTATGTTGAGGGCTAGGGTTAGAGAGACGGTTAGGGTCACGATTGGACCTAGGGTTAGGGTTATGTTGAGGGCTAGGGTTAGAGATCCGGTTAGGGTTACGATTGGACCTAGGGTTAGGGTTATGTTGAGGGCTACGGTTAGAGATCCGGTTAGGGTTACGATTGGACCTAGGGTTAGGGTTATGTTGAGGGCTAGGGTTAGAGATCCGGGTAGGGTTACGATTGGACCTAGGGTTAGGGTTACGTTGAGGGCTAGGTTTAGAGATCCGGTTAGGGTTACGATTGGACCTAGGGTTAGGGTTATATTGAGGGCTAGGTTTAGAGATCCGGTTAGGGTTACGATTGGACCTAGGGTTAGGGTTATGTTGAGGGCTAGGGTTAGAGATCCGGTTAGGGTTACGATTGCACCTAGGGTTAGGGTTATGTTGAGGGCTAGGGTTAGAGATCCGGGTAGGGTTACGATTGCACCTAGGGTTAGGGTTATGTTGACGGCTAGGGTAGAGATCCGGTTAGGGTCACGATTGGACCTAGGGTTAGGGTTATGTTGAGGGCTAGGGTTAGAGATCCGGTTAGGGTCACGATTGCACCTTGGGTTAGGGTTATGTTGAGGGCTAGGGTTAGAGATCCGGTTAGGGTTACGATTGGACCTAGGGTTAGGGTTATGTTGAGGGCTAGGGTTAGAGAGACGGTTAGGGTTACGATTGGACCTAGGGTTAGGGTTATTTTGAGGGCAGGGTTAGAGATCCCGTTAGGGTTACGATTGGCGCTAGGGTTAGGGTTATGTTGAGGGCTAGGGTTAGAGATCCTGTTAGGGTTACCATTGGACCTAGGGTTAGGGTTATGTTGAAGGCTAGGGTTAGAGAAGCGGTTAGGGTTACGATTGGACCTAGGGTTAGGGTGATGTTGAGGGCTAGGGTTAGAGATCCCGTTAGGGTTCCGATAGGACCTAGGGTTAGGGTTATGTTGAGGGCTCGGGTTAGAGATCCGGTTAGGGTTACGATTGCACCTAAGGTTAGGGTTATGTTGAGGGCTAGGGTTAGAGATCCGGTTAGGGTTACGATTGCACCTAGGGTTAGGGTTATGTTGAGGGCTAGGGTTAGAGATCCGGGTAGGGTTACGATTGCACCTAGGGTTAGGGTTATGTTGACGGCTAGGGTAGAGATCCGGTTAGGGTCACGATTGGACCTAGAGTTAGGGTTATGTTGAGGGCTAGGGTTAGAGATCCGGTTAGGGTCACGATTGCACCTTGGGTTAGGGTTATGTTGAGGGCTAGGGTTAGAGATCCGGTTAGGGTTACGATTGGACCTAGGGTTAGGGTTATGTTGAGGGCTAGGGTTAGAGAGACGGTTAGGGTTACGATTGGACCTAGGGTTAGGGTTATTTTGAGGGCAGGGTTAGAGATCCGGTTAGGGTTACGATTGGACCTAGGGTTAGGGTTATGTTGAGGGCTAGGGTTAGAGATCCTGTTAGGGTTACCATTGGACCTAGGGTTAGGGTTATGTTGAAGGCTAGGGTTAGAGAAGCGGTTAGGGTTACGATTGGACCTAGGGTTAGGGTGATGTTGAGGGCTAGGGTTAGAGATCCCGTTAGGGTTCCGAAGGGACCTAGGGTTAGGGTTATGTTGAGGGCTAGGGTTAGAGGGACGGTTAGGGTCACGATTGGACCTAGGGTTAGGGTGATGTTGAGGGCTCGGGTTAGAGATCCGGTTAGGGTTACGATTGCAACTAAGGTTAGGGTTATGTTGAGGGCTAGGGTTAGAGATCCGGGTAGGGTTACGATTGCACCTAGGGTTAGGGTTATGTTGACGGCTAGGGTTAGAGATCCGGTTAGGGTCACGATTGGACCTAGGGTTAGGGTTATGTTGAGGGCTAGGGTTAGAGATCCGGTTAGGGTCACAATTGGACCTAGGGTTAGGGTTATGTTGAGGGCTAGGTTTAGAGATCCGGTTAGGTCACGATTGCACCTTGGGTTAGGGTTATGTTGAGGGCTAGGGTTAGAGATCCGGTTAGGGTCATGATTGGACCTAGGGTTAGGGTTATGTTGAGGGCTAGGGTTAGAGATCCGGTTAGGGTCACGATTGGACCTTGGGTTAGGGTTATGTTGAGGGCTAGGGTTAGAGATCCAGTTAGGGTCACGATTGGAACTAGGGTTAGGGTTATGTTGAGGGCTAGGGTTAGAGATCCGGTTAGGGTCACGTTTCGACCTAGGGTTAGGGTTATGTTGACGACTAGGGTTAGAGATCCGGTTAGGGTTACGATTGGACATAGGGTTAGGGTGATGTTGTGGGCTAGGGTTAGAGATCCGGTTAGGGTTACGATTGGACCTAGATTTATGGTGATGTTGATGGCTAGGGTTAGAGATCCGGTTAGGGTTACTATTGGACCTAGGGTTAGGGTTATGTTGAGGGCTAGGGTTAGAGATCCGGTTAGGGTTACGATTGCACCTAGGGTTAGGGTTATGTTGAGGGCTAGGGTTAGAGTTCCGGTTAGGGTTACGATTGCACCTAGGGTTAGGGTTATGTTGAGGGTTAGGGTTAGAGATCCGGTTAGGGTTACGATTGGACCTAGGGTTAGGGTTATGTTGAGGGCTAGGGTTAGAGATCCGGTTAGGGTCACAATTGGACCTAGGGTTAGGGTTATGTTGAGGGCTAGGTTTAGAGATCCGGTTAGGTCACGATTGCACCTTGGGTTAGGGTTATGTTGAGGGCTAGGGTTAGAGATCCGGTTAGGGTCATGATTGGACCTAGGGTTAGGGTTATGTTGAGGGCTAGGTTTAGAGATCCGGTTAGGGTCACGATTGGACCTTGGGTTAGGGTTATGTTGAGGGCTAGGGTTAGAGATCCAGTTAGGGTCACGATTGGACCTAGGGTTAGGGTTATGTTGAGGGCTAGGGTTAGAGATCCGTTTAGGGTTACGATTGGACCTAGGGTTAATGTTATGTTGAGGGCTAGGTTTAGAGATCCGGTTAGGGTTACGATTGGACCTAGGGTTAGGGTTATATTGAGGGCTAGGGTTAGAGATCCGTTTAGGGTTACGATTGGACCTAGGGTTAGGGTTATGTTGAGGGCTAGGGTTAGAGAGACGGTTAGGGTCACGATTGGACCTAGGGTTAGGGTTATGTTGAGGGCTAGGGTTAGAGATCCGGTTAGGGTTACGATTGGACCTAGGGTTAGGGTTATGTTGAGGGCTAGGGTTAGAGATCCGGTTAGGGTTACGATTGGACCTAGGGTTAGGGTTATGTTGAGGGCTAGGGTTAGAGATCCGGGTAGGGTTACGATTGGACCTAGGGTTAGGGTTACGTTGAGGGCTAGGTTTAGAGATCCGGTTAGGGTTACGATTGGACCTAGGGTTAGGGTTATATTGAGGGCTAGGTTTAGAGATCCGGTTAGGGTTACGATTGGACCTAGGGTTAGGGTTATGTTGAGGGCTAGGGTTAGAGATCCGGTTAGGGTTACGATTGCACCTAGGGTTAGGGTTATGTTGAGGGCTAGGGTTAGAGATCCGGGTAGGGTTACGATTGCACCTAGGGTTAGGGTTATGTTGACGGCTAGGGTAGAGATCCGGTTAGGGTCACGATTGGACCTAGGGTTAGGGTTATGTTGAGGGCTAGGGTTAGAGATCCGGTTAGGGTCACGATTGCACCTTGGGTTAGGGTTATGTTGAGGGCTAGTGTTAGAGATCCGGTTAGGGTTACGATTGGACCTAGGGTTAGGGTTATGTTGAGGGCTAGGGTTAGAGAGACGGTTAGGGTTACGATTGGACCTAGGGTTAGGGTTATTTTGAGGGCAGGGTTAGAGATCCGGTTAGGGTTACGATTGGAGCTAGGGTTAGGGTTATGTTGAGGGCTAGGGTTAGAGATCCTGTTAGGGTTACCATTGGGCCTAGGGTTAGGGTTATGTTGAAGGCTAGGGTTAGAGAAGCGGTTAGGGTTACGATTGGACCTAGGGTTAGGGTGATGTTGAGGGCTAGGGTTAGAGATCCCGTTAAGGTTCCGATAGGACCTAGGGTTAGGGTTATGTTGAGGGCTCGGGTTAGAGATCCGGTTAGGGTTACGATTGCACCTAAGGTTAGGGTTATGTTGAGGGCTAGGGTTAGAGATCCGGTTAGGGTTACGATTGCACCTAGGGTTAGGGTTATGTTGAGGGCTAGGGTTAGAGATCCGGGTAGGGTTACGATTGCACCTAGGGTTAGGGTTATGTTGACGGCTAGGGTAGAGATCCGGTTAGGGTCACGATTGGACCTAGAGTTAGGGTTATGTTGAGGGCTAGGGTTAGAGATCCGGTTAGGGTCACGATTGCACCTTGGGTTAGGGTTATGTTGAGGGCTAGGGTTAGAGATCCGGTTAGGGTTACGATTGGACCTAGGGTTAGGGTTATGTTGAGGGCTAGGGTTAGAGAGACGGTTAGGGTTACGATTGGACCTAGGGTTAGGGTTATTTTGAGGGCAGGGTTAGAGATCCGGTTAGGGTTACGATTGGACCTAGGGTTAGGGTTATGTTGAGGGCTAGGGTTAGAGATCCTGTTAGGGTTACCATTGGACCTAGGGTTAGGGTTATGTTGAAGGCTAGGGTTAGAGAAGCGGTTAGGGTTACGATTGGACCTAGGGTTAGGGTGATGTTGAGGGCTAGGGTTAGAGATCCCGTTAGGGTTCCGATAGGACCTAGGGTTAGGGTTATGTTGAGGGCTAGGGTTAGAGGGACGGTTAGGGTCACGATTGGACCTAGGGTTAGGGTGATGTTGAGGGCTCGGGTTAGAGATCCGGTTAGGGTTACGATTGCACCTAAGGTTAGGGTTATGTTGAGGGCTAGGGTTAGAGATCCGGGTAGGGTTACGATTGCACCTAGGGTTAGGGTTATGTTGACGGCTAGGGTTAGAGATCCGGTTAGGGTCACGATTGGACCTAGGGTTAGGGTTATGTTGAGGGCTAGGGTTAGAGATCCGGTTAGGGTCACAATTGGACCTAGGGTTAGGGTTATGTTGAGGGCTAGGTTTAGAGATCCGGTTAGGTCACGATTGCACCTTGGGTTAGGGTTATGTTGAGGGCTAGGGTTAGAGATCCGGTTAGGGTCATGATTGGACCTAGGGTTAGGGTTATGTTGAGGGCTAGGGTTAGAGATCCGGTTAGGGTCACGATTGGACCTTGGGTTAGGGTTATGTTGAGGGCTAGGGTTAGAGATCCAGTTAGGGTCACGATTGGACCTAGGGTTAGGGTTATGTTGAGGGCTAGGGTTAGAGATCCGGTTAGGGTCACGTTTCGACCTAGGGTTAGGGTTATGTTGACGACTAGGGTTAGAGATCCGGTTAGGGTTACGATTGGACATAGGGTTAGGGTGATGTTGTGGGCTAGGGTTAGAGATCCGGTTAGGGTTACGATTGGACCTAGATTTATGGTGATGTTGATGGCTAGGGTTAGAGATCCGGTTAGGGTTACTATTGGACCTAGGGTTAGGGTTATGTTGAGGGCTAGGGTTAGAGATCCGGTTAGGGTTACGATTGCACCTAGGGTTAGGGTTATGTTGAGGGCTAGGGTTAGAGTTCCGGTTAGGGTTACGATTGCACCTAGGGTTAGGGTTATGTTGAGGGTTAGAGTTAGAGATCCGGTTAGGGTTACGATTGGACCTAGGGTTACGGTTATGTTGAGGGCTAGGGTTAGAGATCCGGTTAGGGTTACGATTGGACCTAGGGTTAGGGTTATGTTGAGGGCTAGGGTTAGAGACCCGGTTAGGGTTACGATTGGACCTAGGGTTAGGGTTATGTTGAGGGCTAGGGTTAGAGATCCGGGTAGGGTTACGATTGGACCTAGGGTTAGGGTTATGTTGAGGGCTAGGGTTAGAGAGACGGTTAGGGTTACGATTGGACCTAGGGTTAGGGTTATGTTGAGGGCAGGGGTAGAGATCCGGTTAGGGTTACAATTGGACCTAGGGTTAAGGTTATGTTGAGGGCTAGGGTTAGAGATCCGGTTAGGGTCACGATTGGACCTAGGGTTAGGGTTATGTTGAGGGCTAGGGTTAGAGATCCGGTTAGGGTCACGATTGGACCTAGGTTAGGGTTATGTTGAGGGCCAGGGTTAGAGATCCCGTTAGGGTTACGATTGGACCTAGGGTTAGGGTTATGTTGAGGGCAAGGTTTAGAGATCAGGTTAGGGTTACGATTGGACCTAGGGTTAGGGTTATGTTGAGGGCAGGGGTAGAGATCCGGTTAGGGTTACAATTGGACCTAGGGTTAAGGTTATGTTGAGGGCTAGGGTTAGAGATCCGGTTAGGGTCACGATTGGACCTAGGGTTAGGGTTATGTTGAGGGCTAGGGTTAGAGATCCGGTTAGGGTCACGATTGGACCTAGGTTAGGGTTATGTTGAGGGCTAGGGTTAGAGATCCCTTTAGGGTTACGATTGGACCTAGGGTTAGGGTTATGTTGAAGGCTAGGGTTAGAGAACCGGTTAGGGTTACGATTGGACCTAGGGTTAGGGTGATGTTGAGGGCTAGGGTTAGAGATCCCGTTAGGGTTACGATTGGACCTAGGGTTAGGGTTATGATGAGGGCTAGGGTTAGAGAGACGGTTAGGGTTCCGATAGGACCTAGGGTTAGAGATATGTTGAGGGCTAGGGTTAGAGGGACGGTTAGGGTCACGATTGGACCTAGGGTTAGGGTGATGTTGAGGGCTAGGGTTAGAGATCCGGTTAGGGTCACGATTGGACCTAGGGTTAGGGTTATGTTGAGGGCTAGGGTTAGAGATCCGGGTAGGGTTACGATTGCACCTAGGGTTAGGGTTATGTTGACGGCTAGGGTTAGAGATCCGGTTAGGGTCACAATTGGACCTAGGGTTAGGGTTATGTTGAGGGCTAGGGTTAGAGATACGGTTAGGATCATGATTGGACCTAGGGTTAGGGTTATGTTGAGGGCTAGGGTTAGAGATCCGGTTAGGGTCACGATTGGACCTTGGGTTAGGGTTATGTTGAGGGCTAGTGTTAGAGATCCAGTTAGGGTCACGATTGGACCTAGGGTTAGGGTTATGTTGAGGGCTAGGGTTAGAGATCCGGTTGGGGTCACGTTTCGACCTAGGGTTAGGGTTATGTTGACGGCTAGGGTTAGAGATCCGGTTAGGGTTACGATTGGACATAGGGTTAGGGTGATGTTGAGGGCTAGGGTTAGAGATCCGTTTAGGGTTACGATTGGACCTAGGGTTAGGGTTATGTTGAGGGCTAGGGTTAGAGATCCGGTTAGGGTTACGATTGCCCCTAGGGTTAGGGTTATGTTGAGGGCTAGGGTTAGAGTTCTGGTTAGGGTTACGATTGGACCTAGGGTTAGGGTTATGTTGAGGGCTAGGGTTAGAGATCCGGTTAGGGTTACGATTGGACCTAGGGTTAGGGTTATGTTGAAGGCTAGGGTTACAGATCCGGTTAGGGTTACGATTGGACCTAGGGTTAGGGTTATGTTGAGGGCTAGGGTTAGAGAGACGGTTAGGGTTACGATTCGACCTAGGGTTAGGGTTATGTTGAGGGCAGGGTTAGAGATCCGGTTAGGGTCACGATTGGACCTAGGGTTAGGGTTATGTTGAGGGCTAGGGTTAGAGATTCGGTTAGGGTTACGATTGGACCTAGGGTTAGGGTTATGTTGAGGGCTAGGGTTAGAGATCCGGTTAGGGTCACGATTGGACCTAGGGTTAGGGTTATGTTGAGGGCTAGGGTTAGAGAGACGGTTAGGGTTACGATTGGACCTAGGGTTAGGGTTATGTTGAGGGCAGGGTTAGAGATCCGGTTAGGGTCACGATTGGACCTAGGGTTAGGGTTATGTTGAGGGCTAGGGTTAGAGATCCGGTTAGGGTTACCATTGGACCTAGGGTTAGGGTTATGTTGAGGGCTAGGGTTAGAGATCCGGTTAGGGTTACGATTGGACCTAGGGTTAGGGTTATGTTGAGGGCTAGGGTTAGAGAGACGGTTAGGGTTCCGATTGGACCTAGAGTTAGGGTTATGTTGAGGGCTAGGGTTAGAGATCCAGTTAGGGTCACGATTGGACCTAGGGTTAGGGTTATGTTGAGGGCTAGGGTTAGAGATCCGGTTAGGGTCACGTTTGGACCTAGGGTTAGGGTTATGTTGACGGCTAGGGTTAGAGATCCGGTTAGGGTTACGATAGGACCTAGGGTTAGGGTTATGTTGAGGGCTAGGGTTAGAGATCAGGTTAGGGTTACGATTGGACCTAGGGTTAGGGTTATGTTTAGGGCTAGGGTTAGAGAACCGGTTAGGGTTACGATTGGACCTAGGGTTAGGGTTATGTTGAGGGCTAGGGTTAGAGCTCCCGTTAGGGTTACGATTGGACCTAGGGTTAGGGTTATGTTTAGGGCTAGGGTTAGAGAGACGGTTAGGGTTCCGATAGGACCTAGGGTTAGGGTTATGTTGACGGCTAGGGTTAGAGAGACGGTTAGGGTCACGATTGGACCTAGGGTTAGGGTGATGTTGAGGGCTAGGGTTAGAGGTCCGGTTAGGTTTACGATTGGACCTAGGTTAGGGTTATGTTGAGGGCAGGGTTAGAGATCCCGTTAGGGTTACAATTGGACCTAGGGTTAGGGTTATGTTGAGGGCTAGGGTTAGAGATCCGGTTAGGGTTACGATTGCACCTAGGGTTAGGGTTATGTTGAGGGCTAGGGTTAGAGATCCGGTTAGGGTTACGATTGCACCTAGGGTTAGGGTGATGTTGAGGGCCAGGGTTAGAGATCCGGTTAGGGTCACGATTGGATCTAGGGTTACGGTTATGTTGAGGGCTAGGGTTAGAGAGACGGTTAGGGTCACGATTGGACCTAGGGTTAGGGTTATGTTGAGGGCTAGGGTTAGAGAGACGGTTAGGGTTACGATTGGACCTAGGTTAGGGTTATGTTGAGGGCAGGGTTAGAGATCCCGTTAGGGTTACAATTGGACCTAGGGTTAGGGTTATGTTGAGGGCTAGGGTTAGAGATCCGGTTAGGGTTACGATTGCACCTAGGGTTAGGGTTATGTTGAGGGCTAGGGTTAGAGATCCGGTTAGGGTTACGATTGCACCTAGGGTTAGGGTGATGTTGAGGGCCAGGGTTAGAGATCCGGTTAGGGTCACGATTGGATCTAGGGTTACGGTTATGTTGAGGGCTAGGGTTAGAGAGACGGTTAGGGTCACGATTGGACCTAGGGTTAGGGTTATGTTGAGGGCTAGGTTTAGAGAGACGGTTAGGGTTACGATTGGACCTAGGGTTAGGGTTATGTTGACGGCTAGGGTTAGAGATCCGTTTAGGGTTACGATTGGACCTAGGGTTAGGGTGATGTTGAGGGCTAGGGTTAGAGATCCGGTTAGGGTTACGATTGGACCTAGGGTTATGGTGATGTTGATGGCTAGGGTTAGAGATCCGGTTAGGGTTACGGTTGGACCTAGGGTTAGGGTTATGTTGAGGGTTAGGGTTGGAGATCCGGTTAGGGTTACGATTGGACCTAGGGTTAGGGTTATGTTGAGGGCTAGGGTTAGAGATCCGGTTAGGGTTACGATTGCACCTAGGGTTATGGTTATGTTGAGGGCTAGGGTTAGAGTTCCGGTTAGGGTTGCGATTGCACCTAGGGTTAGGGTTATGTTGAGGGTTAGGGTTAGAGATCCGGTTAGTCTTACGATTGGACCTAGGGTTAGGGTTATGTTGAGGGCTAGTGTTAGAGATCCGGTTAGGGTTACGATTGGACCTAGGGTTAGGGTTATGTTGAGGGCTAGGGTTAGAGATCCGGTTAGGGTTACGATTGGACCTAGGGTTAGGGTTATGTTGAGGGCTAGGGTTAGAGATCCGGTTAGGGTTACCATTGGACCTAGGCTTAGGGTTATGTTGAAGGCTAGGGTTAGAGAACCGTTTAGGGTTACGATTGGACCTAGGGTTAGGGTTATGTTGAGGGCTAGGGTTAGAGATCCCGTTAGGTTTACTATTGGACCTAGGGTTAGGGTTATGTTGAGGGCTAGGGTTAGAGATCCGGTTAGGGTTACGATAGGACCTAGGGTTAGGGTTATGTTGAGGGCTAGGGTTAGAGAGACGGTTAGGGTCACGATTGGACCTAGGGTTAGGGTGATGTTGAGGGCTAGGGTTAGAGGCCGGTTACGGTTACGATTGGACCTAGGTTAGGGTTATGTTGAGGGCCAGGGTTAGAGATCCCGTTAGGGTTACGATTGGACCTAGGGTTATGGTTATGTTGAGGGCTAGGGTTAGAGATCTGGATACGGGTACGATTGGACCTAGGGTTAGGGTTATGTTGAGGGCTAGGGTTAGAGATCCGGTTAGGGTTACGATTGCACCTAGGGTTAGGGTTATGTTGAGGGCTAGGTTTAGAGATCTGGTTAGGGTTACGATTGCACCTAGGGTTAGGGTTATGTTGAGGGCTAGGGTTAGAGATCCGGTTATGGTCACGATTGGACCTAGGTTAGGTTTATGTTGAGGGCCAGGGTTAGAGATCCCGTTAGGGTTACGATTGGACCTAGGGTTTGGGTTATGTTGAGGGCTAGGGTTAGAGATCCGGTTAGGGTTACGATTGGACCTAGGGTTAGGGTTATGTTGAGGGCTAGGGTTAGAGAGACGGTTAGGGTTACGATTGGACCTAGGGTTAGGGTTATGTTGAGGGCAGGGTTAGAGATCCGTTTAGGGTTACGATTAGACCTAGGGTTAAGGTTATGTTGAGGGCTAGGGTTAGAGATCCGGTTAGGGTTACGATTGGACCTAGGGTTAGGGTTATGTTGAGGGCTAGGGTTAGAGATCCTGTTAGGGTTATCATTGGACCTAGGGTTAGGGTTATGTTGAAGGCTAGGGTTAGAGAACCGGTTAGGGTTACGATTGGACCTAGGGTTAGGGTGATGTTGAGGGCTAGGGTTAGAGATCCCGTTAGGGTTCCGATAGGACCTAGGGTTAGGGTTATGTTGAGGGCTAGGGTTAGAGGGACGGTTAGGGTCACGATTGGACGTAGGGTTAGGGTGATGTTGAGGGCTCGGGTTAGAGATCTGGTTAGTGTTACGATTGCACCTAAGGTTAGGGTTATGTTGAGGGCTAGGGTAGAGATCCGGGTAGGGTTACGATTGCACCTAGGGTTAGGGTTATGTTGACGGCTAGGGTTAGAGATCCGGTTAGGGTCACGATTGGACCTAGGGTTAGGGTTATGTTGAGGGCTAGGGTTAGAGATCCGGTTAGGGTCACAATTGGACCTAGGGTTAGGGTTATGTTGAGGGCTAGGTTTAGAGATCCGGTTAGGTCACGATTGCACCTTGGGTTAGGGTTATGTTGAGGGCTAGGGTTAGAGATCCGGTTAGGGTCATGATTGGACCTAGGGTTAGGGTTATGTTGAGGGCTAGGGTTAGAGATCCGGTTAGGGTCACGATTGGACCTTGGGTGAGGGTTATGTTGAGGGCTAGGGTTAGAGATCCAGTTAGGGTCACGATTGGACCTAGGGTTAGGGTTATGTTGAGGGCTAGGGTTAGAGATCCGGTTAGGGTCACGTTTCGACCTAGGGTTAGGGTTATGTTGACGACTAGGGTTAGAGATACGGTTAGGGTTACGATTGGACATAGGGTTAGGGTGATGTTGTGGGCTAGGGTTAGAGATCCGGTTTGGGTTACGATTGGACCTAGAGTTATGGTGATGTTGATGGCTAGGGTTAGAGATCCGGTTAGGGTTACTATTGGACCTAGAGTTAGGGTTATGTTGAGGGCTAGGGTTAGAGTTCCGGTTAGGGATACGATTGCACCTAGGGTTAGGGTTATGTTGAGGGTTAGGGTTAGAGATCCGGTTAGGGTTACGATTGGACCTAGGGTTAGGGTTATGTTGAGGGCTAGGGTTAGAGATCCGGTTAGGGTTACGATTGGACCTAGGGTTAGGGTTATGTTGAGGGCTAGGGTTAGAGATCCGGTTAGGGTTACGATTGGACCTAGGGTTAGGGTTATGTTGAGGGCTAGGGTTAGAGATCCGGTTAGGGTTACGATTGGACCTAGGGTTAGGGTTATGTTGAGGGCTAGGGTTAGAGAGACGGTTAGGGTTACGATTGGACCTAGGGTTAGGGTTATGTTGAGAGCAGGGTTAGAGATCCGGTTAGGGTTACAATTGGACCTAGGGTTAAGGTTATGTTGAGGGCTAGAGTTAGAGATCCGGTTAGGGTCACGATTGGACCTAGGGTTAGGGTTATGTTGAGGGCTAGGGTTAGAGATCCGGTTATGGTCACGATTGGACCTAGGTTAGGTTTATGTTGAGGGCCAGGGTTAGAGATCCCGTTAGGGTTACGATTGGACCTAGGGTTTGGGTTATGTTGAGGGCTAGGGTTAGAGATACGGTTAGGGTTACGATTGGACCTAGGGTTAGGGTTATGTTGAGGGCTAGGGTTAGAGAGACGGTTAGGGTTACGATTGGACCTAGGGTTAGGGTTATGTTGAGGGCAGGGTTAGAGATCCGTTTAGGGTTACGATTAGACCTAGGGTTAAGGTTATGTTGAGGGCTAGGGTTAGAGATCCGGTTAGGGTTACGATTGGACCTAGGGTTAGGGTTATGTTGAGGGCTAGGGTTAGAGATCCGTTTAGGGTTACGATTGGACCTAGGGTTAGGGTTATGTTGAGAGCTAGGGTTAGAGAGACGGTTAGGGTCAAGATTGGACCTAGGGTTAGGGTTATGTTGAGGGCTAGGGTTAGAGATCCGGTTAGGGTTACAATTGGACCTAGGGTTAAGGTTATGTTGAGGGCTAGGGTTAGAGATCCGGTTAGGGTTACGATTGGACCTAGGGTTAGCGTTATGTTGAGGGCTAGGGTTAGAGATCCGTTTAGGATTACGATTGGACCTAGGGTTAGGGTTATGTTGAGGGCTAGGGTTAAAGATCCGGTTAGGGTCACGATTGGACCTAGGGTTAGGGTTTTGTTGAGGGCTAGGGTTAGAGATCAGGTTAGGGTCACGATTGGACCTAGGTTAGGGTTATGTTGAGGGCCAGGGTTAGAGATCCCGTTAGGGTTACGATTGGACCTAGGGTTATGGTTATGTTGAGGGCTAGGTTTAGAGATCCGGTTACGGTTACGATTGGACCTAGGGTTAGGGTTATGTTGAGGGCTAGGGTTAGAGATCCGGTTAGGGTTACGATTGGACCTAGGGTTAGGGTTATGTTGAGGGCTACGGTTTGAGATCCGGGTAGGGTTACGATTGGACCTAGGGTTAGGGTTATGTTGAGGGCTAAGGTTAGAGATCCGGTTAGGGTTACGATTGGACCTAGGGTTAGGGTTATGTTGAGGGCTAGGGTTAGAGATCCGGTTAGGGTCACGATTGGACCTAGGTTAGTGTTATGTTGAGGGCTAGGGTTAGAGATCCGGTTAGGGTCACGATTGGACCTAGGGTTAGGGTGATGTTGAGGGCTAGGGTTAGAGATCCGGTTAGGGTTACGATTGGACCTAGGGTTATGGTGATGTTTTTGGCTAGGGTTAGAGATCCGGTTAGGGTTACGATTGGACCTAGGGTTATGGTGATGTTTTTGGCTAGGGTTAGAGATCCGGTTAGGGTCACGATTGGACCTAGGTTTAGGGTTATGTTGAGGGCTAGGGTTAGAGATCCGGGTAGGGTTACGATTGGACCTAGGGTTAGGGTTATGTTGAGGGCTAGGGTTAGAGATCCGGTTAGGGTTACGATTGGACCTAGGGTTAGGGTTATGTTGAGGGCTAGGGTTAGAGATCCGGGTAGGGTTACGATTGGACCTAGGGTTAGGGTTACGTTGAGGGCTAGGTTTTGAGATCCGGTTAGGGTTACGATTGGACCTAGGGTTAGGGTTATGTTGAGGGCTAGGTTTAGAGATCCGGTTAGGGTTAAGATTGGACCTAGGGTTAGGGTTATGTTGAGGGCTAGGGTTAGAGATCCGGTTAGGGTTACGATTGCACCTAGGGTTAGGGTTATGTTGAGGGCTAGGGTTAGAGATCAGGGTAGGGTTACGATTGCACCTAGGGTTAGGGTTATGTTGACGGCTAGGGTAGAGATCCGGTTAGGGTCACGATTGGACCTAGGGTTAGGGTTATGTTGAGGGCTAGGGTTAGAGATCCGGTTAGGGTTACGATTGGACCTAGGGTTAGGGTTATGTTGAGGGCTAGGGTTAGAGAGACGGTTAGGGTTACGATTGGACCTAGGGTTAGGGTTATTTTGAGGGCAGGGTTAGAGATCCGGTTAGGGTTACGATTGGACCTAGGGTTAGGGTTATGTTGAGGGCTAGGGTTAGAGATCCTGTTAGGGTTACCATTGGACCTAGGGTTAGGGTTATGTTGAAGGCTAGGGTTAGAGAAGCGGTTAGGGTTACGATTGGACCTAGGGTTAGGGTGATGTTGAGGGCTAGGGTTAGAGATCCCGTTAGGGTTCCGATAGGACCTAGGGTTAGGGTTATGTTGAGGGCTAGGGTTAGAGGGACGGTTAGGGTCACGATTGGACCTAGGGTTAGGGTGATGTTGAGGGCTCGGGTTAGAGATCCGGTTAGGGTTACGATTGCACCTAAGGTTAGGGTTATGTTGAGGGCTAGGGTTAGAGATCCGGGTAGGGTTACGATTGCACCTAGGGTTAGGGTTATGTTGACGGCTAGGGTTAGAGATCCGGTTAGGGTCACGATTGGACCTAGGGTTAGGGTTATGTTGAGGGCTAGGGTTGGAGATCCGGTTAGGGTCACAATTGGACCTAGGGTTAGGGTTATGTTGAGGGCTAGGTTTAGAGATCCGGTTAGGTCACGATTGCACCTTGGGTTAGGGTTATGTTGAGGGCTAGGGTTAGAGATCCGGTTAGGGTCATGATTGGACCTAGGGTTAGGGTTATGTTGAGGGCTAGGGTTAGAGATCCGGTTAGGGTCACGATTGGACCTTGGGTTAGGGTTATGTTGAGGGCTAGGGTTAGAGATCCAGTTAGGGTCATGATTGGACCTAGGGTTAGGGTTATGTTGAGGGCTAGGGTTAGAGATCCGGTTAGGGTCACGTTTCGACCTAGGGTTAGGGTTATGTTGACGACTAGGGTTAGAGATCCGGTTAGGGTTACGATTGGACATAGGGTTAGGGTGATGTTGTGGGCTAGGGTTAGAGATCCGGTTAGGGTGACGATTGGACCTAGAGTTATGGTGATGTTGATGGCTAGGGTTAGAGATCCGGTTAGGGTTACTATTGGACCTAGGGTTAGGGTTATGTTGAGGGCTAGGGTTAGAGATCCGGTTAGGGTTACGATTGGACCTAGGGTTAGGGTTATGTTGAGGGCTAGGGTTAGAGATCCGGTTAGGGTTACGATTGGACCTAGGGTTAGGGTTATGTTCAGGGCTAGGGTTAGAGAGACGGTTAGGGTTACGATTGGACCTAGGGTTAGGGTTATGTTGAGGGCAGGGGTAGAGATCCGGTTAGGGTTACAATTGGACCTAGGGTTAAGGTTATGTTGAGGGCTAGGGTTAGAGATCCGGTTAGGGTCACGATTGGACCTAGGGTTAGGGTTATGTTGAGGGCTAGGGTTAGAGATCCGGTTAGGGTCACGATTGGACCTAGGTTAGGGTTATGTTGAGGGCCAGGGTTAGAGATCCGGTTAGGGTTACGATTGCACCTAGGGTTAGGGTTATGTTGAGGGCTAGGGTTAGAGTTCCGGTTAGGGTTACGATTGCACCTAGGGTTAGGGTTATGTTGAGGGTTAGGGTTAGAGATCCGGTTAGGGTTACGATTGGACCTAGGGTTAGGGTTATGTTGAGGGCTAGGGTTAGAGATCCGGTTAGGGTTACGATTGGACCTAGGGTTAGGGTTATGTTGAGGGCTAGGGTTAGAGATCCGGTTAGGGTTACGATTGGACCTAGGGTTAGGGTTATGTTGAGGGCTAGGGTTAGAGATCCGGTTAGGGTTACGATTGGACCTAGGGTTAGGGTTATGTTGAGGGCTAGGGTTAGAGAGACGGTTAGGGTTACGATTGGACCTAGGGTTAGGGTTATGTTGAGGGCAGGGGTAGAGATCCGGTTAGGGTTACAATTGGACCTAGGGTTAAGGTTATGCTGAGGGCTAGGGTTAGAGATCCGGTTAGGGTCACGATTGGACCTAGGGTTAGGGTTATGTTGAGGGCTAGGGTTAGAGATCCGGTTAGGGTCACGATTGGACCTAGGTTAGAGTTATGTTGAGGGCCAGGGTTAGAGATCCTTTTAGGGTTACGATTGGACCTAGGGTTAGGGTTATGTTGAGGGCAAGGGTTAGAGATCAGGTTAGGGTTACGATTGGACCTAGGGTTAGGGTTATGTTGAGGGCAGGGGTAGAGATCCGGTTAGGGTTACAATTGGACCTAGGGTTAAGGTTATGTTGAGGGCTAGGGTTAGAGATCCGGTTAGGGTCACGATTGGACCTAGGGTTAGGGTTATGTTGAGGGCTAGGGTTAGAGATCCGGTTAGGGTCACGATTGGACCTAGGTTAGGGTTATGTTGAGGGCTAGGGTTAGAGATCCCGTTAGGGTTACGATTGGACCTAGGGTTAGGGTTATGTTGAAGGCTAGGGTTAGAGAACCGGTTAGGGTTCCGATTGGACCTAGGGTTAGGGTTATGTTGAGGGCTAGGGTTAGAGATCCCGTTAGGGTTACGATTGGACCTAGGGTTAGGGTTATGATGAGGGCTAGGGTTAGAGAGACGGTTAGGGTTCCGATAGGACCTAGGGTTAGGGATATGTTGAGGGCTAGGGTTAGAGGGACGGTTAGGGTCACGATTGGACGTAGGGTTAGGGTGATGTTGAGGGCTCGGGTTAGAGATCTGGTTAGTGTTACGATTGCACCTAACGTTAGGGTTATGTTGAGGGCTAGGGTAGAGATCCGGGTAGGGTTACGATTGCACCTAGGGTTAGGGTTATGTTGACGGCTAGGGTTAGAGATCCGGTTAGGGTCACGATTGGACCTAGGGTTAGGGTTATGTTGAGGGCTAGGGTTAGAGATCCGGTTAGGGTCACAATTGGACCTAGGGTTAGGGTTATGTTGAGGGCTAGGTTTAGAGATCCGGTTAGGTCACGATTGCACCTTGGGTTAGGGTTATGTTGAGGGCTAGGGTTAGAGATCCGGTTAGGGTCATGATTGGACCTAGGGTTAGGGTTATGTTGAGGGCTAGGGTTAGAGATCCGGTTAGGGTCACGATTGGACCTTGGGTGAGGGTTATGTTGAGGGCTAGGGTTAGAGATCCAGTTAGGGTCACGATTGGACCTAGGGTTAGGGTTATGTTGAGGGCTAGGGTTAGAGATCCGGTTAGGGTCACGTTTCGACCTAGGGTTAGGGTTATGTTGACACTAGGGTTAGAGATACGGTTAGGGTTACGATTGGACATAGGGTTAGGGTGATGTTGTGGGCTAGGGTTAGAGATCCGGTTTGGGTTACGATTGGACCTAGAGTTATGGTGATGTTGATGGCTAGGGTTAGAGATCCGGTTAGGGTTACTATTGGACCTAGAGTTAGGGTTATGTTGAGGGCTAGGGTTAGAGTTCCGGTTAGGGATACGATTGCACCTAAGGTTAGGGTTATGTTGAGGGTTAGGGTTAGAGATCCGGTTAGGGTTACGATTGGACCTAGGGTTAGGGTTATGTTGAGGGCTACGGTTAGAGATCCGGTTAGGGTTACGATTGGACCTAGGGTTAGGGTTATGTTGAGGGCTAGGGTTAGAGATCCGGTTAGGGTTACGATTGGACCTAGGGTTAGGGTTATGTTGAGGGCTAGGGTTAGAGATCCGGTTAGGGTTACGATTGGACCTAGGGTTAGGGTTATGTTGAGGGCTAGGGTTAGAGAGACGGTTAGGGTTACGATTGGACCTAGGGTTAGGGTTATGTTGAGAGCAGGGTTAGAGATCCGGTTAGGGTTACAATTGGACCTAGGGTTAAGGTTATGTTGAGGGCTAGGGTTAGAGATCCGGTTAGGGTCACGATTGGACCTAGGGTTAGGGTTATGTTGAGGGCTAGGGTTAGAGATCCGGTTATGGTCACGATTGGACCTAGGTTAGGTTTATGTTGAGGGCCAGGGTTAGAGATCCCGTTAGGGTTACGATTGGACCTAGGGTTTGGGTTATGTTGAGGGCTAGGGTTAGAGATACGGTTAGGGTTACGATTGGACCTAGGGTTAGGGTTATGTTGAGGGCTAGGGTTAGAGAGACGGTTAGGGTTACGATTGGACCTAGGGTTAGGGTTATGTTGAGGGCAGGGTTAGAGATCCGTTTAGGGTTACGATTAGACCTAGGGTTAAGGTTATGTTGAGGGCTAGGGTTAGAGATCCGGTTAGGGTTACGATTGGACCTAGGGTTAGGGTTATGTTGAGGGCTAGGGTTAGAGATCCGTTTAGGGTTACGATTGGACCTAGGGTTAGGGTTATGTTGAGAGCTAGGGTTAGAGAGACGGTTAGGGTCAAGATTGGACCTAGGGTTAGGGTTATGTTGAGGGCTAGGGTTAGAGATCCGGTTAGGGTTACAATTGGACCTAGGGTTAAGGTTATGTTGAGGGCTAGGGTTAGAGATCCGGTTAGGGTTACGATTGGACCTAGGGTTAGCGTTATGTTGAGGGCTAGGGTTAGAGATCCGTTTAGGATTACGATTGGACCTAGGGTTAGGGTTATGTTGAGGGCTAGGGTTAAAGATCCGGTTAGGGTCACGATTGGACCTAGGGTTAGGGTTTTGTTGAGGGCTAGGGTTAGAGATCAGGTTAGGGTCACGATTGGACCTAGGTTAGGGTTATGTTGAGGGCCAGGGTTAGAGATCCCGTTAGGGTTACGATTGGACCTAGGGTTATGGTTATGTTGAGGGCTAGGTTTAGAGATCCGGTTACGGTTACGATTGGACCTAGGGTTAGGGTTATGTTGAGGGCTAGGGTTAGAGATCCGGTTAGGGTTACGATTGGACCTAGGGTTAGGGTTATGTTGAGGGCTACGGTTTGAGATCCGGGTAGGGTTACGATGGGACCTAGGGTTAGGGTTATGTTGAGGGCTAAGGTTAGAGATCCGGTTAGGGTTACGATTGGACCTAGGGTTAGGGTTATGTTGAGGGCTAGGGTTAGAGATCCGGTTAGGGTCACGATTGGACCTAGGTTAGTGTTATGTTGAGGGCTAGGGTTAGAGATCCGGTTAGGGTCACGATTGGACCTAGGGTTAGGGTGATGTTGAGGGCTAGGGTTAGAGATCCGGTTAGGGTTACGATTGGACCTAGGGTTATGGTGATGTTTTTGGCTAGGGTTAGAGATCCGGTTAGGGTTACGATTGGACCTAGGGTTATGGTGATGTTTTTGGCTAGGGTTAGAGATCCGGTTAGGGTCACGATTGGAAATAGGTTTAGGGTTATGTTGAGGGCTAGGGTTAGAGATCCGGGTAGGGTTACGATTGGACCTAGGGTTAGGGTTATGTTGAGGGCTAGGGTTAGAGATCCGGTTAGGGTTACGATTGGACCTAGGGTTAGGGTTATGTTGAGGGCTAGGGTTAGAGATCCGGGTAGGGTTACGATTGGACCTAGGGTTAGGGTTACGTTGAGGGCTAGGTTTAGAGATCCGGTTAGGGTTACGATTGGACCTAGGGTTAGGGTTATGTTGAGGGCTAGGTTTAGAGATCCGGTTAGGGTTACGATTGGACCTAGGGTTAGGGTTATGTTGAGGGCTAGGGTTAGAGATCCGGTTAGGGTTACGATTGCACCTAGGGTTAGGGTTATGTTGAGGGCTAGGGTTAGAGATCAGGGTAGGGTTACGATTGCACCTAGGGTTAGGGTTATGTTGACGGCTAGGGTAGAGATCCGGTTAGGGTCACGATTGGACCTAGGGTTAGGGTTATGTTGAGGGCTAGGGTTAGAGATCCGGTTAGGGTTACGATTGGACCTAGGGTTAGGGTTATGTTGAGGGCTAGGGTTAGAGAGACGGTTAGGGTTACGATTGGACCTAGGGTTAGGGTTATTTTGAGGGCAGGGTTAGAGATCCGGTTAGGGTTACGATTGGACCTAGGGTTAGGGTTATGTTGAGGGCTAGGGTTAGAGATCCTGTTAGGGTTACCATTGGACCTAGGGTTAGGGTTATGTTGAAGGCTAGGGTTAGAGAAGCGGTTAGGGTTACGATTGGACCTAGGGTTAGGGTGATGTTGAGGGCTAGGGTTAGAGATCCCGTTAGGGTTCCGATAGGACCTAGGGTTAGGGTTATGTTGAGGGCTAGGGTTAGAGGGACGGTTAGGGTCACGATTGGACCTAGGGTTAGGGTGATGTTGAGGGCTCGGGTTAGAGATCCGGTTAGGGTTACGATTGCACCTAAGGTTAGGGTTATGTTGAGGGCTAGGGTTAGAGATCCGGGTAGGGTTACGATTGCACCTAGGGTTAGGGTTATGTTGACGGCTAGGGTTAGAGATCCGGTTAGGGTCACGATTGGACCTAGGGTTAGGGTTATGTTGAGGGCTAGGGTTGGAGATCCGGTTAGGGTCACAATTGGACCTAGGGTTAGGGTTATGTTGAGGGCTAGGTTTAGAGATCCGGTTAGGTCACGATTGCACCTTGGGTTAGGGTTATGTTGAGGGCTAGGGTTAGAGATCCGGTTAGGGTCATGATTGGACCTAGGGTTAGGGTTATGTTGAGGGCTAGGGTTAGAGATCCGGTTAGGGTCACGATTGGACCTTGGGTTAGGGTTATGTTGAGGGCTAGGGTTAGAGATCCAGTTAGGGTCATGATTGGACCTAGGGTTAGGGTTATGTTGAGGGCTAGGGTTAGAGATCCGGTTAGGGTCACGTTTCGACCTAGGGTTAGGGTTATGTTGACGACTAGGGTTAGAGATCCGGTTAGGGTTACGATTGGACATAGGGTTAGGGTGATGTTGTGGGCTAGGGTTAGAGATCCGGTTAGGGTTACGATTGGACCTAGAGTTATGGTGATGTTGATGGCTAGGGTTAGAGATCCGGTTAGGGTTACTATTGGACCTAGGGTTAGGGTTATGTTGAGGGCTAGGGTTAGAGTTCCGGGTAGGGTTACGATTGCACCTAGGGTTAGGGTTATGTTGAGGGTTAGGGTTAGAGATCCGGTTAGGGTTACGATTGGACCTAGGGTTAGGGTTATGTTGAGGGCTAGGGTTAGAGATCCGGTTAGGGTTACGATTGGACCTAGGGTTAGGGTTATGTTGAGGGCTAGGGTTAGAGATCCGGTTAGGGTTACGATTGGACCTAGGGTTAGGGTTATGTTGAGGGCTAGGGTTAGAGATCCGGTTAGGGTTACGATTGGACCTAGGGTTAGGGTTATGTTCAGGGCTAGGGTTAGAGAGACGGTTAGGGTTACGATTGGACCTAGGGTTAGGGTTATGTTGAGGGCAGGGGTAGAGATCCGGTTAGGGTTACAATTGGACCTAGGGTTAAGGTTATGTTGAGGGCTAGGGTTAGAGATCCGGTTAGGGTCACGATTGGACCTAGGGTTAGGGTTATGTTGAGGGCTAGGGTTAGAGATCCGGTTAGGGTCACGATTGGACCTAGGTTAGGGTTATGTTGAGGGCCAGGGTTAGAGATCCGGTTAGGGTTACGATTGCACCTAGGGTTAGGGTTATGTTGAGGGCTAGGGTTAGAGTTCCGGTTAGGGTTACGATTGCACCTAGGGTTAGGGTTATGTTGAGGGTTAGGGTTAGAGATCCGGTTAGGGTTACGATTGGACCTAGGGTTAGGGTTATGTTGAGGGCTAGGGTTAGAGATCCGGTTAGGGTTACGATTGGACCTAGGGTTAGGGTTATGTTGAGGGCTAGGGTTAGAGATCCGGTTAGGGTTACGATTGGACCTAGGGTTAGGGTTATGTTGAGGGCTAGGGTTAGAGATCCGGTTAGGGTTACGATTGGACCTAGGGTTAGGGTTATGTTGAGGGCTAGGGTTAGAGAGACGGTTAGGGTTACGATTGGACCTAGGGTTAGGGTTATGTTGAGGGCAGGGGTAGAGATCCGGTTAGGGTTACAATTGGACCTAGGGTTAAGGTTATGCTGAGGGCTAGGGTTAGAGATCCGGTTAGGGTCACGATTGGACCTAGGGTTAGGGTTATGTTGAGGGCTAGGGTTAGAGATCCGGTTAGGGTCACGATTGGACCTAGGTTAGGGTTATGTTGAGGGCCAGGGTTAGAGATCCCGTTAGGGTTACGATTGGACCTAGGGTTAGGGTTATGTTGAGGGCAAGGGTTAGAGATCAGGTTAGGGTTACGATTGGACCTAGGGTTAGGGTTATGTTGAGGGCAGGGGTAGAGATCCGGTTAGGGTTACAATTGGACCTAGGGTTAAGGTTATGTTGAGGGCTAGGGTTAGAGATCCGGTTAGGGTCACGATTGGACCTAGGGTTAGGGTTATGTTGAGGGCTAGGGTTAGAGATCCGGTTAGGGTCACGATTGGACCTAGGTTAGGGTTATGTTGAGGGCTAGGGTTAGAGATCCCGTTAGGGTTACGATTGGACCTAGGGTTAGGGTTATGTTGAAGGCTAGGGTTAGAGAACCGGTTAGGGTTCCGATTGGACCTAGGGTTAGGGTTATGTTGAGGGCTAGGGTTAGAGATCCCGTTAGGGTTACGATTGGACCTAGGGTTAGGGTTATGATGAGGGCTAGGGTTAGAGAGACGGTTAGGGTTCCGATAGGACCTAGGGTTAGGGATATGTTGAGGGCTAGGGTTAGAGGGACGGTTAGGGTCACGATTGGACCTAGGGTTAGGGTGATGTTGAGGGCTAGGGTTAGAGATCCGGTTAGGGTCACGATTGGACCTAGGGTTAGGGTTATGTTGAGGGCTAGGGTTAGAGATCCGGGTAGGGTTACGATTGCACCTAGGGTTAGGGTTATGTTGACGGCTAGGGTTAGAGATCCGGTTAGGGTCACAATTGGACCTAGGGTTAGGGTTATGTTGAGGGCTAGGGTTAGAGATACGGTTAGGATCATGATTGGACCTAGGGTTAGGGTTATGTTGAGGGCTAGGGTTAGAGATCCGGTTAGGGTCACGATTGGACCTTGGGTTAGGGTTATGTTGAGGGCTAGGGTTAGAGATCCAGTTAGGGTCACGATTGGACCTAGGGTTAGGGTTATGTTGAGGGCTAGGGTTAGAGATCCGGTTAGGGTCACGTTTCGACCTAGGGTTAGGGTTATGTTGAGGGCTAGGGTTAGAGATCCGGTTAGGGTTACGATTGGACCTAGGGTTAGGGTTATGTTGAGGGCTAGGGTTAGAGATCCGTTTAGGGTTACGATTGGACCTAGGGTTAATGTTATGTTGAGGGCTAGGTTTAGAGATCCGGTTAGGGTTACGATTGGACCTAGGGTTAGGGTTATGTTGAGGGCTAGGGTTAGAGATCCGTTTAGGGTTACGATTGGACCTAGGGTTAGGGTTATGTTGAGGGCTAGGGTTAGAGAGACGGTTAGGGTCACGATTGGACCTAGGGTTAGGGTTATGTTGAGGGCTAGGGTTAGAGATCCGGTTAGGGTTATGATTGGACCTAGGGTTAGGGTTATGTTGAGGGCTAGGGTTAGATATCCGGTTAGAGTTACGATTGGACCTAGGGTTAGGGTTATGTTGAGGGCTAGGGTTAGAGATCCGGGTAGGGTTACGATTGGACCTAGGGTTAGGGTTACGTTGAGGGCTAGGTTTAGAGATCCGGTTAGGGTTACGATTGGACCTAGGGTTAGGGTTATATTGAGGGCTAGGTTTAGAGATCCGGTTAGGGTTACGATTGGACCTAGGGTTAGGGTTATGTTGAGGGCTAGGGTTAGAGATCCGGTTAGGGTTACGATTGCACCTAGGGTTAGGGTTATGTTGAGGGCTAGGGTTAGAGATCCGGGTAGGGTTACGATTGCACCTAGGGTTAGGGTTATGTTGACGGCTAGGGTAGAGATCCGGTTAGGGTCACGATTGGACCTAGGGTTAGGGTTATGTTGAGGGCTAGGGTTAGAGATCCGGTTAGGGTCACGATTGCACCTTGGGTTAGGGTTATGTTGAGGGCTAGGGTTAGAGATCCGGTTAGGGTTACGATTGGACCTAGGGTTAGGGTTATGTTGAGGGCTAGGGTTAGAGAGACGGTTAGGGTTACGATTGGACCTAGGGTTAGGGTTATTTTGAGGGCAGGGTTAGAGATCCGGTTAGGGTTACGATTGGAGCTAGGGTTAGGGTTATGTTGAGGGCTAGGGTTAGAGATCCTGTTAGGGTTACCATTGGACCTAGGGTTAGGGTTATGTTGAAGGCTAGGGTTAGAGAAGCGGTTAGGGTTACGATTGGACCTAGGGTTAGGGTGATGTTGAGGGCTAGGGTTAGAGATCCCGTTAGGGTTCCGATAGGACCTAGGGTTAGGGTTATGTTGAGGGCTCGGGTTAGAGATCCGGTTAGGGTTACGATTGCACCTAAGGTTAGGGTTATGTTGAGGGCTAGGGTTAGAGATCCGGTTAGGGTTACGATTGCACCTAGGGTTAGGGTTATGTTGAGGGCTAGGGTTAGAGATCCGGGTAGGGTTACGATTGCACCTAGGGTTAGGGTTATGTTGACGGCTAGGGTAGAGATCCGGTTAGGGTCACGATTGGACCTAGAGTTAGGGTTATGTTGAGGGCTAGGGTTAGAGATCCGGTTAGGGTCACGATTGCACCTTGGGTTAGGGTTATGTTGAGGGCTAGGGTTAGAGATCCGGTTAGGGTTACGATTGGACCTAGGGTTAGGGTTATGTTGAGGGCTAGGGTTAGAGAGACGGTTAGGGTTACGATTGGACCTAGGGTTAGGGTTATTTTGAGGGCAGGGTTAGAGATCCGGTTAGGGTTACGATTGGACCTAGGGTTAGGGTTATGTTGAGGGCTAGGGTTAGAGATCCTGTTAGGGTTACCATTGGACCTAGGGTTAGGGTTATGTTGAAGGCTAGGGTTAGAGAAGCGGTTAGGGTTACGATTGGACCTAGGGTTAGGGTGATGTTGAGGGCTAGGGTTAGAGATCCCGTTAGGGTTCCGATAGGACCTAGGGTTAGGGTTATGTTGAGGGCTAGGGTTAGAGGGACGGTTAGGGTCACGATTGGACCTAGGGTTAGGGTGATGTTGAGGGCTCGGGTTAGAGATCCGGTTAGGGTTACGATTGCAACTAAGGTTAGGGTTATGTTGAGGGCTAGGGTTAGAGATCCGGGTAGGGTTACGATTGCACCTAGGGTTAGGGTTATGTTGACGGCTAGGGTTAGAGATCCGGTTAGGGTCACGATTGGACCTAGGGTTAGGGTTATGTTGAGGGCTAGGGTTAGAGATCCGGTTAGGGTCACAATTGGACCTAGGGTTAGGGTTATGTTGAGGGCTAGGTTTAGAGATCCGGTTAGGTCACGATTGCACCTTGGGTTAGGGTTATGTTGAGGGCTAGGGTTAGAGATCCGGTTAGGGTCATGATTGGACCTAGGGTTAGGGTTATGTTGAGGGCTAGGGTTAGAGATCCGGTTAGGGTCACGATTGGACCTTGGGTTAGGGTTATGTTGAGGGCTAGGGTTAGAGATCCAGTTAGGGTCACGATTGGACATAGGGTTAGGGTTATGTTGAGGGCTAGGGTTAGAGATCCGGTTAGGGTCACGTTTCGACCTAGGGTTAGGGTTATGTTGACGACTAGGGTTAGAGATCCGGTTAGGGTTACGATTGGACATAGGGTTAGGGTGATGTTGTGGGCTAGGGTTAGAGATCCGGTTAGGGTTACGATTGGACCTAGATTTATGGTGATGTTGATGGCTAGGGTTAGAGATCCGGTTAGGGTTACTATTGGACCTAGGGTTAGGGTTATGTTGAGGGCTAGGGTTAGAGATCCGGTTAGGGTTACGATTGCACCTAGGGTTAGGGTTATGTTGAGGGCTAGGGTTAGAGTTCCGGTTAGGGTTACGATTGCACCTAGGGTTAGGGTTATGTTGAGGGTTAGGGTTAGAGATCCGGTTAGGGTTACGATTGGACCTAGGGTTAGGGTTATGTTGAGGGCTAGGGTTAGAGATCCGGTTAGGGTCACAATTGGACCTAGGGTTAGGGTTATGTTGAGGGCTAGGTTTAGAGATCCGGTTAGGTCACGATTGCACCTTGGGTTAGGGTTATGTTGAGGGCTAGGGTTAGAGATCCGGTTAGGGTCATGATTGGACCTAGGGTTAGGGTTATGTTGAGGGCTAGGTTTAGAGATCCGGTTAGGGTCACGATTGGACCTTGGGTTAGGGTTATGTTGAGGGCTAGGGTTAGAGATCCAGTTAGGGTCACGATTGGACCTAGGGTTAGGGTTATGTTGAGGGCTAAGGTTAGAGATCCATTTAGGGTTACGATTGGACCTAGGGTTAATGTTATGTTGAGGGCTAGGTTTAGAGATCCGGTTAGGGTTACGATTGGACCTAGGGTTAGGGTTATATTGAGGGCTAGGGTTAGAGATCCGTTTAGGGTTACGATTGGACCTAGGGTTAGGGTTATGTTGAGGGCTAGGGTTAGAGAGACGGTTAGGGTCACGATTGGACCTAGGGTTAGGGTTATGTTGAGGGCTAGGGTTAGAGATCCGGTTAGGGTTACGATTGGACCTAGGGTTAGGGTTAAGTTGAGGGCTAGGGTTAGAGATCCGGTTAGGGTTACGATTGGACCTAGGGTTAGGGTTATGTTGAGGGCTAGGGTTAGAGATCCGGGTAGGGTTACGATTGGACCTAGGGTTAGGGTTACGTTGAGGGCTAGGTTTAGAGATCCGGTTAGGGTTACGATTGGACCTAGGGTTAGGGTTATATTGAGGGCTAGGTTTAGAGATCCGGTTAGGGTTACGATTGGACCTAGGGTTAGGGTTATGTTGAGGGCTAGGGTTAGAGATCCGGTTAGGGTTACGATTGCACCTAGGGTTAGGGTTATGTTGAGGGCTAGGGTTAGAGATCCGGGTAGGGTTACGATTGCACCTAGGGTTAGGGTTATGTTGACGGCTAGGGTAGAGATCCGGTTAGGGTCACGATTGGACCTAGGGTTAGGGTTATGTTGAGGGCTAGGGTTAGAGATCCGGTTAGGGTCACGATTGCACCTTGGGTTAGGGTTATGTTGAGGGCTAGGGTTAGAGATCCGGTTAGGGTTACGATTGGACCTAGGGTTAGGGTTATGTTGAGGGCTAGGGTTAGAGAGACGGTTAGGGTTACGATTGGACCTAGGGTTAGGGTTATTTTGAGGGCAGGGTTAGAGATCCGGTTAGGGTTACGATTGGAGCTAGGGTTAGGGTTATGTTGAGGGCTAGGGTTAGAGATCCTGTTAGGGTTACCATTGGACCTAGGGTTAGGGTTATGTTGAAGGCTAGGGTTAGAGAAGCGGTTAGGGTTACGATTGGACCTAGGGTTAGGGTGATGTTGAGGGCTAGGGTTAGAGATCCCGTTAAGGTTCCGATAGGACCTAGGGTTAGGGTTATGTTGAGGGCTCGGGTTAGAGATCCGGTTAGGGTTACGATTGCACCTAAGGTTAGGGTTATGTTGAGGGCTAGGGTTAGAGATCCGGTTAGGGTTACGATTGCACCTAGGGTTAGGGTTATGTTGAGGGCTAGGGTTAGAGATCCGGGTAGGGTTACGATTGCACCTAGGGTTAGGGTTATGTTGACGGCTAGGGTAGAGATCCGGTTAGGGTCACGATTGGACCTAGAGTTAGGGTTATGTTGAGGGCTAGGGTTAGAGATCCGGTTAGGGTCACGATTGCACCTTGGGTTAGGGTTATGTTGAGGGCTAGGGTTAGAGATCCGGTTAGGGTTACGATTGGACCTAGGGTTAGGGTTATGTTGAGGGCTAGGGTTAGAGAGACGGTTAGGGTTACGATTGGACCTAGGGTTAGGGTTATTTTGAGGGCAGGGTTAGAGATCCGGTTAGGGTTACGATTGGACCTAGGGTTAGGGTTATGTTGAGGGCTAGGGTTAGAGATCCTGTTAGGGTTACCATTGGACCTAGGGTTAGGGTTATGTTGAAGGCTAGGGTTAGAGAAGCGGTTAGGGTTACGATTGGACCTAGGGTTAGGGTGATGTTGAGGGCTAGGGTTAGAGATCCCGTTAGGGTTCCGATAGGACCTAGGGTTAGGGTTATGTTGAGGGCTAGGGTTAGAGGGACGGTTAGGGTCACGATTGGACCTAGGGTTAGGGTGATGTTGAGGGCTCGGGTTAGAGATCCGGTTAGGGTTACGATTGCACCTAAGGTTAGGGTTATGTTGAGGGCTAGGGTTAGAGATCCGGGTAGGGTTACGATTGCACCTAGGGTTAGGGTTATGTTGACGGCTAGGGTTAGAGATCCGGTTAGGGTCACGATTGGACCTAGGGTTAGGGTTATGTTGAGGGCTAGGGTTAGAGATCCGGTTAGGGTCACAATTGGACCTAGGGTTAGGGTTATGTTGAGGGCTAGGTTTAGAGATCCGGTTAGGTCACGATTGCACCTTGGGTTAGTGTTATGTTGAGGGCTAGGGTTAGAGATCCGGTTAGGGTCATGATTGGACCTAGGGTTAGGGTTATGTTGAGGGCTAGGGTTAGAGATCCGGTTAGGGTCACGATTGGACCTTGGGTTAGGGTTATGTTGAGGGCTAGGGTTAGAGATCCAGTTAGGGTCACGATTGGACCTAGGGTTAGGGTTATGTTGAGGGCTAGGGTTAGAGATCCGGTTAGGGTCACGTTTCGACCTAGGGTTAGGGTTATGTTGACGACTAGGGTTAGAGATCCGGTTAGGGTTACGATTGGACATAGGGTTAGGGTGATGTTGTGGGCTAGGGTTAGAGATCCGGTTAGGGTTACGATTGGACCTAGATTTATGGTGATGTTGATGGCTAGGGTTAGAGATCCGGTTAGGGTTACTATTGGACCTAGGGTTAGGGTTATGTTGAGGGCTAGGGTTAGAGATCCGGTTAGGGTTACGATTGCACCTAGGGTTAGGGTTATGTTGAGGGCTAGGGTTAGAGTTCCGGTTAGGGTTACGATTGCACCTAGGGTTAGGGTTATGTTGAGGGTTAGGGTTAGAGATCCGGTTAGGGTTACGATTGGACCTAGGGTTAGGGTTATGTTGAGGGCTAGGGTTAGAGATCCGGTTAGGGTTACGATTGGACCTAGGGTTAGGGTTATGTTGAGGGCTAGGGTTAGAGATCCGGTTAGGGTTACGATTGGACCTAGGGTTAGGGTTATGTTGAGGGCTAGGGTTAGAGATCCGGTTAGGGTTACGATTGGACCTAGGGTTAGGGTTATGTTGAGGGCTAGGGTTAGAGAGACGGTTAGGGTTACGATTGGACCTAGGGTTAGGGTTATGTTGAGGGCAGGGGTAGAGATCCGGTTAGGGTTACAATTGGACCTAGGGTTAAGGTTATGTTGAGGGCTAGGGTTAGAGATCCGGTTAGGGTCACGATTGGACCTAGGGTTAGGGTTATGTTGAGGGCTAGGGTTAGAGATCCGGTTAGGGTCACGATTGGACCTAGGTTAGGGTTATGTTGAGGGCCAGGGTTAGAGATCCCGTTAGGGTTACGATTGGACCTAGGGTTAGGGTTATGTTGAGGGCAAGGTTTAGAGATCAGGTTAGGGTTACGATTGGACCTAGGGTTAGGGTTATGTTGAGGGCAGGGGTAGAGATCCGGTTAGGGTTACAATTGGACCTAGGGTTAAGGTTATGTTGAGGGCTAGGGTTAGAGATCCGGTTAGGGTCACGATTGGACCTAGGGTTAGGGTTATGTTGAGGGCTAGGGTTAGAGATCCGGTTAGGGTCACGATTGGACCTAGGTTAGGGTTATGTTGAGGGCTAGGGTTAGAGATCCCGTTAGGGTTACGATTGGACCTAGGGTTAGGGTTATGTTGAAGGCTAGGGTTAGAGAACCGGTTAGGGTTACGATTGGACCTAGGGTTAGGGTGATGTTGAGGGCTAGGGTTAGAGATCCCGTTAGGGTTACGATTGGACCTAGGGTTAGGGTTATGATGAGGGCTAGGGTTAGAGAGACGGTTAGGGTTCCGATAGGACCTAGGGTTAGGGATATGTTGAGGGCTAGGGTTAGAGGGACGGTTAGGGTCACGATTGGACCTAGGGTTAGGGTGATGTTGAGGGCTAGGGTTAGAGATCCGGTTAGGGTCACGATTGGACCTAGGGTTAGGGTTATGTTGAGGGCTAGGGTTAGAGATCCGGGTAGGGTTACGATTGCACCTAGGGTTAGGGTTATGTTGACGGCTAGGGTTAGAGATCCGGTTAGGGTCACAATTGGACCTAGGGTTAGGGTTATGTTGAGGGCTAGGGTTAGAGATACGGTTAGGATCATGATTGGACCTAGGGTTAGGGTTATGTTGAGGGCTAGGGTTAGAGATCCGGTTAGGGTCACGATTGGACCTTGGGTTAGGGTTATGTTGAGGGCTAGTGTTAGAGATCCAGTTAGGGTCACGATTGGACCTAGGGTTAGGGTTATGTTGAGGGCTAGGGTTAGAGATCCGGTTGGGGTCACGTTTCGACCTAGGGTTAGGGTTATGTTGACGGCTAGGGTTAGAGATCCGGTTAGGGTTACGATTGGACATAGGGTTAGGGTGATGTTGAGGGCTAGGGTTAGAGATCCGTTTAGGGTTACGATTGGACCTAGGGTTAGGGTTATGTTGAGGGCTAGGGTTAGAGATCCGGTTAGGGTTACGATTGCCCCTAGGGTTAGGGTTATGTTGAGGGCTAGGGTTAGAGTTCTGGTTAGGGTTACGATTGGACCTAGGGTTAGGGTTATGTTGAGGGCTAGGGTTAGAGATCCGGTTAGGGTTACGATTGGACCTAGGGTTAGGGTTATGTTGAAGGCTAGGGTTACAGATCCGGTTAGGGTTACGATTGGACCTAGGGTTAGGGTTATGTTGAGGGCTAGGGTTAGAGAGACGGTTAGGGTTACGATTCGACCTAGGGTTAGGGTTATGTTGAGGGCAGGGTTAGAGATCCGGTTAGGGTCACGATTGGACCTAGGGTTAGGGTTATGTTGAGGGCTAGGGTTAGAGATTCGGTTAGGGTTACGATTGGACCTAGGGTTAGGGTTATGTTGAGGGCTAGGGTTAGAGATCCGGTTAGGGTCACGATTGGACCTAGGGTTAGGGTTATGTTGAGGGCTAGGGTTAGAGAGACGGTTAGGGTTACGATTGGACCTAGGGTTAGGGTTATGTTGAGGGCAGGGTTAGAGATCCGGTTAGGGTCACGATTGGACCTAGGGTTAGGGTTATGTTGAGGGCTAGGGTTAGAGATCCGGTTAGGGTTACCATTGGACCTAGGGTTAGGGTTATGTTGAGGGCTAGGGTTAGAGATCCGGTTAGGGTTACGATTGGACCTAGGGTTAGGGTTATGTTGAGGGCTAGGGTTAGAGAGACGGTTAGGGTTCCGATTGGACCTAGAGTTAGGGTTATGTTGAGGGCTAGGGTTAGAGATCCAGTTAGGGTCACGATTGGACCTAGGGTTAGGGTTATGTTGAGGGCTAGGGTTAGAGATCCGGTTAGGGTCACGTTTGGACCTAGGGTTAGGGTTATGTTGACGGCTAGGGTTAGAGATCCGGTTAGGGTTACGATAGGACCTAGGGTTAGGGTTATGTTGAGGGCTAGGGTTAGAGATCAGGTTAGGGTTACGATTGGACCTAGGGTTAGGGTTATGTTTAGGGCTAGGGTTAGAGAACCGGTTAGGGTTACGATTGGACCTAGGGTTAGGGTTATGTTGAGGGCTAGGGTTAGAGCTCCCGTTAGGGTTACGATTGGACCTAGGGTTAGGGTTATGTTTAGGGCTAGGGTTAGAGAGACGGATAGGGTTCCGATAGGACCTAGGGTTAGGGTTATGTTGACGGCTAGGGTTAGAGAGACGGTTAGGGTCACGATTGGACCTAGGGTTAGGGTGATGTTGAGGGCTAGGGTTAGAGGTCCGGTTAGGTTTACGATTGGACCTAGGTTAGGGTTATGTTGAGGGCAGGGTTAGAGATCCCGTTAGGGTTACAATTGGACCTAGGGTTAGGGTTATGTTGAGGGCTAGGGTTAGAGATCCGGTTAGGGTTACGATTGCACCTAGGGTTAGGGTTATGTTGAGGGCTAGGGTTAGAGATCCGGTTAGGGTTACGATTGCACCTAGGGTTAGGGTGATGTTGAGGGCCAGGGTTAGAGATCCGGTTAGGGTCACGATTGGATCTAGGGTTACGGTTATGTTGAGGGCTAGGGTTAGAGAGACGGTTAGGGTCACGATTGGACCTAGGGTTAGGGTTATGTTGAGGGCTAGGTTTAGAGAGACGGTTAGGGTTACGATTGGACCTAGGGTTAGGGTTATGTTGACGGCTAGGGTTAGAGATCCGTTTAGGGTTACGATTGGACCTAGGGTTAGGGTGATGTTGAGGGCTAGGGTTAGAGATCCGGTTAGGGTTACGATTGGACCTAGGGTTATGGTGATGTTGATGGCTAGGGTTAGAGATCAGGTTAGGGTTACGGTTGAACCTAGGGTTAGGGTTATGTTGAGGGTTAGGGTTGGAGATCCGGTTAGGGTTACGATTGGACCTAGGGTTAGGGTTATGTTGAGGGCTAGGGTTAGAGATCCGGTTAGGGTTACGATTGCACCTAGGGTTATGGTTATGTTGAGGGCTAGGGTTAGAGTTCCGGTTAGGGTTGCGATTGCACCTAGGGTTAGGGTTATGTTGAGGGTTAGGGTTAGAGATCCGGTTAGGCTTACGATTGGACCTAGGGTTAGGGTTATGTTGAGGGCTAGTGTTAGAGATCCGGTTAGGGTTACGATTGGACCTAGGGTTAGGGTTATGTTGAGGGCTAGGGTTAGAGATCCGGTTAGGGTTACGATTGGACCTAGGGTTAGGGTTATGTTGAGGGCTAGGGTTAGAGATCCGGTTAGGGTTAGATTGGACCTAGGGTTAGGGTTATTTGAGGGCTAGGGTTAGAGAGACGGTTAGGGTTACGATTGGACCTAGGGTTAGGGTTATGTTGAGGGCACGGTTAGAGATCCGGTTGGGGTCACGATTGGACCTAGGGTTAGGGTTATGTTGAGGGCTAGGGTTAGAGATCCGGTTAGGGTTACGATTGGACCTAGGGTTAGGGTTATGTTGAGGGCAGGGTTAGAGATCCGGTTAGGGTCACGATTGGACCTAGGGTTAGGGTTATGTTGAGGGCTAGGGTTAGAGATCCGGTTAGGGTTACCATTGGACCTAGGGTTAGGGTTATGTTGAGGGCTAGGGTTAGAGATCCGGTTAGGGTTATGATTGGACCTAGGGTTAGGATTATGTTGAGGGCTAGGGTTAGAGAGACGGTTAGGGTTCCGATTGGACCTAGAGTTAGGGTTATGTTGAGGGCTAGGGTTAGAGATCCAGTTAGGGTTACGATTGGACCTAGGGTTAGGGTTATGTTGAGGGCTAGGGTTAGAGATCCGGTTAGGGTTACCATTGGACCTAGGCTTAGGGTTATGTTGAAGGCTAGGGTTAGAGAACCGTTTAGGGTTACGATTGGACCTAGGGTTAGGGTTATGTTGAGGGCTAGGGTTAGAGATCCCGTTAGGTTTACTATTGGACCTAGGGTTAGGGTTATGTTGAGGGCTAGGGTTAGAGATCCGGTTAGGGTTACGATAGGACCTAGGGTTAGGGTTATGTTGAGGGCTAGGGTTAGAGAGACGGTTAGGGTCACGATTGGACCTAGGGTTAGGGTGATGTTTAGGGCTAGGGTTAGAGGCCGGTTACGGTTATGATTGGACCTAGGTTAGGGTTATGTTGAGGGCCAGGGTTAGAGATCCCGTTAGGGTTACGATTGGACCTAGGGTTATGGTTATGTTGAGGGCTAGGGTTAGAGATCTGGATACGGGTACGATTGGACCTAAGGTTAGGGTTATGTTGAGGGCTAGGGTTAGAGATCCGGTTAGGGTTACGATTGCACCTAGGGTTAGGGTTATGTTGAGGGCTAGGTTTAGAGATGTGGTTAGGGTTACGATTGCACCTAGGGTTAGGGTTATGTTGAGGGCTAGGGTTAGAGATCCGGTTATGGTCACGATTGGACCTAGGTTAGGTTTATGTTGAGGGCCAGGGTTAGAGATCCCGTTAGGGTTACGATTGGACCTAGGGTTTGGGTTATGTTGAGGGCTAGGGTTAGAGATCCGGTTAGGGTTACGATTGGACCTAGGGTTAGGGTTATGTTGAGGGCTAGGGTTAGAGAGACGGTTAGGGTTACGATTGGACCTAGGGTTAGGGTTATGTTGAGGGCAGGGTTAGAGATCCGTTTAGGGTTACGATTAGACCTAGGGTTAAGGTTATGTTGAGGGCTAGGGTTAGAGATCCGGTTAGGGTTACGATTGGACCTAGGGTTAGGGTTATGTTGAGGGCTAGGGTTAGAGATCCTGTTAGGGTTATCATTGGACCTAGGGTTAGGGTTATGTTGAAGGCTAGGGTTAGAGAACCGGTTAGGGTTACGATTGGACCTAGGGTTAGGGTGATGTTGAGGGCTAGGGTTAGAGATCCCGTTAGGGTTCCGATAGGACCTAGGGTTAGGGTTATGTTGAGGGCTAGGGTTAGAGGGACGGTTAGGGTCACGATTGGACGTAGGGTTAGGGTGATGTTGAGGGCTCGGGTTAGAGATCTGGTTAGTGTTACGATTGCACCTAAGGTTAGGGTTATGTTGAGGGCTAGGGTAGAGATCCGGGTAGGGTTACGATTGCACCTAGGGTTAGGGTTATGTTGACGGCTAGGGTTAGAGATCCGGTTAGGGTCACGATTGGACCTAGGGTTAGGGTTATGTTGAGGGCTAGGGTTAGAGATCCGGTTAGGGTCACAATTGGACCTAGGGTTAGGGTTATGTTGAGGGCTAGGTTTAGAGATCCGGTTAGGTCACGATTGCACCTTGGGTTAGGGTTATGTTGAGGGCTAGGGTTAGAGATCCGGTTAGGGTCATGATTGGACCTAGGGTTAGGGTTATGTTGAGGGCTAGGGTTAGAGATCCGGTTAGGGTCACGATTGGACCTTGGGTGAGGGTTATGTTGAGGGCTAGGGTTAGAGATCCAGTTAGGGTCACGATTGGACCTAGGGTTAGGGTTATGTTGAGGGCTAGGGTTAGAGATCCGGTTAGGGTCACGTTTCGACCTAGGGTTAGGGTTATGTTGACGACTAGGGTTAGAGATACGGTTAGGGTTAAGATTGGACATAGGGTTAGGGTGATGTTGTGGGCTAGGGTTAGAGATCCGGTTTGGGTTACGATTGGACCTAGAGTTATGGTGATGTTGATGGCTAGGGTTAGAGATCCGGTTAGGGTTACTATTGGACCTAGAGTTAGGGTTATGTTGAGGGCTAGGGTTAGAGTTCCGGTTAGGGATACGATTGCACCTAGGGTTAGGGTTATGTTGAGGGTTAGGGTTAGAGATCCGGTTAGGGTTACGATTGGACCTAGGGTTAGGGTTATGTTGAGGGCTAGGGTTAGAGATCCGGTTAGGGTTACGATTGGACCTAGGGTTAGGGTTATGTTGAGGGCTAGGGTTAGAGATCCGGTTAGGGTTACGATTGGACCTAGGGTTAGGGTTATGTTGAGGGCTAGGGTTAGAGATCCGGTTAGGGTTACGATTGGACCTAGGGTTAGGGTTATGTTGAGGGCTAGGGTTAGAGAGACGGTTAGGGTTACGATTGGACCTAGGGTTAGGGTTATGTTGAGAGCAGGGTTAGAGATCCGGTTAGGGTTACAATTGGACCTAGGGTTAAGGTTATGTTGAGGGCTAGGGTTAGAGATCCGGTTAGGGTCACGATTGGACCTAGGGTTAGGGTTATGTTGAGGGCTAGGGTTAGAGATCCGGTTAGGGTCACGATTGGACCTAGGTTAGGGTTATGTTGAGGGCCAGGGTTAGAGATCCCGTTAGGGTTACGATTGGACCTAGGGTTAGGGTTATGTTGAGGGCAAGGTTTAGAGATCAGGTTAGGGTTACGATTGGACCTAGGGTTAGGGTTATGTTGAGGGCAGGGGTAGAGATCCGGTTAGGGTTACAATTGGACCTAGGGTTAAGGTTATGTTGAGGGCTAGGGTTAGAGATCCGGTTAGGGTCACGATTGGACCTAGGGTTAGGGTTATGTTGAGGGCTAGGGTTAGAGATCCGGTTAGGGTCACGATTGGACCTAGGTTAGGGTTATGTTGAGGGCTAGGGTTAGAGATCCCGTTAGGGTTACGATTGGACCTAGGGTTAGGGTTATGTTGAAGGCTAGGGTTAGAGAACCGGTTAGGGTTACGATTGGACCTAGGGTTAGGGTGATGTTGAGGGCTAGGGTTAGAGATCCCGTTAGGGTTACGATTGGACCTAGGGTTAGGGTTATGATGAGGGCTAGGGTTAGAGAGACGGTTAGGGTTCCGATAGGACCTAGGGTTAGGGATATGTTGAGGGCTAGGGTTAGAGGGACGGTTAGGGTCACGATTGGACCTAGGGTTAGGGTGATGTTGAGGGCTAGGGTTAGAGATCCGGTTAGGGTCACGATTGGACCTAGGGTTAGGGTTATGTTGAGGGCTAGGGTTAGAGATCCGGGTAGGGTTACGATTGCACCTAGGGTTAGGGTTATGTTGACGGCTAGGGTTAGAGATCCGGTTAGGGTCACAATTGGACCTAGGGTTAGGGTTATGTTGAGGGCTAGGGTTAGAGATACGGTTAGGATCATGATTGGACCTAGGGTTAGGGTTATGTTGAGGGCTAGGGTTAGAGATCCGGTTAGGGTCACGATTGGACCTTGGGTTAGGGTTATGTTGAGGGCTAGTGTTAGAGATCCAGTTAGGGTCACGATTGGACCTAGGGTTAGGGTTATGTTGAGGGCTAGGGTTAGAGATCCGGTTGGGGTCACGTTTCGACCTAGGGTTAGGGTTATGTTGACGGCTAGGGTTAGAGATCCGGTTAGGGTTACGATTGGACATAGGGTTAGGGTGATGTTGAGGGCTAGGGTTAGAGATCCGTTTAGGGTTACGATTGGACCTAGGGTTAGGGTTATGTTGAGGGCTAGGGTTAGAGATCCGGTTAGGGTTACGATTGCCCCTAGGGTTAGGGTTATGTTGAGGGCTAGGGTTAGAGTTCTGGTTAGGGTTACGATTGGACCTAGGGTTAGGGTTATGTTGAGGGCTAGGGTTAGAGATCCGGTTAGGGTTACGATTGGACCTAGGGTTAGGGTTATGTTGAAGGCTAGGGTTACAGATCCGGTTAGGGTTACGATTGGACCTAGGGTTAGGGTTATGTTGAGGGCTAGGGTTAGAGAGACGGTTAGGGTTACGATTCGACCTAGGGTTAGGGTTATGTTGAGGGCAGGGTTAGAGATCCGGTTAGGGTCACGATTGGACCTAGGGTTAGGGTTATGTTGAGGGCTAGGGTTAGAGATTCGGTTAGGGTTACGATTGGACCTAGGGTTAGGGTTATGTTGAGGGCTAGGGTTAGAGATCCGGTTAGGGTCACGATTGGACCTAGGGTTAGGGTTATGTTGAGGGCTAGGGTTAGAGAGACGGTTAGGGTTACGATTGGACCTAGGGTTAGGGTTATGTTGAGGGCAGGGTTAGAGATCCGGTTAGGGTCACGATTGGACCTAGGGTTAGGGTTATGTTGAGGGCTAGGGTTAGAGATCCGGTTAGGGTTACCATTGGACCTAGGGTTAGGGTTATGTTGAGGGCTAGGGTTAGAGATCCGGTTAGGGTTACGATTGGACCTAGGGTTAGGGTTATGTTGAGGGCTAGGGTTAGAGAGACGGTTAGGGTTCCGATTGGACCTAGAGTTAGGGTTATGTTGAGGGCTAGGGTTAGAGATCCAGTTAGGGTCACGATTGGACCTAGGGTTAGGGTTATGTTGAGGGCTAGGGTTAGAGATCCGGTTAGGGTCACGTTTGGACCTAGGGTTAGGGTTATGTTGACGGCTAGGGTTAGAGATCCGGTTAGGGTTACGATAGGACCTAGGGTTAGGGTTATGTTGAGGGCTAGGGTTAGAGATCAGGTTAGGGTTACGATTGGACCTAGGGTTAGGGTTATGTTTAGGGCTAGGGTTAGAGAACCGGTTAGGGTTACGATTGGACCTAGGGTTAGGGTTATGTTGAGGGCTAGGGTTAGAGCTCCCGTTAGGGTTACGATTGGACCTAGGGTTAGGGTTATGTTTAGGGCTAGGGTTAGAGAGAAGGTTAGGGTTCCGATAGGACCTAGGGTTAGGGTTATGTTGACGGCTAGGGTTAGAGAGACGGTTAGGGTCACGATTGGACCTAGGGTTAGGGTGATGTTGAGGGCTAGGGTTAGAGGTCCGGTTAGGTTTACGATTGGACCTAGGTTAGGGTTATGTTGAGGGCAGGGTTAGAGATCCCGTTAGGGTTACAATTGGACCTAGGGTTAGGGTTATGTTGAGGGCTAGGGTTAGAGATCCGGTTAGGGTTACGATTGCACCTAGGGTTAGGGGTATGTTGAGGGCTAGGGTTAGAGATCCGGTTAGGGTTACGATTGCACCTAGGGTTAGGGTGATGTTGAGGGCCAGGGTTAGAGATCCGGTTAGGGTCACGATTGGATCTAGGGTTACGGTTATGTTGAGGGCTAGGGTTAGAGAGACGGTTAGGGTCACGATTGGACCTAGGGTTAGGGTTATGTTGAGGGCTAGGTTTAGAGAGACGGTTAGGGTTACGATTGGACCTAGGGTTAGGGTTATGTTGACGGCTAGGGTTAGAGATCCGTTTAGGGTTACGATTGGACCTAGGGTTAGGGTGATGTTGAGGGCTAGGGTTAGAGATCCGGTTAGGGTTACGATTGGACCTAGGGTTATGGTGATGTTGATGGCTAGGGTTAGAGATCAGGTTAGGGTTACGGTTGAACCTAGGGTTAGGGTTATGTTGAGGGTTAGGGTTGGAGATCCGGTTAGGGTTACGATTGGACCTAGGGTTAGGGTTATGTTGAGGGCTAGGGTTAGAGATCCGGTTAGGGTTACGATTGCACCTAGGGTTATGGTTATGTTGAGGGCTAGGGTTAGAGTTCCGGTTAGGGTTGCGATTGCACCTAGGGTTAGGGTTATGTTGAGGGTTAGGGTTAGAGATCCGGTTAGGCTTACGATTGGACCTAGGGTTAGGGTTATGTTGAGGGCTAGTGTTAGAGATCCGGTTAGGGTTACGATTGGACCTAGGGTTAGGGTTATGTTGAGGGCTAGGGTTAGAGATCCGGTTAGGGTTACGATTGGACCTAGGGTTAGGGTTATGTTGAGGGCTAGGGTTAGAGATCCGGTTAGGGTTAGATTGGACCTAGGGTTAGGGTTATTTGAGGGCTAGGGTTAGAGAGACGGTTAGGGTTACGATTGGACCTAGGGTTAGGGTTATGTTGAGGGCACGGTTAGAGATCCGGTTGGGGTCACGATTGGACCTAGGGTTAGGGTTATGTTGAGGGCTAGGGTTAGAGATCCGGTTAGGGTTACGATTGGACCTAGGGTTAGGGTTATGTTGAGGGCAGGGTTAGAGATCCGGTTAGGGTCACGATTGGACCTAGGGTTAGGGTTATGTTGAGGGCTAGGGTTAGAGATCCGGTTAGGGTTACCATTGGACCTAGGGTTAGGGTTATGTTGAGGGCTAGGGTTAGAGATCCGGTTAGGGTTATGATTGGACCTAGGGTTAGGATTATGTTGAGGGCTAGGGTTAGAGAGACGGTTAGGGTTCCGATTGGACCTAGAGTTAGGGTTATGTTGAGGGCTAGGGTTAGAGATCCAGTTAGGGTTACGATTGGACCTAGGGTTAGGGTTATGTTGAGGGCTAGGGTTAGAGATCCGGTTAGGGTTACCATTGGACCTAGGCTTAGGGTTATGTTGAAGGCTAGGGTTAGAGAACCGTTTAGGGTTACGATTGGACCTAGGGTTAGGGTTATGTTGAGGGCTAGGGTTAGAGATCCCGTTAGGTTTACTATTGGACCTAGGGTTAGGGTTATGTTGAGGGCTAGGGTTAGAGATCCGGTTAGGGTTACGATAGGACCTAGGGTTAGGGTTATGTTGAGGGCTAGGGTTAGAGAGACGGTTAGGGTCACGATTGGACCTAGGGTTAGGGTGATGTTTAGGGCTAGGGTTAGAGGCCGGTTACGGTTATGATTGGACCTAGGTTAGGGTTATGTTGAGGGCCAGGGTTAGAGATCCCGTTAGGGTTACGATTGGACCTAGGGTTATGGTTATGTTGAGGGCTAGGGTTAGAGATCTGGATACGGGTACGATTGGACCTAAGGTTAGGGTTATGTTGAGGGCTAGGGTTAGAGATCCGGTTAGGGTTACGATTGCACCTAGGGTTAGGGTTATGTTGAGGGCTAGGTTTAGAGATCTGGTTAGGGTTACGATTGCACCTAGGGTTAGGGTTATGTTGAGGGCTAGGGTTAGAGATCCGGTTATGGTCACGATTGGACCTAGGTTAGGTTTATGTTGAGGGCCAGGGTTAGAGATCCCGTTAGGGTTACGATTGGACCTAGGGTTTGGGTTATGTTGAGGGCTAGGGTTAGAGATCCGGTTAGGGTTACGATTGGACCTAGGGTTAGGGTTATGTTGAGGGCTAGGGTTAGAGAGACGGTTAGGGTTACGATTGGACCTAGGGTTAGGGTTATGTTGAGGGCAGGGTTAGAGATCCGTTTAGGGTTACGATTAGACCTAGGGTTAAGGTTATGTTGAGGGCTAGGGTTAGAGATCCGGTTAGGGTTACGATTGGACCTAGGGTTAGGGTTATGTTGAGGGCTAGGGTTAGAGATCCTGTTAGGGTTATCATTGGACCTAGGGTTAGGGTTATGTTGAAGGCTAGGGTTAGAGAACCGGTTAGGGTTACGATTGGACCTAGGGTTAGGGTGATGTTGAGGGCTAGGGTTAGAGATCCCGTTAGGGTTCCGATAGGACCTAGGGTTAGGGTTATGTTGAGGGCTAGGGTTAGAGGGACGGTTAGGGTCACGATTGGACGTAGGGTTAGGGTGATGTTGAGGGCTCGGGTTAGAGATCTGGTTAGTGTTACGATTGCACCTAAGGTTAGGGTTATGTTGAGGGCTAGGGTAGAGATCCGGGTAGGGTTACGATTGCACCTAGGGTTAGGGTTATGTTGACGGCTAGGGTTAGAGATCCGGTTAGGGTCACGATTGGACCTAGGGTTAGGGTTATGTTGAGGGCTAGGGTTAGAGATCCGGTTAGGGTCACAATTGGACCTAGGGTTAGGGTTATGTTGAGGGCTAGGTTTAGAGATCCGGTTAGGTCACGATTGCACCTTGGGTTAGGGTTATGTTGAGGGCTAGGGTTAGAGATCCGGTTAGGGTCATGATTGGACCTAGGGTTAGGGTTATGTTGAGGGCTAGGGTTAGAGATCCGGTTAGGGTCACGATTGGACCTTGGGTGAGGGTTATGTTGAGGGCTAGGGTTAGAGATCCAGTTAGGGTCACGATTGGACCTAGGGTTAGGGTTATGTTGAGGGCTAGGGTTAGAGATCCGGTTAGGGTCACGTTTCGACCTAGGGTTAGGGTTATGTTGACGACTAGGGTTAGAGATACGGTTAGGGTTAAGATTGGACATAGGGTTAGGGTGATGTTGTGGGCTAGGGTTAGAGATCCGGTTTGGGTTACGATTGGACCTAGAGTTATGGTGATGTTGATGGCTAGGGTTAGAGATCCGGTTAGGGTTACTATTGGACCTAGAGTTAGGGTTATGTTGAGGGCTAGGGTTAGAGTTCCGGTTAGGGATACGATTGCACCTAGGGTTAGGGTTATGTTGAGGGTTAGGGTTAGAGATCCGGTTAGGGTTACGATTGGACCTAGGGTTAGGGTTATGTTGAGGGCTAGGGTTAGAGATCCGGTTAGGGTTACGATTGGACCTAGGGTTAGGGTTATGTTGAGGGCTAGGGTTAGAGATCCGGTTAGGGTTACGATTGGACCTAGGGTTAGGGTTATGTTGAGGGCTAGGGTTAGAGATCCGGTTAGGGTTACGATTGGACCTAGGGTTAGGGTTATGTTGAGGGCTAGGGTTAGAGAGACGGTTAGGGTTACGATTGGACCTAGGGTTAGGGTTATGTTGAGAGCAGGGTTAGAGATCCGGTTAGGGTTACAATTGGACCTAGGGTTAAGGTTATGTTGAGGGCTAGGGTTAGAGATCCGGTTAGGGTCACGATTGGACCTAGGGTTAGGGTTATGTTGAGGGCTAGGGTTAGAGATCCGGTTATGGTCACGATTGGACCTAGGTTAGGTTTATGTTGAGGGCCAGGGTTAGAGATCCCGTTAGGTTTACGATTGGACCTAGGGTTTGGGTTATGTTGAGGGCTAGGGTTAGAGATACGGTTAGGGTTACGATTGGACCTAGGGTTAGGGTTATGTTGAGGGCTAGGGTTAGAGAGATGGTTAGGGTTACGATTGGACCTAGGGTTAGGGTTATGTTGAGGGCAGGGTTAGAGATCCGTTTAGGGTTACGATTAGACCTAGGGTTAAGGTTATGTTGAGGGCTAGGGTTAGAGATCCGGTTAGGGTTACGATTGGACCTAGGGTTAGGGTTATGTTGAGGGCTAGGGTTAGAGATCCGTTTAGGGTTACGATTGGACCTAGGGTTAGGGTTATGTTGAGGGCTAGGTTTAGAGATCCGGTTACGGTTACGATTGGACCTAGGGTTAGGGTTATGTTGAGGGCTAGGGTTAGAGATCCGGTTAGGGTTACGATTGGACCTAGGGTTAGGGTTATGTTGAGGGCTACGGTTTGAGATCCGGGTAGGGTTACGATTGGACCTAGGGTTAGGGTTATGTTGAGGGCTAAGGTTAGAGATCCGGTTAGGGTTACGATTGGACCTAGGGTTAGGGTTATGTTGAGGGCTAGGGTTAGAGATCCGGTTAGGGTCACGATTGGACCTAGGTTAGTGTTATGTTGAGGGCTAGGGTTAGAGATCCGGTTAGGGTCACGATTGGACCTAGGGTTAGGGTGATGTTGAGGGCTAGGGTTAGAGATCCGGTTAGGGTTACGATTGGACCTAGGGTTATGGTGATGTTTTTGGCTAGGGTTAGAGATCCGGTTAGGGTTACGATTGGACCTAGGGTTATGGTGATGTTTTTGGCTAGGGTTAGAGATCCGGTTAGGGTCACGATTGGACCTAGGTTTAGGGTTATGTTGAGGGCTAGGGTTAGAGATCCGGGTAGGGTTACGATTGGACCTAGGGTTAGGGTTATGTTGAGGGCTAGGGTTAGAGATCCGGTTAGGGTTACGATTGGACCTAGGGTTAGGGTTATGTTGAGGGCTAGGGTTAGAGATCCGGGTAGGGTTACGATTGGACCTAGGGTTAGGGTTACGTTGAGGGCTAGGTTTAGAGATCCGGTTAGGGTTACGATTGGACCTAGGGTTAGGGTTATGTTGAGGGCTAGGTTTAGAGATCCGGTTAGGGTTACGATTGGACCTAGGGTTAGGGTTATGTTGAGGGCTAGGGTTAGAGATCCGGTTAGGGTTACGATTGCACCTAGGGTTAGGGTTATGTTGAGGTCTAGGGTTAGAGATCAGGGTAGGGTTACGATTGCACCTAGGGTTAGGGTTATGTTGACGGCTAGGGTAGAGATCCGGTTAGGGTCACGATTGGACCTAGGGTTAGGGTTATGTTGAGGGCTAGGGTTAGAGATCCGGTTAGGGTTACGATTGGACCTAGGGTTAGGGTTATGTTGAGGGCTAGGGTTAGAGAGACGGTTAGGGTTACGATTGGACCTAGGGTTAGGGTTATTTTGAGGGCAGGGTTAGAGATCCGGTTAGGGTTACGATTGGACGTAGGGTTAGGGTTATGTTGAGGGCTAGGGTTAGAGATCCTGTTAGGGTTACCATTGGACCTAGGGTTAGGGTTATGTTGAAGGCTAGGGTTAGAGAAGCGGTTAGGGTTACGATTGGACCTAGGGTTAGGGTGATGTTGAGGGCTAGGGTTAGAGATCCCGTTAGGGTTCCGATAGGACCTAGGGTTAGGGTTATGTTGAGGGCTAGGGTTAGAGGGACGGTTAGGGTCACGATTGGACCTAGGGTTAGGGTGATGTTGAGGGCTCGGGTTAGAGATCCGGTTAGGGTTACGATTGCACCTAAGGTTAGGGTTATGTTGAGGGCTAGGGTTAGAGATCCGGGTAGGGTTACGATTGCACCTAGGGTTAGGGTTATGTTGACGGCTAGGGTTAGAGATCCGGTTAGGGTCACGATTGGACCTAGGGTTAGGGTTATGTTGAGGGCTAGGGTTGGAGATCCGGTTAGGGTCACAATTGGACCTAGGGTTAGGGTTATGTTGAGGGCTAGGTTTAGAGATCCGGTTAGGTCACGATTGCACCTTGGGTTAGGGTTATGTTGAGGGCTAGGGTTAGAGATCCGGTTAGGGTCATGATTGGACCTAGGGTTAGGGTTATGTTGAGGGCTAGGGTTAGAGATCCGGTTAGGGTCACGATTGGACCTTGGGTTAGGGTTATGTTGAGGGCTAGGGTTAGAGATCCAGTTAGGGTCATGATTGGACCTAGGGTTAGGGTTATGTTGAGGGCTAGGGTTAGAGATCCGGTTAGGGTCACGTTTCGACCTAGGGTTAGGGTTATGTTGACGACTAGGGTTAGAGATCCGGTTAGGGTTACGATTGGACATAGGGTTAGGGTGATGTTGTGGGCTAGGGTTAGAGATCCGGTTAGGGTTACGATTGGACCTAGAGTTATGGTGATGTTGATGGCTAGGGTTAGAGATCCGGTTAGGGTTACTATTGGACCTAGGGTTAGGGTTATGTTGAGGGCTAGGGTTAGAGATCCGGTTAGGGTTACGATTGCACCTAGGGTTAGGGTTATGTTGAGGGCTAGGGTTAGAGTTCCGGGTAGGGTTACGATTGCACCTAGGGTTAGGGTTATGTTGAGGGTTAGGGTTAGAGATCCGGTTAGGGTTACGATTGGACCTAGGGTTAGGGTTATGTTGAGGGCTAGGGTTAGAGATCCGGTTAGGGTTACGATTGGACCTAGGGTTAGGGTTATGTTGAGGGCTAGGGTTAGAGATCCGGTTAGGGTTACGATTGGACCTAGGGTTAGGGTTATGTTGAGGGCTAGGGTTAGAGATCCGGTTAGGGTTACGATTGGACCTAGGGTTAGGGTTATGTTCAGGGCTAGGGTTAGAGAGACGGTTAGGGTTACGATTGGACCTAGGGTTAGGGTTATGTTGAGGGCAGGGGTAGAGATCCGGTTAGGGTTACAATTGGACCTAGGGTTAAGGTTATGTTGAGGGCTAGGGTTAGAGATCCGGTTAGGGTCACGATTGGACCTAGGGTTAGGGTTATGTTGAGGGCTAGGGTTAGAGATCCGGTTAGGGTCACGATTGGACCTAGGTTAGGGTTATGTTGAGGGCCAGGGTTAGAGATCCCGTTAGGGTTACGATTGGACCTGGGGTTAGGGTTATGTTGAGGGCTAGGGTTAGAGATCCGGTTAGGGTTACGATTGGACCTAGGGTTAGGGTTATGTTGAGGGCTAGGGTTAGAGAGACGGTTAGGGTTACGATTGGACCTAGGGTTAGGGTTATGTTGAGGGCAGGGTTAGAGATCCGTTTAGGGTTACGATGGGACCTAGGGTTAAGGTTATGTTGAGGGCTAGGGTTAGAGATCCGGTTAGGGTTACGATTGGACCTAGGGTTAGGGTTATGTTGAGGGCTAGGGTTAGAGATACGTTTAGGGTTACGATTGGACCTAGGGTTAGGGTTATGTTGAGAGCTAGGGTTAGAGAGACGGTTAGGGTCACGATTGGACCTAGGGTTAGGGTTATGTTGAGGGCTAGGGTTAGAGATCCGGTTAGGGTTACGTTTGCACCTAGTGTTAGGGTTATGTTGAGGGCTAGGGTGAGAGTTCCGGTTAGGGTTACGATTGCACCTAGGGTTAGGGTTATGTTGAGGGTTAGGGTTAGAGATCCGGTTAGGGTTACGATTGGACCTAGGGTTAGGGTTATGTTGAGGGCTAGGTTTAGAGATCCGGTTAGGGTTACGTTTGGACCTAGGGTTAGGGTTATGTTGAGGGCTAGGGTTAGAGATCCGGTTAGGGTTACGATTGGACCTAGGGTTAGGGTTATGTTGAGGGCTAGGGTTAGAGATCCGGTTAGGGTTACGATTGGACCTAGGGTTAGGGTTATGTTGAGGGCTAGGGTTAGAGATAGGTTAGGGTTACGATTGGACCTAGGGTTAGGGTTATGTTGAGGGCTAGGGTTAGAGATCGGTTAGGGTTACGATTGGACCTAGGGTTAGGGTTATGTTGAGGGCTAGGGTTAGAGAGACGGTTAGGGTTACGATTGGACCTAGGGTTAGGGTTATGTTGAGGGCAGGGTTAGAGATCCGGTTAGGGTTACAATTGGACCTAGGGTTAAGGTTATGTTGAGGGCTAGGGTTAGAGATCCGGTTAGGGTTACGATTGGACCTAGGGTTAGGGTTATGTTGAGGGCTAGGGTTAGAGATCAGTTTAGGGTTACGATTGGACCTAGGGTTAATGTTATGTTGAGGGCTAGGTTTAGAGATCCGGTTAGGGTTACGATTGGACCTAGGGTTAGGGTTATGTTGAGGGCTAGGGTTAGAGATCCGTTTAGGGTTACGATTGGGCCTAGGGTTAGGGTTATGTTGAGGGCTAGGGTTAGAGAGACGGTTAGGGTCACGATTGGACCTAGGGTTAGGGTTATGTTGAGGGCTAGGGTTAGAGATCCGGTTAGGGTTACGATTGGACCTAGGGTTAGGGTTATGTTGAGGGCTAGGGTTAGAGATCCGGTTAGGGTTACGATTGGACCTAGGGTTAGGGTTATGTTGAGGGCTAGGGTTAGAGAGACGGTTAGGGTTACGATTGGACCTAGGGTTAGGGTTATGTTGAGGGCAGGGTTAGAGATCCGGTTAGGGTTACAATTGGACCTAGGGTTAGGGTTATGTTGAGGGCTAGGGTTGGAGAGACGGTTAGGGTCACGATTGGACCTAGGGTTAGGGTTATGTTGAGGGCTAGGGTTAGAGATCCGGTTAGGGTTACGATTGGACCTAGGGTTAGGGTTATGTTGAGGGCTAGGGTTTGAGATCCGGTTAGGGTTACGATTGGACCTAGGGTTAGGGTTATGTTGATGGCTAGGGTTAGAGAGACGGTTAGGATTACGATTGGACCTAGGGTTAGGGTTATGTTGAGGGCAGGGTTAGAGATCCGGTTAGGGTTACAATTGGACCTAGGGTTAAGGTTATGTTGAGGGCTAGGGTTAGAGATCCGGTTAGGGTTACGATTGGACCTAGGGTTAGGGTTATGTTGAGGGCTAGGGTTAGAGATCCGTTTAGGGTTACGATTGGACCTAGGGTTAAGGTTATGTTGAGGGCTAGGGTTAGAGATCCGGTTAGGGTTACGATTGGACCTAGGGTTAGGGTTATGTTGAGGGCTAGGGTTAGAGATCCGTTTAGGGATACGATTGGACCTAGGGTTAGGGTTCTGTTGAGGGCTAGGGTTAGAGAGACGGTTAGGGTCACGATTGGACCTAGGGTTAGGGTTATGTTGAGGGCTAGGGTTAGAGATCCGGTTAGGGTCACGATTGGACCTAGGTTAGGGTTATGTTGAGGGCCAGGGTTAGAGATCCCGTTAGGGTTACGATTGGACCTACGGTTATGGTTATGTTGAGGGCTAGGGTTAGAGATCCGGTTACGGTTACGATTGGACCTAGGGTTAGGGTTATGTTGAGGGCTAGGGTTAGAGATCCGGTTAGGGTTACGATTGGACCTAGGGTTAGGGTTATGTTGAGGGCTAGGGTTAGAGATCTGTTTAGGGTTACGATTGGACCTAGGGTTAAGGTTATATTGAGGGCTAGGGTTAGAGATCCGGTTAGGGTTACGGTTGGACCTAGGGTTAGCGTTATGTTGAGGGCTAGGGTTAGAGATCCGTTTAGGGTTACGATTGGACCTAGGGTTAGGGTTATGTTGAGGGCTAGGGTTAGAGATCCGTTTAGTGTTACGATTGGACCTAGGGTTAGGGTTATGTTGAGGGCTAGGGTTAGAGAGACGGTTAGGGTCACGATTGGACCTAGGGTTAGGGTTATGTTGAGGGCTACGGTTAGAGATCCGGTTAGGGTCACGATTGGACCTAGGTTAGGGTTATGTTGAGGGCCAGGGTTAGAGATCCGGTTAGGGTTACGATTGGACCTACGATTATGGTTATGTTGAGGGCTAGGGTTAGAGATCCGGTTACGGTTACGATTGCACCTAGGGTTAGGGTTAAGTTGAGGGCTAGGGTTAGAGGTCCGGTTAGGGTTAAGATTGGACCTAGCGTTAGGGTTATGTTGAGGGCTAGGGTTAGAGATCCGGGTAGGGTTACGATTGGACCTAGGGTTAGGGTTATGTTGAGGGCTAGGGTTAGAGATCCGGTTAGGGTTACGATTGCACCTAGGGTTAGGGTTATGTTGAGGGCTAGGGTTAGAGATCCGGGTAGGGTTACGATTGCACCTAGGGTTAGGGTTATGTTGACGGCTAGGGTTAGAGATCCGGTTAGGGTCACGATTGGACCTAGGGTTAGGGTTATGTTGAGATCTAGGGTTAGAGATCCGGTTAGGGTCACGATTGCACCTGGGTTACGGTTATGTTGAGGGCTAGGGTTAGAGATCCGGTTAGGGTTACGATTGGACGTAGGGTTAGGGTTTTGTTGAGGGCTAGGGTTAGAGAGACGGTTTGGGTCATGATTGGACCTAGGGTTAGGGTTATGTTGAGGGCTAGGGTTAGAGATCCGGTTAGGGTTACAATTGGACCTAGGGTTAGGGTTATGTTGAGGGCTAGGGTTAGAGATCCGGTTAGGGTCACGATTGGACCTAGGGTTAGGGTTATGTTGAGGGCTAGGGTTAGAGATCCGGTTAGGGTCACGTTTCGACCTAGGGTTAGGGTTATGTTGACGACTAGGGTTAGAGATCCGGTTAGGGTTACGATTGGACATAGGGTTAGGGTGATGTTGTGGGCTAGGGTTAGAGATCCGGTTAGGGTTCCGATAGGACCTACGGTAGGGTTATGTTGAGGGCTAGGGTTAGAGATCCGGTTAGGGTTACTATTGGACCTAGGGTTAGGGTTCTGTTGAGGGCTAGAGTTAGAGATCCGGTTAGGGTTACGATTGCACGTAGGGTTAGGGTTATGTTGAGGGCTAGGGTTAGAGTTCCGGTTAGGGTTACGATTGCACCTAGGGTTAGGGTTATGTTGAGGGTTAGGGTTAGAGATCCGGTTTGGGTTACGATTGGACCTAGGGTTAGGGTTATGTTGAGGGCTAGGGTTAGAGATTCGGTTAGGGTTACGATTGGACCTAGGGTTAGGGTTATGTTGAGGGCTAGGGTTAGAGATCCGGTTAGGGTTACGATTGGACCTAGGGTTAGGGTTATGTTGAGGGCTAGGGTTAGAGATCCGGTTAGGGTTACGATTGGACCTAGGGTTAGGGTTATGTTGAGGGCTAGCGTTAGAGAGACGGTTAGGGTTACGATTGGACCTAGGGTTAGGGTTTAGTTGAGGGCAGGGGTAGAGATCCGGTTAGGGTTACAATTGGACCTAGGGTTAAGGTTATGTTGAGGGCTAGGGTTAGAGATCCGGTTAGGGTCACGATTGGACCTAGGGTTAGGGTTATGTTGAGGGCTAGGGTTAGAGATCCGGTTAGGGTCACGATTGGACCTAGGTTAGGGTTATGTTGAGGGCCAGGGTTAGAGATCCCGTTAGGGTTACGATTGGACCTAGGGTTAGGGTTATGTTGAGGGCTAGGGTTAGAGATCCGGTTAGGGTTACGATTGGACCTAGGGTTAGGGTTATGTTGAGGGCTAGGGTTAGAGAGACGGTTAGGGTTACGATTGGACCTAGGGTTAGGGTTATGTTGAGGGCAGGGTTAGAGATCCGTTTAGGGTTACGATTGGACCTAGGGTTAAGGTTATGTTGAGGGCTAGGGTTAGAGATCCGGTTAGGGTTACGATTGGACCTAGGGTTAGGGTTATGTTGAGGGCTAGGGTTAGAGATACGTTTAGGGTTACGATTGGACCTAGGGTTAGGGTTATGTTGAGAGCTAGGGTTAGAGAGACGGTTAGGGTCACGATTGGACCTAGGGTTAGGGTTATGTTGAGGGCTAGGGTTAGAGATCCGGTTAGGGTTACGTTTGCACCTAGTGTTAGGATTATGTTGAGGGCTAGGGTGAGAGTTCCGGTTAGGGTTACGATTGCACCTAGGGTTAGGGTTATGTTGAGGGTTAGGGTTAGAGATCCGGTTAGGGTTACGATTGGACCTAGGGTTAGGGTTATGTTGAGGGCTAGGTTTAGAGATCCGGTTAGGGTTACGTTTGGACCTAGGGTTAGGGTTATGTTGAGGGCTAGGGTTAGAGATCCGGTTAGGGTTACGATTGGACCTAGGGTTAGGGTTATGTTGAGGGCTAGGGTTAGAGATCCGGTTAGGGTTACGATTGGACCTAGGGTTAGGGTTATGTTGAGGGCTAGGGTTAGAGATCCGGTTAGGGTTACGATTGGACCTAGGGTTAGGGTTATGTTGAGGGCTAGGGTTAAAGATCCGGTTAGGGTTACGATTGGACCTAGGGTTAGGGTTATGTTGAGGGCTAGGGTTAGAGAGACGGTTAGGGTTACGATTGGACCTAGGGTTAGGGTTATGTTGAGGGCAGGGTTAGAGATCCGGTTAGGGTTACAATTGGACCTAGGGTTAAGGTTATGTTGAGGGCTAGGGTTAGAGATCCGGTTAGGGTTACGATTGGACCTAGGGTTAGGGTTATGTTGAGGGCTAGGGTTAGAGATCCGTTTAGGGTTACGATTGGACCTAGGGTTAATGTTATGTTGAGGGCTAGGTTTAGAGATCCGGTTAGGGTTACGATTGGACCTAGGGTTAGGGTTATGTTGAGGGCTAGGGTTAGAGATCCGTTTAGGGTTACGATTGGACCTAGGGTTAGGGTTATGTTGAGGGCTAGGGTTAGAGAGACGGTTAGGGTCACGATTGGACCTAGGGTTAGGGTTATGTTGAGGGCTAGGGTTAGAGATCCGGTTAGGGTTACGATTGGACCTAGGGTTAGGGTTATGTTGAGGGCTAGGGTTAGAGATCCGGTTAGGGTTACGATTGGACCTAGGGTTAGGGCTATGTTGAGGGCTAGGGTTAGAGAGACGGTTAGGGTTACGATTGGACCTAGGGTTAGGGTTATGTTGAGGGCAGGGTTAGAGATCCGGTTAGGGTTACAATTGGACCTAGGGTTAGGGTTATGTTGAGGGCTAGGGTTGGAGAGACGGTTAGGGTCACGATTGGACCTAGGGTTAGGGTTATGTTGAGGTCTAGGGTTAGAGATCCGGTTAGGGTTACGATTGGACCTAGGGTTAGGGTTATGTTGAGGGATAGGGTTTGAGATCCGGTTAGGGTTACGATTGGACCTAGGGTTAGGGTTATGTTGATGGCTAGGGTTAGAGAGACGGTTAGGATTACGATTGGACCTAGGGTTAGGGTTATGTTGAGGGCAGGGTTAGAGATCCGGTTAGGGTTACAATTGGACCTAGGGTTAAGGTTATGTTGAGGGCTAGGGTTAGAGATCTGGTTAGGGTTACGATTGGACCTAGGGTTAGGGTTATGTTGAGGGCTAGGGTTAGAGATCCGTTTAGGGTTACGATTGGACCTAGGGTTAAGGTTATGTTGAGGGCTAGGGTTAGAGATCCGGTTAGGGTTACGATTGGACCTAGGGTTAGGGTTATGTTGAGGGCTAGGGTTAGAGATCCGTTTAGGGATACGATTGGACCTAGGGTTAGGGTTATGTTGAGGGCTAGGGTTAGAGAGACGGTTAGGGTCACGATTGGACCTAGGGTTAGGGTTATGTTGAGGGCTAGGGTTAGAGATCCGGTTAGGGTCACGATTGGACCTAGGTTAGGGTTATGTTGAGGGCCAGGGTTAGAGATCCCGTTAGGGTTACGATTGGACCTACGGTTATGGTTATGTTGAGGGCTAGGGTTAGAGATCCGGTTACGGTTACAATTGGACCTAGGGTTAGGGTTATGTTGAGGGCTAGGGTTAGAGATCCGGTTAGGGTTACGATTGGACCTAGGGTTAGGGTTATGTTGAGGGCTAGGGTTAGAGATCCGTTTAGGGTTACGATTGGACCTAGGGTTAAGGTTATATTGAGGGCTAGGGTTAGAGATCCGGTTAGGGTTACGGTTGGACCTAGGGTTAGCGTTATGTTGAGGGCTAGGGTTAGAGATCCGTTTAGGGTTACGATTGGACCTAGGGTTAGGGTTATGTTGAGGGCTAGGGTTAGAGATCCGTTTAGTGTTACGATTGGACCTAGGGTTAGGGTTATGTTGAGGGCTAGGGTTAGAGAGACGGTTAGGGTCACGATTGGACCTAGGGTTAGGGTTATGTTGAGGGCTACGGTTAGAGATCCGGTTAGGGTCACGATTGGACCTAGGTTAGGGTTATGTTGAGGGCCAGGGTTAGAGATCCGGTTAGGGTTACGATTGGACCTACGGTTATGGTTATGTTGAGGGCTAGGGTTAGAGATCCGGTTACGGTTACGATTGCACCTAGGGTTAGGGTTAAGTTGAGGGCTAGGGTTAGAGGTCCGGTTAGGGTTAAGATTGGACCTAGCGTTAGGGTTATGTTGAGGGCTAGGGTTAGAGATCCGGGTAGGGTTACGATTGGACCTAGGGTTAGGGTTATGTTGAGGGCTAGGGTTAGAGATCCGGTTAGGGTTACGATTGCACCTAGGGTTAGGGTTATGTTGAGGGCTAGGGTTAGAGATCCGGGTAGGGTTACGATTGCACCTAGGGTTAGGGTTATGTTGAAGGCTAGGGTTAGAGAACCGGTTAGGGTTACGATTGGACCTAGGGTTAGGGTGATGTTGAGGGCTAGGGTTAGAGATCCTGTTAGGGTTACGATTGGACCTAGGGTTAGGGTTATGATGAGGGCTAGGGTTAGAGAGACGGTTAGGGTTCCGATAGGACCTACGGTAGGGTTATGTTGAGTGCTAGGGTTAGAGGGACGGTTAGGGTCACGATTGGACCTAGGGTTAGAGTGATGTTGAGGGCTAGGGTTAGAGATCCGGTTAGGGTCACGATTGGACCTAGGGTTAGGGTTATGTTGAGGGCTAGGGTTAGAGATCCGGGTAGGGTTACGATTGCACCTAGGGTTAGGGTTATGTTGACGGCTAGGGTTAGAGATCCGGTTAGGGTCACAATTGGACCTAGGGTTAGGGTTATGTTGAGGGCTAGGGTTAGAGATACGGTTAGGATCATGATTGGACCTAGGGTTAGGGTTATGTTGAGGGCTAGGGTTAGAGATCCGGTTAGGGTCACGATTGGACCTTGGGTTAGGGTTATGTTGAGGGCTAGGGTTAGAGATCCAGTTAGGGTCACGATTGGACCTAGGGTTAGGGTTATGTTGAGGGCTAGGGTTAGAGATCCGGTTAGGGTCACGTTTCGACCTAGGGTTAGGGTTATGTTGACGGCTAGGGTTAGAGATCCGGTTAGGGTTACGATTGGACATAGGGTTAGGGTGATGTTGAGGGCTAGGGTTAGAGATCCGTTTAGGGTTACGATTGGACCTAGGGTTAGGGTTATGATGAGGGCTAGGGTTAGAGATCCGGTTAGGGTTACGATTGCCCCTAGGGTTAGGGTTATGTTGAGGGCTAGGGTTAGAGTTCTGGTTAGGGTTACGATTGGACCTAGGGTTAGGGTTATGTTGAGGGCTAGGGTTAGAGATCCGGTTAGGGTTACGATTGGACCTAGGGTTAGGGTTATGTTGAGGGCTAGGGTTAGAGAGACGGTTAGGGTTACGATTCGACCTAGGGTTAGGGTTATGTTGAGGGCAGGGTTAGAGATCCGGTTAGGGTCACGATTGGACCTAGGGTTAGGGTTATGTTGAGGGCTAGGGTTAGAGATTCGGTTAGGGTTACGATTGGACCTAGGGTTAGGGTTATGCTGAGGGCTAGGGTTAGAGATCCGGTTAGGGTCACGATTGGACCTAGGGTTAGGGTTATGTTGAGGGCTAGGGTTAGAGAGACGGTTAGGGTTACGATTGGACCTAGGGTTAGGGTTATGTTGAGGGCTAGGGTTAGAGATCCGGTTAGGGTCACGATTGGACCTAGGTTAGGGTTATGTTGAGGGCCAGGGTTAGAGATCCCGTTAGGGTTACGATTGGACCTACGGTTATGGTTATGTTGAGGGCTAGAGTTAGAGATCCGGTTACGGTTACGATTGGACCTAGGGTTAGGGTTATGTTGAGGGCTAGGGTTAGAGATCCGGTTAGGGTTACGATTGGACCTAGGGTTAGGGTTATGTTGAGGGCTAGGGTTAGAGATCCGTTTAGGGTTACGATTGGACCTAGGGTTAAGGTTATATGGAGGGCTAGGGTTAGAGATCCGGTTAGGGTTACGGTTGGACCTAGGGTTAGCGTTATGTTGAGGGCTAGGGTTAGAGATCCGTTTAGGGTTACGATTGGACCTAGGGTTAGGGTTATGTTGAGGGCTAGGGTTAGAGATCCGTTTAGTGTTACGATTGGACCTAGGGTTAGGGTTATGTTGAGGGCTAGGGTTAGAGAGACGGTTAGGGTCACGATTGGACCTAGGGTTAGGGTTATGTTGAGGGCTACGGTTAGAGATCCGGTTAGGGTCACGATTGGACCTAGGTTAGGGTTATGTTGAGGGCCAGGGTTAGAGATCCGGTTAGGGTTACGATTGGACCTACGGTTATGGTTATGTTGAGGGCTAGGGTTAGAGATCCGGTTACGGTTACGATTGCACCTAGGGTTAGGGTTAAGTTGAGGGCTAGGGTTAGAGGTCCGGTTAGGGTTAAGATTGGACCTAGCGTTAGGGTTATGTTGAGGGCTAGGGTTAGAGATCCGGGTAGGGTTACGATTGGACCTAGGGTTAGGGTTATGTTGAGGGCTAGGGTTAGAGATCCGGTTAGGGTTACGATTGCACCTAGGGTTAGGGTTATGTTGAGGGCTAGGGTTAGAGATCCGGGTAGGGTTACGATTGCACCTAGGGTTAGGGTTATGTTGAAGGCTAGGGTTAGAGAACCGGTTAGGGTTACGATTGGACCTAGGGTTAGGGTGATGTTGAGGGCTAGGGTTAGAGATCCTGTTAGGGTTACGATTGGACCTAGGGTTAGGGTTATGATGAGGGCTAGGGTTAGAGAGACAGTTAGGGTTCGGATAGGACCTACGGTAGGGTTATGTTGAGGGCTAGGGTTAGAGGGACGGTTAGGGTCACGATTGGACCTAGGGTTAGGGTGATGTTGAGGGCTAGGGTTAGAGATCCGGTTAGGGTCACGATTGGACCTAGGGTTAGGGTTATGTTGAGGGCTAGGGTTAGAGATCCGGGTAGGGTTACGATTGCACCTAGGGTTAGGGTTATGTTGACGGCTAGGGTTAGAGATCCGGTTAGGGTCACAATTGGACCTAGGGTTAGGGTTATGTTGAGGGCTAGGGTTAGAGATACGGTTAGGATCATGATTGGACCTAGGGTTAGGGTTATGTTGAGGGCTAGGGTTAGAGATCCGGTTAGGGTCACGATTGGACCTTGGGTTAGGGTTATGTTGAGGGCTAGGGTTAGAGATCCAGTTAGGGTCACGATTGGACCTAGGGTTAGGGTTATGTTGAGGGCTAGGGTTAGAGATCCGGTTAGGGTCACGTTTCGACCTAGGGTTAGGGTTATGTTGACGGCTAGGGTTAGAGATCCGGTTAGGGTTACGATTGGACATAGGGTTAGGGTGATGTTGAGGGCTAGGGTTAGAGATCCGTTTAGGGTTACGATTGGACCTAGGGTTAGGGTTATGATGAGGGCTAGGGTTAGAGATCCGGTTAGGGTTACGATTGCCCCTAGGGTTAGGGTTATGTTGAGGGCTAGGGTTAGAGTTCTGGTTAGGGTTACGATTGGACCTAGGCTTAGGGTTATGTTGAGGGCTAGGGTTAGAGATCCGGTTAGGGTTACGATTGGACCTAGGGTTAGGGTTATGTTGAGGGCTAGGGTTACAGATCCGGTTAGGGTTACGATTGGACCTAGGGTTAGGGTTATGTTGAGGGCTAGGGTTAGAGAGACGGTTAGGGTTACGATTCGACCTAGGGTTAGGGTTATGTTGAGGGCAGGGTTAGAGATCCGGTTAGGGTCACGATTGGACCTAGGGTTAGGGTTATGTTGAGGGCTAGGGTTAGAGATTCGGTTAGGGTTACGATTGGACCTAGGGTTAGGGTTATGCTGAGGGCTAGGGTTAGAGATCCGGTTAGGGTCACGATTGGACCTAGGGTTAGGGTTATGTTGAGGGCTAGGGTTAGAGAGACGGTTAGGGTTACGATTGGACCTAGGGTTAGGGTTATGTTGAGGGCAGGGTTAGAGATCCGGTTAGGGTCACGATTGGACCTAGGGTTAGGGTTATGTTGAGGGCTAGGGTTAGAGATCCGGTTAGGGTTACCATTGGACCTAGGGTTAGGGTTATGTTGAGGGCTAGGGTTAGAGATCCGGTTAGGGTTACGATTGGACCTAGGGTTAGGGTTATGTTGAGGGCTAGGGTTAGAGAGACGGTTAGGGTTCCGATTGGACCTAGAGTTAGGGTTATGTTGAGGGCTAGGGTTAGAGATCCAGTTAGGGTCACGATTGGACCTAGGGTTAGCGTTATGTTGAGGGCTAGGGTTAGAGATCCGGTTAGGGTCACGTTCGGACCTAGGGTTAGGGTTATGTTGACGGCTAGGGTTAGAGATCCGGTTAGGGTTACGATAGGACCTAGGGTTAGGGTTATGTTGAGGGCTAGGGTTAGAGATCTGGTTAGGGTTACGATTGGACCTAGGGTTAGGGTTATGTTTAGGGCTAGGGTTAGAGAACCGGTTAGGGTTACGATTGGACCTAGGGTTAGGGTTATGTTGAGGGCTAGGGTTAGAGATCCCGTTAGGGTTACGATTGGACCTAGGGTTAGGGTTATGTTTAGGGCTAGGGTTAGAGAGACGGTTAGGGTTCCGATAGGACCTAGGGTTAGGGTTATGTTGACGGCTTGGGTTAGAGAGACGGTTAGGGTCACGATTGGACCTAGGGTTAGGGTGATGTTGAGGGCTAGGGTTAGAGGTCCGGTTAGGTTTACGATTGGACCTAGGTTAGGGTTATGTTGAGGGCCAGGGTTAGAGATCCCGTTAGGGTTACAATTGGACCTAGGGTTTGGGTTATGTTGAGGGCTAGGGTTAGAGATCCGGTTAGGGTTACGATTGCACCTAGGGTTAGGGTTATGTTGAGGGCTAGGGTTAGAGATCCGGTTAGGGTTACGATTGCACCTAGGGTTAGGGTGATGTTGAGGGCCAGGGTTAGAGATCCGGTTAGGGTCACGATTGGATCTAGGGTTACGGTTATGTTGAGGGCTAGGGTTAGAGAGACGGTTAGGGTCACGATTGGACCTAGGGTTAGGGTTATGTTGAGGGCTAGGATTAGAGAGACGGTTAGGGTTACGATTGGACCTAGGGTTAGGGTTATGTTGACGGCTAGGGTTAGAGATCCGTTTAGGGTTACGATTGGACCTAGGGTTAGGGTGATGTTGAGGGCTAGGGTTAGAGATCCGGTTAGGGTTACGATTGGACCTAGGGTTATGGTGATGATGGCTAGGGTTAGAGATCCGGTTAGGGTTACGGTTGGACCTAGGGTTAGGGTTATGTTGAGGGTTAGGGTTGGAGATCCGGTTAGGGTTACGATTGGACCTAGGGTTAGGGTTATGTTGAGGGCTAGGGTTAGAGATCCGGTTAGGGTTACGATTGCACCTAGGGTTAAGGTTATGTTGAGGGCTAGGGTTAGAGTTCCGGTTAGGGTTGCGATTGCACCTAGGGTTAGTGTTATGTTGAGGGTTAGGGTTAGAGATCCGGTTAGGCTTACGATTGGACCTAGGGTTAGGGTTATGTTGAGGGCTAGGGTTAGAGATCCGGTTAGGGTTACGATTGGACCTAGGGTTAGGGTTATGTTGAGGGCTAGGGTTAGAGATCCGGTTAGGGTTACGATTGGACCTAGGGTTAGGGTTATGTTGAGGGCTAGGGTTAGAGATCCGGTTAGGGTTAGATTGGACCTAGGGTTAGGGTTATGTTGAGGGCTAGGGTTAGAGAGACGGTTAGGGTTACGATTGGACCTAGGGTTAGGGTTATGTTGAGGGCACGGTTAGAGATCCGGTTAGGGTCACGATTGGACCTAGGGTTAGGGTTATGTTGAGGGCTAGGGTTAGAGATCCGGTTAGGGTTACCATTGTACCTAGGGTTAGGGTTATGTTGAGGGCTAGGGTTAGAGATCCGGTTAGGGTTACGATTGGACCTAGGGTTAGGATTATGTTGAGGGCTAGGGTTAGAGAGACGGTTAGGGTTCCGATTGGACCTAGAGTTAGGGTTATGTTGAGGGCTAGGGTTAGAGATCCAGTTAGGGTTACGATTGGACCTAGGGTTAGGGTTATGTTGAGGGCTAGGGTTAGAGATCCGGTTAAGGTTACCATTGGACCTAGGCTTAGGGTTATGTTGAAGGCTAGGGTTAGAGAACCGTTTAGGGTTACGATTGGACCTAGGGTTAGGGTTATGTTGAGGGCTAGGGTTAGAGATCCCGTTAGGGTTACTATTGGACCTAGGGTTAGGGTTATGTTGAGGGCTAGGGTTAGAGATCCGGTTAGGGTTACGATAGGACCTAGGGTTAGGGTTATGTTGAGGGCTAGGGTTAGAGAGACGGTTAGGGTCACGATTGGACCTAGGGTTAGGGTGATGTTGAGGGCTAGGGTTAGAGGTCCGGTTACGGTTACGATTGGACCTAGGTTAGGGTTATGTTGAGGGCCAGGGTTAGAGATCCCGTTAGGGTTACGATTGGACCTAGGGTTATGGTTATGTTGAGGGCTAGGGTTAGAGATCTGGATACGGGTACGATTGGACCTAGGGTTAGGGTTATGTTGAGGGCTAGGGTTAGAGATCCGGTTAGGGTTACGATTGCACCTAGGGTTAGGGTTATGTTGAGGGCTAGGGTTAGAGATCTGGTTAGGGTTACGATTGCACCTAGGGTTAGGGTTATGTTGAGGGCCAGGTTTAGAGATCCGGTTAGGGTCACGATTGGACCTAGGGTTAGGGTTATGTTGAGGGCTAGGGTTAGAGAGACGGTTAGGGTCACGATTGAACCTAGGGTTAGGGTTATGTTGAGGGCTAGGATTAGAGAGACGGTTAGGGTTACGATTGGACCTAGGGTTAGGGTTATGTTGAGGGCTAGGGTTAGAGATCCGGTTAGGGTTCCGATTGGACCTAGGGTTAGGGTTATGTTGAGGGCTAGGGTAAGAGATCCGGTTAGGGTCACCATTGGACCTAGGGTTAGGGTTATGTTGAGGGCTAGGGTTAGAGATCCGGTTAGGGTCACGTTTGGACCTAGGGTTAGGGTTATGTTGACGGCTAGGGTTAGAGATCCGGTTAGGGTTACGATTGGACCTAGGGTTAGGGTGATGTTGAGGGCTAGGGTTAGAGATCCGGTTAGGGTTACGATTGGACCTAGGGTTAGGGTGATGTTGATGGCTAGGGTTAGAGATCCGGTTAGGGTTACGATTGGACCTAGGGTTAGGGTTATGTTGAGGGCTAGGGTTAGAGATCCGGTTAGGGTTACGATTGGACCTAGGGTTAGCGTTATATTGAGGGCTACGTTTAGAGATACGGTTAGGGTTACGATTGCACCTAGGGTTAGGGTTATGTTGAGGGCTAGGGTTAGAGATCCGGTTAGGGTCACGATTGGACCTAGGGTTAGGGTTATGTGGACGGCTAGGGTAAGAGATCCGGTTAGGGTTACGATTGGACCTAGGGTTAGGGTGATGTTGAGGGCTAGGGTTAGAGATCCGGTTAGGGTTACGATTGGACCTAGGGTTATGGTGATGTTGATGGCTAGGGATAGAGATCCAGTTAGGGTTACGATTGGACCTAGGGTTAGGGGTATGTTGAGGGCTAGGTTTAGAGATCCGGTTAGGGTTACGATTGGACCTAGGGTTAGGGTTATGTTGAGGGCTAGGGTTAGAGATCCGGTTAGGGTTACGATTGGACCTAGGGTTAGGGTTATGTTGAGGGCTAGGGTTAGAGATCCGGTTAGGGTTAGATTGGACCTAGGGCTAGGGTTATGTTGAGGGCTAGGGTTAGAGAGACGGTTAGGGTTACGATTGGACCTAGGGTTAGGGTTATGTTGAGGGCACGGTTAGAGATCCGGTTGGGGTCACGATTGGACCTAGGGTTAGGGTTATGTTGAGGGCTAGGGTTAGAGATCCGGTTAGGGTTACGATTGGACCTAGGGTTAGGGTTATGTTGAGGGCAGGGTTAGAGATCCGGTTAGGGTCACGACTGGACCTAGGGTTAGGGTTATGTTGAGGGCTAGGGTTAGAGATCCGGTTAGGGTTACCATTGTACCTAGGGTTAGGGTTATGTTGAGGGCTAGGGTTAGAGATCCGGTTAGGGTTCCGATTGGACCTAGAGTTAGGGTTATGTTGAGGGCTAGGGTTAGAGATCCAGTTAGGGTTACGATTGGACCTAGGGTTAGGGTTATGTTGAGGGCTAGGGTTAGAGATCCGGTTAGGGTTACCATTGGACCTAGGCTTAGGGTTATGTTGAAGGCTAGGGTTAGAGAACCGTTTAGGGTTACGATTGGACCTAGGGTTAGGGTTATGTTGAGGGCTAGGGTTAGAGATCCCGTTAGGGTTACTATTGGACCTAGGGTTAGGGTTATGTTGAGGGCTAGGGTTAGAGATCCGGTTAGGGTTACGATAGGACCTAGGGTTAGGGTTATGTTGAGGGCTAGGGTTAGAGAGACGGTTAGGGTCACGATTGGACCTAGGGTTAGGGTGATGTTGAGGGCTAGGGTTAGAGGTCCGGTTACGGTTACGATTGGACCTAGGTTAGGGTTATGTTGAGGGCCAGGGTTAGAGATCCCGTTAGGGTTACGATTGGACCTAGGGTTATGGTTATGTTGAGGGCTAGGGTTAGAGATCTGGATACGGGTACGATTGGACCTAGGGTTAGGGTTATGTTGAGGGCTAGGGTTAGAGATCCGGTTAGGGTTACGATTGCACCTAGGGTTAGGGTTATGTTGAGGGCTAGGGTTAGAGATCTGGTTAGGGTTACGATTGCACCTAGGGTTAGGGTTATGTTGAGGGCCAGGTTTAGAGATCCGGTTAGGGTCACGATTGGACCTAGGGTTAGGGTTATGTTGAGGGCTAGGGTTAGAGAGACGGTTAGGGTCACGATTGGACCAAGGGTTAGGGTTATGTTGAGGGCTAGGATTAGAGAGACGGTTAGGGTTACGATTGGACCTAGGGTTAGGGTTATGTTGAGGGCTAGGGTTAGAGATCCGGTTAGGGTCACGATTGGACCTAGGGTTAGGGTTATTTTGAGGTCTAGGGTTTGAGATCCGGTTAGGGTCACGATTGGACCTTGGGTTAGGGTTATGTTGAGGGCTAGGGTTAGAGATCCGGTTAGGGTCACCATTGGACCTAGGGTTAGGGTTATGTTGAGGGCTAGGGTTAGAGATCCGGTTAGGGTCACGTTTGGACCTAGGGTTAGGGTTATGTTGACGGCTAGGGTTAGAGATCCGGTTAGGGTTACGATTGGACCTAGGGTTAGGGTGATGTTGAGGGCTAGGGTTAGAGATCCGGTTAGGGTTACGATTGGACCTAGGGTTAGGGTGATGTTGATGGCTAGGGTTAGAGATCCGGTTAGGGTTACGATTGGACCTAGGGTTAGGGTTATGTTGAGGGCTAGGGTTAGAGATCCGGTTAGGGTTACGATTGGACCTAGGGTTAGGGTTATATTGAGGGCTACGTTTAGAGATACGGTTAGGGTTACGATTGCACCTAGGGTTAGGGTTATGTTGAGGGCTAGGGTTAGAGATCCGGTTAGGGTTACGATTGGACCTAGGGTTAGGGTGATGTTGAGGGCTAGGGTTAGAGATCCGGTTAGGGTTACGATTGGACCTAGGGTTATGGTGATGTTGATGGCTAGGGATAGAGATCCAGTTAGGGTTACGATTGGACCTAGGGTTAGGGGTATGTTGAGGGCTAGGTTTAGAGATCCGGTTAGGGTTACGATTGGACCTAGGGTTAGGGTTATGTTGAGGGCTAGGGTAAGAGATCCGGTTAGGGTTACGATTGGACCTAGGGTTAGGGTTATGTTGAGGGCGAGGGTTAGAGATCCGGTTAGGGTTACGATTGGACCTAGGGTTAGGGTTATGTTGAGGGCTAGGGTTAGAGATCCGGTTAGGGTTACGATTGGACCTAGGGTTAGGGTTATGTTGAGGGCTAGGGTTAGAGAGACGGTTAGGGTTACGATTGGACCTAGGGTTAGGGTTATGTTGAGGGCAGGGTTAGAGATCCGGTTAGGGTCACGATTGGAGCTAGGGTTAGGGTTATGTTGACGGCTAGGGTTAGAGATCCGGTTAGGGTTACGATTGGCCCTAGGGTTAGGGTGATGTTGAGGTCTAGGGTTAGAGATCCGGTTAGGGTTACGATTGGACCTAGGTTAGGGTTATGTTGAGGGCTAGGGTTAGAGATAGGGTTAGGGTTCCGATTAGACCTAGGGTTAGGGTTATGTTGAGGGCTAGGGTTAGAGAGACAGTTAGGGTCACGATTGGACCTAGGTTTGGGTTATGTTGAGGGCTAGGGTTAGAGATCTCGTTAGGGTTACGATTGGACCTAGGGTTAGGGTTATGTTGAGGGCTAGGGTTAGAGATCCGGTTAGGGTTACGATTGGACCTAGGGTTAGGGTTATGTTGAGTGCTAGGGTTAGAGATCCGGTTAGGGTTACGATTGGACCTAGGGTTAGGGTTATGTTGAGGGCTAGGGTTAGAGATCCGGTTAGGGTTACGATTGGACCTAGGGTTAGGGTTATGTTGAGGGCTAGGGTTAGAGATCCGGTTAGGGTTACGATTGGACCTAGGGTTAGGGTTATGTTGAGGGCAGGGTTAGAGATCCGGTTAGGGTCACGATTGGACCTAGGGTTAGGGTTATGTTGAGGGCTAGGGTTAGAGATCCGGTTAGGGTTACGATTGGACCTAGGTTAGGGTTATGTTGAGGGCTAGGGTTAGAGAGAGGGTTAGGGTTCCGATTAGACCTAGGGTTAGGGTTATGTTGAGGGCTAGGGTTAGAGAGACAGTTACGGTCACGATTGGACCTAGGTTTGGGTTATGTTGAGGGCTAGGGTTAGAGATCTCGTTAGGGTTACGATTGGACCTAGGGTTAGGGTTATGTTGAGGGCTAGGGTTAGAGATCCGGTTAGGGTTACGATTGGACCTAGGGTTAGGGTTACGTTGAGGGCTAGGGTTAGAGATCCGGTTAGGGTTACGATTGGACCTCGGGTTAGGGTTATGTTGAGGGCTAGGGTTAGAGATCCGGTTAGGGTTACGATTGGACCTAGGGTTAGGGTTATGTTGAGGGCTAGGGTTCGAGAGACGGTTAGGGTTACGATTGGACCTAGGTTTAGGGTTATGTTGAGGGCAGGGTTAGAGATCCGGTTAGGGTCACGATTGGACCTAGGGTTAGGGTTATGTTGACGGCTAGGGTTAGAGATCCGTTTAGGGTTACGATTGGACCTAGGTTAGGGTTATGTTGAGGGCTAGGGTTAGAGAGAGTGTTAGGGTTCCGATTAGACCTAGGGTTAGGGTTATGTTGAGGGCTAGGGTTAGAGAGACAGTTAGGGTCACGATTGGACCTAGGTTTGGGTTATGTTGAGGGCTAGGGTTAGAGATCTCGTTAGGGTTACGATTGGATCTAGGGTTAGGGTTATGTTGAGGGCTAGGGTTAGAGGTCCGGTTACGGTTACGATTGGACCTAGGTTAGGGTTATGTTGAGGGCCAGGGTTAGAGATCCCGTTAGGGTTACGATTGGACCTAGGGTTATGGTTATGTTGAGGGCTAGGGTTCGAGATCTGGTTACGGGTACGATTGGACCTAGGGTTAGGGTTATGTTGAGGGCTAGGGTTAGAGATCCGGTTAGGGTTACGATTGCACCTAGGGTTAGGGTTATGTTGAGGGCTAGGGTTAGAGATCTGGTTAGGGTTACGATTGCACCTAGGGTTAGGGTTATGTTGAGGGCCAGGTTTAGAGATCCGGTTAGGGTCTCGATTGGACCTAGGGTTAGGGTTATGTTGAGGGCTAGGGTTAGAGATCCGGTTAGGGTCACGATTGGACCTAGGGTTAGGGTTATGTTGAGGGCTAGGATTAGAGAGACGGTTAGGGTTACGATTGGACCTAGGGTTAGGGTTATGTTGAGGGCTAGGGTTAGAGATCCGGTTAGGGTTCCGATTGGACCTAGGGTTAGGGTTATGTTGAGGGCTAGGGTTAGAGATCCGGTTAGGGTCACGATTGGACCTAGGGTTAGGGTTATTTTGAGGGCTAGGGTTTGGGATCCGGTTAGGGTCACGATTGGACCTTGGGTTAGGGTTATGTTGAGGGCTAGGGTTAGAGATCCGGTTAGGGTCACCATTGGACCTAGGGTTAGGGTTATGTTGAGGGCTAGGGTTAGAGATCCGGTTAGGGTCACGTTTGGACCTAGGGTTAGGGTTATGTTGACGGCTAGGGTTAGAGATCCGGTTAGGGTTACGATTGGACCTAGGGTTAGGGTGATGTTGAGGGCTAGAGTTAGAGATCCGGTTAGGGTTACGATTGGACCTAGGGTTAGGGTGATGTTGATGGCTAGGGTTAGAGATCCGGTTAGGGTTACGATTGGACCTAGGGTTAGGGTTATGTTGAGGGCTAGGGTTAGAGATCCGGTTAGGGTTACGATTGGACCTAGGGTTAGGGTTATATTGAGGGCTACGGTTAGAGATACGGTTAGGGTTACGATTGCACCTAGGGTTAGGGTTTTGTTGAGGGCTAGGGTTAGAGATCCGGTTAGGGTCACGATTGGACCTAGGGTTAGGGTTATGTTGACGGCTAGGGTAAGAGATCCGGTTAGGGTTACGATTGGACCTAGGGTTAGGGTGATGTTGAGGGCTAGGGTTAGAGATCCGGTTAGGGTTACGATTGGACCTAGGGTTATGGTGATGTTGATGGCTAGGGATAGAGTCCAGTTAGGGTTACGATTGGACCTAGGGTTAGGGGTATGTTGAGGGTTAGGGTTAGAGATCCGGTTAGGGTTACGATTTTACCTAGGGTTAGGGTTATGTTGAGGGCTAGGTTTAGAGATCCGGTTAGGGTTACGATTGGACCTAGGGTTAGGGTTATGTTGAGGGCTAGGGTTAGAGATCCGGTTAGGGTTACGATTGGACCTAGGGTTAGGGTTATGTTGAGGGCGAGGGTTAGAGATCCGGTTAGGGTTACGATTGGACCTAGGGTTAGGGTTATGTTGAGGGCTAGGGTTAGAGATCCGGTTAGGGTTACGATTGGACCTAGGGTTAGGGTTATGTTGAGTGCTAGGGTTAGAGAAACGGTTAGGGTTACGATTGGACCTAGGGTTAGGGTTATGTTGAGGGCAGGGTTAGAGATCCGGTTAGGGTCACGATTGGAGCTAGGGTTAGAGTTATGTTGACGGCTAGGGTTAGAGATCCGGTTAGGGTTACGATTGGCCCTAGGGTTAGGGTGATGTTGAGGTCTAGGGTTAGAGATCCGGTTAGGGTTACGATTGGACCTAGGTTAGGGTTATGTTGAGGGCTAGGGTTAGAGAGAGGGTTAGGGTTCCGATTAGACCTAGGGTTAGGGTTATGTTAAGGGCTAGGGTTAGAGAGACAGTTAGGGTCACGATTGGACCTAGGTTTGGGTTATGTTGAGGGCTAGGGTTAGAGATCTCGTTAGGGTTACGATTGGACCTAGGGTTAGGGTTATGTTGAGGGCTAGGGTTAGAGATCCGGTTAGGGTTACGATTGGACCTAGGGTTAGGGTTATGTTGAGTGCCAGGGTTAGAGATCCGGTTAGGGTTACGATTGGACCTAGGGTTAGGGTTATGTTGAGGGCTAGGGTTAGAGATCCGGTTAGGGTTACGATTGGACCTAGGGTTAGGGTTATGTTGAGGGCTAGGGTTCGAGAGACGGTTAGGGTTACGATTGGACCTAGGGTTAGGGTTATGTTGAGGGCAGGGTTAGAGATCCGGTTAGGGTCACGATTGGACCTAGGGTTAGGGTTATGTTGAGGGCTAGGGTTAGAGATCCGGTTAGGGTTACGATTGGACCTAGGTTAGGGTTATGTTGAGGGCTAGGGTTAGAGAGAGGGTTAGGGTTCCGATTAGACCTAGGGTTAGGGTTATGTTGAGGGCTAGGGTTAGAGAGACAGTTAGGGTCACGATTGGACCTAGGTTTGGGTTATGTTGAGGGCTATGGTTAGAGATCCGGTTAGGGTCTCGATTGCACCTTGGGTTAGGGTTATGTTGAGGGCTAGGGTTAGAGATCCGGTTAGGGTTACGATTGCACCTAGGGTTATGGTTATGTTGAGGGCTAGGGTTAGAGATCCGGGTAGGGTTACGATTGGACCTAGGGTTAGGGTTATGTTGAGGATTAGGGTTAGAGATCCGGTTACGGTTACGATTGGACCTAGGGTTAGTGTTACGTTGAGGGCTAGGTTTAGAGTTCCGGTTAGGGTTACGATTGGACCTAGGGTTAGGGTTATGTTGAGGGCTAGGGTTAGAGATCTGGTTAGGGTTACGATTGGACCTAGGGTTTGAGTTATGTTGAGGGCTAGGCTTAGAGATCCGGTTAGGGTTACGATTGCAACTAGGGTTAGGGTTATGTTGAGGGCTAGGGTTAGAGATACGATTAGGGTCACGATTGGACCTAGGGTTAGGGTTATGTTGAGGGCTAGGGTTAGAGAGACGGTTAGGGTCACGATTGGACCTAGGGTTTGGGTTATGTTGAGAACTAGGTTTAGAGATTCGGTTAGGGTTACGATTCGACCTAGGGTTATCGTTATGTTGAGGGCTAGGGTTAGAGATACGGTTAGGGTCATGATTGGACCTAGTGTTAGGGTTATGTTGAGGGCTAGGGTTAGAGATCCGGTTAGGGTCACGATTGGACCGAGGGTTAGGGTTATGTTGAGGGCTAGGTTTAGAGATCCGGTTAGGGTTACGATTGGACCTCGGGTTAGGGTTATGTTGAGGGCTAGGGTTAGAGATCCGGTTAGGGTTACGATTGGACCTAGCGTTAGGGTTATGTTGAGGGCTAGGGTTAGAGAGACGGTCAGGGTTACGATTGGACCTAGGGTTAACGTTATGTTGAGTGCTAGGGTTAGAGAGACGGTTAGGGTTACGATTGGACCTAGGGTTAGGGTTATGTTGAGGGCAGGGTTAGAGATCCGGTTAGGGTTACAAATGGACCTAGGGTTAGGGTTATTTTGAGGGCTAGGGTTTGGGATCCGGTTAGGGTCACGATTGGACCTTGGGTTAGGGTTATGTTGAGGGCTAGGGTTAGAGATCCGGTTAGGGTCACCATTGGACCTAGGGTTAGGGTTATGTTGAGGGCTAGGGTTAGAGATCCGGTTAGGGTCACGTTTGGACCTAGGGTTAGGGTTATGTTGACGGCTAGGGTTAGAGATCCGGTTAGGGTTACGATTGGACCTAGGGTTAGGGTGATGTTGAGGGCTAGAGTTAGAGATCCGGTTAGGGTTACGATTGGACCTAGGGTTAGGGTGATGTTGATGGCTAGGGTTAGAGATCCGGTTAGGGTTACGATTGGACCTAGGGTTAGGGTTATGTTGAGGGCTAGGGTTAGAGATCCGGTTAGGGTTACGATTGGACCTAGGGTTAGGGTTATATTGAGGGCTACGGTTAGAGATACGGTTAGGGTTACGATTGCACCTAGGGTTAGGGTTTTGTTGAGGGCTAGGGTTAGAGATCCGGTTAGGGTCACGATTGGACCTAGGGTTAGGGTTATGTTGACGGCTAGGGTAAGAGATCCGGTTAGGGTTACGATTGGACCTAGGGTTAGGGTGATGTTGAGGGCTAGGGTTAGAGATCCGGTTAGGGTTACGATTGGACCTAGGGTTATGGTGATGTTGATGGCTAGGGATAGAGTCCAGTTAGGGTTACGATTGGACCTAGGGTTAGGGGTATGTTGAGGGTTAGGGTTAGAGATCCGGTTAGGGTTACGATTTTACCTAGGGTTAGGGTTATGTTGAGGGCTAGGTTTAGAGATCCGGTTAGGGTTACGATTGGACCTAGGGTTAGGGTTATGTTGAGGGCTAGGGTTAGAGATCCGGTTAGGGTTACGATTGGACCTAGGGTTAGGGTTATGTTGAGGGCGAGGGTTAGAGATCCGGTTAGGGTTACGATTGGACCTAGGGTTAGGGTTATGTTGAGGGCTAGGGTTAGAGATCCGGTTAGGGTTACGATTGGACCTAGGGTTAGGGTTATGTTTAGTGCTAGGGTTAGAGAGACGGTTAGGGTTACGATTGGACTTAGGGTTAGGGTTAAGTTGAGGGCAGGGTTAGAGATCCGGTTAGGGTCACGATTGGAGCTAGGGTTAGGGTTATGTTGACGGCTAGGGTTAGAGATCCGGTTAGGGTTACGATTGGCCCTAGGGTTAGGGTGATGTTGAGGTCTAGGGTTAGAGATCCGGTTAGGGTTACGATTGGACCTAGGTTAGGGTTATGTTGAGGGCTAGGGTTAGAGAGAGGGTTAGGGTTCCGATTAGACCTAGGGTTAGGGTTATGTTAAGGGCTAGGGTTAGAGAGACAGTTAGGGTCACGATTGGACCTAGGTTTGGGTTATGTTGAGGCCTAGGGTTAGAGATCTCGTTAGGGTTACGATTGGACCTAGGGTTAGGGTTATGTTGAGGGCTAGGGTTAGAGATCCGGTTAGGGTTACGATTGGACCTAGGGTTAGGGTTATGTTGAGGGCCAGGTTTAGAGATCCGGTTAGGGTCTCGATTGGACCTAGGGTTAGGGTTATGTTGAGGGCTAGGGTTAGAGATCCGGTTAGGGTCACGATTGGACCTAGGGTTAGGGTTATGTTGAGGGCTAGGATTAGAGAGACGGTTAGGGTTACGATTGGACCTAGGGTTAGGGTTATGTTGAGGGCTAGGGTTAGAGATCCGGTTAGGGTTCCGATTGGACCTAGGGTTAGGGTTATGTTGAGGGCTAGGGTTAGAGATCCGGTTAGGGTCACGATTGGACCTAGGGTTAGGGTTATTTTGAGGGCTAGGGTTTGGGATCCGGTTAGGGTCACGATTGGACCTTGGGTTAGGGTTATGTTGAGGGCTAGGGTTAGAGATCCGGTTAGGGTCACCATTGGACCTAGGGTTAGGGTTATGTTGAGGGCTAGGGTTAGAGATCCGGTTAGGGTCACGTTTGGACCTAGGGTTAGGGTTATGTTGACGGCTAGGGTTAGAGATCCGGTTAGGGTTACGATTGGACCTAGGGTTAGGGTGATGTTGAGGGCTAGAGTTAGAGATCCGGTTAGGGTTACGATTGGACCTAGGGTTAGGGTGATGTTGATGGCTAGGGTTAGAGATCCGGTTAGGGTTACGATTGGACCTAGGGTTAGGGTTATGTTGAGGGCTAGGGTTAGAGATCCGGTTAGGGTTACGATTGGACCTAGGGTTAGGGTTATATTGAGGGCTACGGTTAGAGATACGGTTAGGGTTACGATTGCACCTAGGGTTAGGGTTTTGTTGAGGGCTAGGGTTAGAGATCCGGTTAGGGTCACGATTGGACCTAGGGTTAGGGTTATGTTGACGGCTAGGGTAAGAGATCCGGTTAGGGTTACGATTGGACCTAGGGTTAGGGTGATGTTGAGGGCTAGGGTTAGAGATCCGGTTAGGGTTACGATTGGACCTAGGGTTATGGTGATGTTGATGGCTAGGGATAGAGTCCAGTTAGGGTTACGATTGGACCTAGGGTTAGGGGTATGTTGAGGGTTAGGGTTAGAGATCCGGTTAGGGTTACGATTTTACCTAGGGTTAGGGTTATGTTGAGGGCTAGGTTTAGAGATCCGGTTAGGGTTACGATTGGACCTAGGGTTAGGGTTATGTTGAGGGCTAGGGTTAGAGATCCGGTTAGGGTTACGATTGGACCTAGGGTTAGGGTTATGTTGAGGGCGAGGGTTAGAGATCCGGTTAGGGTTACGATTGGACCTAGGGTTAGGGTTATGTTGAGGGCTAGGGTTAGAGATCCGGTTAGGGTTACGATTGGACCTAGGGTTAGGGTTATGTTGAGTGCTAGGGTTAGAGAAACGGTTAGGGTTACGATTGGACCTAGGGTTAGGGTTATGTTGAGGGCAGGGTTAGAGATCCGGTTAGGGTCACGATTGGAGCTAGGGTTAGAGTTATGTTGACGGCTAGGGTTAGAGATCCGGTTAGGGTTACGATTGGCCCTAGGGTTAGGGTGATGTTGAGGTCTAGGGTTAGAGATCCGGTTAGGGTTACGATTGGACCTAGGTTAGGGTTATGTTGAGGGCTAGGGTTAGAGAGAGGGTTAGGGTTCCGATTAGACCTAGGGTTAGGGTTATGTTAAGGGCTAGGGTTAGAGAGACAGTTAGGGTCACGATTGGACCTAGGTTTGGGTTATGTTGAGGGCTAGGGTTAGAGATCTCGTTAGGGTTACGATTGGACCTAGGGTTAGGGTTATGTTGAGGGCTAGGGTTAGAGATCCGGTTAGGGTTACGATTGGACCTAGGGTTAGGGTTATGTTGAGTGCCAGGGTTAGAGATCCGGTTAGGGTTACGATTGGACCTAGGGTTAGGGTTATGTTGAGGGCTAGGGTTAGAGATCCGGTTAGGGTTACGATTGGACCTAGGGTTAGGGTTATGTTGAGGGCTAGGGTTCGAGAGACGGTTAGGGTTACGATTGGACCTAGGGTTAGGGTTATGTTGAGGGCAGGGTTAGAGATCCGGTTAGGGTCACGATTGGACCTAGGGTTAGGGTTATGTTGAGGGCTAGGGTTAGAGATCCGGTTAGGGTTACGATTGGACCTAGGTTAGGGTTATGTTGAGGGCTAGGGTTAGAGAGAGGGTTAGGGTTCCGATTAGACCTAGGGTTAGGGTTATGTTGAGGGCTAGGGTTAGAGAGACAGTTAGGGTCACGATTGGACCTAGGTTTGGGTTATGTTGAGGGCTATGGTTAGAGATCCGGTTAGGGTCTCGATTGCACCTTGGGTTAGGGTTATGTTGAGGGCTAGGGTTAGAGATCCGGTTAGGGTTACGATTGCACCTAGGGTTATGGTTATGTTGAGGGCTAGGGTTAGAGATCCGGGTAGGGTTACGATTGGACCTAGGGTTAGGGTTATGTTGAGGATTAGGGTTAGAGATCCGGTTACGGTTACGATTGGACCTAGGGTTAGTGTTACGTTGAGGGCTAGGTTTAGAGTTCCGGTTAGGGTTACGATTGGACCTAGGGTTAGGGTTATGTTGAGGGCTAGGGTTAGAGATCTGGTTAGGGTTACGATTGGACCTAGGGTTTGAGTTATGTTGAGGGCTAGGCTTAGAGATCCGGTTAGGGTTACGATTGCAACTAGGGTTAGGGTTATGTTGAGGGCTAGGGTTAGAGATACGATTAGGGTCACGATTGGACCTAGGGTTAGGGTTATGTTGAGGGCTAGGGTTAGAGAGACGGTTAGGGTCACGATTGGACCTAGGGTTTGGGTTATGTTGAGAACTAGGTTTAGAGATTCGGTTAGGGTTACGATTCGACCTAGGGTTATCGTTATGTTGAGGGCTAGGGTTAGAGATACGGTTAGGGTCATGATTGGACCTAGTGTTAGGGTTATGTTGAGGGCTAGGGTTAGAGATCCGGTTAGGGTCACGATTGGACCGAGGGTTAGGGTTATGTTGAGGGCTAGGTTTAGAGATCCGGTTAGGGTTACGATTGGACCTCGGGTTAGGGTTATGTTGAGGGCTAGGGTTAGAGATCCGGTTAGGGTTACGATTGGACCTAGCGTTAGGGTTATGTTGAGGGCTAGGGTTAGAGAGACGGTCAGGGTTACGATTGGACCTAGGGTTAACGTTATGTTGAGTGCTAGGGTTAGAGAGACGGTTAGGGTTACGATTGGACCTAGGGTTAGGGTTATGTTGAGGGCAGGGTTAGAGATCCGGTTAGGGTTACAAATGGACCTAGGGTTAGGGTTATTTTGAGGGCTAGGGTTTGGGATCCGGTTAGGGTCACGATTGGACCTTGGGTTAGGGTTATGTTGAGGGCTAGGGTTAGAGATCCGGTTAGGGTCACCATTGGACCTAGGGTTAGGGTTATGTTGAGGGCTAGGGTTAGAGATCCGGTTAGGGTCACGTTTGGACCTAGGGTTAGGGTTATGTTGACGGCTAGGGTTAGAGATCCGGTTAGGGTTACGATTGGACCTAGGGTTAGGGTGATGTTGAGGGCTAGAGTTAGAGATCCGGTTAGGGTTACGATTGGACCTAGGGTTAGGGTGATGTTGATGGCTAGGGTTAGAGATCCGGTTAGGGTTACGATTGGACCTAGGGTTAGGGTTATGTTGAGGGCTAGGGTTAGAGATCCGGTTAGGGTTACGATTGGACCTAGGGTTAGGGTTATATTGAGGGCTACGGTTAGAGATACGGTTAGGGTTACGATTGCACCTAGGGTTAGGGTTTTGTTGAGGGCTAGGGTTAGAGATCCGGTTAGGGTCACGATTGGACCTAGGGTTAGGGTTATGTTGACGGCTAGGGTAAGAGATCCGGTTAGGGTTACGATTGGACCTAGGGTTAGGGTGATGTTGAGGGCTAGGGTTAGAGATCCGGTTAGGGTTACGATTGGACCTAGGGTTATGGTGATGTTGATGGCTAGGGATAGAGTCCAGTTAGGGTTACGATTGGACCTAGGGTTAGGGGTATGTTGAGGGTTAGGGTTAGAGATCCGGTTAGGGTTACGATTTTACCTAGGGTTAGGGTTATGTTGAGGGCTAGGTTTAGAGATCCGGTTAGGGTTACGATTGGACCTAGGGTTAGGGTTATGTTGAGGGCTAGGGTTAGAGATCCGGTTAGGGTTACGATTGGACCTAGGGTTAGGGTTATGTTGAGGGCGAGGGTTAGAGATCCGGTTAGGGTTACGATTGGACCTAGGGTTAGGGTTATGTTGAGGGCTAGGGTTAGAGATCCGGTTAGGGTTACGATTGGACCTAGGGTTAGGGTTATGTTTAGTGCTAGGGTTAGAGAGACGGTTAGGGTTACGATTGGACTTAGGGTTAGGGTTAAGTTGAGGGCAGGGTTAGAGATCCGGTTAGGGTCACGATTGGAGCTAGGGTTAGGGTTATGTTGACGGCTAGGGTTAGAGATCCGGTTAGGGTTACGATTGGCCCTAGGGTTAGGGTGATGTTGAGGTCTAGGGTTAGAGATCCGGTTAGGGTTACGATTGGACCTAGGTTAGGGTTATGTTGAGGGCTAGGGTTAGAGAGAGGGTTAGGGTTCCGATTAGACCTAGGGTTAGGGTTATGTTAAGGGCTAGGGTTAGAGAGACAGTTAGGGTCACGATTGGACCTAGGTTTGGGTTATGTTGAGGCCTAGGGTTAGAGATCTCGTTAGGGTTACGATTGGACCTAGGGTTAGGGTTATGTTGAGGGCTAGGGTTAGAGATCCGGTTAGGGTTACGATTGGACCTAGGGTTAGGGTTATGTTGAGGGCTAGGGTTCGAGAGACGGTTAGGGTTACGATTGGACATAGGGTTAGGGTTATGTTGAGGGCAGGGTTAGAGATCCGGTTAGGGTCACGATTGGACCTAGGGTTAGGGTTATGTTGAGGGCTAGGGTTAGAGATCCGGTTAGGGTTACGATTGGACCTAGGTTAGGGTTATGTTGAGGGCTAGGGTTAGAGATCCGGTTAGGGTTACGATTGGACCTAGGGTTAGGGTTATGTTGAGGGCGAGGGTTAGAGATCCGGTTAGGGTTACGATTGGACCTAGGGTTAGGGTTATGTTGAGGGCTAGGGTTAGAGATCCGGTTAGGGTTACGATTGGACCTAGGGTTAGGGTTATGTTTAGTGCTAGGGTTAGAGAGACGGTTAGGGTTACGATTGGACTTAGGGTTAGGGTTAAGTTGAGGGCAGGGTTAGAGATCCGGTTAGGGTCACGATTGGAGCTAGGGTTAGGGTTATGTTGACGGCTAGGGTTAGAGATCCGGTTAGGGTTACGATTGGCCCTAGGGTTAGGGTGATGTTGAGGTCTAGGGTTAGAGATCCGGTTAGGGTTACGATTGGACCTAGGTTAGGGTTATGTTGAGGGCTAGGGTTAGAGAGAGGGTTAGGGTTCCGATTAGACCTAGGGTTAGGGTTATGTTAAGGGCTAGGGTTAGAGAGACAGTTAGGGTCACGATTGGACCTAGGTTTGGGTTATGTTGAGGCCTAGGGTTAGAGATCTCGTTAGGGTTACGATTGGACCTAGGGTTAGGGTTATGTTGAGGGCTAGGGTTAGAGATCCGGTTAGGGTTACGATTGGACCTAGGGTTAGGGTTATGTTGAGGGCTAGGGTTCGAGAGACGGTTAGGGTTACGATTGGACATAGGGTTAGGGTTATGTTGAGGGCAGGGTTAGAGATCCGGTTAGGGTCACGATTGGACCTAGGGTTAGGGTTATGTTGAGGGCTAGGGTTAGAGATCCGGTTAGGGTTACGATTGGACCTAGGTTAGGGTTATGTTGAGGGCTAGCGTTAGAGAGAGGGTTAGGGTTCCGATTAGACCTAGGGTTAGGGTTATGTTGAGGGCTAGGGTTAGAGAGACAGTTAGGGTCACGATTGGACCTAGGTTTGGGTTATGTTGAGGGCTAGGGTTAGAGATCTCGTTAGGGTTACGATTGTACCTAGGGTTAGGGTTATGTTGAGGGCTAGGGTTAGAGATCCGGGTAGGGTTACGATTGAACCTAGGGTTAGGGTTATGTTGAGGGCTAGGGTTAGAGATACGGTTAGGGTCACGATTGGACCTAGGGTTAGGGTTATGTTGAGGGCTAGGGTTAGAGATACGGTTAGGGTCACGATTGGACCTAGGGTTAGGGTTATGTTGAGGGCTAGGGATAGAGATCCTTTTAGGGTCACGATTGTACCTTGGGTTAGGGTTATGTTGAGGGCTAGGGTTAGAGATCCGGTTAGGGTCACGATTGGACCTAGGGTTAGGGTTATGTTGAGGGCTAGGGTTAGAGATCCGGTTAAGGTCACGTTTGGACCTAGGGTTAAGGTTATGTTGAAGGCTAGGGTTAGAGATCCGGTTAGGGTTACGATTGGACCTAGGGTTAAGGTGATGTTGAGGGCTAGGGTTAGAGATCCGGGTACGGTTACGATTGGACCTAGGGTTAGGGTTATGTTGAGGGCTAGGGTTAGAGATCCGGTTACGGTTACGATTGTACCTAGGGTTAGGGTTATGTTGAGGGCTAGGGTTAGAGATCCCTTTAGAGTTACGATTGGACCTAGGGTTAGGGTTATATTGAGGGTAGGGTTAGAGATCCCGGTAGGGTTACGATTGGACCTAGGGTTAGGGTGATGTTGAGGGCTAGGGTTAGAGAGACGGTTAGGGTTCCGATTGGACCTAGGCTTAGGGTTATGTTGAGGGCTAGGGTTAGAGATCCGGGTAGGGTTACGATTGAACCTAGGGTTAGGGTTATGTTGAGGGCTAGGGTTAGAGATCCGGTTACGGTTACAATTGGACCTAGGGTTAGTGTTATGTTGAGGGCTAGGGTTAGAGATCTGGTTACGGTTCCGATTGCACCTAGGGTTAGGGTTATGTTGAGGGCTAGGGTTAGAGATCCGGTTAGAGTTACGATTGGACCTAGGGTTAGGGTTATGTTGAGGGTAGGGTTAGAGATCCCGGTAGGGTTACGATTGGACCTAGGGTTAGGGTTATGTTGAGGGCTAGGGTTAGAGATCCGGTTACAGTTACGATTGGACCTAGGGTTAGGGTTATGTTGAGGGCTAGGGTTAGAGATCCAGTTAGGGTCACGATTGGACCTAGGGTTAGGGTTATGTTGAGGGCTAGGGTTAGAGATACGGTTAGGGTCACGATTGGACCTAGGGTTAGGGTTATGTTGAGGGCTAGGGTTAGAGATACGGTTAGGGTCACGATTGGACCTAGGGTTAGGGTTATGTTGAGGGCTAGGGATAGAGATCCTTTTAGGGTCACGATTGTACCTTGGGTTAGGGTTATGTTGAGGGCTAGGGTTAGAGATCCGGTTAGGGTCACGATTGGACCTAGGGTTAGGGTTATGTTGAGGGCTAGGGTTAGAGATCCGGTTAAGGTCACGTTTGGACCTAGGGTTAAGGTTATGTTGAAGGCTAGGGTTAGAGATCCGGTTAGGGTTACGATTGGACCTAGGGTTAAGGTGATGTTGAGGGCTAGGGTTAGAGATCCGGGTACGGTTACGATTGGACCTAGGGTTAGGGTTATGTTGAGGGCTAGGGTTAGAGATCCGGTTACGGTTACGATTGTACCTAGGGTTAGGGTTATGTTGAGGGCTAGGGTTAGAGATCCCTTTAGAGTTACGATTGGACCTAGGGTTAGGGTTATATTGAGGGTAGGGTTAGAGATCCCGGTAGGGTTACGATTGGACCTAGGGTTAGGGTTATGTTGAGGGCTAGGGTTAGAGAACCGGTTACAGTGACGATTGTACCTAGGGTTAGGGTTATGTTGAGGGCTAGGGTTAGAGATCCAGTTAGGGTCACGATTGGACCTAGGGTTAGGGTTATGTTGACGGCTAGGGTTAGAGATAAGGTTAGGGTCACGATTGGACCTAGGGTTAGGGTTATGTTGAGGGCTAGGGTTAGAGATCCAGTTAGGGTCACGATTGGACCTAGGGTTAGGGTTATGTTGACGGCTAGGGTTAGAGATAAGGTTAGGGTCACGATTGGACCTAGGGTTAGGGTTATGTTGAGGGCTAGGGTTAGAGATCTGGTTAGGGTTACGATTGGACCTAGGGTTTGAGTTATGTTGAGGGCTAGGCTTAGAGATCCGGTTAGGGTTACGATTGCAACTAGGGTTAGGGTTATGTTGAGGGCTAGGGTTAGAGATACGATTAGGGTCACGATTGGACCTAGGGTTAGGGTTATGTTGAGGGCTAGGGTTAGAGAGACGGTTAGGGTCACGATTGGACCTACGGTTAGGGTTATGTTGAGGGCTAGGGTTAGAGATCCGGTTAGGGTCACGATTGGACCTAGGGTTAGGGTTATGTTGAGGGCTAGGGTTAGAGATCCGGTTAGGGTTACGATTGGACCTAGGGTTAGGGTTATGTTGAGGGCTAGGATTAGAGATCCGGGTAGGGTTACGATTGCACCTAGGGTTAGGGTTATGTTGAGGGCTAGCGTTAGAGATACGATTAGGGTCACGATTGGACCTAGGGTTAGGGTTATGTTGAGGGCTAGGGTTAGAGAGACGGTTAGGGTCACGATTGGACCTACGGTTAGGGTTATGTTGAGGGCTAGGGTTAGAGATCCGGTTAGGGTCACGATTGGACCTAGGGTTAGGGTTATGTTGAGGGCTAGGGTTAGAGATCCGGTTAGGGTTACGATTGGACCTAGGGTTAGGGTTATTTTGAGGGCTAGGTTTAGAGATCCGGTTAGGGTTACGATTGGACCTAGGGTTAGGGTTATGTTGAGGGCTAGGGTTAGAGATCCGGTTAGGGTTACGATTGGACCTAGCGTTAGGGTTATGTTGAGGGCTAGGGTTAGAGAGACGGTTAGGGTTACGATTGGACCTAGGGTTAGGGTTATGTGAGGGCAGGGTTAGAGATTCGGTTAGGGTCACGATTGGACCTAGGGTTAGGGTTATGTTGAGGGCTAGGGTTTGAGATCCGGTTAGGGTTACAATTGGACCTAGGGTTAGGGTTATGTTGAGGGCTAGGGTTAGAGATCCGGTTAGAGTTACGATTGGACCTAGGGTTAGGGTTATGTTGAGGGCTAGGCTTAGAGATCCGGTTAGGGTTACGATTGGACCTAGGGTTAGGGTGATGTTGAGGGCTAGGGTTAGAGAGACGGTTAGGGTTCCGATTGGACCTAGGCTTAGGGTTATGTTGAGGGCTAGGGTTAGAGATCCGGGTAGGGTTACGATTGAACCTAGGGTTAGGGTTATGTTGAGGGCTAGGGTTAGAGATCCGGTTACGGTTACAATTGGACCTAGGGTTTGTGTTATGTTGAGGGCTAGGGTTAGAGATCCGGTTACGGTTCCGATTGCACCTAGGGTTAGGGTTATGTTGAGGGCTAGGGTTAGAGATCCGGTTAGAGTTACGATTGGACCTAGGGTTAGGGTTATGTTGAGGGTAGGGTTAGAGATCCCGGTAGGGTTACGATTGGACCTAGGGTTAGGGTTATGTTGAGGGCTAGGGTTAGAGATCCGGTTACAGTTACGATTGGACCTAGGGTTAGGGTTATGTTGAGGGCTAGGGTTAGAGATCCAGTTAGGGTCACGATTGGACCTAGGGTTAGGGTTATGTTGAGGGCTAGGGTTAGAGATACGGTTAGGGTCACGATTGGACCTAGGGTTAGGGTTATGTTGAGGGCTAGGGTTAGAGATACGGTTAGGGTCACGATTGGACCTAGGGTTAGGGTTATGTTGAGGGCTAGGGTTAGAGATCCTTTTAGGGTCACGATTGTACCTTGGGTTAGGGTTATGTTGAGGGCTAGGGTTAGAGATCCGGTTAGGGTCACGATTGGACCTAGGGTTAGGGTTATGTTGAGGGCTAGGGTTAGAGATCCGGTTAAGGTCACGTTTGGACCTAGGGTTAAGGTTATGTTGAAGGCTAGGGTTAGAGATCCGGTTAGGGTTACGATTGGACCTAGGGTTAAGGTGATGTTGAGGGCTAGGGTTAGAGATCCGGGTACGGTTACGATTGGACCTAGGGTTAGGGTTATGTTGAGGGCTAGGGTTAGAGATCCGGTTACGGTTACGATTGTACCTAGGGTTAGGGTTATGTTGAGGGCTAGGGTTAGAGATCCCTTAGAGTTACGATTGGACCTAGGGTTAGGGTTATATTGAGGGTAGGGTTAGAGATCCCGGTAGGGTTACGATTGGACCTAGGGTTAGGGTTATGTTGAGGGCTAGGGTTAGAGAACCGGTTACAGTTACGATTGGACCTAGGGTTAGGGTTATGTTGAGGGCTAGGGTTAGAGATCCAGTTAGGGTCACGATTGGACCTAGGGTTAGGGTTATGTTGAGGGCTAGGGTTAGAGATACGGTTAGGGTCACGATTGGACCTAGGGTTAGGGTTATGTTGAGGGTTAGGGTTAGAGATCCGGTTAGGGTCACGATTGGACCTACGGTTAGGGTTATGTTGAGGGCTAGGGTTAGAGATCCGGTTAGGGTTACGATTGGACCTAGGGTTAGGGTTATGTTGAGGGCTAGGGTTAGAGAGACGGTTAGGGTTCCGATTGGACCTAGGGTTAGGGTTATGTTGAGGGCTAGGGTTAGAGATCCGGGTAGGGTTACGATTGAACCAGGGTTAGGGTTATGTTGAGGGCTAGGGTTAGAGATCCGGTTAGGGTTACGATTGGACCTAGGGTTAGGGTTTTGTTGAGGGCTAGGGTTAGAGATCCGGTTAGGGTTACGATTGGACCTAGGGTTAGGGATATGTTGAGGGCTAGGGTTAGAGATCCGGTTAGGGTCACGATTGAACATTGGGTTAGGGTTATGTTGAGGGCTAGGGTTAGAGATCCGGTTAGGGTCACGATTGGACCTAGGGTTAGGGTTATGTTGAGGGCTAGGGTTAGAGATCCGGTTAAGGTCACGTTCGGACCTAGGGTTAGGGTTATGTTGAGGGCTAGGGTTAGAGATCCGGTTAGGGTTACGATTGGACCTAGGGTTAGGGTTATGTTGAGGGCTAGGGTTAGAGATCCGGTTAGGGTTACGATTGGACCTAGGGTTAGGGTTATGTTGAGGGCTAGGGTTAGAGAGACGGTTAGGGTTCCGATTGGACCTAGGGTTAGGGTTATGTTGAGGGCTAGGGTTAGAGATCTGGGTAGGGTTACGATTGAACCTAGGGTTAGGGTTATGTTGAGGGCTAGGTTTAGAGATCCGGTTACGGTTACAATTGGACCTAAGGTTAGTGTTATGTTGAGAGCTAGGGTTAGAGATCCGGTTACGGTTACGATTGCACCTAGGGTTAGGGTTATGTTGAGGGCTAGGGTTAGAGATCCAGTTAGGGTCACGATTGGACCTAGGGTTAGGGTTATGTTGAGGGCTAGGGTTAGAGATACGGTTAGGGTCACGATTGGACCTAGGGTTAGGGTTATGTTGAGGGCTAGGGTTAGAGATCCGGTTAGGGTCACGATTGGAGCTAGGGTTAGGGTTATGTTGAGGGCTAGGGTTAGAGATCCGGTTAGGGTCACGATTGTACCTTGGGTTAGGGTTATGTTGAGGGCTAGGGTTAGAGATCCGGTTAGGGTCACGATTGGACCTAGGGTTAGGGTTATGTTGAGGGCTAGGGTTAGAGATCCGGTTAAGGTCACGTTTGGACCTAGGGTTAGGGTTATGTTGACGGCTAGGGTTAGAGATCCGGTTAGGGTTACGATTGGACCTAGGGTTAGGGTGATGTTGAGGGCTAGGGTTAGAGATCCGATTAGGGTCACGATTGCACCTTGGGTTAGGGTTATGTTGAGGGCTAGGGTTAGAGATCCGGTTAGGGTTACGATTGCACCTAGGGTTTGGGTTATGTTGAGAACTAGGTTTAGAGATTCGGTTAGGGTTACGATTCGACCTAGGGTTAGCGTTATGTTGAGGGCTAGGGTTAGAGATACGGTTAGGGTCACGATTGGACCTAGTGTTAGGGTTATGTTGAGGGCTAGGGTTAGAGATCCGGTTAGGGTCACGATTGGACCGAGGGTTAGGGTTATGTTGAGGGCTAGGTTTAGAGATCCGGTTAGGGTTACGATTGGACCTAGGGTTAGGGTTATGTTGAGGGCAGGGTTAGAGATCCGGTTAGGGTCACGATTGGACCTAGGGTTAGGGTTATGTTGAGGGCTAGGGTTAGAGATCCGGTTAGGGTTACAAATGGACCTAGGGTTAGGGTTATGTTGAGGGCTAGGGTTAGAGATCCGGTTAGGGTTACGATTGGACCTAGGGTTAGGGTTATGTTGAGGGCTAGGGTTAGAGATCCGGTTAGGGTTACGATTGGACCTAGGGTTAGGGTTATGTTGAGGGCTAGGGTTAGAGAGACGGTTAGGGTTCCGATTGGACCTAGGGTTAGGGTTATGTTGAGGGCTAGGGTTAGAGATCCGGGTAGGGTTACGATTGAACCTAGTGTTAGGGTTATGTTGAGGGCTAGGGTTAGAGATCCGGTTACGGTTACAATTGGACCTAGGGTTAGTGTTAAGTTGAGGGCTAGGGTTAGAGATCCGGTTAGGGTTACGATTGCACCTAGGATTAGGGTTATGTTGAGGGCTAGGGTTACAGATCCGGTTAGAGTTACGATTGGACCTAGGGTTAGGGTTATGTTGAGGGTAGGGTTAGAGATCCGGGTAGGGTTACGATTGGACCTAGGGTTAGGGTTATGTTGAGGGCTAGGGTTAGAGATCCGGTTACAGTTACGATTGGACCTAGGGTTAGGGTTATGTTGAGGGCTAGGGTTAGAGAGACGGTTAGGGTTCCGATTGGACCTAGGGTTAGGGTTATGTTGAGGGCTAGGGTTAGAGAGACGGTTAGGGTCACGATTGGACCTACGGTTAGGGTTATGTTGAGGGCTAGGGTTAGAGATCCGGTTAGGGTCACGATTGGACCTAGGGTTAGGGTTATGTTGAGGGCTAGGGTTAGAGATCCGGTTAGGGTTACGATTGGACCTAGGGTTAGGGTTATTTTGAGGGCTAGGTTTAGAGATCCGGTTAGGGTTACGATTGGACCTAGGGTTAGGGTTATGTTGAGGGCTAGGGTTAGAGATCCGGTTAGGGTTACGATTGGACCTAGCGTTAGGGTTATGTTGAGGGCTAGGGTTAGAGAGACAGTTAGGGTTACGATTGGACCTAGGGTTAGGGTTATGTGAGGGCAGGGTTAGAGATTCGGTTAGGGTCACGATTGGACCTAGGGTTAGGGTTATGTTGAGGGCTAGGGTTTGAGATCCGGTTAGGGTTACAATTGGACCTAGGGTTAGGGTTATGTTGAGGGCTAGGGTTAGAGATCCGGTTAGAGTTACGATTGGACCTAGGGTTAGGGTTATGTTGAGGGCTAGGGTTAGAGATCCGGTTAGGGTTACGATTGGACCTAGGGTTAGGGTGATGTTGAGGGCTAGGGTTAGAGAGACGGTTAGGGTTCCGATTGGACCTAGGCTTAGGGTTATGTTGAGGGCTAGGGTTAGAGATCCGGGTAGGGTTACGATTGAACCTAGGGTTAGGGTTATGTTGAGGGCTAGGGTTAGAGATCCGGTTACGGTTACAATTGGACCTAGGGTTAGTGTTATGTTGAGGGCTAGGGTTAGAGATCCGGTTACGGTTCCGATTGCACCTAGGGTTAGGGTTATGTTGAGGGCTAGGGTTAGAGATCCGGTTAGAGTTACGATTGGACCTAGGGTTAGGGTTATGTTGAGGGTAGGGTTAGAGATCCCGGTAGGGTTACGATTGGACCTAGGGTTAGGGTTATGTTGAGGGCTAGGGTTAGAGATCCGGTTACAGTTACGATTGGACCTAGGGTTAGGGTTATGTTGAGGGCTAGGGTTAGAGATCCAGTTAGGGTCACGATTGGACCTAGGGTTAGGGTTATGTTGAGGGCTAGGGTTAGAGATACGGTTAGGGTCACGATTGGACCTAGGGTTAGGGTTATGTTGAGGGCTAGGGTTAGAGATCCTTTTAGGGTCACGATTGTACCTTGGGTTAGGGTTATGTTGAGGGCTAGGGTTAGAGATCCGGTTAGGGTCACGATTGGACCTAGGGTTAGGGTTATGTTGAGGGCTAGGGTTAGAGATCCGGTTAAGGTCACGTTTGGACCTAGGGTTAAGGTTATGTTGAAGGCTAGGGTTAGAGATCCGGTTAGGGTTACGATTGGACCTAGGGTTAAGGTGATGTTGAGGGCTAGGGTTAGAGATCCGGTTAGGGTCACGATTGCACCTTGGGTTAGGGTTATGTTGAGGGCTAGGGTTAGAGATCCGGTTAAAGTCACGTTTGTACCTAGGGTTAGGGTTATGTTGACGGCTAGGGTTAGAGATCCGGTTAGGGTTACGATTGGACCTAGGGTTAGGGTTATGTTGAGGGCTAGGGTTAGAGATCCGGTTAGGGTCACGATTGTACCTTGGGTTAGGGTTATGTTGAGGGCTAGGGTTAGAGATCCGGTTAGGGTTACCATTGGACCTAGGGTTAGGGTTTAGTTGAGGGCTAGGGTTAGAGAGACGGTTAGGGTTCCGATTGGACCTAGGGTTAGGGTTATGTTGAGGGCTAGCGTTAGAGATACGATTAGGGTCACGATTGGACCTAGGGTTAGGGTTATGTTGAGGGCTAGGGTTAGAGAGACGGTTAGGGTCACGATTGGACCTACGGTTAGGGTTATGTTGAGGGCTAGGGTTAGAGATCCGGTTAGGGTCACGATTGGACCTAGGGTTAGGGTTATGTTGAGGGCTAGGGTTAGAGATCCGGTTAGGGTTACGATTGGACCTAGGGTTAGGGTTATGTTGAGGGCTAGGGTTAGAGATCCGGTTAGGGTTACGATTGGACCTAGCGTTAGGGTTATGTTGAGGGCTAGGGTTAGAGAGACGGTTAGGGTTACGATTGGACCTAGGGTTAGGGTTATGTGAGGGCAGGGTTAGAGATTCGGTTAGGGTCACGATTGGACCTAGGGTTAGGGTTATGTTGAGGGCTAGGGTTTGAGATCCGGTTAGGGTTACAATTGGACCTAGGGTTAGGGTTATGTTGAGGGCTAGGGTTAGAGATCCGGTTAGAGTTACGATTGGACCTAGGGTTAGGGTTATGTTGAGGGCTAGGGTTAGAGATCCGGTTAGGGTTACGATTGGACCTAGGGTTAGGGTGATGTTGAGGGTTAAGGTTAGAGAGACGGTTAGGGTTCCGATTGGACCTAGGCTTAGGGTTATGTTGAGGGCTAGGGTTAGAGATCCGGGTAGGGTTACGATTGAACCTAGGGTTAGGGTTATGTTGAGGGCTAGGGTTAGAGATCCGGTTACGGTTACAATTGGACCTAGGGTTAGTGTTATGTTGAGGGCTAGGGTTAGAGATCCGGTTACGGTTCCGATTGCACCTAGGGTTAGGGTTATGTTGAGGGCTAGGGTTAGAGATCCGGTTAGAGTTACGATTGGACCTAGGGTTAGTGTTATGTTGAGGGTAGGGTTAGAGATCCCGGTAGGGTTACGATTGGACCTAGGGTTAGGGTTATGTTGAGGGCTAGGGTTAGAGATCCGGTTACAGTTACGATTGGACCTAGGGTTAGGGTTATGTTGAGGGCTAGGGTTAGAGATCCAGTTAGGGTCACGATTGGACCTAGGGTTAGGGTTATGTTGAGGGCTAGGGTTAGAGATACGGTTAGGGTCACGATTGGACCTAGGGTTAGGGTTATGTTGAGGGCTAGGGTTAGAGATACGGTTAGGGTCACGATTGGACCTAGGGTTAGGGTTATGTTGAGGGCTAGGGTTAGAGATCCTTTTAGGGTCACGATTGTACCTTGGGTTAGGGTTATGTTGAGGGCTAGGGTTAGAGATCCGGTTAAGGTCACGTTTGGACCTAGGGTTAAGGTTATGTTGAAGGCTAGGGTTAGAGATCCGGTTAGGGTTACGATTGGACCTAGGGTTAAGGTGATGTTGAGGGCTAGGGTTAGAGATCCGGTTAGGGTCACGATTGCACCTTGGGTTAGGGTTATGTTGAGGGCTAGGGTTAGAGATCCGGTTAAAGTCACGTTTGGACCTAGGGTTAGGGTTATGTTGACGGCTAGGGTTAGAGATCCGGTTAGGGTTACGATTGGACCTAGGGTTAGGGTTATGTTGAGGGCTAGGGTTAGAGATCCGGTTAGGGTCACGATTGTACCTTGGGTTAGGGTTATGTTGAGGGCTAGGGTTAGAGATCCGGTTAGGGTTACCATTGGACCTAGGGTTAGGGTTATGTTGAGGGCTAGGGTTAGAGAGACGGTTAGGGTTCCGATTGGACCTAGGGTTAGGGTTATGTTGAGGGCTAGCGTTAGAGATACGATTAGGGTCACGATTGGACCTAGGGTTAGGGTTATGTTGAGGGCTAGGGTTAGAGAGACGGTTAGGGTCACGATTGGACCTACGGTTAGGGTTATGTTGAGGGCTAGGGTTAGAGATCCGGTTAGGGTCACGATTGGACCTAGGGTTAGGGTTATGTTGAGGGCTAGGGTTAGAGATCCGGTTAGGGTTACGATTGGACCTAGGGTTAGGGTTATGTTGAGGGCTAGGGTTAGAGATCCGGTTAGGGTTACGATTGGACCTAGCGTTAGGGTTATGTTGAGGGCTAGGGTTAGAGAGACGGTTAGGGTTACGATTGGACCTAGGGTTAGGGTTATGTGAGGGCAGGGTTAGAGATTCGGTTAGGGTCACGATTGGACCTAGGGTTAGGGTTATGTTGAGGGCTAGGGTTTGAGATCCGGTTAGGGTTACAATTGGACCTAGGGTTAGGGTTATGTTGAGGGCTAGGGTTAGAGATCCAGTTAGAGTTACGATTGGACCTAGGGTTAGGGTTATGTTGAGGGCTAGGGTTAGAGATCCGGTTAGGGTTACGATTGGACCTAGGGTTAGGGTGATGTTGAGGGTTAGGGTTAGAGAGACGGTTAGGGTTCCGATTGGACCTAGGCTTAGGGTTATGTTGAGGGCTAGGGTTAGAGATCCGGGTAGGGTTACGATTGAACCTAGGGTTAGGGTTATGTTGAGGGCTAGGGTTAGAGATCCGGTTACGGTTACAATTGGACCTAGGGTTAGTGTTATGTTGAGGGCTAGGGTTAGAGATCCGGTTACGGTTCCGATTGCACCTAGGGTTAGGATATGTTGAGGGCTAGGGTTAGAGATCCGGTTAGAGTTACGATTGGACCTAGGGTTAGTGTTATGTTGAGGGTAGGGTTAGAGATCCCGGTAGGGTTACGATTGGACCTAGGGTTAGGGTTATGTTGAGGGCTAGGGTTAGAGATCCGGTTACAGTTACGATTGGACCTAGGGTTAGGGTTATGTTGAGGGCTAGGGTTAGAGATCCAGTTAGGGTCACGATTGGACCTAGGGTTAGGGTTATGTTGAGGGCTAGGGTTAGAGATACGGTTAGGGTCACGATTGGACCTAGGGTTAGGGTTATGTTGAGGGCTAGGGTTAGAGATACGGTTAGGGTCACGATTGGACCTAGGGTTAGGGTTATGTTGAGGGCTAGGGTTAGAGATCCTTTTAGGGTCACGATTGTACCTTGGGTTAGGGTTATGTTGAGGGCTAGGGTTAGAGATCCGGTTAAGGTCACGTTTGGACCTAGGGTTAAGGTTATGTTGAAGGCTAGGGTTAGAGATCCGGTTAGGGTTACGATTGGACCTAGGGTTAGGGTTATGTTGAGGGCGAGGGTTAGAGATCCGGTTAGGGTCACGATTGGACCTAGGGTTAGGGTTATGTTGAGGGCTAGGGTTAGAGAGACGGTTAGGGATACGATTGGACCTAGGGTTAGGGTTATGTTGAGGGCTAGGGTTAGAGATCCGGTTAGGGTTACGATTGGACCTAGGGTTAGGGTTTTTTTGAGGGCTAGGGTTAGAGATCCGGTTAGGGTTACGATTGGACCTAGGTTTAGGGGTATGTTGAGGGCTAGGGTTAGAGATCCACTTAGGGTTACGATTGGACCTAGGGTTAGGGTTATGTTGAGGGCTAGGGTTAGAGAGACGGTTAGGGTTACGATTGGACCTAGGGTTAGGGTTATGTTGAGGGCAGGGTTAGAGATCCGGTTAGGGTCACGATTGGACCTAGGGTTAGGGTTATGTTGAGGGCTACGGTTAGAGATCCGGTTAGGGTTACAATTGGACCTAGGGTTAGGGTTATGTTGAGGGCTAGGGTTAGAGATCCGGTTAGGGTTACGATTGGACCTAGTGTTAGGGTTATGTTGAGGGCTCGGGTTAGAGATCCGGTTAGGGTTACGATTGGACCTAGGGTTAGGGTGATGTTGAGGGCTAGGGTTAGAGATCCGGTTAGGGTCACGATTGCACCTTGGGTTAGGGTTATGTTGAGGGCTAGGGTTAGAGATCCGGTTACGGTTACAATTGGACCTAGGGTTAGTGTTATGTTGAGGGCTAGGGTTAGAGATCCGGTTACGGTTACGATTGCACCTAGGGTTAGGGTTATGTTGAGGGCTAGGGTTAGAGATCCGGTTAGGGTCACGATTTTACCTTGGGTTAGGGTTATGTTGAGGGCTAGGGTTAGAGATCCGGTTAGGGTTACCATTGGACCTAGGGTTAGGGTTATGTTGAGGGCTAGGGTTAGAGATCCGGTTAAGGTCACGTTTGGACCTAGGGTTAGGGTTATGTTGACGGCTAGGGTTAGAGATCCGGTTAGGGTTACGATTGGACCTAGGGTTAGGGTGATGTTGAGGGCTAGGGTTAGAGATCCGGTTAGGGTCACGATTGCCCCTAGGGTTAGGGTTATGTTGAGAACTAGGTTTAGAGATTCGGTTAGGGTTACGATTGGACCTAGGGTTAGCGTTATGTTGAGGGCTAGGGTTAGAGATACGGTTAGGGTCACGATTGGACCTAGAGTTAGGGTTATGTTGAGGGCTAGGGTTAGAGATCCGGTTAGGGTCACGATTGTACCTTGGGTTAGGGTTATGTTGAGGGCTAGGGTTAGAGATCCGGTTAGGGTCACGATTGGACCTAGGGTTAGGGTTATGTTGAGGGCTAGGGTTAGAGATCCGGTTAAGGTCACGTTTGGACCTAGGGTTAGGGTTATGTTGACGGCTAGGGTTAGAGATCCGGTTCGGGTTACGATTGGACCTAGGGTTAGGGTTATGTTGAGGGCTAGGGTTAGAGATCCGGTTAGGGTCACGATTGTACCTTGGGTTACGGTTATGTTGAGGGCTAGGGTTAGAGATCCGGTTAGGGTTACCATTGGACCTAGGGTTAGGGTTATGTTGAGGGCTAAGTTTAGAGATCCGGTTAGGGTTACGATTGGACCTAGGGTTAGGGTTATGTTGAGGGCTAGGGTTAGAGATCCGGTTAGGGTTACGATTGGACCTAGGGTTAGGGTTATGTTGAGGGCGAGGGTTAGAGATCCGGTTAGGGTCACGATTGGACCTAGGGTTAGGGTTATGTTGAGGGCTAGGGTTAGAGAGCCGTTTAGGGATACGATTGGACCTAGGGTTAGGGTTATGTTGAGGGCTAGGGTTAGAGATCCGGTTAGGGTTACGATTGGACCTAGGGTTAGGGTTTTTTTGAGGGCTAGGGTTAGAGATCCGGTTAGGGTTACGATTGGACCTAGGTTTAGGGGTATGTTGAGGGCTAGGGTTAGAGATCCGGTTAGGGTTACGATTGGACCTAGGGTTAGGGTTATGTTGAGGGCTAGTGTTGAGAGATGGTTAGGGTTCAGATTGGACCTAGGGTTAGGGTTATTTTGAGGTCTAGGGTTAGAGAGACGGTTAGGGTCACGATTGGACCTACGGTTAGGGTGATGTTGAGGGCTAGGGTTAGAGATCCGGTTAGGGTCACGATTGGACCTAGGGTTAGGGTTATGTTGAGGGCTAGGGTTAGAGAGACGTTTAGGGTTACGATTGGACCTAGGGTTAGGGTTATGTTGAGGGCTAGGTTTAGATATCCGGTTACGGTTACGATTGGACCTAGGGTTAGGGTTATGTTGAGGGCTAGGGTTAGAGATCCGGTTAGGGTTACGATTGGACCTAGCGTTAGGGTTATGTTGAGAGCTAGGGTTAGAGAGACGGTTAGGGTTACGATTGGACCTAGGGTTAGGGTTATGTTGAGGGCTAGGGTTAGAGAGACGGTTACGGTTACGATTGGACCTAGGGTTATTGTTATGTTGAGGGCAGGGTTAGAGATCCGGTTAGGGTCACGATTGGACCTAGGGTTAGGGTTATGTTGAGGGCTAGGGTTAGAGATCCGGTTAGGGTTACGATTGGACCTAGGGTTAAGGTGATGTTGAGGGCTAGGGTTAGAGATCCGGTTAGGGTCACGATTGCACCTTGGGTTAGGGTTATGTTGAGGGCTAGGGTTAGAGATCCGGTTAAAGTCACGTTTGGACCTAGGGTTAGGGTTATGTTGACGGCTAGGGTTAGAGATCCGGTTAGGGTTACGATTGGACCTAGGGTTAGGGTTATGTTGAGGGCTAGGGTTAGAGATCCGGTTAGGGTCACAATTGTACCTTGGGTTAGGGTTATGTTGAGGGCTAGGGTTAGAGTTCCGGTTAGGGTTACCATTGGACCTAGGGTTAGGGTTATGTTGAGGGCTCGGGTTAGAGATCCGGTTAGGGTTACGATTGGACCTAGGGTTAGGGTGATGTTGAGGGCTAGGGTTAGAGATCCGGTTAAGGTCACGTTTGGACCTAGGGTTAGGGTTATGTTGACGGCTAGGGTTAGAGATCCGGTTAGGGTTACGATTGGACCTAGGGTTAGGGTGATGTTGAGGGCTAGGGTTAGAGATCCGGTTAGGGTCACGATTGCCCCTAGGGTTAGGGTTATGTTGAGAACTAGGTTTAGAGATTCGGTTAGGGTTACGATTGGACCTAGGGTTAGCGTTATGTTGAGGGCTTGGGTTAGAGATACGGTTAGGGTCACGATTGGACCTAGGGTTAGGGTTATGTTGAGGGCTAGAGTTAGAGATCCGGTTAGGGTCACGATTGTACCTTGGGTTAGGGTTATGTTGAGGGCTAGGGTTAGAGATCCGGTTAGGGTCACGATTGGACCTAGGGTTAGGGTTATGTTGAGGGCTAGGGTTAGAGATCCGGTTAAGGTCACGTTTGGACCTAGGGTTAGGGTTATGTTGACGGCTAGGGTTAGAGATCCGGTTCGGGTTACGATTGGACCTAGGGTTAGGGTTATGTTGAGGGCTAGGGTTAGAGATCCGGTTAGGGTCACGACTGTACCTTGTGTTAGGGTTATGTTGAGGGCTAGGGTTAGAGATCCGGTTAGGGTTACCATTGGACCTAGGGTTAGGGTTATGTTGAGGGCTAGGGTTAGAGATCCGGTTAGGGTTACGATTGGACCTAGGGTTAGGGTTATGTTGAGGGCTAGGGTTAGAGATCCGGTTAGGGTTACAATTGGACCTAGGGTTAGGGTTATGTTGAGGGCGAGGGTTAGAGATCCGGTTAGGGTCACGATTGGACCTAGGGTTAGGGTTATGTTGAGGGCTAGGGTTAGAGAGACGGTTAGGGATACGATTGGACCTAGGGTTAGGGTTATGTTGAGGGCTAGGGTTAGAGATCCGGTTAGGGTTACGATTGAACCTAGGGTTAGGGTTTTTTTGAGGGCTAGGGTTAGAGATCCGGTTAGGGTTACGATTGGACCTAGGTTTAGGGGTATGTTGAGGGCTAGGGTTAGAGATCCGGTTAGGGTTACGATTGGACCTAGGGTTAGGGTTATGTTGAGGGTTAGTGTTGAGAGACGGTTAGGGTTCAGATTGGACCTAGGGTTAGGGTTATGTTGAGGTCTAGGGTTAGAGAGACGTTTAGGGTCACGATTGGACCTACGGTTAGGGTGATGTTGAGGGCTAGGGTTAGAGATCCGGTTAGGGTCACGATTGGACCCAGCGTTAGGGTTATGTTGAGGGCTAGGGTTAGAGAGACGGTTAGGGTTACGATTGGACCTAGGGTTAGGGTTATGTTGAGGGCTAGGGTTAGAGAGACGGTTAGGGTTACGATTGGACCTAGGGTTAGGGTTATGTTGAGGGCAGGGTTAGAGATCCGGTTAGGGTTACGATTGCACCTAGGGTTAGGGTTATGTTCAGAACTAGGTTTAGAGATTCGGTTAGGGTTACGATTGGACCTAGGGTTAGCGTTATATTGAGCGCTAGGGATAGAGATCCGGTTAGGGTCACGATTGGACCTAGGGTTAGGGTTATGTTGAGGGCTAGGGTTAGAAATCCGGTTAGGGTCACGATTGTACCTTGGGTTAGGGTTATATTGAGGGCTAGGGTTAGAGTTCCGGTTAGGGTTACCATTGGACCTAGGGTTAGGGTTATGTTGAGGGCAGGGTTAGAGATCCGGTTAGGGTCACGATTGGACCTAGGGTTAGGGTTATGTTGAGGGCTATGTTTAGAGATCCTTTTAGGGTCAAGATTGTACCTTGGGTTAGGGTTATGTTGAGGGCTAGGGTTAGAGATCCGGTTAGGGACACGATTGGACCTAGGGTTAGGGTTATGTTGAGGGCTAGGGTTAGAGATCCGGTTAAGGTCACGTTTGGACCTAGGGTTAAGGTTATGTTGACGGCTAGGGTTAGAGATCCGGTTAGGGTTACGATTGGACCTAGGGTTAGGGTTATGTTGAGGGCTAGGGTTAGAGATCCGGTTAGGGTCACGATTGTACCTTGGGTTAGGGTTATGTTGAGGGCTAGGGTTAGAGATCCGGTTAGGGTTACCATTGGACCTAGGGTTAGGGTTATGTTGAGGGCTAGGGTTAGAGATCCGGTTAAGGTCACGTTTGGACCTAGGGTTAGGGTTATGTTGACGGCTAGGGTTAGAGATCCGGTTAGGGTTACGATTGGACCTAGGGTTAGGGTGATGTTGAGGGCTAGGGTTAGAGATCCGGTTAGGGTCACGATTGCCCCTAGGGTTAGGGTTATGTTGAGAACTAGGTTTAGAGATTCGGTTAGGGTTACGATTGGACCTAGGGTTAGCGTTATGTTGAGGGCTAGGGTTAGAGATACGGTTAGGGTCACGATTGGACCTAGGGTTAGGGTTATGTTGAGGGCTAGGGTTAGAGATCCGGTTAGGGTCACGATTGTACCTTGGGTTAGGGTTATGTTGAGGGCTAGGGTTAGAGATCCGGTTAGGGTCACGATTGGACCTAGGGTTAGGGTTATGTTGAGGGCTAGGGTTAGAGATCCGGTTAAGGTCACGTTTGGACCTAGGGTTAGGGTTATGTTGACGGCTAGGGTTAGAGATCCGGTTCGGGTTACGATTGGACCTAGGGTTAGGGTTATGTTGAGGGCTAGGGTTAGAGATCCGGTTAGGGTCACGACTGTACCTTGGGTTAGGGTTATGTTGAGGGCTAGGGTTAGAGATCCGGTTAGGGTTACCATTGGACCTAGGGTTAGGGTTATGTTGAGGGCTAGGGTTAGAGATCCGGTTAGGGTTACGATTGGACCTAGGGTTAGGGTTATGTTGAGGGCTAGGGTTAGAGATCCGGTTAGGGTTACGATTGGACGTAGGGTTAGGGTTATGTTGAGGGCGAGGGTTAGAGATCCGTTTAGGGTCACGATTGGACCTAGGGTTGGGGTTATGTTGAGGGCTAGGGTTAGAGAGACGGTTAGGGATACGATTGGACCTAGGGTTAGGGTTATGTTGAGGGCTAGGGTTAGAGATCCGGTTAGGGTTACGATTGGACCTAGGGTTAGGGTTTTTTTGAGGGCTAGGGTTAGAGATCCGGTTAGGGTTACGATTGGACCTAGGTTTAGGGGTATGTTGACGGCTAGGGTTAGAGATCCGGTTAGGGTTACGATTGGACCTAGGGTTAGGGTTATGTTGAGGGCTAGTGTTGAGAGACGGTTAGGGTTCAGATTGGACCTAGGGTTAGGGTTATGTTGAGGTCTAGGGTTAGAGAGACGGTTAGGGTCACGATTGGACCTACGGTTAGGGTGATGTTGAGGGCTAGGGTTAGAGATCCGTTTAGGGTCACGATTGGACCTAGGGTTAGGGTTATGTTGAGGGCTAGGGTTAGAGAGACGTTTAGGGTTACGATTGGACCTAGGGTTAGGGTTATGTTGAGGGCTAGGTTTAGATATCCGGTTACGGTTACGATTGGACCTAGGGTTAGGGTTATGTTGAGGGCTAGGGTTAGAGATCCGGTTAGGGTTACCATTGGACCTAGGGTTAGGGTTATGTTGAGGGCTAGGGTTAGAGATACGGTTAGGGTTACGATTGCACCTAGGGTTATGGTTATGTTGAGGGCTAGGGTTAGAGATCTGGGTAGGGTTACGATTGCACCTAGGGTTAGGGTTATGTTGAGGGCTAGGGTTAGAGATCCGGTTAGGGTCACGATTGGACCTAGGGTTAGGGTTATGTAGAGGGCTAGGCTTAGAGATCCGGTTAGGGTCACGATTGGACCTTGGGTTAGGGTTATGTTGAGGGCTAGGGTTAGAGATCCACTTAGGGTCACGATTGGACCTATGGTTAGGGTTATGTTGACGGCTAGGGTTAGAGATCCGGTTAGGGTCACGTTTGGACCTAGGGTTAGGGTTATGTTGACGGCTAGGGTTAGAGATCCGGTTAGGGTTACGATTGAACCTAGGGTTAGGGTGATGTTGAGGGCTTGGGTTAGAGATCCGGTTAGGGTTACGATTAGACCTAGAGTTATGGTGATGTTGATGGCTAGGGTTAGAGATCCGGTTAGGGTTACGATTGGACCTAGGGTTAGGGTTATATTGAGGGCTAGGGTTAGAGATCCGGTTAGGGTCACGATTGTACCTTGGGTTAGGGTTATATTGAGGGCTAGGGTTAGAGATCCGGTTAGGGTTACCATTGGACCTAGGGTTAGGGTTATGTTGAGGGCTAGGGTTAGAGAGACGGTTAGGGTTCCGATTGCACCTAGGGTTAGGGTTATGTTGAGGGCTAATGTTAGAGATCCGGGTAGGGTTACGATTGCACCTAGGGTTAGGGTTATGTTGACGGCTAGGTTTAGAGACCCGGTTAGGGTCACGATTGGACCTAGGGTTAGGGTTATGTTGAGGGCTAGGTTTAGAGATCCGGTTAGGGTCACGATTGCACCTTGGGTTAGGGTTATGTTGAGGGCTAGGGTTAGAGATACGGTTAGGGTTACCATTGGACCTAGGGTTAGGGTTATGTTGAGGGCTAGGGTTAGAGAGACGGTTAGGGTTCCGATTGCACCTAGGGTTAGGGTTATGTTGAGGGCTAATGTTAGAGATCCGGGTAGGGTTACGATTGCACCTAGGGTTAGGGTTATGTTGACGGCTATGTTTAGAGACCCGGTTAGGGTCACGATTGGACCTAGGGTTAGGGTTATGTTGAGGGCTAGGTTTAGAGATCCGGTTAGGGTCACGATTGCACCTTGGGTTAGGGTTATGTTGAGGGCTAGGGTTAGAGATCCACTTAGGGTCACAATTGGACCTATGGTTAGGGTTATGTTGAGGGCTAGGGTTAGAGATCCGGTTAGGGTCACGTTTGGACCTAGGGTTAGGGTTATGTTGACGGCTAGGGTTAGAGATCCGGTTAGGGTTACGATTGAACCTAGGGTTAGGGTGATGTTGAGGGCTAGGGTTAGAGATCCGGTTAGGGTTACGATTAGACCTAGAGTTATGGTGATGTTGATGGCTAGGGTTAGAGATCCGGTTAGGGTTACGATTGGACCTAGGGTTAGGGTTATGTTGAGGGCTAGGGTTAGAGATCTGGTTAGGGTTACAATTGGACCTAGGGTTAAGGTTATGTTGAGGGCTAGGGTTAGAGATCCGGTTAGGGTTACGATTGGACCTAGGGTTAGGGTTATGTTGAGGGCTAGGGTTAGAGATCCGTTTAGGGTTACGATTGGACCTAGGGTTAGGGTTATGTTGAGGGCTAGGGTTAGAGAGACGGTTAGGGTCACAATTGGACCTAGGGTTAGGGTTTTTTTGAGGGCTAGGGTTAGAGATCCGGTTAGGGTTACGATTGGACCTAGGTTTAGGGGTATGTTGAGGGCTAGGGTTAGAGATCCGGTTAGGGTTACGATTGGACCTAGGGTTAGGGTTATGTTGAGGGCTAGTGTTGAGAGACAGTTCGGGTTCATATTGGACCTAGGGTTAGGGTTATGTTGAGGTCTAGGGTTAGAGAGAGGGTTAGGGTCACGATTGGACCTACGGTTAGGGTGATGTTGAGGGCTAGGGTTAGAGATCCGGTTAGGGTCACGATAGGACCTAGGTTTAGGGGTATGTTGAGGGCTAGGGTTAGAGAGACGTTTAGGGTTACGATTGGACCTAGGGTTCGGGTTATGTTGAGGGCTAGGTTTAGATATCCGGTTACGGTTACGATTGGACCTAGGGTTAGGGTTATGTTGGGGGCTAGGGTTAGAGAGACGGTTAGGGTTACGATTGGACCTAGGGTTAGGGTTATGTTGAGGGCTAGGGTTAGAGATCCGGTTAGGGTTACGATTGCACCTAGGGTTAGGGTTATGTTGAGGGCAGGGTTAGAGATCCGGGTAGGGTTACGATTGCACCTAGGGTTAGGGTTATGTTGACGGCTAGGGTAGAGATCCGGTTAGGGTCACGATTGGACCTAGGGTTAGGGTTATGTTGAGGGCTAGGGTTAGAGAGACCGTTAGGGTCACGATTGTACCTTGGGTTAGGGTTATGTTGAGGGCTAGGGTCAGAGATCCGGTTAGGGTCACGATTGTACCTTGGGTTAGGGTTATGTTGAGGGCTAGGGTTAGAGATCCGGTTAGGGTTACCATTGGACCTAGGGTTAGGGTTATGTTGAGGGCTAGGGTTAGAGATCCAGTTAGGGTTACGATTGGACCTAGGGTTAGGGTTATGTTGAGGGCTAGGGTTAGAGATCCGGTTAGGGTTAAGATTGGACCTAGTGTTAGGGTTATGTTGAGGGTAAGGGTTAGAGATCCGGGTAGAGTTACGATTGGACCTAGGGTTAGGGTTATGTTGAGGGCTAGGGTTAGAGATCCGGGTACGGTTACGATTGGACCTAGGGTTAGGGTTATGTTGAGGGCTAGGTTTAGAGATCCGGTTAGGGTTACGATTGGACCTAGGGTTAGGGTTATGTTGAGGGCTAGTGTTAGAGATCCGGTTAGGGTTCCGATTGGACCTAGGGTTAGGGTTATGTTGAGGGCTAGGGTTAGAGATCCGGTTAGGGTCACGATTGCACCTTGGGTTAGGGTTATGTTGAGGGCTAGGGTTAGAGATCCGGTTAGGGTTACGATTGCACCTAGGGTTATGGTTATGTTGAGGGCTAGGGTTAGAGATCTGGGTAGGGTTACGATTGCACCTAGGGTTAGGGTTATGTTGAGGGCTAGGGTTAGAGATCCGGTTAGGGTCACGATTGGACCTAGGGTTAGGGTTATGTTGAGGGCTAGGGTTAGAGATCCGGTTAGGGTCACGATTGGACCTTGGGTTAGGGTTATGTTGAGGGCTAGGGTTAGAGATCCAGTTAGGGTCACGATTGGACCTAGGTTTAGGGTTATGTTGAGGGCTAGGGTTAGAGATCTGGTTAGGGTCACGTTTGGACCTAGGGTTAGGGTTATGTTGACGGCTAGGGTTAGAGATCCGGTTAGGGTTACGATTGGACCTAGGGTTAGGGTGATGTTGAGGGCTAGGGTTAGAGATCCGGTTAGGGTTACGATTGGACCTAGGGTTAGGGTTATGTTGAGGGCTAGGGTTAGAGATCCGGTTAGGGTTACGATTGGACCTAGGGTTAAGGTTATGTTGAGGGCTAGGGTTAGAGATCCGGTTAGGGTTACGATTGGACCTAGGGTTAGGGTTATGTTGAGGGCTAGGGTGAGAGATCCGTTTAGGGTCACGATTGGACCTAGGGTTAGGGTTATGTTGAGGGCTAGGGTTAGAGATCCGGTTAGGGTTACGATTGCACCTAGGGTTAGGGTTATGTTGAGAACTAGGTTTAGAGATTCGGTTAGGGTTACGATTGGACGTAGGGTTACCGTTATATTGAGCGCTAGGGATAGAGATCCGGTTAGGGTCACGATTGGACCTAGGGTTAGGGTTATGTTGAGGGCTAGGGTTAGAGATCCGGTTAGGGTCACGATTGTACCTTGGGTTAGGGTTATATTGAGGGCTAGGGTTAGAGATCCGGTTAGGGTTACCATTGGACCTAGGGTTAGGGTTATGTTGAGGGCTAGGGTTAGAGAGACGGTTAGGGTTCCGATTGCACCTAGGGTTAGGGTTATGTTGAGGGCTAATGTTAGAGATACGGGTAGGGTTCCAATTGCACCTAGGGTTAGGGTTATGTTGAGGGCTAGGGTTAGAGATCCGGTTAGGGTCACGTTTGGACCTAGGGTTAGGGTTATGTTGACGGCTAGGGTTAGAGATCCGGTTAGGGTTACGATTGGACCTAGGGTTAGGGTGATGTTGAGGGCTAGGGTTAGAGATCCGGTTAGGGTTTCGATTAGACCTAGAGTTATGGTGATGTTGATGGCTAGGGTTAGAGATCCGGTTAGGGTTACGATTGGACCTAGGGTTAGGGTTATGTTGAGGGCTAGGGTTAGAGATCCAGTTAGGGTTACAATTGGACCTAGGGTTAAGGTTATGTTGAGGGCTAGGGTTAGAGATCCGGTTAGGGTTACGATTGGACCTAGGGTTAGGGTTATGTTGAGGGCTAGGGTTAGAGATCCGTTTAGGGTTACGATTGGACCTAGGGTTAGGGTTATGTTGAGGGCTAGGGTTAGAGAGACGGTTAGGGTCACGATTGGACCTAGGGTTAGGGTTATGTTGAGGGCTAGGGTTAGAGATCCGGTTAGGGTCACGATTGGACCTAGGTTAGGGTTATGTTGAGGGCCAGGGTTAGAGACCCCGTTAGGGTTACGATTGGACCTAGGGTTATGGTTATGTTGAGGGCTAGGGTTAAAGATCCGGTTACGGTTACGATTGGACCTAGGGTTAGGGTTATGTTGAGGGCTAGGGTTAGAGATCTGGTTAGGGTTACGATTGGACCTAGGGTTAGGGTTATGTTGAGGGCTACGGTTCGAGATCCGGGTAGGGTTACGATTGGACCTAGGGTTAGGGTTATGTTGAGGGCTAGGGTTAGAGATCCGGTTAGGGTTACGATTGGACCGAGGGTTATGGTGATGTTTTTGGCTAGGGTTAGAGATCCGGTTAGGGTTACGATTGGACCTAGGGTTATGGTGATGTTTTTGGCTAGGGTTAGAGATCCGGTTAGGGTCACGATTGGACCTAGGGTTAGGGTTATGTTGAGGGCTAGGGTTAGAGATCCGGGTAGGGTTACGATTGGACCTAGGGTTAGGGTTATGTTGAGGGCTAGGGTTAGAGATCCGGTTAGGGTTACGATTGGACCTAGGGTTAGGGTTATGTTGAGGGCTAGGGTTAGAGATCCGGGTAGGGTTACGATTGGATCTAGGGTTAGGGTTACGTTGAGGGCTAGGGTTAGAGATCCGGTTAGGGTTACGATTGGACCTAGGGTTAGGGTTATGTTGAGGGCTAGGTTTAGAGATCCGGTTAGGGTTACGATTGGACCTAGGGTTAGAGTTATGTTGAGGGCTAGGGTTAGAGATCCGGTTAGGGTTACGATTGCACCTAGGGTTAGGGTTATGTTGAGGGCAGGGTTAGAGATCCGGGTAGGGTTACGATTGCACCTAGGGTTAGGGTTATGTTGACGGCTAGGGTAGAGATCCGGTTAGGGTCACGATTGGACCTAGGGTTAGGGTTATGTTGAGGGCTCGGGTTAGAGAGACCGTTAGGGTCACGATTGTACCTTGGGTTAGGGTTATGTTGAGGGCTAGGGTTAGAGATCCGGTTAGGGTCACGATTGTACCTTGGGTTAGGGTTATGTTGAGGGCTAGGGTTAGAGATCCGGTTAGGGTTACCATTGGACCTAGGGTTAGGGTTATGTTGAGGGCTAGGGTTAGAGATCCAGTTAGGGTTACGATTGGACCTAGGGTTAGGGTATGTTGAGGGCTAGGGTTAGAGATCCGGTTAGGGTTAAGATTGGACCTAGTGTTAGGGTTATGTTGAGGGTAAGGGTTAGAGATCCGGGTAGAGTTACGATTGGACCTAGGGTTAGGGTTATGTTGAGGGCTAGGGTTAGAGATCCGGGTACGGTTACGATTGGACCTAGGGTTAGGGTTATGTTGAGGGCTAAGTTTAGAGATCCGGTTAGGGTTACGATTGGACCTAGGGTTAGGGTTATGTTGAGGGCTAGGGTTAGAGATCCGGTTAGGGTTCCGATTGGACCTAGGGTTAGGGTTATGTTGAGGGCTAGGGTTAGAGATCCGGTTAGGGTCACGATTGCACCTTGGGTTAGGGTTATGTTGAGGGCTAGGGTTAGAGATCCGGTTAGGGTTACGATTGCACCTAGGGTTATGGTTATGTTGAGGGCTAGGGTTAGAGATCTGGGTAGGGTTACGATTGCACCTAGGGTTAGGGTTATGTTGAGGGCTAGGGTTAGAGATCCGGTTAGGGTCACGATTGGACCTAGGGTTAGGGTTATGTTGAGGGCTAGGGTTAGAGATCCGGTTAGGGTTACGATTGGACCTAGGGTTAAGGTTATGTTGAGGGCTAGGGTTAGAGATCCGGTTAGGGTGACGATTGGACCTAGGGTTAGGGTTATGTTGAGGGCTAGGGTGAGAGATCCGTTTAGGGTCACGATTGGACCTAGGGTTAGGGTTATGTTGAGGGCTAGGGTTAGAGATCCGGTTAGGGTCACGATTGGACCTAGGGTTAGGGTTATGTTGAGGGCTAGGGTTAGAGATCCGGTTAGGGTCACGATTGTACCTTGGGTTAGGGTTATATTGAGGGCTAGGGTTAGAGATCCGGTTAGGGTTACCATTGGACCTAGGGTTAGGGTTATGTTGAGGGCTAGGGTTAGAGAGACGGTTAGGGTTCCGATTGCACCTAGGGTTAGGGTTATGTTGAGGGCTAATGTTAGAGATCCGGGTAGGGTTACGATTGCACCTAGGGTTAGGGTTATGTTGACGGCTAGGTTTAGAGACCCGGTTAGGGTCACGATTGGACCTAGGGTTAGGGTTATGTTGAGGGCTAGGTTTAGAGATCCGGTTAGGGTCACGATTGCACCTTGGGTTAGGGTTATGTTGAGGGCTAGGGTTAGAGATCCGGTTAGGGTTACGATTGCACCTAGGGTTATGGTTATGTTGAGGGCTAGGGTTAGAGATCTGGGTAGGGTTACGATTGCACCTAGGGTTAGGGTTATGTTGAGGGCTAGGGTTAGAGATCCGGTTAGGGTCACGATTGGACCTAGGGTTAGGGTTATGTAGAGGGCTAGGTTTAGAGATCCGGTTAGGGTCACGATTGGACCTTGGGTTAGGGTTATGTTGAGGGCTAGGGTTAGAGATCCACTTAAGGTCACGATTGGACCTAGGGTTAGGGTTATGTTGAGGGCTAGGGTTAGAGATCCGGTTAGGGTCACGTTTGGACCTAGGGTTAGGGTTATGTTGACGGCTAGGGTTAGAGATCCGGTTAGGGTTACGATTGGACCTAGGGTTAGGGTGATGTTGAGGGCTAGGGTTAGAGATCCGGTTAGGGTTTCGATTAGACCTAGAGTTATGGTGATGTTGATGGCTAGGGTTAGAGATCCGATTAGGGTTACGATTGGACCTAGGGTTAGGGTTATGTTGAGGGCTAGGGTTAGAGATCCGGTTAGGGTTACAATTGGACCTAGGGTTAAGGTTATGTTGAGGGCTAGGGTTAGAGATCCGGTTAGGGTTACGATTGGACCTAGGGTTAGGGTTATGTTGAGGGCTAGGGTTAGAGATCCGTTTAGGGTTACGATTGGACCTAGGGTTAGGGTTATGTTGAGGGCTAGGGTTAGAGATCCAGTTAGGGTCACGATTGGACCTAGGGTTAGGGTTATGTTGAGGGCTAGGGTTAGAGATCCAGTTAGGGTCACGATTGGACCTAGGTTAGGGTTATGTTGAGGGCCAGGGTTAGAGACCCCGTTAGGGTTACGATTGGACCTAGGGTTATGGTTATGTTGAGGGCTAGGGTTAAAGATCCGGTTACGGTTACGATTGGACCTAGGGTTAGGGTTATGTTGAGGGCTAGGGTTAGAGATCCGGTTAGGGTTACGATTGGACCTAGGGTTAGGGTTATGTTGAGGGCTACGGTTCGAGATCCGGGTAGGGTTACGATTGGACCTAGGGTTAGGGTTATGTTGAGGGCTAGGGTTAGAGATCCGGTTAGGGTTACGATTGGACCTAGGGTTAGGGTTATGTTGAGGGCTAGGGTTAGAGATCCGGTTAGGGTCACGATTGGACCTAGGTTAGTGTTATGTTGAGGGCTAGGGTTAGAGATCCGGTTAGGGTCACGATTGGACCTAGGGTTATGGTGATGTTGAGGGCTAGGGTTAGAGATCCGGTTAGGGTTACGATTGGACCGAGGGTTATGGTGATGTTTTTGGCTAGGGTTAGAGATCCGGTTAGGGTTACGATTGGACCTAGGGTTATGGTGATGTTTTTGGCTAGGGTTAGAGATCCGGTTAGGGTCACGATTGGACCTAGGGTTAGGGTTATGTTGAGGGCTAGGGTTAGAGATCCGGTTAGGGTCACGATTGGACCTAGGGTTAGGGTTATGTTGAGGGCTAGGGTTAGAGATCCGGGTAGGGTTACGATTGGACCTAGGGTTAGGGTTATGTTGAGGGCTAGGGTTAGAGATCCGGTTAGGGTTACGATTGGACCTAGGGTTAGGGTTATGTTGAGGGCTAGGGTTAGAGATCCGGGTAGGGTTACGATTGGACCTAGGGTTAGGGTTACGTTGAGGGCTAGGGTTAGAGATCCGGTTAGGGTTACGATTGGACCTAGGGTTAGGGTTATGTTGAGGGCTAGGTTTAGAGATCCGGTTAGGGTTACGATTGGACCTAGGGTTAGAGTTATGTTGAGGGCTAGGGTTAGAGATCCGGTTAGGGTTACGATTGCACCTAGGGTTAGGGTTATGTTGAGGGCAGGGTTAGAGATCCGGGTAGGGTTACGATTGCACCTAGGGTTAGGGTTATGTTGACGGCTAGGGTAGAGATCCGGTTAGGGTCACGATTGGACCTAGGGTTAGGGTTATGTTGAGGGCTCGGGTTGGAGAGACCGTTAGGGTCACGATTGTACCTTGGGTTAGGGTTATGTTGAGGGCTAGGGTTAGAGATCCGGTTAGGGTCACGATTGTACCTTGGGTTAGGGTTATGTTGAGGGCTAGGGTTAGAGATCCGGTTAGGGTTACCATTGGACCTAGGGTTAGGGTTATGTTGAGGGCTAGGGTTAGAGATCCAGTTAGGGTTACGATTGGACCTAGGGTTAGGGTTATGTTGAGGGCTAGGGTTAGAGATCCGGGTACGGTTACGATTGGACCTAGGGTTAGGGTTATGTTGAGGGCTAAGTTTAGAGATCCAGTTAGGGTTACGATTGGACCTAGGGTTAGGGTTATGTTGAGGGCTAGGGTTAGAGATCCGGTTAGGGTTCCGATTGGACCTAGGGTTAGGGTTATGTTGAGGGCTAGGGTTAGAGATCCGGTTAGGGTCACGATTGCACCTTGGGTTAGGGTTATGTTGAGGGCTAGGGTTAGAGATCCGGTTAGGGTTACGATTGCACCTAGGGTTATGGTTATGTTGAGGGCTAGGGTTAGAGATCTGGGTAGGGTTACGATTGCACCTAGGGTTAGGGTTATGTTGAGGGCTAGGGTTAGAGATCCGGTTAGGGTCACGATTGGACCTAGGGTTAGGGTTATGTTGAGGGCTAGGGTTAGAGATCCGGTTAGGGTTACGATTGGACCTAGGGTTAAGGTTATGTTGAGGGCTAGGGTTAGAGATCCGGTTAGGGTGACGATTGGACCTAGGGTTAGGGTTATGTTGAGGGCTAGGGTGAGAGATCCGTTTAGGGTCACGATTGGACCTAGGGTTAGGGTTATGTTGAGGGCTAGGGTTAGAGATCCGGTTAGGGTCACGATTGGACCTAGGGTTAGGGTTATGTTGAGGGCTAGGGTTAGAGATCCGGTTAGGGTCACGATTGTACCTTGGGTTAGGGTTATATTGAGGGCTAGGGTTAGAGATCCGGTTAGGGTTACCATTGGACCTAGGGTTAGGGTTATGTTGAGGGCTAGGGTTAGAGAGACGGTTAGGGTTCCGATTGCACCTAGGGTTAGGGTTATGTTGAGGGCTAATGATAGAGATCCGGGTAGGGTTACGATTGCACCTAGGGTTAGGGTCATGTTGACGGCTAGGTTTAGAGACCCGGTTAGGGTCACGATTGGACCTAGGGTTAGGGTTATGTTGAGGGCTAGGTTTAGAGATCCGGTTAGGGTCACGATTGCACCTTGGGTTAGGGTTATGTTGAGGGCTAGGGTTAGAGATCCGGTTAGGGTTACGATTGCACCTAGGGTTATGGTTATGTTGAGGGCTAGGGTTAGAGATCTGGGTAGGGTTACGATTGCACCTAGGGTTAGGGTTATGTTGAGGGCTAGGGTTAGAGATCCGGTTAGGGTCACGATTGGACCTAGGATTAGGGTTATGTAGAGGGCTAGGGTTAGAGATCCGGTTAGGGTCACGATTGGACCTTGGGTTAGGGTTATGTTGAGGGCTAGGGTTAGAGATCCACTTAGGGTCACGATTGGACCTAGGGTTAGGGTTATGTTGAGGGCTAGGGTTAGAGATCCGGTTAGGGTCACGTTTGGACCTAGGGTTAGGGTTATGTTGACGGCTAGGGTTAGAGATCCGGTTAGGGTTACGATTGGACCTAGGGTTAGGGTGATGTTGAGGGCTAGGGTTAGAGATCCGGTTAGGGTTTCGATTAGACCTAGAGTTATGGTGATGTTGATGGCTAGGGTTAGAGATCCGGTTAGGGTTACGATTGGACCTAGGGTTAGGGTTATGTTGAGGGCTAGGGTTAGAGATCCGGTTAGGGTTACAATTGGACCTAGGGTTAAGGTTATGTTGAGGGCTAGGGTTAGAGATCCGGTTAGGGTTACGATTGGACCTAGGGTTAGGGTTATGTTGAGGGCTAGGGTTAGAGATCCGTTTAGGGTTACGATTGGACCTAGGGTTAGGGTTATGTTGAGGGCTAGGGTTAGAGAGACGGTTAGGGTCACGATTGGACCTAGGGTTAGGGTTATGTTGAGGGCTAGGGTTAGAGATCCAGTTAGGGTCACGATTGGACCTAGGTTAGGGTTATGTTGAGGGCCAGGGTTAGAGACCCCGTTAGGGTTACGATTGGACCTAGGGTTATGGTTATGTTGAGGGCTAGGGTTAAAGATCCGGTTACGGTTACGATTGGACCTAGGGTTAGGGTTATGTTGAGGGCTAGGGTTAGAGATCCGGTTAGGGTTACGATTGGACCTAGGGTTAGGGTTATGTTGAGGGCTACGGTTCGAGATCCGGGTAGGGTTACGATTGGACCTAGGGTTAGGGTTATGTTGAGGGCTAGGGTTAGAGATCCGGTTAGGGTTACGATTGGACCTAGGGTTAGGGTTATGTTGAGGGCTAGGGTTAGAGATCCGGTTAGGGTCACGATTGGACCTAGGTTAGTGTTATGTTGAGGGCTAGGGTTAGAGATCCGGTTAGGGTCACGATTGGACCTAGGGTTATGGTGATGTTGAGGGCTAGGGTTAGAGATCCGGTTAGGGTTACGATTGGACCGAGGGTTATGGTGATGTTTTTGGCTAGGGTTAGAGATCCGGTTAGGGTTACGATTGGACCTAGGGTTATGGTGATGTTTTTGGCTAGGGTTAGAGATCCGGTTAGGGTCACGATTGGACCTAGGGTTAGGGTTATGTTGAGGGCTAGGGTTAGAGATCCGGGTAGGGTTACGATTGGACCTAGGGTTAGGGTTATGTTGAGGGCTAGGGTTAGAGATCCGGTTAGGGTTACGATTGGACCTAGGGTTAGGGTTACGTTGAGGGCTAGGGTTAGAGATCCGGGTAGGGTTACGATTGGACCTAGGGTTAGGGTTACGTTGAGGGCTACGGTTAGAGATCCGGTTAGGGTTACGATTGGACCTAGGGTTAGGGTTATGTTGAGGGCTAGGTTTAGAGATCCGGTTAGGGTTACGATTGGACCTAGGGTTAGAGTTATGTTGAGGGCTAGGGTTAGAGATCCGGTTAGGGTTACGATTGCACCTAGGGTTAGGGTTATGTTGAGGGCAGGGTTAGAGATCCGGGTAGGGTTACGATTGCACCTAGGGTTAGGGTTATGTTGACGGCTAGGGTAGAGATCCGGTTAGGGTCACGATTGGACCTAGGGTTAGGGTTATGTTGAGGGCTAGGGTTAGAGAGACCGTTAGGGTCACGATTGTACCTTGGGTTAGGGTTATGTTGAGGGCTAGGGTTAGAGATCCGGTTAGGGTCACGATTGTACCTTGGGTTAGGGTTATGTTGAGGGCTAGGGTTAGAGATCCGGTTAGGGTTACCATTGGACCTAGGGTTAGGGTTATGTTGAGGGCTAGGGTTAGAGATCCAGTTAGGGTTACGATTGGACCTAGGGTTAGGGTTATGTTGAGGGCTAGGGTTAGAGATCCGGTTAGGGTTAAGATTGGACCTAGTGTTAGGGTTATGTTGAGGGTAAGGGTTAGAGATCCGGGTAGAGTTACGATTGGACCTAGGGTTAGGGTTATGTTGAGGGCTAGGGTTAGAGATCCGGGTACGGTTACGATTGGACCTAGGGTTAGGGTTATGTTGAGGGCTAGGTTTAGAGATCCGGTTAGGGTTACGATTGGACCTAGGGTTAGGGTTATGTTGAGGGCTAGGGTTAGAGATCCGGTTAGGGTTCCGATTGGACCTAGGGTTAGGGTTATGTTGAGGGCTAGGGTTAGAGATCCGGTTAGGGTCACGATTGCACCTTGGGTTAGGGTTATGTTCAGGGCTAGGTTTAGAGATCCGGTTAGGGTTACGATTGCACCTAGGGTTATGGTTATGTTGAGGGCTAGGGTTAGAGATCTGGGTAGGGTTACGATTGCACCTAGGGTTAGGGTTATGTTGAGGGCTAGGGTTAGAGTTCCGGTTAGGGTCACGATTGGACCTAGGGTTAGGGTTATGTTGAGGGCTAGGGTTAGAGATCCGGTTAGGGTCACGATTGGACCTTGGGTTAGGGTTATGTTGAGGGCTAGGGTTAGAGATCCAGTTAGGGTCACGATTGGACCTAGGTTTAGGGTTATGTTGAGGGCTAGGGTTAGAGATCTGGTTAGGGTCACGTTTGGACCTAGGGTTAGGGTTATGTTGACGGCTAGGGTTAGAGATCCGGTTAGGGTTACGATTGGACCTAGGGTTAGGGTGATGTTGAGGGCTAGCGTTAGAGATCCGGTTAGGGTTACCATTGGACCTAGGGTTAGGGTTATGTTGAGGGCTAGGGTTAGAGATCCGGTTAGGGTTACGATTGGACCTAGGGTTAGGGTTATGTTGAGGGCTAGGGTTAGAGATCCGTTTAGGGTTACGATTGGACCTAGGGTTAGGGTTATGTTGAGGGCTAGGGTTAGAGAGACGGTGAGGGTTCCGATTGGACCTAGGGTTAGGGTTATGTTGAGGGCTAGGGTTAGAGAGACGGTTAGGGTCACGATTGGACCTAGGGTTAGGGTTATGTTGAGGGCTAGGGTTAGAGATCCGGTTAGGGACACGATTGGACCTAGGTTAGGGTTATGTTGAGGGCTAGGGTTAGAGATCCCGTTAGGGTTACCATTGGACCTAGGGTTAGGGTTATGTTGAGGGCTAGGGTTAGAGATCCGGTTACGGTTACGATTGCACCTAGGGTTAGGGTTATGTTGAGGGCTAGGGTTAGAGATCCGGTTAGGGTTAAGATTGGACCTAGTGTTAGGGTTATGTTGAGGGTAAGGGTTCGAGATCCGGGTAGGATTACGATTGGACCTAGGGTTAGGGTTATGTTGAGGGCTAGGGTTAGAGATCCGGTTACGGTTACGATTGGACCTAGGGTTAGGGTTATGTTGAGGGCTAGGTTTAGAGATCCGGTTAGGGTTACGATTGGACCTATGGTTAGGGTTATGTTGAGGGCTAGGGTTAGAGATCTGGTTAGGGTTCCGATTGGACCTAGGGTTAGGATAATGTTGAGGGCTAGGGTTAGAGATCTGGTTAGGGTTACGATTGGACCTAGGGTTAGGGTTATGTTGAGGGCTAGTGTTAGAGAGACGGTTAGGGTTCCGATTGCACCTAGGGTTAGGGTTATGTTGAGGGCTAATGTTAGAGATCCGGGTAGGGTTACGATTGCACCTAGGGTTAGGGTTATGTTGACGGCTAGTTTTAGAGATCCGGTTAGGGTCACGATTGGACCTAGGGTTAGGGTTATGTTGAGGGCTAGGTTTAGAGATCCGGTTAGGGTCACGATTGCACCTTGGGTTAGGGTTATGTTGAGGGCTAGGGTTAGAGAGACGGTTAGGGTTCCGATTGCACCTAGGGTTAGGGTTATGTTGAGGGCTAATGTTAGAGATCCGGGTAGGGTTACGATTGCACCTAGGGTTAGGGTTATGTTGACGGCTAGTTTTAGAGATCCGGTTAGGGTCACGATTGGACCTAGGGTTAGGGTTATGTTGAGGGCTAGGTTTAGAGATCCGGTTAGGGTCACGATTGCACCTTGGGTTAGGGTTATGTTGAGGGCTAGGGTTAGAGATCCGGTTAGGGTTACGATTGCACCTAGGGTTATGGTTATGTTGAGGGCTAGGGTTAGAGATCTGGGTAGGATTACGATTGCACCTAGGGTTAGGGTTATGTTGAGGGCTAGGGTTAGAGATCCGGTTTGGGTCACGATTGGACCTAGGGTTAGGGTTATGTAGAGGGCTAGGGTTAGAGATCCGGTTAGGGTTACGATTGCACCTAGGGTTAGGGTTATGTTGAGGGCAGGGTTAGAGATCCGGGTAGGGTTACGATTGCACCTAGGGTTAGGGTTATGTTGACGGCTAGGGTAGAGATCCGGTTAGGGTCACGATTGGACCTAGTGTTAGGGTTATGTTGAGGGCTCGGGTTAGAGAGACCGTTAGGGTCACGATTGTACCTTGGGTTAGGGTTATGTTGAGGGCTAGGGTTAGAGATCCGGTTAGGGTCACGATTGTACCTTGGGTTAGGGTTATGTTGAGGGCTAGGGTTAGAGATCCGGTTAGGGTTACCATTGGACCTAGGGTTAGGGTTATGTTGAGGGCTAGGGTTAGAGATCCAGTTAGGGTTACGATTGGACCTAGGGTTAGGGTTATGTTGAGGGCTAGGGTTAGAGATCCGGTTAGGGTTAAGATTGGACCTAGTGTTAGGGTTATGTTGAGGGTAAGGGTTAGAGATCCGGGTAGAGTTACGATTAGACCTAGGGTTAGGGTTATGTTGAGGGCTAGGGTTAGAGATCCGGGTACGGTTACGATTGGACCTAGGGTTAGGGTTATGTTGAGGGCTAAGTTTAGAGATCCGGTTAGGGTTACGATTGGACCTAGGGTTAGGGTTATGTTACGGGCTAGGGTTAGAGATCCGGTTAGGGTTCCGATTGGACCTAGGGTTAGGGTTATGTTGAGGGCTAGGGTTAGAGATCCGGTTAGGGTCACGATTGCACCTTGGGTTAGGGTTATGTTGAGGGCTAGGTTTAGAGATCCGGTTAGGGTTACGATTGCACCTAGGGTTATGGTTATGTTGAGGGCTAGGGTTAGAGATCTGGGTAGGGTTACGATTGCACCTAGGGTTAGGGTTATGTTGAGGGCTAGGGTTAGAGATCCGGTTAGGGTCACGATTGGACCTAGGGTTAGGGTTATGTTGAGGGCTAGGGTTAGAGATCCGGTTAGGGTCACGATTGGACCTTGGGTTAGGGTTATGTTGAGGGCTAGGGTTAGAGATCCAGTTAGGGTCACGATTGGACCTAGGTTTAGGGTTATGTTGAGGGCTAGGGTTAGAGAGACGGTTAGGGTTCCGATTGCACCTAGGGTTAGGGTTATGTTGAGGGCTAATGTTAGAGATCCGGGTAGGGTTACGATTGCACCTAGGGTTAGGGTCATGTTGACGGCTAGGTTTAGAGACCCGGTTAGGGTCACGATTGGACCTAGGGTTAGGGTTATGTTGAGGGCTAGGTTTAGAGATCCGGTTAGGGTCACGATTGCACCTTGGGTTAGGGTTATGTTGAGGGCTAGGGTTAGAGATCCGGTTAGGGTTACGATTGCACCTAGGGTTATGGTTATGTTGAGGGCTAGGGTTAGAGATCTGGGTAGGGTTACGATTGCACCTAGGGTTAGGGTTATGTTGAGGGCTAGGGTTAGAGATCCGGTTAGGGTCACGATTGGACCTAGGATTAGGGTTATGTAGAGGGCTAGGGTTAGAGATCCGGTTAGGGTCACGATTGGACCTTGGGTTAGGGTTATGTTGAGGGCTAGGGTTAGAGATCCACTTAGGGTCACGATTGGACCTAGGGTTAGGGTTATGTTGAGGGCTAGGGTTAGAGATCCGGTTAGGGTCACGTTTGGACCTAGGGTTAGGGTTATGTTGACGGCTAGGGTTAGAGATCCGGTTAGGGTTACGATTGGACCTAGGGTTAGGGTGATGTTGAGGGCTAGGGTTAGAGATCCGGTTAGGGTTTCGATTAGACCTAGAGTTATGGTGATGTTGATGGCTAGGGTTAGAGATCCGGTTAGGGTTACGATTGGACCTAGGGTTAGGGTTATGTTGAGGGCTAGGGTTAGAGATCCGGTTAGGGTTACAATTGGACCTAGGGTTAAGGTTATGTTGAGGGCTAGGGTTAGAGATCCGGTTAGGGTTACGATTGGACCTAGGGTTAGGGTTATGTTGAGGGCTAGGGTTAGAGATCCGTTTAGGGTTACGATTGGACCTAGGGTTAGGGTTATGTTGAGGGCTAGGGTTAGAGAGACGGTTAGGGTCACGATTGGACCTAGGGTTAGGGTTATGTTGAGGGCTAGGGTTAGAGATCCAGTTAGGGTCACGATTGGACCTAGGTTAGGGTTATGTTGAGGGCCAGGGTTAGAGACCCCGTTAGGGTTACGATTGGACCTAGGGTTAGGATAATGTTGAGGGCTAGGGTTAGAGATCTGGTTAGGGTTACGATTGGACCTAGGGTTAGGGTTATGTTGAGGGCTAGTGTTAGAGAGACGGTTAGGGTTCCGATTGCACCTAGGGTTAGGGTTATGTTGAGGGCTAATGTTAGAGATCCGGGTAGGGTTACGATTGCACCTAGGGTTAGGGTTATGTTGACGGCTAGTTTTAGAGATCCGGTTAGGGTCACGATTGGACCTAGGGTTAGGGTTATGTTGAGGGCTAGGTTTAGAGATCCGGTTAGGGTCACGATTGCACCTTGGGTTAGGGTTATGTTGAGGGCTAGGGTTAGAGAGACGGTTAGGGTTCCGATTGCACCTAGGGTTAGGGTTATGTTGAGGGCTAATGTTAGAGATCCGGGTAGGGTTACGATTGCACCTAGGGTTAGGGTTATGTTGACGGCTAGTTTTAGAGATCCGGTTAGGGTCACGATTGGACCTAGGGTTAGGGTTATGTTGAGGGCTAGGTTTAGAGATCCGGTTAGGGTCACGATTGCACCTTGGGTTAGGGTTATGTTGAGGGCTAGGGTTAGAGATCCGGTTAGGGTTACGATTGCACCTAGGGTTATGGTTATGTTGAGGGCTAGGGTTAGAGATCTGGGTAGGATTACGATTGCACCTAGGGTTAGGGTTATGTTGAGGGCTAGGGTTAGAGATCCGGTTTGGGTCACGATTGGACCTAGGGTTAGGGTTATGTAGAGGGCTAGGGTTAGAGATCCGGTTAGGGTTACGATTGCACCTAGGGTTAGGGTTATGTTGAGGGCAGGGTTAGAGATCCGGGTAGGGTTACGATTGCACCTAGGGTTAGGGTTATGTTGACGGCTAGGGTAGAGATCCGGTTAGGGTCACGATTGGACCTAGTGTTAGGGTTATGTTGAGGGCTCGGGTTAGAGAGACCGTTAGGGTCACGATTGTACCTTGGGTTAGGGTTATGTTGAGGGCTAGGGTTAGAGATCCGGTTAGGGTCACGATTGTACCTTGGGTTAGGGTTATGTTGAGGGCTAGGGTTAGAGATCCGGTTAGGGTTACCATTGGACCTAGGGTTAGGGTTATGTTGAGGGCTAGGGTTAGAGATCCAGTTAGGGTTACGATTGGACCTAGGGTTAGGGTTATGTTGAGGGCTAGGGTTAGAGATCCGGTTAGGGTTAAGATTGGACCTAGTGTTAGGGTTATGTTGAGGGTAAGGGTTAGAGATCCGGGTAGAGTTACGATTAGACCTAGGGTTAGGGTTATGTTGAGGGCTAGGGTTAGAGATCCGGGTACGGTTACGATTGGACCTAGGGTTAGGGTTATGTTGAGGGCTAAGTTTAGAGATCCGGTTAGGGTTACGATTGGACCTAGGGTTAGGGTTATGTTACGGGCTAGGGTTAGAGATCCGGTTAGGGTTCCGATTGGACCTAGGGTTAGGGTTATGTTGAGGGCTAGGGTTAGAGATCCGGTTAGGGTCACGATTGCACCTTGGGTTAGGGTTATGTTGAGGGCTAGGGTTAGAGATCCGGTTAGGGTTACGATTGCACCTAGGGTTATGGTTATGTTGAGGGCTAGGGTTAGAGATCTGGGTAGGGTTACGATTGCACCTAGGGTTAGGGTTATGTTGAGGGCTAGGGTTAGAGATCCGGTTAGGGTCACGATTGGACCTAGGGTTAGGGTTATGTTGAGGGCTAGGGTTAGAGATCCGGTTAGGGTCACGATTGGACCTTGGGTTAGGGTTATGTTGAGGGCTAGGGTTAGAGATCCAGTTAGGGTCACGATTGGACCTAGGTTTAGGGTTATGTTGAGGGCTAGGGTTAGAGAGACGGTTAGGGTTCCGATTGCACCTAGGGTTAGGGTTATGTTGAGGGCTAATGTTAGAGATCCGGGTAGGGTTACGATTGCACCTAGGGTTAGGGTCATGTTGACGGCTAGGTTTAGAGACCCGGTTAGGGTCACGATTGGACCTAGGGTTAGGGTTATGTTGAGGGCTAGGTTTAGAGATCCGGTTAGGGTCACGATTGCACCTTGGGTTAGGGTTATGTTGAGGGCTAGGGTTAGAGATCCGGTTAGGGTTACGATTGCACCTAGGGTTATGGTTATGTTGAGGGCTAGGGTTAGAGATCTGGGTAGGGTTACGATTGCACCTAGGGTTAGGGTTATGTTGAGGGCTAGGGTTAGAGATCCGGTTAGGGTCACGATTGGACCTAGGATTAGGGTTATGTAGAGGGCTAGGGTTAGAGATCCGGTTAGGGTCACGATTGGACCTTGGGTTAGGGTTATGTTGAGGGCTAGGGTTAGAGATCCACTTAGGGTCACGATTGGACCTAGGGTTAGGGTTATGTTGAGGGCTAGGGTTAGAGATCCGGTTAGGGTCACGTTTGGACCTAGGGTTAGGGTTATGTTGACGGCTAGGGTTAGAGATCCGGTTAGGGTTACGATTGGACCTAGGGTTAGGGTGATGTTGAGGGCTAGGGTTAGAGATCCGGTTAGGGTTTCGATTAGACCTAGAGTTATGGTGATGTTGATGGCTAGGGTTAGAGATCCGGTTAGGGTTACGATTGGACCTAGGGTTAGGGTTATGTTGAGGGCTAGGGTTAGAGATCCGGTTAGGGTTACAATTGGACCTAGGGTTAAGGTTATGTTGAGGGCTAGGGTTAGAGATCCGGTTAGGGTTACGATTGGACCTAGGGTTAGGGTTATGTTGAGGGCTAGGGTTAGAGATCCGTTTAGGGTTACGATTGGACCTAGGGTTAGGGTTATGTTGAGGGCTAGGGTTAGAGAGACGGTTAGGGTCACGATTGGACCTAGGGTTAGGGTTATGTTGAGGGCTAGGGTTAGAGATCCAGTTAGGGTCACGATTGGACCTAGGTTAGGGTTATGTTGAGGGCCAGGGTTAGAGACCCCGTTAGGGTTACGATTGGACCTAGGGTTATGGTTATGTTGAGGGCTAGGGTTAAAGATCCGGTTACGGTTACGATTGGACCTAGGGTTAGGGTTATGTTGAGGGCTAGGGTTAGAGATCCGGTTAGGGTTACGATTGGACCTAGGGTTAGGGTTATGTTGAGGGCTACGGTTCGAGATCCGGGTAGGGTTACGATTGGACCTAGGGTTAGGGTTATGTTGAGGGCTAGGGTTAGAGATCCGGTTAGGGTTACGATTGGACCTAGGGTTAGGGTTATGTTGAGGGCTAGGGTTAGAGATCCGGTTAGGGTCACGATTGGACCTAGGTTAGTGTTATGTTGAGGGCTAGGGTTAGAGATCCGGTTAGGGTCACGATTGGACCTAGGGTTATGGTGATGTTGAGGGCTAGGGTTAGAGATCCGGTTAGGGTTACGATTGGACCGAGGGTTATGGTGATGTTTTTGGCTAGGGTTAGAGATCCGGTTAGGGTTACGATTGGACCTAGGGTTATGGTGATGTTTTTGGCTAGGGTTAGAGATCCGGTTAGGGTCACGATTGGACCTAGGGTTAGGGTTATGTTGAGGGCTAGGGTTAGAGATCCGGGTAGGGTTACGATTGGACCTAGGGTTAGGGTTATGTTGAGGGCTAGGGTTAGAGATCCGGTTAGGGTTACGATTGGACCTAGGGTTAGGGTTACGTTGAGGGCTAGGGTTAGAGATCCGGGTAGGGTTACGATTGGACCTAGGGTTAGGGTTACGTTGAGGGCTACGGTTAGAGATCCGGTTAGGGTTACGATTGGACCTAGGGTTAGGTTTATGTTGAGGGCTAGGTTTAGAGATCCGGTTAGGGTTACGATTGGACCTAGGGTTAGAGTTATGTTGAGGGCTAGGGTTAGAGATCCGGTTAGGGTTACGATTGCACCTAGGGTTAGGGTTATGTTGAGGGCAGGGTTAGAGATCCGGGTAGGGTTACGATTGCACCTAGGGTTAGGGTTATGTTGACGGCTAGGGTAGAGATCCGGTTAGGGTCACGATTGGACCTAGGGTTAGGGTTATGTTGAGGGCTAGGGTTAGAGAGACCGTTAGGGTCACGATTGTACCTTGGGTTAGGGTTATGTTGAGGGCTAGGGTTAGAGATCCGGTTAGGGTCACGATTGTACCTTGGGTTAGGGTTATGTTGAGGGCTAGGGTTAGAGATCCGGTTAGGGTTACCATTGGACCTAGGGTTAGGGTTATGTTGAGGGCTAGGGTTAGAGATCCAGTTAGGGTTACGATTGGACCTAGGGTTAGGGTTATGTTGAGGGCTAGGGTTAGAGATCCGGTTAGGGTTAAGATTGGACCTAGTGTTAGGGTTATGTTGAGGGTAAGGGTTAGAGATCCGGGTAGAGTTACGATTGGACCTAGGGTTAGGGTTATGTTGAGGGCTAGGGTTAGAGATCCGGGTACGGTTACGATTGGACCTAGGGTTAGGGTTATGTTGAGGGCTAGGTTTAGAGATCCGGTTAGGGTTACGATTGGACCTAGGGTTAGGGTTATGTTGAGGGCTAGGGTTAGAGATCCGGTTAGGGTTCCGATTGGACCTAGGGTTAGGGTTATGTTGAGGGCTAGGGTTAGAGATCCGGTTAGGGTCACGATTGCACCTTGGGTTAGGGTTATGTTCAGGGCTAGGTTTAGAGATCCGGTTAGGGTTACGATTGCACCTAGGGTTATGGTTATGTTGAGGGCTAGGGTTAGAGATCTGGGTAGGGTTACGATTGCACCTAGGGTTAGGGTTATGTTGAGGGCTAGGGTTAGAGTTCCGGTTAGGGTCACGATTGGACCTAGGGTTAGGGTTATGTTGAGGGCTAGGGTTAGAGATCCGGTTAGGGTCACGATTGGACCTTGGGTTAGGGTTATGTTGAGGGCTAGGGTTAGAGATCCAGTTAGGGTCACGATTGGACCTAGGTTTAGGGTTATGTTGAGGGCTAGGGTTAGAGATCTGGTTAGGGTCACGTTTGGACCTAGGGTTAGGGTTATGTTGACGGCTAGGGTTAGAGATCCGGTTAGGGTTACGATTGGACCTAGGGTTAGGGTGATGTTGAGGGCTAGCGTTAGAGATCCGGTTAGGGTTACCATTGGACCTAGGGTTAGGGTTATGTTGAGGGCTAGGGTTAGAGATCCGGTTAGGGTTACGATTGGACCTAGGGTTAGGGTTATGTTGAGGGCTAGGGTTAGAGATCCGTTTAGGGTTACGATTGGACCTAGGGTTAGGGTTATGTTGAGGGCTAGGGTTAGAGAGACGGTGAGGGTTCCGATTGGACCTAGGGTTAGGGTTATGTTGAGGGCTAGGGTTAGAGAGACGGTTAGGGTCACGATTGGACCTAGGGTTAGGGTTATGTTGAGGGCTAGGGTTAGAGATCCGGTTAGGGACACGATTGGACCTAGGTTAGGGTTATGTTGAGGGCTAGGGTTAGAGATCCCGTTAGGGTTACCATTGGACCTAGGGTTAGGGTTATGTTGAGGGCTAGGGTTAGAGATCCGGTTACGGTTACGATTGCACCTAGGGTTAGGGTTATGTTGAGGGCTAGGGTTAGAGATCCGGTTAGGGTTAAGATTGGACCTAGTGTTAGGGTTATGTTGAGGGTAAGGGTTCGAGATCCGGGTAGGATTACGATTGGACCTAGGGTTAGGGTTATGTTGAGGGCTAGGGTTAGAGATCCGGTTACGGTTACGATTGGACCTAGGGTTAGGGTTATGTTGAGGGCTAGGTTTAGAGATCCGGTTAGGGTTACGATTGGACCTATGGTTAGGGTTATGTTGAGGGCTAGGGTTAGAGATCTGGTTAGGGTTCCGATTGGACCTAGGGTTAGGATAATGTTGAGGGCTAGGGTTAGAGATCTGGTTAGGGTTACGATTGGACCTAGGGTTAGGGTTATGTTGAGGGCTAGTGTTAGAGAGACGGTTAGGGTTCCGATTGCACCTAGGGTTAGGGTTATGTTGAGGGCTAATGTTAGAGATCCGGGTAGGGTTACGATTGCACCTAGGGTTAGGGTTATGTTGACGGCTAGTTTTAGAGATCCGGTTAGGGTCACGATTGGACCTAGGGTTAGGGTTATGTTGAGGGCTAGGTTTAGAGATCCGGTTAGGGTCACGATTGCACCTTGGGTTAGGGTTATGTTGAGGGCTAGGGTTAGAGAGACGGTTAGGGTTCCGATTGCACCTAGGGTTAGGGTTATGTTGAGGGCTAATGTTAGAGATCCGGGTAGGGTTACGATTGCACCTAGGGTTAGGGTTATGTTGACGGCTAGTTTTAGAGATCCGGTTAGGGTCACGATTGGACCTAGGGTTAGGGTTATGTTGAGGGCTAGGTTTAGAGATCCGGTTAGGGTCACGATTGCACCTTGGGTTAGGGTTATGTTGAGGGCTAGGGTTAGAGATCCGGTTAGGGTTACGATTGCACCTAGGGTTATGGTTATGTTGAGGGCTAGGGTTAGAGATCTGGGTAGGATTACGATTGCACCTAGGGTTAGGGTTATGTTGAGGGCTAGGGTTAGAGATCCGGTTTGGGTCACGATTGGACCTAGGGTTAGGGTTATGTAGAGGGCTAGGGTTAGAGATCCGGTTAGGGTTACGATTGCACCTAGGGTTAGGGTTATGTTGAGGGCAGGGTTAGAGATCCGGGTAGGGTTACGATTGCACCTAGGGTTAGGGTTATGTTGACGGCTAGGGTAGAGATCCGGTTAGGGTCACGATTGGACCTAGTGTTAGGGTTATGTTGAGGGCTCGGGTTAGAGAGACCGTTAGGGTCACGATTGTACCTTGGGTTAGGGTTATGTTGAGGGCTAGGGTTAGAGATCCGGTTAGGGTCACGATTGTACCTTGGGTTAGGGTTATGTTGAGGGCTAGGGTTAGAGATCCGGTTAGGGTTACCATTGGACCTAGGGTTAGGGTTATGTTGAGGGCTAGGGTTAGAGATCCAGTTAGGGTTACGATTGGACCTAGGGTTAGGGTTATGTTGAGGGCTAGGGTTAGAGATCCGGTTAGGGTTAAGATTGGACCTAGTGTTAGGGTTATGTTGAGGGTAAGGGTTAGAGATCCGGGTAGAGTTACGATTAGACCTAGGGTTAGGGTTATGTTGAGGGCTAGGGTTAGAGATCCGGGTACGGTTACGATTGGACCTAGGGTTAGGGTTATGTTGAGGGCTAAGTTTAGAGATCCGGTTAGGGTTACGATTGGACCTAGGGTTAGGGTTATGTTACGGGCTAGGGTTAGAGATCCGGTTAGGGTTCCGATTGGACCTAGGGTTAGGGTTATGTTGAGGGCTAGGGTTAGAGATCCGGTTAGGGTCACGATTGCACCTTGGGTTAGGGTTATGTTGAGGGCTAGGGTTAGAGATCCGGTTAGGGTTACGATTGCACCTAGGGTTATGGTTATGTTGAGGGCTAGGGTTAGAGATCTGGGTAGGGTTACGATTGCACCTAGGGTTAGGGTTATGTTGAGGGCTAGGGTTAGAGATCCGGTTAGGGTCACGATTGGACCTAGGGTTAGGGTTATGTTGAGGGCTAGGGTTAGAGATCCGGTTAGGGTCACGATTGGACCTTGGGTTAGGGTTATGTTGAGGGCTAGGGTTAGAGATCCAGTTAGGGTCACGATTGGACCTAGGTTTAGGGTTATGTTGAGGGCTAGGGTTAGAGATCTGGTTAGGGTCACGTTTGGACCTAGGGTTAGGGTTATGTTGACGGCTAGGGTTAGAGATCCGGTTAGGGTTACGATTGGACCTAGGGTTAGGGTGATGTTGAGGGCTAGGGTTAGAGATCCGGTTAGGGTTACGATTGGACCTAGGGTTAGGGTTATGTTGAGGGCTAGGGTTAGAGATCCGGTTAGGGTTACCATTGGACCTAGGGTTAGGGTTATGTTGAGGGCTAGGGTTAGAGAGACGGTTAGGGTTCCGATTGCACCTAGGGTTAGGGTTATGTTGAGGGCTAATGTTAGAGATCCGGGTAGGGTTACCATTGCACCTAGGGTTAGGGTTATGTTGACGGCTAGGTTTAGAGACCCGGTTAGGGTCACGATTGGACCTAGGGTTAGGGTTATGTTGAGGGCTAGGTTTAGAGATCCGGTTAGGGTCACGATTGCACCTTGGGTTAGGGTTATGTTGAGGGCTAGGGTTAGAGATCCGGTTAGGATTACGATTGCACCTAGGGTTATGGTTATGTTGAGGGCTAGGGTTAGAGATCTGGGTAGGGTTACGATTGCACCTAGGGTTAGGGTTATGTTGAGGGCTAGGGTTAGAGATCCGGTTAGGGTCACGATTGGACCTAGGGTTAGGGTTATGTAGAGGGCTAGGGTTAGAGATCCGGTTAGGGTCACGATTGGACCTTGGGTTAGGGTTATGTTGAGGGCTAGGGTTAGAGATCCACTTAGGGTCACGATTGGACCTAGGGTTAGGGTTATGTTGAGGGCTAGGGTTAGAGATCCGGTTAGGGTCACGTTTGGACCTAGGGTTAGGGTTATGTTGACGGCTAGGGTTAGAGATCCGGTTAGGGTTACGATTGGACCTAGGGTTAGGGTGATGTTGAGGGCTAGGGTTAGAGATCCGGTTAGGGTTTCGATTAGACCTAGAGTTATGGTGATGTTGATGGCTAGGGTTAGAGATCCGGTTAGGGTTACGATTGGACCTAGGGTTAGGGTTATGTTGAGGGCTAGGGTTAGAGATCCGGTTAGGGTTACAATTGGACCTAGGGTTAAGGTTATGTTGAGGGCTAGGGTTAGAGATACGGTTAGGGTTACGATTGGACCTAGGGTTAGGGTTATGTTGAGGGCTAGGGTTAGAGATCCGTTTAGGGTTACGATTGGACCTAGGGTTAGGGTTATGTTGAGGGCTAGGGTTAGAGAGACGGTTAGGGTCACGATTGGACCTAGGGTTAGGGTTATGTTGAGGGCTAGGGTTAGAGATCCGGTTAGGGTCACGATTGGACCTAGGTTAGGGTTATGTTGAGGGCCAGGGTTAGAGACCCCGTTAGGGTTACGATTGGACCTAGGGTTATGGTTATGTTGAGGGCTAGGGTTAAAGATCCGGTTACGGTTACGATTGGACCTAGGGTTAGGGTTATGTTGAGGGCTAGGGTTAGAGATCCGGTTAGGGTTACGATTGGACCTAGGGTTAGGGTTATGTTGAGGGCTACGGTTCGAGATCCGGGTAGGGTTACGATTGGACCTAGGGTTAGGGTTATGTTGAGGGCTAGGGTTAGAGATCCGGTTAGGGTTACGATTGGACCTAGGGTTAGGGTTATGTTGAGGGCTAGGGTTAGAGATCCGGTTAGGGTCACGATTGGACCTAGGTTAGTGTTATGTTGAGGGCTAGGGTTAGATATCCGGTTAGGTTCACGATTGGACCTAGGGTTATGGTGATGTTGAGGGCTAGGGTTAGAGATCCGGTTAGGGTTACGATTGGACCGAGGGTTATGGTGATGTTTTTGGCTAGGGTTAGAGATCCGGTTAGGGTTACGATTGGACCTAGGGTTATGGTGATGTTTTTGGCTAGGGTTAGAGATCCGGTTAGGGTCACGATTGGACCTAGGGTTAGGGTTACGTTGAGGGCTAGGGTTAGAGATCCGGGTAGGGTTACGATTGGACCTAGGGTTAGGGTTATGTTGAGGGCTAGGGTTAGAGATCCGGTTAGGGTTACGATTGGACCTAGAGTTAGGGTTACGTTGAGGGCTAGGGTTAGAGATCCGGGTAGGGTTACGATTGGACCTAGGGTTAGGGTTACGTTGAGGGCTAGGGTTAGAGATCCGGTTAGGGTTACGATTGGACCTAGGGTTAGGGTTATGTTGAGGGCTAGGTTTAGAGATCCGGTTAGGGTTACGATTGGACCTAGGGTTAGAGTTATGTTGAGGGCTAGGGTTAGAGATCCGGTTAGGGTTACGATTGCACCTAGGGTTAGGGTTATGTTGAGGGCAGGGTTAGAGATCCGGGTAGGGTTACGATTGCACCTAGGGTTAGGGTTATGTTGACGGCTAGGGTAGAGATCCGGTTAGGGTCACGATTGGACCTAGGGTTAGGGTTATGTTGAGGGCTAGGGTTAGAGAGACCGTTAGGGTCACGATTGTACCTTGGGTTAGGGTTATGTTGAGGGCTAGGGTTAGAGATCCGGTTAGGGTCACGATTGTACCTTGGGTTAGGGTTATGTTGAGGGCTAGGGTTAGAGATCCGGTTAGGGTTACCATTGGACCTAGGGTTAGGGTTATGTTGAGGGCTAGGGTTAGAGATCCAGTTAGGGTTACGATTGGACCTAGGGTTAGGGTTATGTTGAGGGCTAGGGTTAGAGATCCGGTTAGGGTTAAGATTGGACCTAGTGTTAGGGTTATGTTGAGGGTAAGGGTTAGAGATCCGGGTAGAGTTACGATTGGACCTAGGGTTAGGGTTATGTTGAGGGCTAGGGTTAGAGATCCGGGTACGGTTACGATTGGACCTAGGGTTAGGGTTATGTTGAGGGCTAGGTTTAGAGATCCGGTTAGGGTTACGATTGGACCTAGGGTTAGGGTTATGTTGAGGGCTAGGGTTAGAGATCCGGTTAGGGTTCCGATTGGACCTAGGGTTAGGGTTATGTTGAGGGCTAGGGTTAGAGATCCGGTTAGGGTCACGATTGCACCTTGGGTTAGGGTTATGTTGAGGGCTAGGTTTAGAGATCCGGTTAGGGTTACGATTGCACCTAGGGTTATGGTTATGTTGAGGGCTAGGGTTAGAGATCTGGGTAGGGTTACGATTGCACCTAGGGTTAGGGTTATGTTGAGGGCTAGGGTTAGAGTTCCGGTTAGGGTCACGATTGGACCTAGGTTTAGGGTTATGTTGAGGGCTAGGGTAAGAGATCCGGTTAGGGTCACGATTGGACCTTGGGTTAGGGTTATGTTGAGGGCTAGGGTTAGAGATCCAGTTAGGGTCACGATTGGACCTAGGTTTAGGGTTATGTTGAGGGCTAGGGTTAGAGATCTGGTTAGGGTCACGTTTGGACCTAGGGTTAGGGTTATGTTGACGGCTAGGGTTAGAGATCCGGTTAGGGTTACGATTGGACCTAGGGTTAGGGTGATGTTGAGGGCTAGCGTTAGAGATCCGGTTAGGGTTACCATTGGACCTAGGGTTAGGGTTATGTTGAGGGCTAGGGTTAGAGATCCGGTTAGGGTTACGATTGGACCTAGGGTTAGGGTTATGTTGAGGGCTAGCGTTAGAGATCCGGTTAGGGTTACGATTGGACCTAGGGTTAGGGTTATGTTGAGGGCTAGGGTTAGAGAGACGGTGAGGGTTCCGATTGGACCTAGGGTTAGGGTTATGTTGAGGGCTAGGGTTAGAGAGACGGTTAGGGTCACGATTGGACCTAGGGTTAGGGTTATGTTGAGGGCTAGGGTTAGAGATCCGGTTAGGGACACGATTGGACCTAGGTTAGGGTTATGTTGAGGGCTAGGGTTAGAGATCCCGTTAGGGTTACCATTGGACCTAGGGTTAGGGTTATGTTGAGGGCTAGGGTTAGAGATCCGGTTACGGTTACGATTGCACCTAGGGTTAGGGTTATGTTGAGGGCTAGGGTTAGAGATCCGGTTAGGGTTAAGATTGGACCTAGTGTTAGGGTTATGTTGAGGGTAAGGGTTCGAGATCCGGGTAGGATTACGATTGGACCTCGGGTTAGGGTTATGTTGAGGGCTAGGGTTAGAGATCCGGTTACGGTTACGATTGGACCTAGGGTTAGGGTTATGTTGAGGGCTAGGTTTAGAGATCCGGTTAGGGTTACGATTGGACCTATGGTTAGGGTTATGTTGAGGGCTAGGGTTAGAGATCTGGTTAGGGTTCCGATTGGACCTAGGGTTAGGATAATGTTGAGGGCTAGGTTTAGAGATCTGGTTAGGGTTACGATTGGACCTAGGGTTAGGGTTATGTTGAGGGCTAGTGTTAGAGAGACGGTTAGGGTTCCGATTGCACCTAGGGTTAGGGTTATGTTGAGGGCTAATGTTAGAGATCCGGGTAGGGTTACGATTGCACCTAGGGTTAGGGTTATGTTGACGGCTAGTTTTAGAGATCCGGTTAGGGTCACGATTGGACCTAGGGTTAGGGTTATGTTGAGGGCTAGGTTTAGAGATCCGGTTAGGGTCACGATTGCACCTTGGGTTAGGGTTATGTTGAGGGCTAGGGTTAGAGTGACGGTTAGGGTTCCGATTGCACCTAGGGTTAGGGTTATGTTGAGGGCTAATGTTAGAGATCCGGGTAGGGTTACGATTGCACCTAGGGTTAGGGTTATGTTGACGGCTAGTTTTAGAGATCCGGTTAGGGTCACGATTGGACCTAGGGTTAGGGTTATGTTGAGGGCTAGGTTTAGAGATCCGGTTAGGGTTACGATTGCACCTAGGGTTAGGGTTATGTTGAGGGCAGGGTTAGAGATCCGGGTAGGGTTACGATTGCACCTAGGGTTAGGGTTATGTTGACGGCTAGGGTAGAGATCCGGTTAGGGTCACGATTGGACCTAGGGTTAGGGTTATGTTGAGGGCTAGGGTTAGAGAGACCGTTAGGGTCACGATTGTACCTTGGGTTAGGGTTATGTTGAGGGCTAGGGTTAGAGATCCGGTTAGGGTTACGATTGGACCTAGGGTTAGGGTTATGTTGAGGGCTAGGTTTAGAGATCCGGTTAGGGTTACGATTGGACCTAGGGTTAGAGTTATGTTGAGGGCTAGGGTTAGAGATCCGGTTAGGGTTACGATTGCACCTAGGGTTAGGGTTATGTTGAGGGCAGGGTTAGAGATCCGGGTAGGGTTACGATTGCACCTAGGGTTAGGGTTATGTTGACGGCTAGGGTAGAGATCCGGTTAGGGTCACGATTGGACCTAGGGTTAGGGTTATGTTGAGGGCTAGGGTTAGAGAGACCGTTAGGGTCACGATTGTACCTTGGGTTAGGGTTATGTTGAGGGCTAGGGTTAGAGATCCGGTTAGGGTCACGATTGTACCTTGGGTTAGGGTTATGTTGAGGGCTAGGGTTAGAGATCCGGTTAGGGTTACCATTGGACCTAGGGTTAGGGTTATGTTGAGGGCTAGGGTTAGAGATCCAGTTAGGGTTACGATTGGACCTAGGGTTAGGGTTATGTTGAGGGCTAGGGTTAGAGATCCGGTTAGGGTTAAGATTGGACCTAGTGTTAGGGTTATGTTGAGGGTAAGGGTTAGAGATCCGGGTAGAGTTACGATTGGACCTAGGGTTAGGGTTATGTTGAGGGCTAGGGTTAGAGATCCGGGTACGGTTACGATTGGACCTAGGGTTAGGGTTATGTTGAGGGCTAGGTTTAGAGATCCGGTTAGGGTTACGATTGGACCTAGGGTTAGGGTTATGTTGAGGGCTAGGGTTAGAGATCCGGTTAGGGTTCCGATTGGACCTAGGGTTAGGGTTATGTTGAGGGCTAGGGTTAGAGATCCGGTTAGGGTCACGATTGCACCTTGGGTTAGGGTTATGTTGAGGGCTAGGTTTAGAGATCCGGTTAGGGTTACGATTGCACCTAGGGTTATGGTTATGTTGAGGGCTAGGGTTAGAGATCTGGGTAGGGTTACGATTGCACCTAGGGTTAGGGTTATGTTGAGGGCTAGGGTTAGAGTTCCGGTTAGGGTCACGATTGGACCTAGGGTTAGGGTTATGTTGAGGGCTAGGGTTAGAGATCCGGTTAGGGTCACGATTGGACCTTGGGTTAGGGTTATGTTGAGGGCTAGGGTTAGAGATCCAGTTAGGGTCACGATTGGACCTAGGTTTAGGGTTATGTTGAGGGCTAGGTTTAGAGATCTGGTTAGGGTCACGTTTGGACCTAGGGTTAGGGTTATGTTGACGGCTAGGGTTAGAGATCCGGTTAGGGTTACGATTGGACCTAGGGTTAGGGTGATGTTGAGGGCTAGCGTTAGAGATCCGGTTAGGGTTACCATTGGACCTAGGGTTAGGGTTATGTTGAGGGCTAGGGTTAGAGATCCGGTTAGGGTTACGATTGGACCTAGGGTTAGGGTTATGTTGAGGGCTAGCGTTAGAGATCCGGTTAGGGTTACGATTGGACCTAGGGTTAGGGTTATTTGAGGGCTAGGGTTAGAGAGACGGTGAGGGTTCCGATTGGACCTAGGGTTAGGGTTATGTTGAGGGCTAGGGTTAGAGAGACGGTTAGGGTCACGATTGGACCTAGGGTTAGGGTTATGTTGAGGGCTAGGGTTAGAGATCCGGTTAGGGACACGATTGGACCTAGGTTAGGGTTATGTTGAGGGCTAGGGTTAGAGATCCCGTTAGGGTTACCATTGGACCTAGGGTTAGGGTTATGTTGAGGGCTAGGGTTAGAGATCCGGTTACGGTTACGATTGCACCTAGGGTTAGGGTTATGTTGAGGGCTAGGGTTAGAGATCCGGTTAGGGTTAAGATTGGACCTAGTGTTAGGGTTATGTTGAGGGTAAGGGTTCGAGATCCGGGTAGGATTACGATTGGACCTCGGGTTAGGGTTATGTTGAGGGCTAGGGTTAGAGATCCGGTTACGGTTACGATTGGACCTAGGGTTAGGGTTATGTTGAGGGCTAGGTTTAGAGATCCGGTTAGGGTTACGATTGGACCTATGGTTAGGGTTATGTTGAGGGCTAGGGTTAGAGATCTGGTTAGGGTTCCGATTGGACCTAGGGTTAGGATAATGTTGAGGGCTAGGGTTAGAGATCTGGTTAGGGTTACGATTGGACCTAGGGTTAGGGTTATGTTGAGGGCTAGTGTTAGAGAGACGGTTAGGGTTCCGATTGCACCTAGGGTTAGGGTTATGTTGAGGGCTAATGTTAGAGATCCGGGTAGGGTTACGATTGCACCTAGGGTTAGGGTTATGTTGACGGCTAGTTTTAGAGATCCGGTTAGGGTCACGATTGGACCTAGGGTTAGGGTTATGTTGAGGGCTAGGTTTAGAGATCCGGTTAGGGTCACGATTGCACCTTGGGTTAGGGTTATGTTGAGGGCTAGGGTTAGAGAGACGGTTAGGGTTCCGATTGCACCTAGGGTTAGGGTTATGTTGAGGGCTAATGTTAGAGATCCGGGTAGGGTTACGATTGCACCTAGGGTTAGGGTTATGTTGACGGCTAGTTTTAGAGATCCGGTTAGGGTCACGATTGGACCTAGGGTTAGGGTTATGTTGAGGGCTAGGTTTAGAGATCCGGTTAGGGTCACGATTGCACCTTGGGTTAGGGTTATGTTGAGGGCTAGGGTTAGAGAACTGGTTAGGGTTACGATTGCACCTAGGGTTATGGTTATATTGAGGGCTAGGGTTAGAGATCTGGGTAGGATTACGATTGCACCTAGGGTTAGGGTTATGTTGAGGGCTAGGGTTAGAGATCCGGTTTGGGTCACGATTGGACCTAGGGTTAGGGTTATGTAGAGGGCTAGGGTTAGAGATCCGGTTAGGGTCACGATTGGACCTTGGGTTAGGGTTATGTTGAGGGCTAGGGTTAGAGATCCAGTTAGGGTCACGATTGGACCTAGGGTTAGGGTTATGTTGAGGGCTAGGGTTAGAGATTCGGTTAGGGTCACGTTTGGACCTAGGGTTAGGGTGATGTTGATGGCTAGGGTTAGAGATCTGGGTAGGGTTACGATTGCACCTAGGGTTAGGGTTATGTTGAGGGCTAGGGTTAGAGATCCGGTTAGGGTCACGATTGGACCTAGGGTTAGGGTTAAGTAGAGGGCTAGGGTTAGAGATCCGGTTAGGGTCACGATTGGACCTTGGGTTAGGGTTATGTTGAGGGCTAGGGTTAGAGATCTGGTTAGGGTTACGATTGGACCTAGGGTTAGGGTGATGTTGAGGGCTAGGGTTAGAGATCCGGTTAGGGTTACGATTAGACCTAGAGTTATGGTGATGTTGATGGCTAGGGTTAGAGATCCGGTTAGGGTTACGATTGGACCTAGGGTTAGGGTTATGTTGAGGGCTAGGGTTAGAGATCCGGTTAGGGTTACAATTGGACCTAGGGTTAAGGTTATGTTGAGGGCTAGGGTTAGAGATCCGGTTAGGGTTACGATTTTACCTAGGGTTAGGGTTATGTTGAGGGCTAGGGTTAGAGATCCGTTTAGGGTTACGATTGGACCTAGGGTTAGGGTTATGTTGAGGGCTAGGGTTAGAGAGACGGTTAGGGTCACGATTGGACCTAGGGTTAGGGTTTTGTTGAGGGCTAGGGTTAGAGATCCGGTTAGGGTCACGATTGTACCTAGGTTAGGGTTATGTTGAGGGCCAGGGTTAGAGATCCCGTTAGGGTTACGATTGGACCTAGGGTTATGGTTATGTTGAGGGCTAGGGTTAGAGATCCGGTTACGGTTACGATTGGACCTAGGGTTAGGGTTATGTAGAGGGCTAGGGTTAGAGATCCGGTTAGGGTTACGATTGGACCTAGGGTTAGGGTTATGTTGAGGGCTACGGTTCGAGATCCGGGTAGGGTTACGATTGGACCTAGGGTTAGGGTTATGTTGAGGGCTAGGGTTAGAGATCCGGTTAGGGTTACGATTGGACGTAGGGTTAGAGTTATGTTGAGGGCTAGGGTTAGAGATCCGGTTAGGGTCACGATTGGACCTAGGTTAGTGTTATGTTGAGGGCTAGGGTTAGAGATCCTGTTAGGGTCACGATTGGACCTAGGGTTAGGGTGATGTTTTTGGCTAGGGTTAGAGATCCGGTTAGGGTTACGATTGGACCTAGGGTTATGGTGATGTTTTTGGCTAGGGTTAGAGATCCGGTTAGGGTCACGATTGGACCTAGGGTTAGGGTTATGTTGAGGGCTAGGGTTAGAGATCCGGGTAGGGTTACGATTGGACCTAGGGTTAGGGTTATGTTGAGGGCTAGGGTTAGAGATCCGGGTAGGGTTACGATTGCACCTAGGGTTAGGGTTATGTTGACGGCTAGGGTAGAGATCCGGTTAGGGTCACGATTGGACCTAGGGTTAGGGTTATGTTGAGGGCTAGGGTTAGAGATCCGGTTAGGGTCACGATTGCACCTTGGGTTAGGGTTATGTTGAGGGCTAGGGTTAGAGATCCGATTAGGGTTACGATTGGACCTAGGGTTAGGGTTAGGTTGAGGGCTAGGGTTAGATAGACGGTTAGGGTTACGATTGGACCTAGGGTTAGGGTTATTTTGAGGGCAGGGTTAGAGATCCGGTTAGGGTTACGATTGGACCTAGGGTTAGGGTTATGTTGAGGGCTAGGGTTAGAGATCCTGTTAGGGTTATCATTGGACCTAGGGTTAGGGTTATGTTGAAGGCTAGGGTTAGAGAACCGGTTAGGGTTACGATTGGACCTAGGGTTAGGGTGATGTTGAGGGCTAGGGTTAGAGATCCCGTTAGGGTTCCGATAGGACCTAGGGTTAGGGTTATGTTGAGGGCTAGGGTTAGAGGGACGGTTAGGGTCACGATTGGACCTAGGGTTAGGGTGATGTTGAGGGCTCGGGTTAGAGATCTGGTTAGTGTTACGATTGCACCTAAGGTTAGGGTTATGTTGAGGGCTAGGGTAGAGATCCGGGTAGGGTTACGATTGCACCTAGGGTTAGGGTTATGTTGACGGCTAGGGTTAGAGATCCGGTTAGGGTCACGATTGGACCTAGGGTTAGGGTTATGTTGAGGGCTAGGGTTAGAGATCCGGTTAGGGTCACAATTGGACCTAGGGTTAGGGTTATGTTGAGGGCTAGGTTTAGAGATCCGGTTAGGTCACGATTGCACCTTGGGTTAGGGTTATGTTGAGGGCTAGGGTTAGAGATCCGGTTAGGGTCATGATTGGACCTAGGGTTAGGGTTATGTTGAGGGCTAGGGTTAGAGATCCGGTTAGGGTCACGATTGGACCTTGGGTGAGGGTTATGTTGAGGGCTAGGGTTAGAGATGCAGTTAGGGTCACGATTGGACCTAGGGTTAGGGTTATGTTGAGATCTAGGGTTAGAGATCCGGTTAGTGTCACGTTTCGACCTAGGGTTAGGGTTATGTTGACGACTAGGGTTAGAGATCCAGTTAGGGTTACGATTGGACATAGGGTTAGGGTGATGTTGTGGGCTAGGGTTAGAGATCCGGTTTGGGTTACGATTGGACCTAGAGTTATGGTGATGTTGATGGCTAGGGTTAGAGATCCGGTTAGGGTTACTATTGGACCTAGGGTTAGGGTTATGTTGAGGGCTAGGGTTAGAGTTCCGGTTAGGGATACGATTGCACCTAGGGTTAGGGTTATGTTGAGGGTTAGGGTTAGAGATCCGGTTAGGGTTACGATTGGACCTAGGGTTAGGGTTATGTTGAGGGCTAGGGTTAGAGATCCGGTTAGGGTTACGATTGGACCTAGGGTTAGGGTTATGTTGAGGGCTAGGGTTATAGATCCGGTTAGGGTTACGATTGGACCTAGGGTTAGAGTTATGTTGAGGGCTAGGGTTAGAGATCCGGTTAGGGTTACGATTGGACCTAGGGTTAGGGTTATGTTGAGGGCTAGGGTTAGAGAGACGGTTAGGGTTACGATTGGACCTAGGGTTAGGGTTATGTTGAGGGCAGGGTTAGAGATCCGGTTAGGGTTACAATTGGACCTAGGGTTAAGGTTATGTTGAGGGCTAGGGTTAGAGATCCGGTTAGGGTCACGATTGGACCTAGGGTTAGGGTTATGTTGAGGGCTAGGGTTAGAGATCCGGTTATGGTCACGATTGGACCTAGGTTAGGTTTATGTTGAGGGCCAGGGTTAGAGATCCCGTTAGGGTTACGATTGGACCTAGGGTTTGGGTTATGTTGAGGGCTAGGGTTAGAGATCCGGTTAGGGTTACGATTGGACCTAGGGTTAGGGTTATGTTGAGGGCTAGGGTTAGAGAGACGGTTAGGGTTACGATTGGACCTAGGGTTAGGGTTATGTTGAGGGCAGGGTTAGAGATCCGTTTAGGGTTACGATTAGACCTAGGGTTAAGGTTATGTTGAGGGCTAGGGTTAGAGATCCGGTTAGGGTTACGATTGGACCTAGGGTTAGGGTTATGTTGAGGGCTAGGGTTAGAGATCCTGTTAGGGTTATCATTGGACCTAGGGTTAGGGTTATGTTGAAGGCTAGGGTTAGAGAACCGGTTAGGGTTACGATTGGACCTAGGGTTAGGGTGATGTTGAGGGCTAGGGTTAGAGATCCCGTTAGGGTTCCGATAGGACCTAGGGTTAGGGTTATGTTGAGGGCTAGGGTTAGAGGGACGGTTAGGGTCACGATTGGACCTAGGGTTAGGGTGATGTTGAGGGCTCGGGTTAGAGATCTGGTTAGTGTTACGATTGCACCTAAGCTTAGGGTTATGTTGAGGGCTAGGGTAGAGATCCGGGTAGGGTTACGATTGCACCTAGGGTTAGGGTTATGTTGACGGCTAGGGTTAGAGATCCGGTTAGGGTCACGATTGGACCTAGGGTTAGGGTTATGTTGAGGGCTAGGGTTAGAGATCCGGTTAGGGTCACAATTGGACCTAGGGTTAGGGTTATGTTGAGGGCTAGGTTTAGAGATCCGGTTAGGTCACGATTGCACCTTGGGTTAGGGTTATGTTGAGGGCTAGGGTTAGAGATCCGGTTAGGGTCATGATTGGACCTAGGGTTAGGGTTATGTTGAGGGCTAGGGTTAGAGATCCGGTTAGGGTCACGATTGGACCTTGGGTGAGGGTTATGTTGAGGGCTAGGGTTAGAGATCCAGTTAGGGTCACGATTGGACCTAGGGTTAGGGTTATGTTGAGGGCTAGGGTTAGAGATCCGGTTAGGGTCACGTTTCGACCTAGGGTTAGGGTTATGTTGACGACTAGGGTTAGAGATCCGGTTAGGGTTACGATTGGACATAGGGTTAGGGTGATGTTGTGGGCTAGGGTTAGAGATCCGGTTTGGGTTACGATTGGACCTAGAGTTATGGTGATGTTGATGGCTAGGGTTAGAGATCCGGTTAGGGTTACGATTGGACCTAGGGTTAGGGTTATGTTGAGGGCTAGGGTTAGAGATCCGGTTAGGGTTACGATTGCACCTAGGGTTAGGGTTATGTTGAGGGCTAGGGTTAGAGTTCCGGTTAGGGTTACGATTGCACCTAGGGTTAGGGTTATGTTGAGGGTTAGGGTTAGAGATCCGGTTAGGGTTACGATTGGACCTAGCGTTAGGGTTATGTTGAGGGCTAGGGTTAGAGATCCGGTTAGGGTTACGATTGGACCTAGGGTTAGGATTATGTTGAGGGCTAGGGTTAGAGATCCGGTTAGGGTTACGATTGGACCTAGGGTTAGGGTTATGTTGAGGGCTAGGGTTAGAGATCCGGTTAGGGTTACGATTGGACCTAGGGTTAGGGTTATGTTGAGGGCTAGGGTTAGAGAGACGGTTAGGGTTACGATTGGACCTAGGGTTAGGGTTATGTTGAGGGCAGGGGTAGAGATCCGGTTAGGGTTACAATTGGACCTAGGGTTAAGGTTACGTTGAGGGCTAGGGTTAGAGATCCGGTTAGGGTCACGATTGGACCTAGGGTTAGGGTTATGTTGAGGGCTAGGGTTAGAGATCCGGTTAGGGTCACGATTGGACCTAGGTTAGGGTTATGTTGAGGGCCAGGGTTAGAGATCCCGTTAGGGTTACGATTGGACCTAGGGTTAGGGTTATGTTGAGGGCTAGGGTTAGAGATCCGGTTAGGGTTACGATTGGACCTAGGGTTAGGGTTATGTTGAGGGCTAGGGTTAGAGAGACGGTTAGGGTTACGATTGGACCTAGGGTTAGGGTTATGTTGAGGGCAGGGTTAGAGATCCGTTTAGGGTTACGATTGGACCTAGGGTTAAGGTTATGTTGAGGGCTAGGGTTAGAGATCCGGTTAGGGTTACGATTGGACCTAGGGTTAGGGTTATGTTGAGGGCTAGGGTTAGAGATCCGTTTAGGGTTACGATTGGACCTAGGGTTAGGGTTATGTTGAGAGCTAGGGTTAGAGAGACGGTTAGGGTCACGATTGGACCTAGGGTTAGGGTTATGTTGAGGGCTAGGGTTAGAGATCCGGTTAGGGTTACGTTTGCACCTAGTGTTAGGGTTATGTTGAGGGCTAGGGTGAGAGTTCCGGTTAGGGTTACGATTGCACCTAGGGTTAGGGTTATGTTGAGGGTTAGGGTTAGAGATCCGGTTAGGGTTACGATTGGACCTAGGGTTAGGGTTATGTTGAGGGCTAGGTTTAGAGATCCGGTTAGGGTTACGTTTGGACCTAGGGTTAGGGTTATGTTGAGGGCTAGGGTTAGAGATCCGGTTAGGGTTACGATTGGACCTAGGGTTAGGGTTATGTTGAGGGCTAGGGTTAGAGATCCGGTTAGGGTTACGATTGGACCTAGGGTTAGGGTTATGTTGAGGGCTAGGGTTAGAGATCCGGTTAGGGTTACGATTGGACCTAGGGTTAGGGTTATGTTGAGGGCTAGGGTTAGAGATCCGGTTAGGGTTACGATTGGACCTAGGGTTAGGGTTATGTTGAGGGCTAGGGTTAGAGAGACGGTTAGGGTTACGATTGGACCTAGGGTTAGGGTTATGTTGAGGGCAGGGTTAGAGATCCGGTTAGGGTTACAATTGGACCTAGGGTTAAGGTTATGTTGAGGGCTAGGGTTAGAGATCCGGTTAGGGTTACGATTGGACCTAGGGTTAGGGTTATGTTGAGGGCTAGGGTTAGAGATCCGTTTAGGGTTACGATTGGACCTAGGGTTAATGTTATGTTGAGGGCTAGGTTTAGAGATCCGGTTAGGGTTAAGATTGGACCTAGGGTTAGGGTTATGTTGAGGGCTAGGGTTAGAGATCCGTTTAGGGTTACGATTGGACCTAGGGTTAGGGTTATGTTGAGGGCTAGGGTTAGAGAGACGGTTAGGGTCACGATTGGACCTAGGGTTAGGGTTATGTTGAGGGCTAGGGTTAGAGATCCGGTTAGGGTTACGATTGGACCTAGGGTTAGGGTTATGTTGAGGGCTAGGGTTAGAGAGACGGTTAGGGTTACGATTGGACCTAGGGTTAGGGTTATGTTGAGGGCAGGGTTAGAGATCCGTTTAGGGGTACGATTGGACCTAGGGTTAAGGTTATGTTGAGGGCTAGGGTTAGAGATCCGGTTAGGGTTACGATTGGACCTAGGGTTAGGGTTATGTTGAGGGCTAGGGTTAGAGATCCGTTTAGGGTTACGATTGGACCTAGGGTTAGGGTTATGTTGAGAGCTAGGGTTAGAGAGACGGTTAGGGTCACGATTGAACCTAGGGTTAGGGTTATGTTGAGGGCTAGGGTTAGAGATCCGGTTAGGGTTACGTTTGCACCTAGTGTTAGGGTTATGTTGAGGGCTAGGGTGAGAGTTCCGGTTAGGGTTACGATTGCACCTAGGGTTAGGGTTATGTTGAGGGTTAGGGTTAGAGATCCGGTTAGGGTTACGATTGGACCTAGGGTTAGGGTTATGTTGAGGGCTAGGTTTAGAGATCCGGTTAGGGTTACGTTTGGACCTAGGGTTAGGGTTATGTTGAGGGCTAGGGTTAGAGATTCGGTTAGGGTTACGATTGGACCTAGGGTTAGGGTTATGTTGAGGGCTAGGGTTAGAGATCCGGTTAGGGTTACGATTGGACCTAGGGTTAGGGTTATGTTGAGGGCTAGGGATAGAGATCCGGTTAGGGTTACGATTGGACCTAGGGTTAGGGTTATGTTGAGGGCTAGGGTTAGAGATCCGGTTAGGGTTACGATTGGACCTAGGGTTAGGGTTATGTTGAGGGCTAGGGTTAGAGAGACGGTTAGGGTTACGATTGGACCTAGGGTTAGGGTTATGTTGAGGGCTAGTGTTAGAGAGACGGTTAGGGTTCCGATTGCACCTAGGGTTAGGGTTATGTTGAGGGCTAGGGTTAGAGATCCGGTTAGGGTTACGATTGGACCTAGGGTTAGGGTTATGTTGAGGGCTAGGGTTAGAGAGACGGTTAGGGTTACGATTGGACCTAGGGTTAGGGTTATGTTGAGGGCTAGTGTTAGAGAGACGGTTAGGGTTCCGATTGCACCTAGGGTTAGGGTTATGTTGACGGCTAGTTTTAGAGATCCGGTTAGGGTCACGATTGGACCTAGGGTTAGGGTTATGTTGAGGGCTAGGTTTAGAGATCCGGTTAGGGTCACGATTGCACCTTGGGTTAGGGTTATGTTGAGGGCTAGGGTTAGAGAGACGGTTAGGGTTCCGATTGCACCTAGGGTTAGGGTTATGTTGAGGGCTAATGTTAGAGATCCGGGTAGGGTTACGATTGCACCTAGGGTTAGGGTTATGTTGACGGCTAGTTTTAGAGATCCGGTTAGGGTCACGATTGGACCTAGGGTTAGGGTTATGTTGAGGGCTAGGTTTAGAGATCCGGTTAGGGTCACGATTGCACCTTGGGTTAGGGTTATGTTGAGGGCTAGGGTTAGAGATCCGGTTAGGGTTACGATTGCACCTAGGGTTATGGTTATATTGAGGGCTAGGGTTAGAGATCTGGGTAGGATTACGATTGCACCTAGGGTTAGGGTTATGTTGAGGGCTAGGTTTAGAGATCCGGTTAGGGTTACGTTTGGACCTAGGGTTAGGGTTATGTTGAGGGCTAGGGTTAGAGATCCGGTTAGGGTTACGATTGGACCTAGGGTTAGGGTTATGTTGAGGGCTAGGGTTAGAGATCCGGTTAGGGTTACGATTGGACCTAGGGTTAGGGTTATGTTGAGGGCTAGGGTTAGAGATCCGGTTAGGGTTACGATTGGACCTAGGGTTAGGGTTATGTTGAGGGCTAGGGTTAGAGATCCGGTTAGGGTTACGATTGGACCTAGGGTTAGGGTTATGTTGAGGGCTAGGGTTAGAGAGACGGTTAGGGTTACGATTGGACCTAGGGTTAGGGTTATGTTGAGGGCAGGGTTAGAGATCCGGTTAGGGTTACAATTGGACCTAGGGTTAAGGTTATGTTGAGGGCTAGGGTTAGAGATCCGGTTAGGGTTACGATTGGACCTAGGGTTAGGGTTATGTTGAGGGCTAGGGTTAGAGATCCGTTTAGGGTTACGATTGGACCTAGGGTTAATGTTATGTTGAGGGCTAGGTTTAGAGATCCGGTTAGGGTTAAGATTGGACCTAGGGTTAGGGTTATGTTGAGGGCTAGGGTTAGAGATCCGTTTAGGGTTACGATTGGACCTAGGGTTAGGGTTATGTTGAGGGCTAGGGTTAGAGAGACGGTTAGGGTCACGATTGGACCTAGGGTTAGGGTTATGTTGAGGGCTAGGGTTAGAGATCCGGTTAGGGTTACGATTGGACCTAGGGTTAGGGTTATGTTGAGGGCTAGGGTTAGAGAGACGGTTAGGGTTACGATTGGACCTAGGGTTAGGGTTATGTTGAGGGCAGGGTTAGAGATCCGTTTAGGGGTACGATTGGACCTAGGGTTAAGGTTATGTTGAGGGCTAGGGTTAGAGATCCGGTTAGGGTTACGATTGGACCTAGGGTTAGGGTTATGTTGAGGGCTAGGGTTAGAGATCCGTTTAGGGTTACGATTGGACCTAGGGTTAGGGTTATGTTGAGAGCTAGGGTTAGAGAGACGGTTAGGGTCACGATTGAACCTAGGGTTAGGGTTATGTTGAGGGCTAGGGTTAGAGATCCGGTTAGGGTTACGTTTGCACCTAGTGTTAGGGTTATGTTGAGGGCTAGGGTGAGAGTTCCGGTTAGGGTTACGATTGCACCTAGGGTTAGGGTTATGTTGAGGGTTAGGGTTAGAGATCCGGTTAGGGTTACGATTGGACCTAGGGTTAGGGTTATGTTGAGGGCTAGGTTTAGAGATCCGGTTAGGGTTACGTTTGGACCTAGGGTTAGGGTTATGTTGAGGGCTAGGGTTAGAGATTCGGTTAGGGTTACGATTGGACCTAGGGTTAGGGTTATGTTGAGGGCTAGGGTTAGAGATCCGGTTAGGGTTACGATTGGACCTAGGGTTAGGGTTATGTTGAGGGCTAGGGATAGAGATCCGGTTAGGGTTACGATTGGACCTAGGGTTAGGGTTATGTTGAGGGCTAGGGTTAGAGATCCGGTTAGGGTTACGATTGGACCTAGGGTTAGGGTTATGTTGAGGGCTAGGGTTAGAGAGACGGTTAGGGTTACTATTGGACCTAGGGTTAGGGTTATGTTGAGGGCTAGTGTTAGAGAGACGGTTAGGGTTCCGATTGCACCTAGGGTTAGGGTTATGTTGAGGGCTAATGTTAGAGATCCGGGTAGGGTTACGATTGCACCTAGGGTTAGGGTTATGTTGACGGCTAGTTTTAGAGATCCGGTTAGGGTCACGATTGGACCTAGGGTTAGGGTTATGTTGAGGGCTAGGTTTAGAGATCCGGTTAGGGTCACGATTGCACCTTGGGTTAGGGTTATGTTGAGGGCTAGGGTTAGAGAGACGGTTAGGGTTCCGATTGCACCTAGGGTTAGGGTTATGTTGAGGGCTAATGTTAGAGATCCGGGTAGGGTTACGATTGCACCTAGGGTTAGGGTTATGTTGACGGCTAGTTTTAGAGATCCGGTTAGGGTCACGATTGGACCTAGGGTTAGGGTTATGTTGAGGGCTAGGTTTAGAGATCCGGTTAGGGTCACGATTGCACCTTGGGTTAGGGTTATGTTGAGGGCTAGGGTTAGAGATCCGGTTAGGGTTACGATTGCACCTAGGGTTATGGTTATATTGAGGGCTAGGGTTAGAGATCTGGGTAGGATTACGATTGCACCTAGGGTTAGGGTTATGTTGAGGGCTAGGGTTAGAGATCCGGTTTGGGTCACGATTGGACCTAGGGTTAGGGTTATGTAGAGGGCTAGGGTTAGAGATCCGGTTAGGGTCACGATTGGACCTTGGGTTAGGGTTATGTTGAGGGCTAGGGTTAGAGATCCAGTTAGGGTCACGATTGGACCTAGGGTTAGGGTTATGTTGAGGGCTAGGGTTAGAGATTCGGTTAGGGTCACGTTTGGACCTAGGGTTAGGGTGATGTTGATGGCTAGGGTTAGAGATCTGGGTAGGGTTACGATTGCACCTAGGGTTAGGGTTATGTTGAGGGCTAGGGTTAGAGATCCGGTTAGGGTCACGATTGGACCTAGGGTTAGGGTTATGTAGAGGGCTAGGGTTAGAGATCCGGTTAGGGTCACGATTGGACCTTGGGTTAGGGTTATGTTGAGGGCTAGGGTTAGAGATCTGGTTAGGGTTACGATTGGACCTAGGGTTAGGGTGATGTTGAGGGCTAGGGTTAGAGATCCGGTTAGGGTTACGATTAGACCTAGAGTTATGGTGATGTTGATGGCTAGGGTTAGAGATCCGGTTAGGGTTACGATTGGACCTAGGGTTAGGGTTATGTTGAGGGCTAGGGTTAGAGATCCGGTTAGGGTTACAATTGGACCTAGGGTTAAGGTTATGTTGAGGGCTAGGGTTAGAGATCCGGTTAGGGTTACGATTTTACCTAGGGTTAGGGTTATGTTGAGGGCTAGGGTTAGAGATCCGTTTAGGGTTACGATTGGACCTAGGGTTAGGGTTATGTTGAGGGCTAGGGTTAGAGAGACGGTTAGGGTCACGATTGGACCTAGGGTTAGGGTTTTGTTGAGGGCTAGGGTTAGAGATCCGGTTAGGGTCACGATTGGACCTAGGTTAGGGTTATGTTGAGGGCCAGGGTTAGAGATCCCGTTAGGGTTAAGATTGGACCTAGGGTTATGGTTATGTTGAGGGCTAGGGTTAGAGATCCGGTTACGGTTACGATTGGACCTAGGGTTAGGGTTATGTAGAGGGCTAGGGTTAGAGATCCGGTTAGGGTTACGATTGGACCTAGGGTTAGGGTTATGTTGAGGGCTACGGTTCGAGATCCGGGTAGGGTTACGATTGGACCTAGGGTTAGGGTTATGTTGAGGGCTAGGGTTAGAGATCCGGTTAGGGTTACGATTGGACGTAGGGTTAGAGTTATGTTGAGGGCTAGGGTTAGAGATCCGGTTAGGGTCACGATTGGACCTAGGTTAGTGTTATGTTGAGGGCTAGGGTTAGAGATCCTGTTAGGGTCACGATTGGACCTAGGGTTAGGGTGATGTTTTTGGCTAGGGTTAGAGATCCGGTTAGGGTTACGATTGGACCTAGGGTTATGGTGATGTTTTTGGCTAGGGTTAGAGATCCGGTTAGGGTCACGATTGGACCTAGGGTTAGGGTTATGTTGAGGGCTAGGGTTAGAGATCCGGGTAGGGTCACGATTGCACCTTGGGTTAGGGTTATGTTGAGGGCTAGGGTTAGAGATCCGGTTAGGGTTACGATTGGACCTAGGGTTAGGGTTAGGTTGAGGGCTAGGGTTAGAGAGACGGTTAGGGTTACGATTGGACCTAGGGTTAGGGTTATTTTGAGGGCAGGGTTAGAGATCCGGTTAGGGTTACGATTGGACCTAGGGTTAGGGTTAGGTTGAGGGCTAGGGTTAGAGATCCGGTTAGGGTCACGATTGGACCTAGGGTTAGGGTTATGTTGAGGGCTAGGGTTAGAGATCCGGGTAGGGTCACGATTGCACCTTGGGTTAGGGTTATGTTGACGGCTAGGGTAGAGATCCGGTTAGGGTCACGATTGGACCTAGGGTTAGGGTTATGTTGAGGGCTAGGGTTAGAGATCCGGTTAGGGTCACGATTGCACCTTGGGTTAGGGTTATGTTGAGGGCTAGGGTTAGAGATCCGGTTAGGGTTACGATTGGACCTAGGGTTAGGGTTAGGTTGAGGGCTAGGGTTAGAGAGACGGTTAGGGTTACGATTGGACCTAGGGTTAGGGTTATTTTGAGGGCAGGGTTAGAGATCCGGTTAGGGTTACGATTGGACCTAGGGTTAGGGTTATGTTGAGGGCTAGGGTTAGAGGTCCTGTTAGGGTTATCATTGGACCTAGGGTTAGGGTTATGTTGAAGGCTAGGGTTAGAGAACCGGTTAGGGTTACGATTGGACCTAGGGTTAGGGTGATGTTGAGGGCTAGGGTTAGAGATCCCGTTAGGGTTCCGATAGGACCTAGGGTTAGGGTTATGTTGAGGGCTAGGGTTAGAGGGACGGTTAGGGTCACGATTGGACCTAGGGTTAGGGTGATGTTGAGGGCTCGGGTTAGAGATCTGGTTAGTGTTACGATTGCACCTAAGGTTAGGGTTATGTTGAGGGCTAGGGTAGAGATCCGGGTAGGGTTACGATTGCACCTAGGGTTAGGGTTATGTTGACGGCTAGGGTTAGAGATCCGGTTAGGGTCACGATTGGACCTAGGGTTAGGGTTATGTTGAGGGCTAGGGTTAGAGATCCGGTTAGGGTCACAATTGGACCTAGGGTTAGGGTTATGTTGAGGGCTAGGTTTAGAGATCCGGTTAGGTCACGATTGCACCTTGGGTTAGGGTTATGTTGAGGGCTAGGGTTAGAGATCCGGTTAGGGTCATGATTGGACCTAGGGTTAGGGTTATGTTGAGGGCTAGGGTTAGAGATCCGGTTAGGGTCACGATTGGACCTTGGGTGAGGGTTATGTTGAGGGCTAGGGTTAGAGATGCAGTTAGGGTCACGATTGGACCTAGGGTTAGGGTTATGTTGAGATCTAGGGTTAGAGATCCGGTTAGTGTCACGTTTCGACCTAGGGTTAGGGTTATGTTGACGACTAGGGTTAGAGATCCGGTTAGGGTTACGATTGGACATAGGGTTAGGGTGATGTTGTGGGCTAGGGTTAGAGATCCGGTTTGGGTTACGATTGGACCTAGAGTTATGGTGATGTTGATGGCTAGGGTTAGAGATCCGGTTAGGGTTACTATTGGACCTAGGGTTAGGGTTATGTTGAGGGCTAGGGTTAGAGTTCCGGTTAGGGATACGATTGCACCTAGGGTTAGGGTTATGTTGAGGGTTAGTGTTAGAGATCCGGTTAGGGTTACGATTGGACCTAGGGTTAGGGTTATGTTGAGGGCTAGGGTTAGAGATCCGGTTAGGGTTACGATTGGACCTAGGGTTAGGGTTATGTTGAGGGCTAGGGTTATAGATCCGGTTAGGGTTACGATTGGACCTAGGGTTAGAGTTATGTTGAGGGCTAGGGTTAGAGATCCGGTTAGGGTTACGATTGGACCTAGGGTTAGGGTTATGTTGAGGGCTAGGGTTAGAGAGACGGTTAGGGTTACGATTGGACCTAGGGTTAGGGTTATGTTGAGGGCAGGGTTAGAGATCCGGTTAGGGTTACAATTGGACCTAGGGTTAAGGTTATGTTGAGGGCTAGGGTTAGAGATCCGGTTAGGGTCACGATTGGACCTAGGGTTAGGGTTATGTTGAGGGCTAGGGTTAGAGATCCGGTTATGGTCACGATTGGACCTAGGTTAGGTTTATGTTGAGGGCCAGGGTTAGAGATCCCGTTAGGGTTACGATTGGACCTAGGGTTTGGGTTATGTTGAGGGCTAGGGTTAGAGATCCGGTTAGGGTTACGATTGGACCTAGGGTTAGGGTTATGTTGAGGGCTAGGGTTAGAGAGACGGTTAGGGTTACGATTGGACCTAGGGTTAGGGTTATGTTGAGGGCAGGGTTAGAGATCCGTTTAGGGTTACGATTAGACCTAGGGTTAAGGTTATGTTGAGGGCTAGGGTTAGAGATCCGGTTAGGGTTACGATTGGACCTAGGGTTAGGGTTATGTTGAGGGCTAGGGTTAGAGATCCTGTTAGGGTTATCATTGGACCTAGGGTTAGGGTTATGTTGAAGGCTAGGGTTAGAGAACCGGTTAGGGTTACGATTGGACCTAGGGTTAGGGTGATGTTGAGGGCTAGGGTTAGAGATCCCGTTAGGGTTCCGATAGGACCTAGGGTTAGGGTTATGTTGAGGGCTAGGGTTAGAGGGACGGTTAGGGTCACGATTGGACCTAGGGTTAGGGTGATGTTGAGGGCTCGGGTTAGAGATCTGGTTAGTGTTACGATTGCACCTAAGCTTAGGGTTATGTTGAGGGCTAGGGTAGAGATCCGGGTAGGGTTACGATTGCACCTAGGGTTAGGGTTATGTTGACGGCTAGGGTTAGAGATCCGGTTAGGGTCACGATTGGACCTAGGGTTAGGGTTATGTTGAGGGCTAGGTTTAGAGATCCGGTTAGGTCACGATTGCACCTTGGGTTAGGGTTATGTTGAGGGCTAGGGTTAGAGATCCGGTTAGGGTCATGATTGGACCTAGGGTTAGGGTTATGTTGAGGGCTAGGGTTAGAGATCCGGTTAGGGTCACGATTGGACCTTGGGTGAGGGTTATGTTGAGGGCTAGGGTTAGAGATCCAGTTAGGGTCACGATTGGACCTAGGGTTAGGGTTATGTTGAGGGCTAGGGTTAGAGATCCGGTTAGGGTCACGTTTCGACCTAGGGTTAGGGTTATGTTGACGACTAGGGTTAGAGATCCGGTTAGGGTTACGATTGGACATAGGGTTAGGGTGATGTTGTGGGCTAGGGTTAGAGATTCGGTTTGGGTTACGATTGGACCTAGAGTTATGGTGATGTTGATGGCTAGGGTTAGAGATCCGGTTAGGGTTACTATTGGACCTAGGGTTAGGGTTATGTTGAGGGCTAGGGTTAGAGTTCCGGTTAGGGATACGATTGCACCTAGGGTTAGGGTTATGTTGAGGGTTAGGGTTAGAGATCCGGTTAGGGTTATGATTGGACCTAGGGTTAGGGTTATGTTGAGGGCTAGGGTTAGAGATCCGGTTAGGGTTACGATTGGACCTAGGGTTAGGGTTATGTTGAGGGCTAGGGTTAGAGATCCGGTTAGGGTTACGATTGGACCTAGGGTTAGGGTTATGTTGAGGGCTAGGGTTAGAGAGACGGTTAGGGTTACGATTGGACCTAGGGTTAGGGTTATGTTGAGGGCAGGGTTAGAGATCCGGTTAGGGTTACAATTGGACCTAGGGTTAAGGTTATGTTGAGGGCTAGGGTTAGAGATCCGGTTAGGGTCACGATTGGACCTAGGGTTAGGGTTATGTTGAGGGCTAGGGTTAGAGATCCGGTTATGGTCACGATTGGACCTAGGTTAGGTTTATGTTGAGGGCCAGGGTTAGAGATCCCGTTAGGGTTACGATTGGACCCAGGGTTTGGGTTATGTTGAGGGCTAGGGTTAGAGATCCGGTTAGGGTTACGATTGGACCTAGGGTTAGGGTTATGTTGAGGGCTAGGGTTAGAGAGACGGTTAGGGTTACGATTGGACCTAGGGTTAGGGTTATGTTGAGGGCAGGGTTAGAGATCCGTTTAGGGTTACGATTAGACCTAGGGTTAAGGTTATGTTGAGGGCTAGGGTTAGAGATCCGGTTAGGGTTACGATTGGACCTAGGGTTAGGGTTATGTTGAGGGCTAGGGTTAGAGATCCTGTTAGGGTTATCATTGGACCTAGGGTTAGGATTATGTTGAAGGCTAGGGTTAGAGAACCGGTTAGGGTTACGATTGGACCTAGGGTTAGGGTGATGTTGAGGGCTAGGGTTAGAGATCCCGTTAGGGTTCCGATAGGACCTAGGGTTAGGGTTATGTTGAGGGCTAGGGTTAGAGGGACGGTTAGGGTCACGATTGGACCTAGGGTTAGGGTGATGTTGAGGGCTCGGGTTAGAGATCTGGTTAGTGTTACGATTGCACCTAAGCTTAGGGTTATGTTGAGGGCTAGGGTAGAGATCCGGGTAGGGTTACGATTGCACCTAGGGTTAGGGTTATGTTGACGGCTAGGGTTAGAGATCCGGTTAGGGTCACGATTGGACCTAGGGTTAGGGTTATGTTGAGGGCTAGGGTTAGAGATCCGGTTAGGGTCACAATTGGACCTAGGGTTAGGGTTATGTTGAGGGCTAGGTTTAGAGATCCGGTTAGGTCACGATTGCACCTTGGGTTAGGGTTATGTTGAGGGCTAGGGTTAGAGATCCGGTTAGGGTCATGATTGGACCTAGGGTTAGGGTTATGTTGAGGGCTAGGGTTAGAGATCCGGTTAGGGTCACGATTGGACCTTGGGTGAGGGTTATGTTGAGGGCTAGGGTTAGAGATCCAGTTAGGGTCACGATTGGACCTAGGGTTAGGGTTATGTTGAGGGCTAGGGTTAGATATCCGGTTAGGGTCACGTTTCGACCTAGGGTTAGGGTTATGTTGACGACTAGGGTTAGAGATCCGGTTAGGGTTACGATTGGACATAGGGTTAGGGTGATGTTGTGGGCTAGGGTTAGAGATCCGGTTTGGGTTACGATTGGACCTAGAGTTATGGTGATGTTGATGGCTAGGGTTAGAGATCCGGTTAGGGTTACTATTGGACCTAGGGTTAGGGTTATGTTGAGGGCTAGGGTTAGAGATCCGGTTTGGGTTACGATTGGACCTAGAGTTATGGTGATGTTGATGGCTAGGGTTAGAGTTCCGGTTAGGGATACGATTGCACCTAGGGTTAGGGTTATGTTGAGGGTTAGGGTTAGAGATCCGGTTAGGGTTACGATTGGACCTAGGGTTAGGGTTATGTTGAGGGCTAGGGTTAGAGATCCGGTTAGGGTTACGATTGGACCTAGGGTTAGGGTTATGTTGAGGGCTAGGTTTAGAGATCCGGTTAGGGTTACGATTGGACCTAGGGTTAGGGTTATGTTGAGGGCTAGGGTTAGAGATCCGGTTAGGGTTACGATTGCACCTAGGGTTAGGGTTATGTTGAGGGCTAGGGTTAGAGTTCCGGTTAGGGTTACGATTGCACCTAGGGTTAGGGTTATGTTGAGGGTTAGGGTTAGAGATCAGGTTAGGGTTACGATTGGACCTAGGGTTAGGGTTATGTTGAGTGCTAGGGTTAGAGATCCGGTTAGGGTTACGATTGGACCTAGGGTTAGGATTATGTTGAGGGCTAGGGTTAGAGATCCGGTTAGGGTTACGATTGGACCTAGGGTTAGGGTTATGTTGAGGGCTAGGGTTAGAGATCCGGTTAGGGTTACGATTGGACCTAGGGTTAGGGTTATGTTGAGGGCTAGGGTTAGAGAGACGGTTAGGGTTACGATTGGACCTAGGGTTAGGGTTATGTTGAGGGCAGGGGTAGAGATCCGGTTAGGGTTACAATTGGACCTAGGGTTAAGGTTATGTTGAGGGCTAGGGTTAGAGATCCGGTTAGGGTCACGATTGGACCTAGGGTTAGGGTTATGTTGAGGGCTAGGGTTAGAGATCCGGTTAGGGTCACGATTGGACCTAGGTTAGGGTTATGTTGAGGGCCAGGGTTAGAGATCCCGTTAGGGTTACGATTGGACCTAGGGTTAGGGTTATGTTGAGGGCTAGGGTTAGAGATCCGGTTAGGGTTACGATTGGACCTAGGGTTAGGGTTATGTTGAGGGCTAGGGTTAGAGAGACGGTTAGGGTTACGATTGGACCTAGGGTTAGGGTTATGTTGAGGGCAGGGTTAGAGATCCGTTTAGGGTTACGATTGGACCTAGGGTTAAGGTTATGTTGAGGGCTAGGGTTAGAGATCCGGTTAGGGTTACGATTGGACCTAGGGTTAGGGTTATGTTGAGGGCTAGGGTTAGAGATCCGTTTAGGGTTACGATTGGACCTAGGGTTAGGGTTATGTTGAGAGCTAGGGTTAGAGAGACGGTTAGGGTCACGATTGGACCTAGGGTTAGGGTTATGTTGAGGGCTAGGGTTAGAGATCCGGTTAGGGTTACGTTTGCACCTAGTGTTAGGGTTATGTTGAGGGCTAGGGTGAGAGTTCCGGTTAGGGTTACGATTGCACCTAGGGTTAGGGTTATGTTGAGGGTTAGGGTTAGAGATCCGGTTAGGGTTACGATTGGACCTAGGGTTAGGGTTATGTTGAGGGCTAGGTTTAGAGATCCGGTTAGGGTTACGTTTGGACCTAGGGTTAGGGTTATGTTGAGGGCTAGGGTTAGAGATCCGGTTAGGGTTACGATTGGACCTAGGGTTAGGGTTATGTTGAGGGCTAGGGTTAGAGATCCGGTTAGGGTTACGATTGGACCTAGGGTTAGGGTTATGTTGAGGGCTAGGGTTAGAGATCCGGTTAGGGTTACGATTGGACCTAGGGTTAGGGTTATGTTGAGGGCTAGGGTTAGAGATCCGGTTAGGGTTACGATTGGACCTAGGGTTAGGGTTATGTTGAGGGCTAGGGTTAGAGAGACGGTTAGGGTTACGATTGGACCTAGGGTTAGGGTTATGTTGAGGGCAGGGTTAGAGATCCGGTTAGGGTTACAATTGGACCTAGGGTTAAGGTTATGTTGAGGGCTAGGGTTAGAGATCCGGTTAGGGTTACGATTGGACCTAGGGTTAGGGTTATGTTGAGGGCTAGGGTTAGAGATCCGTTTAGGGTTACGATTGGACCTAGGGTTAATGTTATGTTGAGGGCTAGGTTTAGAGATCCGGTTAGGGTTAAGATTGGACCTAGGGTTAGGGTTATGTTGAGGGCTAGGGTTAGAGATCCGTTTAGGGTTACGATTGGACCTAGGGTTAGGGTTATGTTGAGGGCTAGGGTTAGAGAGACGGTTAGGGTCACGATTGGACCTAGGGTTAGGGTTATGTTGAGGGCTAGGGTTAGAGATCCGGTTAGGGTTACGATTGGACCTAGGGTTAGGGTTATGTTGAGGGCTAGGGTTAGAGAGACGGTTAGGGTTACGATTGGACCTAGGGTTAGGGTTATGTTGAGGGCAGGGTTAGAGATCCGTTTAGGGGTACGATTGGACCTAGGGTTAAGGTTATGTTGAGGGCTAGGGTTAGAGATCCGGTTAGGGTTACGATTGGACCTAGGGTTAGGGTTATGTTGAGGGCTAGGGTTAGAGATCCGTTTAGGGTTACGATTGGACCTAGGGTTAGGGTTATGTTGAGAGCTAGGGTTAGAGAGACGGTTAGGGTCACGATTGGACCTAGGGTTAGGGTTATGTTGAGGGCTAGGGTTAGAGATCCGGTTAGGGTTACGTTTGCACCTAGTGTTAGGGTTATGTTGAGGGCTAGGGTGAGAGTTCCGGTTAGGGTTACGATTGCACCTAGGGTTAGGGTTATGTTGAGGGTTAGGGTTAGAGATCCGGTTAGGGTTACGATTGGACCTAGGGTTAGGGTTATGTTGAGGGCTAGGTTTAGAGATCCGGTTAGGGTTACGTTTGGACCTAGGGTTAGGGTTATGTTGAGGGCTAGGGTTAGAGATCCGGTTAGGGTTACGATTGGACCTAGGGTTAGGGTTATGTTGAGGGCTAGGGTTAGAGATCCGGTTAGGGTTACGATTGGACCTAGGGTTAGGGTTATGTTGAGGGCTAGGGTTAGAGATCCGGTTAGGGTTACGATTGGACCTAGGGTTAGGGTAATGTTGAGGGCTAGGGTTAGAGATCCGGTTAAGGTTACGATTGGACCTAGGGTTAGGGTTATGTTGAGGGCTAGGGTTAGAGAGACGGTTAGGGTTACGATTGGACCTAGGGTTAGGGTTATGTTGAGGGCAGGGTTAGAGATCCGGTTAGGGTTACAATTGGACCTAGGGTTAAGGTTATGTTGAGGGCTAGGGTTAGAGATCCGCTTAGGGTTACGATTGGACCTAGGGTTAGGGTTATGTTGAGGGCTAGGGTTAGAGATCCGTTTAGGGTTACGATTGGACCTAGGGTTAATGTTATGTTGAGGGCTAGGTTTAGAGATCCGGTTAGGGTTACGATTGGACCTAGGGTTAGGGTTATGTTGAGGGCTAGGGTTAGAGATCCGTTTAGGGTTACGATTGGACCTAGGGTTAGGGTTATGTTGAGGGCTAGGGTTAGAGAGACGGTTAGGGTAACGATTGGACCTAGGGTTAGGGTTATGTTGAGGGCTAGGGTTAGAGATCCGGTTAGGGTTACGATTGGACCTAGGGTTAGGGTTATGTTGAGGGCTAGGGTTAGAGATCCGGTTAGGGTTACGATTGGACCTAGGGTTAGGGTTATGTTGAGGGCTAGGGTTAGAGATCCGGGTAGGGTTACGATTGGACCTAGGGTTAGGGTTACGTTGAGGGCTAGGTTTAGAGATCCGGTTAGGGTTACGATTGGACCTAGGGTTAGGGTTATGTTGAGGGCTAGGTTTAGAGATCCGGTTAGGGTTACGATTGGACCTAGGGTTAGGGTTATGTTGAGGGCTAGGGTTAGAGATCCGGTTAGGGTTACGATTGCACCTAGGGTTAGGGTTATGTTGAGGGCTAGGGTTAGAGATCCGGGTAGGGTTACGATTGCACCTAGGGTTAGGGTTATGTTGACGGCTAGGGTAGAGATCCGGTTAGGGTCACGATTGGACCTAGGGTTAGGGTTATGTTGAGGGCTAGGGTTAGAGATCCGGTTAGGGTCAAGATTGCACCTTGGGTTAGGGTTATGTTGAGGGCTAGGGTTAGAGATCCGGTTAGGGTTACGATTGGACCTAGGGTTAGGGTTATGTTGAGGGCTAGGGTTAGAGAGACGGTTAGGGTTACGATTGGACCTAGGGTTAGGGTTATTTTGAGGGCAGGGTTAGAGATCCGGTTAGTGTTACGATTGGACCTAGGGTTAGGGTTATGTTGAGGGCTAGGGTTAGAGATCCTGTTAGGGTTACCATTGGACCTAGGGTTAGGGTTATGTTGAAGGCTAGGGTTAGAGAAGCGGTTAGGGTTACGATTGGACCTAGGGTTAGGGTGATGTTGAGGGCTAGGGTTAGAGATCCCGTTAGGGTTCCGATAGGACCTAGGGTTAGGGTTATGTTGAGGGCTCGGGTTAGAGATCCGGTTAGGGTTACGATTGCACCTAAGGTTAGGGTTATGTTGAGGGCTAGGGTTAGAGATCCGGTTAGGGTTACGATTGCACCTAGGGTTAGGGTTATGTTGAGGGCTAGGGTTAGAGATCCGGGTAGGGTTACGATTGCACCTAGGGTTAGGGTTATGTTGACGGCTAGGGTAGAGATCCGGTTAGGGTCACGATTGGACCTAGGGTTAGGGTTATGTTGAGGGCTAGGGTTAGAGATCCGGTTAGGGTCACGATTGCACCTTGGGTTAGGGTTATGTTGAGGGCTAGGGTTAGAGATCCGGTTAGGGTTACGATTGGACCTAGGGTTAGGGTTATGTTGAGGGCTAGGGTTAGAGAGACGGTTAGGGTTACGATTGGACCTAGGGTTAGGGTTATTTTGAGGGCAGTGTTAGAGATCCGGTTAGGGTTACGATTGGACCTAGGGTTAGGGTTATGTTGAGGGCTAGGGTTAGAGATCCTGTTAGGGTTACCATTGGACCTAGGGTTAGGGTTATGTTGAAGGCTAGGGTTAGAGAAGCGGTTAGGGTTACGATTGGACCTAGGGTTAGGGTGATGTTGAGGGCTAGGGTTAGAGATCCCGTTAGGGTTCCGATAGGACCTAGGGTTAGGGTTATGTTGAGGGCTAGGGTTAGAGGGACGGTTAGGGTCACGATTGGACCTAGGGTTAGGGTGATGTTGAGGGCTCGGGTTAGAGATCCGGTTAGGGTTACGATTGCACCTAAGGTTAGGGTTATGTTGAGGGCTAGGGTTAGAGATCCGGGTAGGGTTACGATTGCACCTAGGGTTAGGGTTATGTTGACGGCTAGGGTTAGAGATCCGGTTAGGGTTACGATTGGACATAGGGTTAGGGTGATGTTGTGGGCTAGGGTTAGAGATCCGGTTAGGGTTACGATTGGACCTAGATTTATGGTGATGTTGATGGCTAGGGTTAGAGATCCGGTTAGGGTTACTATTGGACCTAGGGTTAGGGTTATGTTGAGGGCTAGGGTTAGAGATCCGGTTAGGGTTACGATTGCACCTAGGGTTAGGGTTATTTTGAGGGCTAGGGTTAGAGTTCCGGTTAGGGTTACGATTGCACCTAGGGTTAGGGTTATGTTGAGGGTTAGGGTTAGACATCCGGTTAGGGTTACGATTGGACCTAGGGTTAGGGTTATGTTGAGGGCTAGGGTTAGAGATCCGGTTAGGGTTACGATTGGACCTAGGGTTAGGGTTATGTTGAGGGCTAGGGTTAGAGATCCGGTTAGGGTTACGATTGGACCTACGGTTAGGGTTATGTTGAGGGCTAGGGTTAGAGATCCGGTTAGGGTTACGATTGGACCTAGGGTTAGGGTTATGTTGAGGGCTAGGGTTAGAGAGACGGTTAGGGTTACGATTGGACCTAGGGTTAGGGTTATGTTCAGGGCAGGGGTAGAGATCCGGTTAGGGTTACAATTGGACCTAGGGTTAAGGTTATGTTGAGGGCTAGGGTTAGAGATCCGGTTAGGGTCACGATTGGACCTAGGGTTAGGGTTATGTTGAGGGCTAGGGTTAGAGATCAGGTTAGGGTCACGATTGGACCTAGGTTAGGGTTATGTTGAGGGCCAGGGTTAGAGATCCCGTTAGGGTTACGATTGGACCTAGGGTTAGGGTTATGTTGAGGGCAAGGGTTAGAGATCAGGTTAGGGTTACGATTGGACCTAGGGTTAGGGTTATGTTGAGGGCAGGGGTAGAGATCCGGTTAGGGTTACAATTGGACCTAGGGTTAAGGTTATGTTGAGGGCTAGGGTTAGAGATCCGGTTAGGGTCACGATTGGACCTAGGGTTAGGGTTATGTTGAGGGCTAGGGTTAGAGATCCGGTTAGGGTCACGATTGGACCTAGGTTAGGGTTATGTTGAGGGCTAGGGTTAGAGATCCCGTTAGGGTTACGATTGGACCTAGGGTTAGGGTTATGTTGAGGGCTAGGGTTAGAGATCCGTTTAGGGTTACGATTGGACCTAGGGTTAGGGTTATGTTGAGAGCTAGGGTTAGAGAGACGGTTAGGGTCACGATTGGACCTAGGGTTAGGGTTATGTTGAGGGCTAGGTTTAGAGATCCGGTTAGGGTTACGTTTGGACCTAGGGTTAGGGTTATGTTGAGGGCTAGGGTTAGAGATCCGGTTAGGGTCACGATTGGACCTAGGGTTAGGGTTATGTTGAGGGCTAGGGTTAGAGATCCGGTTAGGGTCACGATTGCACCTGGGTTACGGTTATGTTGAGGGCTAGGGTTAGAGATCCGGTTAGGGTTACGATTGGACCTAGGGTTAGGGTTTTGTTGAGGGCTAGGGTTAGAGAGACGGATAGGGTTACGATTGGACCTAGGGTTAGGGTTATGTTGAGGGCAGAGTTAGAGATCCGGTTAGGGTTACGATTGGACCTAGGGTTAGGGTTATGTTGAGGGCTAGGGTTAGAGATCCGGTTAGGGTTACCATTGGACCTAGGGTTAGGGTTATGTTGAAGGCTAGGGTTAGAGAACCGGTTAGGGTTACGATTGGACCTAGGGTTAGGGTGATGTTGAGGGCTAGGGTTAGAGATCCCGTTAGGGTTACGATTGGACCTAGGGTTAGGGTTATGATGAGGGCTAGGGTTAGAGAGACGGTTAGGGTTCCGATAGGACCTAGGGTTAGGGATATGTTGAGGGCTAGGGTTAGAGGGACGGTTAGGGTCACGATTGGACCTAGGGTTACGGTGATGTTGAGGGCTAGGGTTAGAGATCCGGTTAGGGTCACGATTGGACCTAGGGTTAGGGTTATGTTGAGGGCTAGGGTTAGAGATCCGGGTAGGGTTACGATTGCACCTAGGGTTAGGGTTATGTTGACGGCTAGGGTTAGAGATCGGTTAGGGTCACGATTGGACCTAGGGTTAGGGTTATGTTGAGGGCTAGGGTTAGAGATACGGTTAGGATCATGATTGGACCTAGGGTTAGGGTTATGTTGAGGGCTAGGGTTAGAGATCCGGTTAGGGTCACGATTGGACCTTGGGTTAGGGTTATGTTGAGGGCTAGGGTTAGAGATCCAGTTAGGGTCACGATTGGACCTAGGGTTAGGGTTATGTTGAGGGCTAGGGTTAGAGATCCGGTTAGGGTCACGTTTCGACCTAGGGTTAGGGTTATGTTGACGGCTAGGGTTAGAGATCCGGTTAGGGTTACGATTGGACATAGGGTTAGGGTGATGTTGAGGGCTAGGGTTAGAGATCCGTTTAGGGTTACGATTGGACCTAGGGTTAGGGTTATGTTGAGGGCTAGGGTTAGAGATCCGGTTAGGGTTACGATTGCCCCTAGGGTTAGGGTTATGTTGAGGGCTAGGGTTAGAGTTCTGGTTAGGGTTACGATTGGACCTAGGGTTAGGGTTATGTTGAGGGCTAGGGTTAGAGATCCGTTTAGGGTTACGATTGGACCTAGGGTTAGGGTTATGTTGAGGGCTAGGGTTACAGATCCGGTTAGGGTTACGATTGGACCTAGGGTTAGGGTTATGTTGAGGGCTAGGGTTAGAGAGACGGTTAGGGTTACGATTCGACCTAGGGTTAGGGTTATGTTGAGGGCAGGGTTAGAAATCCGGTTACGGTCACGATTGGACCTAGGGTTAGGGTTATGTTGAGGGCTAGGGTTAGAGATTCGGTTAGGGTTACGATTGGACCTAGGGTTAGGGTTATGTTGAGGGCTAGGGTTAGAGATCCGGTTAGGGTCACGATTGGACCTAGGGTTAGGGTTATGTTGAGGGCTAGGGTTAGAGAGACGGTTAGGGTTACGATTGGACCTAGGGTTAGGGTTATGTTGAGGGCAGGGTTAGAGATCCGGTTAGGGTCACGATTGGACCTAGGGTTAGGGTTATGTTGAGGGCTAGGGTTAGAGATCCGGTTAGGGTTACCATTGGACCTAGGGTTAGGGTTATGTTGAGGGCTAGGGTTAGAGATCCGGTTAGGGTTACGATTGGACCTAGGGTTAGGGTTATGTTGAGGGCTAGGGTTAGAGAGACGGTTAGGGTTCCGATTGGACCTAGAGTTAGGGTTATGTTGAGGGCTAGGGTTAGAGATCCAGTTAGGGTCACGATTGGACCTAGGGTTAGGGTTATGTTGAGGGCTAGGGTTAGAGATCCGGTTAGGGTCACGTTTGGACCTAGGATTAGGGTTATGTTGACGGCTAGGGTTAGAGATCCGGTTAGGGTTACGATAGGACCTAGGGTTAGGGTTATGTTGAGGGCTAGGGTTAGAGATCTGGTTAGGGTTACGATTGGACCTAGGGTTAGGGTTATGTTTAGGGCTAGGGTTAGAGAACCGGTTAGGGTTACGATTGGACCTAGGGTTAGGGTTATGTTGAGGGCTAGGGTTAGAGCTCCCGTTAGGGTTACGATTGGACCTAGGGTTAGGGTTATGTTTAGGGCTAGGGTTAGAGAGACGGTTAGGGTTCCGATAGGACCTAGGGTTAGGGTTATGTTGACGGCTAGGGTTAGAGAGACGGTTAGGGTCACGATTGGACCTAGGGTTAGGGTGATGTTGAGGGCTAGGGTTAGAGGTCCGGTTAGGTTTACGATTGGACCTAGGTTAGGGTTATGTTGAGGGCCAGGGTTAGAGATCCCGTTAGGGTTACAATTGGACCTAGGGTTAGGGTTATGTTGAGGGCTAGGGTTAGAGATCCGGTTAGGGTTACGATTGCACCTAGGGTTAGGGTTATGTTGAGGGCTAGGGTTAGAGATCCGGTTAGGGTTACGATTGGACCTAGGGTTAGGGTTATGTTGAGGGCTAGGGTTACAGATCCGGTTAGGGTTACGATTGGACCTAGGGTTAGGGTTATGTTGAGGGCTAGGGTTAGAGAGACGGTTAGGGTTACGATTCGACCTAGGGTTAGGGTTATGTTGAGGGCAGGGTTAGAGATCCGGTTAGGGTCACGATTGGACCTAGGGTTAGGGTTATGTTGAGGGCTAGGGTTAGAGATTCGGTTAGGGTTACGATTGGACCTAGGGTTAGGGTTATGTTGAGGGCTAGGGTTAGAGATCCGGTTAGGGTCACGATTGGACCTAGGGTTAGGGTTATGTTGAGGGCTAGGGTTAGAGAGACGGTTAGGGTTACGATTGGACCTAGGGTTAGGGTTATGTTGAGGGCAGGGTTAGAGATCCGGTTAGGGTCACGATTGGACCTAGGGTTAGGGTTATGTTGAGGGCTAGGGTTAGAGATCCGGTTAGGGTTACCATTGGACCTAGGGTTAGGGTTATGTTGAGGGCTAGGGTTAGAGATCCGGTTAGGGTTACGATTGGACCTAGGGTTAGGGTTATGTTGAGGGCTAGGGTTAGAGAGACGGTTAGGGTTCCGATTGGACCTAGAGTTAGGGTTATGTTGAGGGCTAGGGTTAGAGATCCAGTTAGGGTCACGATTGGACCTAGGGTTAGGGTTATGTTGAGGGCTAGGGTTAGAGATCCGGTTAGGGTCACGTTTGGACCTAGGGTTAGGGTTATGTTGACGGCTAGGGTTTGAGATCCGGTTAGGGTTACGATAGGACCTAGGGTTAGGGTTATGTTGAGGGCTAGGGTTAGAGATCTGGTTAGGGTTACGATTGGACCTAGGGTTAGGGTTATGTTTAGGGCTAGGGTTAGAGAACCGGTTAGGGTTACGATTGGACCTAGGTTTAGGGTTATGTTGAGGGCTAGGGTTAGAGCTCCCGTTAGGGTTACGATTGGATCTAGGGTTAGGGTTATGTTTAGGGCTAGGGTTAGAGAGACGGTTAGGGTTCCGATAGGACCTAGGGTTAGGGTTATGTTGATGGCTAGGGTTAGAGAGACGGTTAGGGTCACGATTGGACCTAGGGTTAGGGTGATGTTGAGGGCTAGGGTTAGAGGTCCGGTTAGGTTTACGATTGGACCTAGGTTAGGGTTATGTTGAGGGCCAGGGTTAGAGATCCCGTTAGGGTTACAATTGGACCTAGGGTTAGGGTTATGTTGAGGGCTAGGGTTAGAGATCCGGTTAGGGTTACGATTGCACCTAGGGTTAGGGTTATGTTGAGGGCTAGGGTTAGAGATCCGGTTAGGGTTACGATTGCACCTAGGGTTAGGGTGATGTTGAGGGCCAGGGTTAGAGATCCGGTTAGGGTCACGATTGGATCTAGGGTTACGGTTATGTTGAGGGCTAGGGTTAGAGAGACGGTTAGGGTCACGATTGGACCTAGGGTTAGGGTTATGTTGAGGGCTAGGATTAGAGAGACGGTTAGGGTTACGATTGGACCTAGGGTTAGGGTTATGTTGACTGCTAGGGTTAGAGATCCGTTTAGGGTTACGATTGGACCTAGGGTTAGGGTGATGTTGAGGGCTAGGGTTAGAGATCCGGTTAGGGTTACGATTGGACCTAGGGTTATGGTGATGTTGATGGCTAGGGTTAGAGATCCGGTTAGGGTTACGGTTGGACCTAGGGTTAGGGTTATGTTGAGGGTTAGGGTTGGAGATCCGGTTAGGGTTACGATTGGACCTAGGGTTAGGGTTATGTTGAGGGCTAGGGTTAGAGATCCGGTTAGGGTTACGATTGCACCTAGGGTTATGGTTATGTTGAGGGCTAGGGTTAGAGTTCCGGTTAGGGTTGCGATTGCACCTAGGGTTAGGGTTATATTGAGGGTTAGGGTTAGAGATCCGGTTAGGCTTACGATTGGACCTAGGGTTAGGGTTATGTTGAGGGCTAGTGTTAGAGATCCGGTTAGGGTTACGATTGGACCTAGGGTTAGGGTTATGTTGAGGGCTAGGGTTAGAGATCCGGTTAGGGTTACGATTGGACCTAGGGTTAGGGTTATGTTGAGGGCTAGGGTTAGAGATCCGGTTAGGGTTAGATTGGACCTAGGGTTAGGGTTATGTTGAGGGCTAGGGTTAGAGAGACGGTTAGGGTTACGATTGGACCTAGGGTTAGGGTTATGTTGAGGGCACGGTTAGAGATCCGGTTGGGGTCACGATTGGACCTAGGGTTAGGGTTATGTTGAGGGCTAGGGTTAGAGATCCGGTTAGGGTTACGATTGGACCTAGGGTTAGGGTTATATTGAGGGCAGGGTTAGAGATCCGGTTAGGGTCACGATTGGACCTAGGGTTAGGGTTATGTTGAGGGCTAGGGTTAGAGATCCGGTTAGGGTTACCATTGGACCTAGGGTTAGGGTTATGTTGAGGGCTAGGGTTAGAGATCCGGTTAGGGTTATGATTGGACCTAGGGTTAGGATTATGTTGAGGGCTAGGGTTAGAGAGACGGTTAGGGTTCCGATTGGACCTAGAGTTAGGGTTATGTTGAGGGCTAGGGTTAGAGATCCAGTTAGGGTTACGATTGGACCTAGGGTTAGGGTTATGTTGAGGGCTAGGGTTAGAGATCCGGTTAGGGTTACCATTGGTCCTAGGCTTAGGGTTATGTTGAAGGCTAGGGTTAGAGAACCGTTTAGGGTTACGATTGGACCTAGGGTTAGGGTTATGTTGAGGGCTAGGGTTAGAGATCCCGTTAGGGTTACTATTGGACCTAGGGTTAGGTTTATGTTGAGGGCTAGGGTTAGAGATCCGGTTAGGGTTACGATAGGACCTAGGGTTAGGGTTATGTTGAGGGCTAGGGTTAGAGAGACGGTTAGGGTCACGATTGGACCTAGGGTTAGGGTGATGTTGAGGGCTAGGGTTAGAGGCCGGTTACGGTTACGATTGGACCTAGGTTAGGGTTATGTTGAGGGCCAGGGTTAGAGATCCCGTTAGGGTTACGATTGGACCTAGGGTTATGGTTATGTTGAGGGCTAGGGTTAGAGATCTGGATACGGGTACGATTGGACCTAGGGTTAGGGTTATGTTGAGGGCTAGGGTTAGAGATCCGGTTAGGGTTACGATTGCACCTAGGGTTAGGGTTATGTTGAGGGCTAGGTTTAGAGATCTGGTTAGGGTTACGATTGCACCTAGGGTTAGGGTTATGTTGAGGGCTAGGGTTAGAGATCCGGTTATGGTCACGATTGGACCTAGGTTAGGTTTATGTTGAGGGCCAGGGTTAGAGATCCCGTTAGGGTTACGATTGGACCTAGGGTTTGGGTTATGTTGAGGGCTAGGGTTAGAGATCCGGTTAGGGTTACGATTGGACCTAGGGTTAGGGTTATGTTGAGGGCTAGGGTTAGAGAGACGGTTAGGGTTACGATTGGACCTAGGGTTAGGGTTATGTTGAGGGCAGGGTTAGAGATCCGTTTAGGGTTACGATTAGACCTAGGGTTAAGGTTATGTTGAGGGCTAGGGTTAGAGATCCGGTTAGGGTTACGATTGGACCTAGGGTTAGGGTTATGTTGAGGGCTAGGGTTAGAGATCCTGTTAGGGTTATCATTGGACCTAGGGTTAGGGTTATGTTGAAGGCTAGGGTTAGAGAACCGGTTAGGGTTACGATTGGACCTAGGGTTAGGGTGATGTTGAGGGCTAGGGTTAGAGATCCCGTTAGGGTTCCGATAGGACCTAGGGTTAGGGTTATGTTGAGGGCTAGGGTTAGAGGGACGGTTAGGGTCACGATTGGACGTAGGGTTAGGGTGATGTTGAGGGCTCGGGTTAGAGATCTGGTTAGTGTTACGATTGCACCTAAGGTTAGGGTTATGTTGAGGGCTAGGGTAGAGATCCGGGTAGGGTTACGATTGCACCTAGGGTTAGGGTTATGTTGACGGCTAGGGTTAGAGATCCGGTTAGGGTCACGATTGGACCTAGGGTTAGGGTTATGTTGAGGGCTAGGGTTAGAGATCCGGTTAGGGTCACGATTGGACCTTGGGTGAGGGTTATGTTGAGGGCTAGGGTTAGAGATCCGGTTAGGGTCATGATTGGACCTAGGGTTAGGGTTATGTTGAGGGCTAGGGTTAGAGATCCGGTTAGGGTCACGATTGGACCTTGGGTGAGGGTTATGTTGAGGGCTAGGGTTAGAGATCCAGTTAGGGTCACGATTGGACCTAGGGTTAGGGTTATGTTGAGGGCTAGGGTTAGAGATCCGGTTAGGGTCACGTTTCGACCTAGGGTTAGGGTTATGTTGACGACTAGGGTTAGAGATACGGTTAGGGTTACGATTGGACATAGGGTTAGGGTGATGTTGTGGGCTAGGGTTAGAGATCCGGTTTGGGTTACGATTGGACCTAGAGTTATGGTGATGTTGATGGCTAGGGTTAGAGATCCGGTTAGGGTTACTATTGGACCTAGGGTTAGGGTTATGTTGAGGGCTAGGGTTAGAGTTCCGGTTAGGGATACGATTGCACCTAGGGTTAGGGTTATGTTGAGGGTTAGGGTTAGAGATCCGGTTAGGGTTACGATTGGACCTAGGGTTAGGGTTATGTTGAGGGCTAGGGTTAGAGATCCGGTTAGGGTTACGATTGGACCTAGGGTTAGGGTTATGTTGAGGGCTAGGGTTAGAGATCCGGTTAGGGTTACGATTGGACCTAGGGTTAGGGTTATGTTGAGGGCTAGGGTTAGAGAGACGGTTAGGGTTACGATTGGACCTAGGGTTAGGGTTATGTTGAGGGCAGGGTTAGAGATCCGGTTAGGGTTACAATTGGACCTAGGGTTAAGGTTATGTTGAGGGCTAGGGTTAGAGATCCGGTTAGGGTCACGATTGGACCTAGGGTTAGGGTTATGTTGAGGGCTAGGGTTAGAGATCCGGTTATGGTCACGATTGGACCTAGGTTAGGTTTATGTTGAGGGCCAGGGTTAGAGATCCCGTTAGGGTTACGATTGGACCTAGGGTTTGGGTTATGTTGAGGGCTAGGGTTAGAGATCCGGTTAGGGTTACGATTGGACCTAGGGTTAGGGTTATGTTGAGGGCTAGGGTTAGAGAGACGGTTAGGGTTACGATTGGACCTAGGGTTAGGGTTATGTTGAGGGCAGGGTTAGAGATCCGTTTAGGGTTACGATTAGACCTAGGGTTAAGGTTATGTTGAGGGCTAGGGTTAGAGATCCGGTTAGGGTTACGATTGGACCTAGGGTTAGGGTTATGTTGAGGGCTAGGGTTAGAGATCCGTTTAGGGTTACGATTGGACCTAGGGTTAGGGTTATGTTGAGAGCTAGGGTTAGAGAGACGGTTAGGGTCAAGATTGGACCTAGGGTTAGGGTTATGTTGAGGGCTAGGGTTAGAGATCCGGTTAGGGTTACAATTGGACCTAGGGTTAAGGTTATGTTGAGGGCTAGGGTTAGAGATCCGGTTAGGGTTACGATTGGACCTAGGGTTAGCGTTATGTTGAGGGCTAGGGTTAGAGATCCGTTTAGGATTACGATTGGACCTAGGGTTAGGGTTATGTTGAGGGCTAGGGTTAAAGATCCGGTTAGGGTCACGATTGGACCTAGGGTTAGGGTTTTGTTGAGGGCTAGGGTTAGAGATCAGGTTAGGGTCACGATTGGACCTAGGTTAGGGTTATGTTGAGGACCAGGGTTAGAGATCCCGTTAGGGTTACTATTGGACCTAGGGTTATGGTTATGTTGAGGGCTAGGGTTAGAGATCCGGTTACGGTTACGATTGGACCTAGGGTTAGGGTTATGTTGAGGGCTAGGGTTAGAGATCCGGTTAGGGTTACGATTGGACCTAGGGTTAGGGTTATGTTGAGGGCTACGGTTTGAGATCCGGGTAGGGTTACGATTGGACCTAGGGTTAGGGTTATGTTGAGGGCTAAGGTTAGAGATCCGGTTAGGGTTACGATTGGACCTAGGGTTAGGGTTATGTTGAGGGCTAGGGTTAGAGATCCGGTTAGGGTCACGATTGGACCTAGGTTAGTGTTATGTTGAGGGCTAGGGTTAGAGATCCGGTTAGGGTCACGATTGGACCTAGGGTTAGGGTGATGTTGAGGGCTAGGGTTAGAGATCCGGTTAGGGTTACGATTGGACCTAGGGTTATGGTGATGTTTTTGGCTAGGGTTAGAGATCCGGTTAGGGTTACGATTGGACCTAGGGTTATGGTGATGTTTTTGGCTAGGGTTAGAGATCCGGTTAGGGTCACGATTGGACCTAGGTTTAGGGTTATGTTGAGGGCTAGGGTTAGAGATCCGGGTAGGGTTACGATTGGACCTAGGGTTAGGGTTATGTTGAGGGCTAGGGTTAGAGATCCGGTTAGGGTTACGATTGGACCTAGGGTTAGGGTTATGTTGAGGGCTAGGGTTAGAGATCCGGGTAGGGTTACGATTGGACCTAGGGTTAGGGTTACGTTGAGGGCTAGGTTTAGAGATCCGGTTAGGGTTACGATTGGACCTAGGGTTAGGGTTATGTTGAGGGATAGGTTTAGAGATCCGGTTAGGGTTACGATTGGACCTAGGGTTAGGGTTATGTTGAGGGCTAGGGTTAGAGATCCGGTTAGGGTTACGATTGCACCTAGGGTTAGGGTTATGTTGAGGGCTAGGGTTAGAGATCCGGGTAGGGTTACGATTGCACCTAGGGTTAGGGTTATGTTGACGGCTAGGGTAGAGATCCGGTTAGGGTCACGATTGGACCTAGGGTTAGGGTTATGTTGAGGGCTAGGGTTAGAGATCCGGTTAGGGTCACGATTGCACCTTGGGTTAGGGTTATGTTGAGGGCTAGGGTTAGAGATCCGTTTAGGGTTACGATTGGACCTAGGGTTAGGGTTATGTTGAGGGCTAGGGTTAGAGAGACGGTTAGGGTTACGATTGGACCTAGGGTTAGGGTTATTCTGAGGGCAGGGTTAGAGATCCGGTTAGGGTTACGATTGGACCTATGGTTAGGTTTATGTTGAGGGCTAGGGTTAGAGATCCTGTTAGGGTTACCATTGGACCTAGGGTTAGGGTTATGTTGAAGGCTAGGGTTAGAGAAGCGGATAGGGTTACGATTGGACCTAGGGTTAGGGTGATGTTGAGGGCTAGGGTTAGAGATCCCGTTAGGGTTCCGATAGGACCTAGGGTTAGGGTTATGTTGAGGGCTAGGGTTAGAGGGACGGTTAGGGTCACGATTGGACCTAGGGTTAGGGTGATGTTGAGGGCTCGGGTTAGAGATCCGGTTAGGGTTACGATTGCACCTAAGGTTAGGGTTATGTTGAGGGCTAGGGTTAGAGATCCGGGTAGGGTTACGATTGCACCTAGGGTTAGGGTTATGTTGACGGCTAGGGTTAGAGATCCGGTTAGGGTCACGATTGGACCTAGGGTTAGGGTTATGTTGAGGGCTAGGGTTAGAGATCCGGTTAGGGTCACAATTGGACCTAGGGTTAGGGTTATGTTGAGGGCTAGGTTTAGAGATCCGGTTAGGTCACGATTGCACCTTGGGTTAGGGTTATGTTGAGGGCTAGGGTTAGAGATCCGGTTAGGGTCATGATTGGACCTAGGGTTAGGGTTATGTTGAGGGCTAGGGTTAGAGATCCGGTTAGGGTCACGATTGGACCTTGGGTTAGGGTTATGTTGAGGGCTAGGGTTAGAGATCCGGTTAGGGTCACGTTTGGACCTAGGGTTAGGGTTATGTTGACGGCTAGGGTTAGAGATCCGGTTAGGGTTACGATAGGACCTAGGGTTAGGGTTATGTTGAGGGCTAGGGTTAGAGATCTGGTTAGGGTTACGATTGGACCTAGGGTTAGGGTTATGTTTAGGGCTAGGGTTAGAGAACCGGTTAGGGTTACGATTGGACCTAGGGTTAGGGTTATGTTGAGGGCTAGGGTTAGAGATCCCGTTAGGGTTACGATTGGACCTAGGGTTAGGGTTATGTTTAGGGCTAGGGTTAGAGAGACGGTTAGGGTTCCGATAGGACCTAGGGTTAGGGTTATGTTGACGGCTTGGGTTAGAGAGACGGTTAGGGTCACGATTGGACCTAGGGTTAGGGTGATGTTGAGGGCTAGGGTTAGAGGTCCGGTTAGGTTTACGATTGGACCTAGGTTAGGGTTATGTTGAGGGCCAGGGTTAGAGATCCCGTTAGGGTTACAATTGGACCTAGGGTTTGGGTTATGTTGAGGGCTAGGGTTAGAGATCCGGTTAGGGTTACGATTGCACCTAGGGTTAGGGTTATGTTGAGGGCTAGGGTTAGAGATCCGGTTAGGGTTACGATTGCACCTAGGGTTAGGGTGATGTTGAGGGCCAGGGTTAGAGATCCGGTTAGGGTCACGATTGGATCTAGGGTTACGGTTATGTTGAGGGCTAGGGTTAGAGATCCGGTTAGGGTTACGATTGGACCTAGGGTTAGGGTTATGTTGAGGGCTAGGGTTAGAGATCCGGTTAGGGTTAGATTGGACCTAGGGTTAGGATTATGTTGAGGGCTAGGGTTAGAGAGACGGTTAGGGTTACGATTGGACCTAGGGTTAGGGTTATGTTGAGGGCACGGTTAGAGATCCGGTTGGGGTCACGATTGGACCTAGGGTTAGGGTTATGTTGAGGGCTAGGGTTAGAGATCCGGTTAGGGTTACGATTGGACCTAGGGTTAGGGTTATGTTGAGGGCAGGGTTAGAGATCCGGTTAGGGTCACGATTGGACCTAGGGTTAGGGTTATGTTGAGGGCTAGGGTTAGAGATCCGGTTAGGGTTACCATTGTACCTAGGGTTAGGGTTATGTTGAGGGCTAGGGTTAGAGATCCGGTTAGGGTTACGATTGGACCTAGGGTTAGGATTATGTTGAGGGCTAGGGTTAGAGAGACGGTTAGGGTTCCGATTGGACCTAGAGTTAGGGTTATGTTGAGGGCTAGGTTTAGAGATCCAGTTAGGGTTACGATTGGACCTAGGGTTAGGGTTATGTTGAGGGCTAGGGTTAGAGATCCGGTTAGGGTTACCATTGGACCTAGGCTTAGGGTTATGTTGAAGGCTAGGGTTAGAGAACCGTTTAGGGTTACGATTGGACCTAGGGTTAGGGTTATGTTGAGGGCTAGGGTTAGAGATCCCGTTAGGGTTACTATTGGACCTAGGGTTAGGGTTATGTTGAGGGCTAGGGTTAGAGATCCGGTTAGGGTTACGATAGGACCTAGGGTTAGGGTTATGTTGAGGGCTAGGGTTAGAGAGACGGTTAGGGTCACGATTGGACCTAGGGTTAGGGTGATGTTGAGGGCTAGGGTTAGAGGTCCGGTTACGGTTACGATTGGACCTAGGTTAGGGTTATGTTGAGGGCCAGGGTTAGAGATCCCGTTAGGGTTACGATTGGACCTAGGGTTATGGTTATGTTGAGGGCTAGGGTTAGAGATCTGGATACGGGTACGATTGGACCTAGGGTTAGGGTTATGTTGAGGGCTAGGGTTAGAGATCCGGTTAGGGTTACGATTGCACCTAGGGTTAGGGTTATGTTGAGGGCTAGGGTTAGAGATCTGGTTAGGGTTACGATTGCACCTAGGGTTAGGGTTATGTTGAGGGCCAGGTTTAGAGATCCGGTTAGGGTCACGATTGGACCTAGGGTTAGGGTTATGTTGAGGGCTAGGGTTAGAGAGACGGTTAGGGTCACGATTGGACCTAGGGTTAGGGTTATGTTGAGGGCTAGGATTAGAGAGACGGTTAGGGTTACGATTGGACCTAGGGTTAGGTTTATGTTGAGGGCTAGGGTTAGAGATCCGGTTAGGGTTCCGATTGGACCTAGGGTTAGAGTTATGTTGAGGGCTAGGGTTAGAGATCCGGTTAGTGTCACGATTGGACCTAGGGTTAGGGTTATTTTGAGGTCTAGGGTTTGAGATCCGGTTAGGGTCACGATTGGACCTTGGGTTAGGGTTATGTTGAGGGCTAGGGTTAGAGATCCGGTTAGGGTCACCATTGGACCTAGGGTTAGGGTTATGTTGAGGGCTAGGGTTAGAGATCCGGTTAGGGTCACGTTTGGACCTAGGGTTAGGGTTATGTTGACGGCTAGGGTTAGAGATCCGGTTAGGGTTACGATTGGACCTAGGGTTAGGGTGATGTTGAGGGCTAGGGTTAGAGATCCGGTTAGGGTTACGATTGGACCTAGGGTTAGGGTGATGTTGATGGCTAGGGTTAGAGATCCGGTTAGGGTTACGATTGGACCTAGGGTTAGGGTTATGTTGAGGGCTAGGGTTAGAGATCCGGTTAGGGTTACGATTGGACCTAGGGTTAGGGTTATGTTGAGGGCTAGGGTTAGAGATCCGGTTAGGGTTACGATTGGACCTAGGGTTAGGGTTATGTTGAGGGCTAGGGTTAGAGATCCGGTTAGGGTTAGATTGGACCTAGGGTTAGGGTTATGTTGAGGGCTAGGGTTAGAGAGACGGTTAGGGTTACGATTGGACCTAGGGTTAGGGTTATGTTGAGGGCACGGTTAGAGATCCGGTTGGGGTCACGATTGGACCTAGGGTTAGGGTTATGTTGAGGGCTAGGGTTAGAGATCCGGTTAGGGTTACGATTGGACCTAGGGTTAGGGTTATGTTGAGGGCAGGGTTAGAGATCCGGTTAGGGTCACGATTGGACCTAGGGTTAGGGTTATGTTGAGGGCTAGCGTTAGAGATCCGGTTAGGGTTACCATTGTACCTAGGGTTAGGGTTATGTTGAGGGCTAGGGTTAGAGATCCGGTTAGGGTTACGATTGGACCTAGGGTTAGGATTATGTTGAGGGCAGTGTTAGAGATCCGTTTAGGGTTACGATTGGACCTAGGGTTAAGGTTATGTTGAGGGCTAGGGTTAGAGATTCGGTTAGGGTTACGATTGGACCTAGGGTTAGGGTTATGTTGAGGGCTAGGTTTAGAGATACGTTTAGGGTTACGATTGGACCTAGGGTTAGGGTTATGTTGAGAGCTAGGGTTAGAGAGACGGTTAGGGTCACGATTGGACCTAGGGTTAGGGTTATGTTGAGGGCTAGGGTTAGAGATCCGGTTAGGGTTACGTTTGCACCTAGTGTTAGGGTTATGTTGAGGGCTAGGGTGAGAGTTCCGGTTAGGGTTACGATTGCACCTAGGGTTAGGGTTATGTTGAGGGTTAGGGTTAGAGATCCGGTTAGGGTTACGATTGGACCTAGGGTTAGGGTTATGTTGAGGGCTAGGTTTAGAGATCCGGTTAGGGTTACGTTTGGACCTAGGGTTAGGGTTATGTTGAGGGCTAGGGTTAGAGATCCGGTTAGGGTTACGATTGGACCTAGGGTTAGGGTTATGTTGAGGGCTAGGGTTAGAGATCCGGTTAGGGTTACGATTGGACCTAGGGTTAGGGTTATGTTGAGGGCTAGGGTTAGAGAGACGGTTAGGGTTACGATTGGACCTAGGGTTAGGGTTATGTTGAGGGCAGGGTTAGAGATCCGGTTAGGGTTACAATTGGACCTAGGGTTAAGGTTATGTTGAGGGCTAGGGTTAGAGATCCGGTTAGGGTTACGATTGGACCTAGGGTTAGGGTTATGTTGAGGGCTAGGGTTAGAGATCCGTTTAGGGTTACGATTGGACCTAGGGTTAATGTTATGTTGAGGGCTAGGTTTAGAGATCCGGTTAGGGTTACGATTGGACCTAGGGTTAGGGTTATGTTGAGGGCTAGGGTTAGAGATCCGTTTAGGGTTACGATTGGACCTAGGGTTAGGGTTATGTTGAGGGCTAGGGTTAGAGAGACGGTTAGGGTCACGATTGGACCTAGGGTTAGGGTTATGTTGAGGGCTAGGGTTAGAGATCCGGTTAGGGTTACGATTGGACCTAGGGTTAGGGTTATGTTGAGGGCTAGGGTTAGAGATCCGGTTAGGGTTACGATTGGACCTAGGGTTAGAGTTATGTTGAGGGCTAGGGTTAGAGAGACGGTTAGGGTTACGATTGGACCTAGGGTTAGGGTTATGTTGAGGGCAGGGTTAGAGATCCGGTTAGGGTTACAATTGGACCTAGGGTTAGGGTTATGTTGAGGGCTAGGGTTGGAGAGACGGTTAGGGTCACGATTGGACCTAGGGTTAGGGTTATGTTGAGGGCTAGGGTTAGAGATCCGGTTAGGGTTACGATTGGACCTAGGGTTAGGGTTATGTTGAGGGCTAGGGTTTGAGATCCGGATAGGGTTACGATTGGACCTAGGGTTAGGGTTATGTTGATGGCTAGGGTTAGAGAGACGGTTAGGATTACGATTGGACCTAGGGTTAGGGTTATGTTGAGGGCAGGGTTAGAGATCCGGTTAGGGTTACAATTGGACCTAGGGTTAAGGTTATGTTGAGGGCTAGGGTTAGAGATCCGGTTAGGGTTACGATTGGACCTAGGGTTAGGGTTATGTTGAGGGCTAGGGTTAGAGATCCGTTTAGGGTTACGATTGGACCTAGGGTTAAGGTTATGCTGAGGGCTAGGGTTAGAGATCCGGTAAGGGTTACGATTGGACCTAGGGTTAGGGTTATGTTGAGGGCTAGGGTTAGAGATCCGTTTAGGGATACGATTGGACCTAGGGTTAGGGTTATGTTGAGGGCTAATGTTAGAGAGACGGTTAGAGTCACGATTGGACCTAGGGTTAGGGTTATGTTGAGGGCTAGGGTTAGAGATCCGGTTAGGGTCACGATTGGACCTAGGTTAGGGTTATGTTGAGGGCCAGGGTTAGAGATCCCGTTAGGGTTACGATTGGACCTACGGTTATGGTTATGTTGAGGGCTAGGGTTAGAGATCCGGTTACGGTTACGATTGGACCTAGGGTTAGGGTTATGTTGAGGGCTAGGGTTAGAGATCCGGTTAGGGTTACGATTGGACCTAGGGTTAGGGTTTTGTTGAGGGCTAGGGTTAGAGATCCGTTTAGGGTTACGATTGGACCTAGGGTTAAGGTTATATTGAGGGCTAGGGTTAGAGATCCGGTTAGGGTTACGGTTGGACCTAGGGTTAGCGTTATGTTGAGGGCTAGGGTTAGAGATCCGTTTAGGGTTACGATTGGACCTAGGGTTAGGGTTATGTTGAGGGCTAGGGTTAGAGATCCGTTTAGTGTTACGATTGGACCTAGGGTTAGGGTTATGTTGAGGGCTAGGGTTAGAGAGACGGTTAGGGTCACGATTGGACCTAGGGTTAGGGTTATGTTGAGGGCTACGGTTAGAGATCCGGTTAGGGTCACGATTGGACCTAGGTTAGGGTTATGTTGAGGGCCAGGGTTAGAGATCCGGTTAGGGTTACGATTGGACCTACGGTTATGGTTATGTTGAGGGCTAGGGTTAGAGATCCGGTTACGGTTACGATTGCACCTAGGGTTAGGGTTAAGTTGAGGGCTAGGGTTAGAGGTCCGGTTAGGGTTAAGATTGGACCTAGCGTTAGGGTTATGTTGAGGGCTAGGGTTAGAGATCCGGGTAGGGTTACGATTGGACCTAGGGTTAGGGTTATGTTGAGGGCTAGGGTTAGAGATCCGGTTAGGGTTACGATTGCACCTAGGGTTAGGGTTATGTTGAGGGCTAGGGTTAGAGATCCGGGTAGGGTTACGATTGCACCTAGGGTTAGGGTTATGTTGACGGCTAGGGTTAGAGATCCGGTTAGGGTCACGATTGGACCTAGGGTTAGGGTTATGTTGAGGGCTAGGGTTAGAGATCCGGTTAGGGTCACGATTGCACCTGGGTTACGGTTATGTTGAGGGCTAGGGTTAGAGATCCGGTTAGGGTTACGATTGGACGTAGGGTTAGGGTTTTGTTGAGGGCTAGGGTTAGAGAGACGGTTTGGGTTACGATTGGACCTAGGGTTAGGGTTATGTTGAGGGCAGGGTTAGAGATCCGGTTAGGGTCACGATTGGACCTAGGGTTAGGGTTATGTTGAGGGCTAGGGTTAGAGATTCGGTTAGGGTTACGATTGGACCTAGGGTTAGGGTTATGCTGAGGGCTAGGGTTAGAGATCCGGTTAGGGTCACGATTGGACCTAGGGTTAGGGTTATGTTGAGGGCTAGGGTTAGAGAGACGGTTAGGCTTACGATTGGACCTAGGGTTAGGGTTATGTTGAGGGCAGGGTTAGAGATCCGGTTAGGGTCACGATTGGACCTAGGGTTAGGGTTATGTTGAGGGCTAGGGTTAGAGATCCGGTTAGGGTTACCATTGGACCTAGGGTTAGGGTTATGTTGAGGGCTAGGGTTAGAGATCCGGTTAGGGTTACGATTAGACCTAGGGTTAGGGTTATGTTGAGGGCTAGGGTTAGAGAGACGGTTAGGGTTCCGATTGGACCTAGAGTTAGGGTTATGTTGAGGGCTAGGGTTAGAGATCCAGTTAGGGTCACGATTGGACCTAGGGTTAGGGTTATGTTGAGGGCTAGGGTTAGAGATCCGGTTAGGGTCACGTTTGGACCTAGGGTTAGGGTTATGTTGACGGCTAGGGTTAGAGATCCGGTTAGGGTTACGATAGGACCTAGGGTTAGGGTTATGTTGAGGGCTAGGGTTAGAGATCTGGTTAGGGTTACGATTGGACCTAGGGTTAGGGTTATGTTTAGGGCTAGGGTTAGAGAACCGGTTAGGGTAACGATTGGACCTAGGGTTAGGGTTATGTTGAGGGCTAGGGTTAGAGATCCCGTTAGGGTTACGATTGGACCTAGGGTTAGGGTTATGTTTAGGGCTAGGGTTAGAGAGACGGTTAGGGTTCCGATAGGACCTAGGGTTAGGGTTATGTTGACGACTTGGGTTAGAGAGACGGTTAGGGTCACGATTGGACCTAGGGTTAGGGTGATGTTGAGGGCTAGGGTTAGAGGTCCGGTTAGGTTTACGATTGGACCTAGGTTAGGGTTATGTTGAGGGCCAGGGTTAGAGATCCCGTTAGGGTTACAATTGGACCTAGGGTTTGGGTTATGTTGAGGGCTAGGGTTAGAGATCCGGTTAGGGTTACGATTGCACCTAGGGTTAGGGTTATGTTGAGGGCTAGGGTTAGAGATCCGGTTAGGGTTACGATTGCACCTAGGGTTAGGGTGATGTTGAGGGCCAGGGTTAGAGATCCGGTTAGGGTCACGATTGGATCTAGGGTTACGGTTATGTTGAGGGCTAGGGTTAGAGAGACGGTTAGGGTCACGATTGGACCTAGGGTTAGGGTTATGTTGAGGGCTAGGATTAGAGAGACGGTTAGGGTTACGATTGGACCTAGGGTTAGGGTTATGTTGACGGCTAGGGTTAGAGATCCGTTTAGGGTTACGATTCGACCTAGGGTTAGGGTGATGTTGAGGGCTAGGGTTAGAGATCCGGTTAGGGTTACGATTGGACCTAGGGTTATGGTGATGTTGATGGCTAGGGTTAGAGATCCGGTTAGGGTTACGGTTGGACCTAGGGTTAGGGTTATGTTGAGGGTTAGGGTTGGAGATCCGGTTAGGGTTACGATTGGACCTAGGGTTAGGGTTATGTTGAGGGCTAGGGTTAGAGATCCGGTTAGGGTTACGATTGCACCTAGGGTTAAGGTTATGTTGAGGGCTAGGGTTAGAGTTCCGGTTAGGGTTGCGATTGCACCTAGGGTTAGTGTTATGTTGAGGGTTAGGGTTAGAGATCCGGTTAGGCTTACGATTGGACCTAGGGTTAGGGTTATGTTGAGGGCTAGGGTTAGAGATCCGGTTAGGGTTACGATTGGACCTAGGGTTAGGGTTATGTTGAGGGCTAGGGTTAGAGATCCGGTTAGGGTTACGATTGGACCTAGGGTTAGGGTTATGTTGAGGGCTAGGGTTAGAGATCCGGTTAGGGTTAGATTGGACCTAGGGTTAGGGTTATGTTGAGGGCTAGGGTTAGAGAGACGGTTAGGGTTACGATTGGACCTAGGGTTAGGGTTATGTTGAGGGCACGGTTAGAGATCCGGTTGGGGTCACGATTGGACCTAGGGTTAGGGTTATGTTGAGGGCTAGGGTTAGAGATCCGGTTAGGGTTACGATTGGACCTAGGGTTAGGGTTATGTTAAGGGCAGGGTTAGAGATCCGGTTAGGGTCACGATTGGACCTAGGGTTAGGGTTATGTTGAGGGCTAGGGTTAGAGATCCGGTTAGGGTTACCATTGTACCTAGGGTTAGGGTTATGTTGAGGGCTAGGGTTAGAGATCCGGTTAGGGTTACGATTGGACCTAGGGTTAGGATTATGTTGAGGGCTAGGGTTAGAGAGACGGTTAGGGTTCCGATTGGACCTAGAGTTAGGGTTATGTTGAGGGCTAGGATTAGAGATCCAGTTAGGGTTACGATTGGACCTAGGGTTAGGGTTATGTTGAGGGCTAGGGTTAGAGATCCGGTTAGGGTTACCATTGGACCTAGGCTTAGGGTTATGTTGAAGGCTAGGGTTAGAGAACCGTTTAGGGTTACGATTGGACCTAGGGTTAGGGTTATGTTGAGGGCTAGGGTTAGAGATCCCGTTAGGGTTACTATTGGACCTAGGGTTAGGGTTATGTTGAGGGCTAGGGTTAGAGATCCGGTTAGGGTTACGATAGGACCTAGGGTTAGGGTTATGTTGAGGGCTAGGGTTAGAGAGACGGTTAGGGTCACGATTGGACCTAGGGTTAGGGTGATGTTGAGGGCTAGGGTTAGAGGTCCGGTTACGGTTACGATTGGACCTAGGTTAGGGTTATGTTGAGGGCCAGGGTTAGAGATCCCGTTAGGGTTACGATTGGACCTAGGGTTATGGTTATGTTGAGGGCTAGGGTTAGAGATCTGGATACGGGTACGATTGGACCTAGGGTTAGGGTTATGTTGAGGGCTAGGGTTAGAGATCCGGTTAGGGTTACGATTGCACCTAGGGTTAGGGTTATGTTGAGGGCTAGGGTTAGAGATCTGGTTAGGGTTACGATTGCACCTAGGGTTAGGGTTATGTTGAGGGCCAGGTTTAGAGATCCGGTTAGGGTCACGATTGGACCTAGGGTTAGGGTTATGTTGAGGGCTAGGGTTAGAGAGACGGTTAGGGTCACGATTGGACCTAGGGTTAGGGTTATGTTGAGGGCTAGGATTAGAGAGACGGTTAGGGTTACGATTGGACCTAGGGTTAGGTTTATGTTGAGGGCTAGGGTTAGAGATCCGGTTAGGGTTCCGATTGGACCTAGGGTTAGGGTTATGTTGAGGGCTAGGGTTAGAGATCCGGTTAGTGTCACGATTGGACCTAGGGTTAGGGTTATTTTGAGGTCTAGGGTTTGAGATCCGGTTAGGGTCACGATTGGACCTTGGGTTAGGGTTATGTTGAGGGCTAGGGTTAGAGATCCGGTTAGGGTCACCATTGGACCTAGGGTTAGGGTTATGTTGAGGGCTAGGGTTAGAGATCCGGTTAGGGTCACGTTTGGACCTAGGGTTAGGGTTATGTTGACGGCTAGGGTTAGAGATCCGGTTAGGCTTACGATTGGACCTAGGGTTAGGGTGATGTTGAGGGCTAGGGTTAGAGATCCGGTTAGGGTTACGATTGGACCTAGGGTTAGGGTGATGTTGATGGCTAGGGTTAGAGATCCGGTTAGGGTTACGATTGGACCTAGGGTTAGGGTTATATTGAGGGCTACGTTTAGAGATACGGTTAGGGTTACGATTGCACCTAGGGTTAGGGTTATGTTGAGGGCTAGGGTTAGAGATACGGTTAGGGTCACGATTGGACCTAGGGTTAGGGTTATGTTGACGGCTAGGGTAAGAGATCCGGTTAGGGTTACGATTGGACCTAGGGTTAGGGTGATGTTGAGGGCTAGGGTTAGAGATACGATTAGGGTCACGATTGGACCTAGGGTTAGGGTTATGTTGAGGGCTAGGGTTAGAGAGACGGTTAGGGTCACGATTGGACCTAGGGTTTGGGTTATGTTGAGAACTAGGTTTAGAGATTCGGTTAGGGTTACGATTCGACCTAGGGTTATCGTTATGTTGAGGGCTAGGGTTAGAGATACGGTTAGGGTCATGATTGGACCTAGTGTTAGGGTTATGTTGAGGGCTAGGGTTAGAGATCCGGTTAGGGTCACGATTGGACCGAGGGTTAGGGTTATGTTGAGGGCTAGGTTTAGAGATCCGGTTAGGGTTACGATTGGACCTCGGGTTAGGGTTATGTTGAGGGCTAGGGTTAGAGATCCGGTTAGGGTTACGATTGGACCTAGCGTTAGGGTTATGTTGAGGGCTAGGGTTAGAGAGACGGTCAGGGTTACGATTGGACCTAGGGTTAACGTTATGTTGAGTGCTAGGGTTAGAGAGACGGTTAGGGTTACGATTGGACCTAGGGTTAGGGTTATGTTGAGGGCAGGGTTAGAGATCCGGTTAGGGTTACAAATGGACCTAGGGTTAGGGTTATTTTGAGGGCTAGGGTTTGGGATCCGGTTAGGGTCACGATTGGACCTTGGGTTAGGGTTATGTTGAGGGCTAGGGTTAGAGATCCGGTTAGGGTCACCATTGGACCTAGGGTTAGGGTTATGTTGAGGGCTAGGGTTAGAGATCCGGTTAGGGTCACGTTTGGACCTAGGGTTAGGGTTATGTTGACGGCTAGGGTTAGAGATCCGGTTAGGGTTACGATTGGACCTAGGGTTAGGGTGATGTTGAGGGCTAGAGTTAGAGATCCGGTTAGGGTTACGATTGGACCTAGGGTTAGGGTGATGTTGATGGCTAGGGTTAGAGATCCGGTTAGGGTTACGATTGGACCTAGGGTTAGGGTTATGTTGAGGGCTAGGGTTAGAGATCCGGTTAGGGTTACGATTGGACCTAGGGTTAGGGTTATATTGAGGGCTACGGTTAGAGATACGGTTAGGGTTACGATTGCACCTAGGGTTAGGGTTTTGTTGAGGGCTAGGGTTAGAGATCCGGTTAGGGTCACGATTGGACCTAGGGTTAGGGTTATGTTGACGGCTAGGGTAAGAGATCCGGTTAGGGTTACGATTGGACCTAGGGTTAGGGTGATGTTGAGGGCTAGGGTTAGAGATCCGGTTAGGGTTACGATTGGACCTAGGGTTATGGTGATGTTGATGGCTAGGGATAGAGTCCAGTTAGGGTTACGATTGGACCTAGGGTTAGGGGTATGTTGAGGGTTAGGGTTAGAGATCCGGTTAGGGTTACGATTTTACCTAGGGTTAGGGTTATGTTGAGGGCTAGGTTTAGAGATCCGGTTAGGGTTACGATTGGACCTAGGGTTAGGGTTATGTTGAGGGCTAGGGTTAGAGATCCGGTTAGGGTTACGATTGGACCTAGGGTTAGGGTTATGTTGAGGGCGAGGGTTAGAGATCCGGTTAGGGTTACGATTGGACCTAGGGTTAGGGTTATGTTGAGGGCTAGGGTTAGAGATCCGGTTAGGGTTACGATTGGACCTAGGGTTAGGGTTATGTTTAGTGCTAGGGTTAGAGAGACGGTTAGGGTTACGATTGGACTTAGGGTTAGGGTTAAGTTGAGGGCAGGGTTAGAGATCCGGTTAGGGTCACGATTGGAGCTAGGGTTAGGGTTATGTTGACGGCTAGGGTTAGAGATCCGGTTAGGGTTACGATTGGCCCTAGGGTTAGGGTGATGTTGAGGTCTAGGGTTAGAGATCCGGTTAGGGTTACGATTGGACCTAGGTTAGGGTTATGTTGAGGGCTAGGGTTAGAGAGAGGGTTAGGGTTCCGATTAGACCTAGGGTTAGGGTTATGTTAAGGGCTAGGGTTAGAGAGACAGTTAGGGTCACGATTGGACCTAGGTTTGGGTTATGTTGAGGCCTAGGGTTAGAGATCTCGTTAGGGTTACGATTGGACCTAGGGTTAGGGTTATGTTGAGGGCTAGGGTTAGAGATCCGGTTAGGGTTACGATTGGACCTAGGGTTAGGGTTATGTTGAGGGCTAGGGTTCGAGAGACGGTTAGGGTTACGATTGGACATAGGGTTAGGGTTATGTTGAGGGCAGGGTTAGAGATCCGGTTAGGGTCACGATTGGACCTAGGGTTAGGGTTATGTTGAGGGCTAGGGTTAGAGATCCGGTTAGGGTTACGATTGGACCTAGGTTAGGGTTATGTTGAGGGCTAGGGTTAGAGAGAGGGTTAGGGTTCCGATTAGACCTAGGGTTAGGGTTATGTTGAGGGCTAGGGTTAGAGAGACAGTTAGGGTCACGATTGGACCTAGGTTTGGGTTATGTTGAGGGCTAGGGTTAGAGATCTCGTTAGGGTTACGATTGTACCTAGGGTTAGGGTTATGTTGAGGGCTAGGGTTATAGATCCGTTTACGGTTACGATTGGACCAAGGGTTAGGCTTATGTTGAGGGCTAGGGTTAGAGATCCGGTTAGGGTTAAGATTGGACCTAGGGTTAGGGTTATGTTGAGGGCTAGGGTTAGAGATCCGGTTAGGGTTACGATTGGACCTAGGGTTAGGGTGATGTTGAGGGCTAGGGTTAGAGAGACGGTTAGGGTTCCGATTGGACCTAGGCTTAGGGTTATGTTGAGGGCTAGGGTTAGAGATCCGGGTAGGGTTACGATTGAACCTAGGGTTAGGGTTATGTTGAGGGCTAGGGTTAGAGATCCGGTTACGGTTACAATTGGACCTAGGGTTAGTGTTATGTTGAGGGCTAGGGTTAGAGATCTGGTTACGGTTCCGATTGCACCTAGGGTTAGGGTTATGTTGAGGGCTAGGGTTAGAGATCCGGTTAGAGTTACGATTGGACCTAGGGTTAGGGTTATGTTGAGGGTAGGGTTAGAGATCCCGGTAGGGTTACGATTGGACCTAGGGTTAGGGTTATGTTGAGGGCTAGGGTTAGAGATCCGGTTACAGTTACGATTGGACCTAGGGTTAGGGTTATGTTGAGGGCTAGGGTTAGAGATCCAGTTAGGGTCACGATTGGACCTAGGGTTAGGGTTATGTTGAGGGCTAGGGTTAGAGATACGGTTAGGGTCACGATTGGACCTAGGGTTAGGGTTATGTTGAGGGCTAGGGTTAGAGATACGGTTAGGGTCACGATTGGACCTAGGGTTAGGGTTATGTTGAGGGCTAGGGATAGAGATCCTTTTAGGGTCACGATTGTACCTTGGGTTAGGGTTATGTTGAGGGCTAGGGTTAGAGATCCGGTTAGGGTCACGATTGGACCTAGGGTTAGGGTTATGTTGAGGGCTAGGGTTAGAGATCCGGTTAAGGTCACGTTTGGACCTAGGGTTAAGGTTATGTTGAAGGCTAGGGTTAGAGATCCGGTTAGGGTTACGATTGGACCTAGGGTTAAGGTGATGTTGAGGGCTAGGGTTAGAGATCCGGGTACGGTTACGATTGGACCTAGGGTTAGGGTTATGTTGAGGGCTAGGGTTAGAGATCCGGTTACGGTTACGATTGTACCTAGGGTTAGGGTTATGTTGAGGGCTAGGGTTAGAGATCCCTTTAGAGTTACGATTGGACCTAGGGTTAGGGTTATATTGAGGGTAGGGTTAGAGATCCCGGTAGGGTTACGATTGGACCTAGGGTTAGGGTTATGTTGAGGGCTAGGGTTAGAGAACCGGTTACAGTGACGATTGTACCTAGGGTTAGGGTTATGTTGAGGGCTAGGGTTAGAGATCCAGTTAGGGTCACGATTGGACCTAGGGTTAGGGTTATGTTGACGGCTAGGGTTAGAGATAAGGTTAGGGTCACGATTGGACCTAGGGTTAGGGTTATGTTGAGGGCTAGGGTTAGAGATCCAGTTAGGGTCACGATTGGACCTAGGGTTAGGGTTATGTTGACGGCTAGGGTTAGAGATAAGGTTAGGGTCACGATTGGACCTAGGGTTAGGGTTATGTTGAGGGCTAGGGTTAGAGATCTGGTTAGGGTTACGATTGGACCTAGGGTTTGAGTTATGTTGAGGGCTAGGCTTAGAGATCCGGTTAGGGTTACGATTGCAACTAGGGTTAGGGTTATGTTGAGGGCTAGGGTTAGAGATACGATTAGGGTCACGATTGGACCTAGGGTTAGGGTTATGTTGAGGGCTAGGGTTAGAGAGACGGTTAGGGTCACGATTGGACCTACGGTTAGGGTTATGTTGAGGGCTAGGGTTAGAGATCCGGTTAGGGTCACGATTGGACCTAGGGTTAGGGTTATGTTGAGGGCTAGGGTTAGAGATCCGGTTAGGGTTACGATTGGACCTAGGGTTAGGGTTATGTTGAGGGCTAGGATTAGAGATCCGGGTAGGGTTACGATTGCACCTAGGGTTAGGGTTATGTTGAGGGCTAGCGTTAGAGATACGATTAGGGTCACGATTGGACCTAGGGTTAGGGTTATGTTGAGGGCTAGGGTTAGAGAGACGGTTAGGGTCACGATTGGACCTACGGTTAGGGTTATGTTGAGGGCTAGGGTTAGAGATCCGGTTAGGGTCACGATTGGACCTAGGGTTAGGGTTATGTTGAGGGCTAGGGTTAGAGATCCGGTTAGGGTTACGATTGGACCTAGGGTTAGGGTTATTTTGAGGGCTAGGTTTAGAGATCCGGTTAGGGTTACGATTGGACCTAGGGTTAGGGTTATGTTGAGGGCTAGGGTTAGAGATCCGGTTAGGGTTACGATTGGACCTAGCGTTAGGGTTATGTTGAGGGCTAGGGTTAGAGAGACGGTTAGGGTTACGATTGGACCTAGGGTTAGGGTTATGTGAGGGCAGGGTTAGAGATTCGGTTAGGGTCACGATTGGACCTAGGGTTAGGGTTATGTTGAGGGCTAGGGTTTGAGATCCGGTTAGGGTTACAATTGGACCTAGGGTTAGGGTTATGTTGAGGGCTAGGGTTAGAGATCCGGTTAGAGTTACGATTGGACCTAGGGTTAGGGTTATGTTGAGGGCTAGGCTTAGAGATCCGGTTAGGGTTACGATTGGACCTAGGGTTAGGGTGATGTTGAGGGCTAGGGTTAGAGAGACGGTTAGGGTTCCGATTGGACCTAGGCTTAGGGTTATGTTGAGGGCTAGGGTTAGAGATCCGGGTAGGGTTACGATTGAACCTAGGGTTAGGGTTATGTTGAGGGCTAGGGTTAGAGATCCGGTTACGGTTACAATTGGACCTAGGGTTTGTGTTATGTTGAGGGCTAGGGTTAGAGATCCGGTTACGGTTCCGATTGCACCTAGGGTTAGGGTTATGTTGAGGGCTAGGGTTAGAGATCCGGTTAGAGTTACGATTGGACCTAGGGTTAGGGTTATGTTGAGGGTAGGGTTAGAGATCCCGGTAGGGTTACGATTGGACCTAGGGTTAGGGTTATGTTGAGGGCTAGGGTTAGAGATCCGGTTACAGTTACGATTGGACCTAGGGTTAGGGTTATGTTGAGGGCTAGGGTTAGAGATCCAGTTAGGGTCACGATTGGACCTAGGGTTAGGGTTATGTTGAGGGCTAGGGTTAGAGATACGGTTAGGGTCACGATTGGACCTAGGGTTAGGGTTATGTTGAGGGCTAGGGTTAGAGATACGGTTAGGGTCACGATTGGACCTAGGGTTAGGGTTATGTTGAGGGCTAGGGTTAGAGATCCTTTTAGGGTCACGATTGTACCTTGGGTTAGGGTTATGTTGAGGGCTAGGGTTAGAGATCCGGTTAGGGTCACGATTGGACCTAGGGTTAGGGTTATGTTGAGGGCTAGGGTTAGAGATCCGGTTAAGGTCACGTTTGGACCTAGGGTTAAGGTTATGTTGAAGGCTAGGGTTAGAGATCCGGTTAGGGTTACGATTGGACCTAGGGTTAAGGTGATGTTGAGGGCTAGGGTTAGAGATCCGGGTACGGTTACGATTGGACCTAGGGTTAGGGTTATGTTGAGGGCTAGGGTTAGAGATCCGGTTACGGTTACGATTGTACCTAGGGTTAGGGTTATGTTGAGGGCTAGGGTTAGAGATCCCTTAGAGTTACGATTGGACCTAGGGTTAGGGTTATATTGAGGGTAGGGTTAGAGATCCCGGTAGGGTTACGATTGGACCTAGGGTTAGGGTTATGTTGAGGGCTAGGGTTAGAGAACCGGTTACAGTTACGATTGGACCTAGGGTTAGGGTTATGTTGAGGGCTAGGGTTAGAGATCCAGTTAGGGTCACGATTGGACCTAGGGTTAGGGTTATGTTGAGGGCTAGGGTTAGAGATACGGTTAGGGTCACGATTGGACCTAGGGTTAGGGTTATGTTGAGGGTTAGGGTTAGAGATCCGGTTAGGGTCACGATTGGACCTACGGTTAGGGTTATGTTGAGGGCTAGGGTTAGAGATCCGGTTAGGGTTACGATTGGACCTAGGGTTAGGGTTATGTTGAGGGCTAGGGTTAGAGAGACGGTTAGGGTTCCGATTGGACCTAGGGTTAGGGTTATGTTGAGGGCTAGGGTTAGAGATCCGGGTAGGGTTACGATTGAACCAGGGTTAGGGTTATGTTGAGGGCTAGGGTTAGAGATCCGGTTAGGGTTACGATTGGACCTAGGGTTAGGGTTTTGTTGAGGGCTAGGGTTAGAGATCCGGTTAGGGTTACGATTGGACCTAGGGTTAGGGATATGTTGAGGGCTAGGGTTAGAGATCCGGTTAGGGTCACGATTGAACATTGGGTTAGGGTTATGTTGAGGGCTAGGGTTAGAGATCCGGTTAGGGTCACGATTGGACCTAGGGTTAGGGTTATGTTGAGGGCTAGGGTTAGAGATCCGGTTAAGGTCACGTTCGGACCTAGGGTTAGGGTTATGTTGAGGGCTAGGGTTAGAGATCCGGTTAGGGTTACGATTGGACCTAGGGTTAGGGTTATGTTGAGGGCTAGGGTTAGAGATCCGGTTAGGGTTACGATTGGACCTAGGGTTAGGGTTATGTTGAGGGCTAGGGTTAGAGAGACGGTTAGGGTTCCGATTGGACCTAGGGTTAGGGTTATGTTGAGGGCTAGGGTTAGAGATCTGGGTAGGGTTACGATTGAACCTAGGGTTAGGGTTATGTTGAGGGCTAGGTTTAGAGATCCGGTTACGGTTACAATTGGACCTAAGGTTAGTGTTATGTTGAGAGCTAGGGTTAGAGATCCGGTTACGGTTACGATTGCACCTAGGGTTAGGGTTATGTTGAGGGCTAGGGTTAGAGATCCAGTTAGGGTCACGATTGGACCTAGGGTTAGGGTTATGTTGAGGGCTAGGGTTAGAGATACGGTTAGGGTCACGATTGGACCTAGGGTTAGGGTTATGTTGAGGGCTAGGGTTAGAGATCCGGTTAGGGTCACGATTGGAGCTAGGGTTAGGGTTATGTTGAGGGCTAGGGTTAGAGATCCGGTTAGGGTCACGATTGTACCTTGGGTTAGGGTTATGTTGAGGGCTAGGGTTAGAGATCCGGTTAGGGTCACGATTGGACCTAGGGTTAGGGTTATGTTGAGGGCTAGGGTTAGAGATCCGGTTAAGGTCACGTTTGGACCTAGGGTTAGGGTTATGTTGACGGCTAGGGTTAGAGATCCGGTTAGGGTTACGATTGGACCTAGGGTTAGGGTGATGTTGAGGGCTAGGGTTAGAGATCCGATTAGGGTCACGATTGCACCTTGGGTTAGGGTTATGTTGAGGGCTAGGGTTAGAGATCCGGTTAGGGTTACGATTGCACCTAGGGTTTGGGTTATGTTGAGAACTAGGTTTAGAGATTCGGTTAGGGTTACGATTCGACCTAGGGTTAGCGTTATGTTGAGGGCTAGGGTTAGAGATACGGTTAGGGTCACGATTGGACCTAGTGTTAGGGTTATGTTGAGGGCTAGGGTTAGAGATCCGGTTAGGGTCACGATTGGACCGAGGGTTAGGGTTATGTTGAGGGCTAGGTTTAGAGATCCGGTTAGGGTTACGATTGGACCTAGGGTTAGGGTTATGTTGAGGGCAGGGTTAGAGATCCGGTTAGGGTCACGATTGGACCTAGGGTTAGGGTTATGTTGAGGGCTAGGGTTAGAGATCCGGTTAGGGTTACAAATGGACCTAGGGTTAGGGTTATGTTGAGGGCTAGGGTTAGAGATCCGGTTAGGGTTACGATTGGACCTAGGGTTAGGGTTATGTTGAGGGCTAGGGTTAGAGATCCGGTTAGGGTTACGATTGGACCTAGGGTTAGGGTTATGTTGAGGGCTAGGGTTAGAGAGACGGTTAGGGTTCCGATTGGACCTAGGGTTAGGGTTATGTTGAGGGCTAGGGTTAGAGATCCGGGTAGGGTTACGATTGAACCTAGTGTTAGGGTTATGTTGAGGGCTAGGGTTAGAGATCCGGTTACGGTTACAATTGGACCTAGGGTTAGTGTTAAGTTGAGGGCTAGGGTTAGAGATCCGGTTAGGGTTACGATTGCACCTAGGATTAGGGTTATGTTGAGGGCTAGGGTTACAGATCCGGTTAGAGTTACGATTGGACCTAGGGTTAGGGTTATGTTGAGGGTAGGGTTAGAGATCCGGGTAGGGTTACGATTGGACCTAGGGTTAGGGTTATGTTGAGGGCTAGGGTTAGAGATCCGGTTACAGTTACGATTGGACCTAGGGTTAGGGTTATGTTGAGGGCTAGGGTTAGAGAGACGGTTAGGGTTCCGATTGGACCTAGGGTTAGGGTTATGTTGAGGGCTAGGGTTAGAGAGACGGTTAGGGTCACGATTGGACCTACGGTTAGGGTTATGTTGAGGGCTAGGGTTAGAGATCCGGTTAGGGTCACGATTGGACCTAGGGTTAGGGTTATGTTGAGGGCTAGGGTTAGAGATCCGGTTAGGGTTACGATTGGACCTAGGGTTAGGGTTATTTTGAGGGCTAGGTTTAGAGATCCGGTTAGGGTTACGATTGGACCTAGGGTTAGGGTTATGTTGAGGGCTAGGGTTAGAGATCCGGTTAGGGTTACGATTGGACCTAGCGTTAGGGTTATGTTGAGGGCTAGGGTTAGAGAGACAGTTAGGGTTACGATTGGACCTAGGGTTAGGGTTATGTGAGGGCAGGGTTAGAGATTCGGTTAGGGTCACGATTGGACCTAGGGTTAGGGTTATGTTGAGGGCTAGGGTTTGAGATCCGGTTAGGGTTACAATTGGACCTAGGGTTAGGGTTATGTTGAGGGCTAGGGTTAGAGATCCGGTTAGAGTTACGATTGGACCTAGGGTTAGGGTTATGTTGAGGGCTAGGGTTAGAGATCCGGTTAGGGTTACGATTGGACCTAGGGTTAGGGTGATGTTGAGGGCTAGGGTTAGAGAGACGGTTAGGGTTCCGATTGGACCTAGGCTTAGGGTTATGTTGAGGGCTAGGGTTAGAGATCCGGGTAGGGTTACGATTGAACCTAGGGTTAGGGTTATGTTGAGGGCTAGGGTTAGAGATCCGGTTACGGTTACAATTGGACCTAGGGTTAGTGTTATGTTGAGGGCTAGGGTTAGAGATCCGGTTACGGTTCCGATTGCACCTAGGGTTAGGGTTATGTTGAGGGCTAGGGTTAGAGATCCGGTTAGAGTTACGATTGGACCTAGGGTTAGGGTTATGTTGAGGGTAGGGTTAGAGATCCCGGTAGGGTTACGATTGGACCTAGGGTTAGGGTTATGTTGAGGGCTAGGGTTAGAGATCCGGTTACAGTTACGATTGGACCTAGAGTTAGGGTTATGTTGAGGGCTAGGGTTAGAGATCCAGTTAGGGTCACGATTGGACCTAGGGTTAGGGTTATGTTGAGGGCTAGGGTTAGAGATACGGTTAGGGTCACGATTGGACCTAGGGTTAGGGTTATGTTGAGGGCTAGGGTTAGAGATCCTTTTAGGGTCACGATTGTACCTTGGGTTAGGGTTATGTTGAGGGCTAGGGTTAGAGATCCGGTTAGGGTCACGATTGGACCTAGGGTTAGGGTTATGTTGAGGGCTAGGGTTAGAGATCCGGTTAAGGTCACGTTTGGACCTAGGGTTAAGGTTATGTTGAAGGCTAGGGTTAGAGATCCGGTTAGGGTTACGATTGGACCTAGGGTTAAGGTGATGTTGAGGGCTAGGGTTAGAGATCCGGTTAGGGTCACGATTGCACCTTGGGTTAGGGTTATGTTGAGGGCTAGGGTTAGAGATCCGGTTAAAGTCACGTTTGGACCTAGGGTTAGGGTTATGTTGACGGCTAGGGTTAGAGATCCGGTTAGGGTTACGATTGGACCTAGGGTTAGGGTTATGTTGAGGGCTAGGGTTAGAGATCCGGTTAGGGTCACGATTGTACCTTGGGTTAGGGTTATGTTGAGGGCTAGGGTTAGAGATCCGGTTAGGGTTACCATTGGACCTAGGGTTAGGGTTTAGTTGAGGGCTAGGGTTAGAGAGACGGTTAGGGTTCCGATTGGACCTAGGGTTAGGGTTATGTTGAGGGCTAGCGTTAGAGATACGATTAGGGTCACGATTGGACCTAGGGTTAGGGTTATGTTGAGGGCTAGGGTTAGAGAGACGGTTAGGGTCACGATTGGACCTACGGTTAGGGTTATGTTGAGGGCTAGGGTTAGAGATCCGGTTAGGGTCACGATTGGACCTAGGGTTAGGGTTATGTTGAGGGCTAGGGTTAGAGATCCGGTTAGGGTTACGATTGGACCTAGGGTTAGGGTTATGTTGAGGGCTAGGGTTAGAGATCCGGTTAGGGTTACGATTGGACCTAGCGTTAGGGTTATGTTGAGGGCTAGGGTTAGAGAGACGGTTAGGGTTACGATTGGACCTAGGGTTAGGGTTATGTGAGGGCAGGGTTAGAGATTCGGTTAGGGTCACGATTGGACCTAGGGTTAGGGTTATGTTGAGGGCTAGGGTTTGAGATCCGGTTAGGGTTACAATTGGACCTAGGGTTAGGGTTATGTTGAGGGCTAGGGTTAGAGATCCGGTTAGAGTTACGATTGGACCTAGGGTTAGGGTTATGTTGAGGGCTAGGGTTAGAGATCCGGTTAGGGTTACGATTGGACCTAGGGTTAGGGTGATGTTGAGGGTTAAGGTTAGAGAGACGGTTAGGGTTCCGATTGGACCTAGGCTTAGGGTTATGTTGAGGGCTAGGGTTAGAGATCCGGGTAGGGTTACGATTGAACCTAGGGTTAGGGTTATGTTGAGGGCTAGGGTTAGAGATCCGGTTACGGTTACAATTGGACCTAGGGTTAGTGTTATGTTGAGGGCTAGGGTTAGAGATCCGGTTACGGTTCCGATTGCACCTAGGGTTAGGGTTATGTTGAGGGCTAGGGTTAGAGATCCGGTTAGAGTTACGATTGGACCTAGGGTTAGTGTTATGTTGAGGGTAGGGTTAGAGATCCCGGTAGGGTTACGATTGGACCTAGGGTTAGGGTTATGTTGAGGGCTAGGGTTAGAGATCCGGTTACAGTTACGATTGGACCTAGGGTTAGGGTTATGTTGAGGGCTAGGGTTAGAGATCCAGTTAGGGTCACGATTGGACCTAGGGTTAGGGTTATGTTGAGGGCTAGGGTTAGAGATACGGTTAGGGTCACGATTGGACCTAGGGTTAGGGTTATGTTGAGGGCTAGGGTTAGAGATACGGTTAGGGTCACGATTGGACCTAGGGTTAGGGTTATGTTGAGGGCTAGGGTTAGAGATCCTTTTAGGGTCACGATTGTACCTTGGGTTAGGGTTATGTTGAGGGCTAGGGTTAGAGATCCGGTTAAGGTCACGTTTGGACCTAGGGTTAAGGTTATGTTGAAGGCTAGGGTTAGAGATCCGGTTAGGGTTACGATTGGACCTAGGGTTAAGGTGATGTTGAGGGCTAGGGTTAGAGATCCGGTTAGGGTCACGATTGCACCTTGGGTTAGGGTTATGTTGAGGGCTAGGGTTAGAGATCCGGTTAAAGTCACGTTTGGACCTAGGGTTAGGGTTATGTTGAGGGCTAGGGTTAGAGAGACGGTTAGGGATACGATTGGACCTAGGGTTAGGGTTATGTTGAGGGCTAGGGTTAGAGATCCGGTTAGGGTTACGATTGGACCTAGGGTTAGGGTTTTTTTGAGGGCTAGGGTTAGAGATCCGGTTAGGGTTACGATTGGACCTAGGTTTAGGGGTATGTTGAGGGCTAGGGTTAGAGATCCACTTAGGGTTACGATTGGACCTAGGGTTAGGGTTATGTTGAGGGCTAGGGTTAGAGAGACGGTTAGGGTTACGATTGGACCTAGGGTTAGGGTTATGTTGAGGGCAGGGTTAGAGATCCGGTTAGGGTCACGATTGGACCTAGGGTTAGGGTTATGTTGAGGGCTACGGTTAGAGATCCGGTTAGGGTTACAATTGGACCTAGGGTTAGGGTTATGTTGAGGGCTAGGGTTAGAGATCCGGTTAGGGTTACGATTGGACCTAGTGTTAGGGTTATGTTGAGGGCTCGGGTTAGAGATCCGGTTAGGGTTACGATTGGACCTAGGGTTAGGGTGATGTTGAGGGCTAGGGTTAGAGATCCGGTTAGGGTCACGATTGCACCTTGGGTTAGGGTTATGTTGAGGGCTAGGGTTAGAGATCCGGTTACGGTTACAATTGGACCTAGGGTTAGTGTTATGTTGAGGGCTAGGGTTAGAGATCCGGTTACGGTTACGATTGCACCTAGGGTTAGGGTTATGTTGAGGGCTAGGGTTAGAGATCCGGTTAGGGTCACGATTTTACCTTGGGTTAGGGTTATGTTGAGGGCTAGGGTTAGAGATCCGGTTAGGGTTACCATTGGACCTAGGGTTAGGGTTATGTTGAGGGCTAGGGTTAGAGATCCGGTTAAGGTCACGTTTGGACCTAGGGTTAGGGTTATGTTGACGGCTAGGGTTAGAGATCCGGTTAGGGTTACGATTGGACCTAGGGTTAGGGTGATGTTGAGGGCTAGGGTTAGAGATCCGGTTAGGGTCACGATTGCCCCTAGGGTTAGGGTTATGTTGAGAACTAGGTTTAGAGATTCGGTTAGGGTTACGATTGGACCTAGGGTTAGCGTTATGTTGAGGGCTAGGGTTAGAGATACGGTTAGGGTCACGATTGGACCTAGAGTTAGGGTTATGTTGAGGGCTAGGGTTAGAGATCCGGTTAGGGTCACGATTGTACCTTGGGTTAGGGTTATGTTGAGGGCTAGGGTTAGAGATCCGGTTAGGGTCACGATTGGACCTAGGGTTAGGGTTATGTTGAGGGCTAGGGTTAGAGATCCGGTTAAGGTCACGTTTGGACCTAGGGTTAGGGTTATGTTGACGGCTAGGGTTAGAGATCCGGTTCGGGTTACGATTGGACCTAGGGTTAGGGTTATGTTGAGGGCTAGGGTTAGAGATCCGGTTAGGGTCACGATTGTACCTTGGGTTACGGTTATGTTGAGGGCTAGGGTTAGAGATCCGGTTAGGGTTACCATTGGACCTAGGGTTAGGGTTATGTTGAGGGCTAAGTTTAGAGATCCGGTTAGGGTTACGATTGGACCTAGGGTTAGGGTTATGTTGAGGGCTAGGGTTAGAGATCCGGTTAGGGTTACGATTGGACCTAGGGTTAGGGTTATGTTGAGGGCGAGGGTTAGAGATCCGGTTAGGGTCACGATTGGACCTAGGGTTAGGGTTATGTTGAGGGCTAGGGTTAGAGAGCCGTTTAGGGATACGATTGGACCTAGGGTTAGGGTTATGTTGAGGGCTAGGGTTAGAGATCCGGTTAGGGTTACGATTGGACCTAGGGTTAGGGTTTTTTTGAGGGCTAGGGTTAGAGATCCGGTTAGGGTTACGATTGGACCTAGGTTTAGGGGTATGTTGAGGGCTAGGGTTAGAGATCCGGTTAGGGTTACGATTGGACCTAGGGTTAGGGTTATGTTGAGGGCTAGTGTTGAGAGATGGTTAGGGTTCAGATTGGACCTAGGGTTAGGGTTATTTTGAGGTCTAGGGTTAGAGAGACGGTTAGGGTCACGATTGGACCTACGGTTAGGGTGATGTTGAGGGCTAGGGTTAGAGATCCGGTTAGGGTCACGATTGGACCTAGGGTTAGGGTTATGTTGAGGGCTAGGGTTAGAGAGACGTTTAGGGTTACGATTGGACCTAGGGTTAGGGTTATGTTGAGGGCTAGGTTTAGATATCCGGTTACGGTTACGATTGGACCTAGGGTTAGGGTTATGTTGAGGGCTAGGGTTAGAGATCCGGTTAGGGTTACGATTGGACCTAGCGTTAGGGTTATGTTGAGAGCTAGGGTTAGAGAGACGGTTAGGGTTACGATTGGACCTAGGGTTAGGGTTATGTTGAGGGCTAGGGTTAGAGAGACGGTTACGGTTACGATTGGACCTAGGGTTATTGTTATGTTGAGGGCAGGGTTAGAGATCCGGTTAGGGTCACGATTGGACCTAGGGTTAGGGTTATGTTGAGGGCTAGGGTTAGAGATCCGGTTAGGGTTACGATTGGACCTAGGGTTAAGGTGATGTTGAGGGCTAGGGTTAGAGATCCGGTTAGGGTCACGATTGCACCTTGGGTTAGGGTTATGTTGAGGGCTAGGGTTAGAGATCCGGTTAAAGTCACGTTTGGACCTAGGGTTAGGGTTATGTTGACGGCTAGGGTTAGAGATCCGGTTAGGGTTACGATTGGACCTAGGGTTAGGGTTATGTTGAGGGCTAGGGTTAGAGATCCGGTTAGGGTCACAATTGTACCTTGGGTTAGGGTTATGTTGAGGGCTAGGGTTAGAGTTCCGGTTAGGGTTACCATTGGACCTAGGGTTAGGGTTATGTTGAGGGCTCGGGTTAGAGATCCGGTTAGGGTTACGATTGGACCTAGGGTTAGGGTGATGTTGAGGGCTAGGGTTAGAGATCCGGTTAAGGTCACGTTTGGACCTAGGGTTAGGGTTATGTTGACGGCTAGGGTTAGAGATCCGGTTAGGGTTACGATTGGACCTAGGGTTAGGGTGATGTTGAGGGCTAGGGTTAGAGATCCGGTTAGGGTCACGATTGCCCCTAGGGTTAGGGTTATGTTGAGAACTAGGTTTAGAGATTCGGTTAGGGTTACGATTGGACCTAGGGTTAGCGTTATGTTGAGGGCTTGGGTTAGAGATACGGTTAGGGTCACGATTGGACCTAGGGTTAGGGTTATGTTGAGGGCTAGAGTTAGAGATCCGGTTAGGGTCACGATTGTACCTTGGGTTAGGGTTATGTTGAGGGCTAGGGTTAGAGATCCGGTTAGGGTCACGATTGGACCTAGGGTTAGGGTTATGTTGAGGGCTAGGGTTAGAGATCCGGTTAAGGTCACGTTTGGACCTAGGGTTAGGGTTATGTTGACGGCTAGGGTTAGAGATCCGGTTCGGGTTACGATTGGACCTAGGGTTAGGGTTATGTTGAGGGCTAGGGTTAGAGATCCGGTTAGGGTCACGACTGTACCTTGTGTTAGGGTTATGTTGAGGGCTAGGGTTAGAGATCCGGTTAGGGTTACCATTGGACCTAGGGTTAGGGTTATGTTGAGGGCTAGGGTTAGAGATCCGGTTAGGGTTACGATTGGACCTAGGGTTAGGGTTATGTTGAGGGCTAGGGTTAGAGATCCGGTTAGGGTTACAATTGGACCTAGGGTTAGGGTTATGTTGAGGGCGAGGGTTAGAGATCCGGTTAGGGTCACGATTGGACCTAGGGTTAGGGTTATGTTGAGGGCTAGGGTTAGAGAGACGGTTAGGGATACGATTGGACCTAGGGTTAGGGTTATGTTGAGGGCTAGGGTTAGAGATCCGGTTAGGGTTACGATTGAACCTAGGGTTAGGGTTTTTTTGAGGGCTAGGGTTAGAGATCCGGTTAGGGTTACGATTGGACCTAGGTTTAGGGGTATGTTGAGGGCTAGGGTTAGAGATCCGGTTAGGGTTACGATTGGACCTAGGGTTAGGGTTATGTTGAGGGTTAGTGTTGAGAGACGGTTAGGGTTCAGATTGGACCTAGGGTTAGGGTTATGTTGAGGTCTAGGGTTAGAGAGACGTTTAGGGTCACGATTGGACCTACGGTTAGGGTGATGTTGAGGGCTAGGGTTAGAGATCCGGTTAGGGTCACGATTGGACCCAGCGTTAGGGTTATGTTGAGGGCTAGGGTTAGAGAGACGGTTAGGGTTACGATTGGACCTAGGGTTAGGGTTATGTTGAGGGCTAGGGTTAGAGAGACGGTTAGGGTTACGATTGGACCTAGGGTTAGGGTTATGTTGAGGGCAGGGTTAGAGATCCGGTTAGGGTTACGATTGCACATAGGGTTAGGGTTATGTTCAGAACTAGGTTTAGAGATTCGGTTAGGGTTACGATTGGACCTAGGGTTAGCGTTATATTGAGCGCTAGGGATAGAGATCCGGTTAGGGTCACGATTGGACCTAGGGTTAGGGTTATGTTGAGGGCTAGGGTTAGAAATCCGGTTAGGGTCACGATTGTACCTTGGGTTAGGGTTATATTGAGGGCTAGGGTTAGAGTTCCGGTTAGGGTTACCATTGGACCTAGGGTTAGGGTTATGTTGAGGGCAGGGTTAGAGATCCGGTTAGGGTCACGATTGGACCTAGGGTTAGGGTTATGTTGAGGGCTATGTTTAGAGATCCTTTTAGGGTCAAGATTGTACCTTGGGTTAGGGTTATGTTGAGGGCTAGGGTTAGAGATCCGGTTAGGGACACGATTGGACCTAGGGTTAGGGTTATGTTGAGGGCTAGGGTTAGAGATCCGGTTAAGGTCACGTTTGGACCTAGGGTTAAGGTTATGTTGACGGCTAGGGTTAGAGATCCGGTTAGGGTTACGATTGGACCTAGGGTTAGGGTTATGTTGAGGGCTAGGGTTAGAGATCCGGTTAGGGTCACGATTGTACCTTGGGTTAGGGTTATGTTGAGGGCTAGGGTTAGAGATCCGGTTAGGGTTACCATTGGACCTAGGGTTAGGGTTATGTTGAGGGCTAGGGTTAGAGATCCGGTTAAGGTCACGTTTGGACCTAGGGTTAGGGTTATGTTGACGGCTAGGGTTAGAGATCCGGTTAGGGTTACGATTGGACCTAGGGTTAGGGTGATGTTGAGGGCTAGGGTTAGAGATCCGGTTAGGGTCACGATTGCCCCTAGGGTTAGGGTTATGTTGAGAACTAGGTTTAGAGATTCGGTTAGGGTTACGATTGGACCTAGGGTTAGCGTTATGTTGAGGGCTAGGGTTAGAGATACGGTTAGGGTCACGATTGGACCTAGGGTTAGGGTTATGTTGAGGGCTAGGGTTAGAGATCCGGTTAGGGTCACGATTGTACCTTGGGTTAGGGTTATGTTGAGGGCTAGGGTTAGAGATCCGGTTAGGGTCACGATTGGACCTAGGGTTAGGGTTATGTTGAGGGCTAGGGTTAGAGATCCGGTTAAGGTCACGTTTGGACCTAGGGTTAGGGTTATGTTGACGGCTAGGGTTAGAGATCCGGTTCGGGTTACGATTGGACCTAGGGTTAGGGTTATGTTGAGGGCTAGGGTTAGAGATCCGGTTAGGGTCACGACTGTACCTTGGGTTAGGGTTATGTTGAGGGCTAGGGTTAGAGATCCGGTTAGGGTTACCATTGGACCTAGGGTTAGGGTTATGTTGAGGGCTAGGGTTAGAGATCCGGTTAGGGTTACGATTGGACCTAGGGTTAGGGTTATGTTGAGGGCTAGGGTTAGAGATCCGGTTAGGGTTACGATTGGACGTAGGGTTAGGGTTATGTTGAGGGCGAGGGTTAGAGATCCGTTTAGGGTCACGATTGGACCTAGGGTTGGGGTTATGTTGAGGGCTAGGGTTAGAGAGACGGTTAGGGATACGATTGGACCTAGGGTTAGGGTTATGTTGAGGGCTAGGGTTAGAGATCCGGTTAGGGTTACGATTGGACCTAGGGTTAGGGTTTTTTTGAGGGCTAGGGTTAGAGATCCGGTTAGGGTTACGATTGGACCTAGGTTTAGGGGTATGTTGACGGCTAGGGTTAGAGATCCGGTTAGGGTTACGATTGGACCTAGGGTTAGGGTTATGTTGAGGGCTAGTGTTGAGAGACGGTTAGGGTTCAGATTGGACCTAGGGTTAGGGTTATGTTGAGGTCTAGGGTTAGAGAGACGGTTAGGGTCACGATTGGACCTACGGTTAGGGTGATGTTGAGGGCTAGGGTTAGAGATCCGTTTAGGGTCACGATTGGACCTAGGGTTAGGGTTATGTTGAGGGCTAGGGTTAGAGAGACGTTTAGGGTTACGATTGGACCTAGGGTTAGGGTTATGTTGAGGGCTAGGTTTAGATATCCGGTTACGGTTACGATTGGACCTAGGGTTAGGGTTATGTTGAGGGCTAGGGTTAGAGATCCGGTTAGGGTTACCATTGGACCTAGGGTTAGGGTTATGTTGAGGGCTAGGGTTAGAGATACGGTTAGGGTTACGATTGCACCTAGGGTTATGGTTATGTTGAGGGCTAGGGTTAGAGATCTGGGTAGGGTTACGATTGCACCTAGGGTTAGGGTTATGTTGAGGGCTAGGGTTAGAGATCCGGTTAGGGTCACGATTGGACCTAGGGTTAGGGTTATGTAGAGGGCTAGGCTTAGAGATCCGGTTAGGGTCACGATTGGACCTTGGGTTAGGGTTATGTTGAGGGCTAGGGTTAGAGATCCACTTAGGGTCACGATTGGACCTATGGTTAGGGTTATGTTGACGGCTAGGGTTAGAGATCCGGTTAGGGTCACGTTTGGACCTAGGGTTAGGGTTATGTTGACGGCTAGGGTTAGAGATCCGGTTAGGGTTACGATTGAACCTAGGGTTAGGGTGATGTTGAGGGCTTGGGTTAGAGATCCGGTTAGGGTTACGATTAGACCTAGAGTTATGGTGATGTTGATGGCTAGGGTTAGAGATCCGGTTAGGGTTACGATTGGACCTAGGGTTAGGGTTATATTGAGGGCTAGGGTTAGAGATCCGGTTAGGGTCACGATTGTACCTTGGGTTAGGGTTATATTGAGGGCTAGGGTTAGAGATCCGGTTAGGGTTACCATTGGACCTAGGGTTAGGGTTATGTTGAGGGCTAGGGTTAGAGAGACGGTTAGGGTTCCGATTGCACCTAGGGTTAGGGTTATGTTGAGGGCTAATGTTAGAGATCCGGGTAGGGTTACGATTGCACCTAGGGTTAGGGTTATGTTGACGGCTAGGTTTAGAGACCCGGTTAGGGTCACGATTGGACCTAGGGTTAGGGTTATGTTGAGGGCTAGGTTTAGAGATCCGGTTAGGGTCACGATTGCACCTTGGGTTAGGGTTATGTTGAGGGCTAGGGTTAGAGATACGGTTAGGGTTACCATTGGACCTAGGGTTAGGGTTATGTTGAGGGCTAGGGTTAGAGAGACGGTTAGGGTTCCGATTGCACCTAGGGTTAGGGTTATGTTGAGGGCTAATGTTAGAGATCCGGGTAGGGTTACGATTGCACCTAGGGTTAGGGTTATGTTGACGGCTATGTTTAGAGACCCGGTTAGGGTCACGATTGGACCTAGGGTTAGGGTTATGTTGAGGGCTAGGTTTAGAGATCCGGTTAGGGTCACGATTGCACCTTGGGTTAGGGTTATGTTGAGGGCTAGGGTTAGAGATCCACTTAGGGTCACAATTGGACCTATGGTTAGGGTTATGTTGAGGGCTAGGGTTAGAGATCCGGTTAGGGTCACGTTTGGACCTAGGGTTAGGGTTATGTTGACGGCTAGGGTTAGAGATCCGGTTAGGGTTACGATTGAACCTAGGGTTAGGGTGATGTTGAGGGCTAGGGTTAGAGATCCGGTTAGGGTTACGATTAGACCTAGAGTTATGGTGATGTTGATGGCTAGGGTTAGAGATCCGGTTAGGGTTACGATTGGACCTAGGGTTAGGGTTATGTTGAGGGCTAGGGTTAGAGATCTGGTTAGGGTTACAATTGGACCTAGGGTTAAGGTTATGTTGAGGGCTAGGGTTAGAGATCCGGTTAGGGTTACGATTGGACCTAGGGTTAGGGTTATGTTGAGGGCTAGGGTTAGAGATCCGTTTAGGGTTACGATTGGACCTAGGGTTAGGGTTATGTTGAGGGCTAGGGTTAGAGAGACGGTTAGGGTCACAATTGGACCTAGGGTTAGGGTTTTTTTGAGGGCTAGGGTTAGAGATCCGGTTAGGGTTACGATTGGACCTAGGTTTAGGGGTATGTTGAGGGCTAGGGTTAGAGATCCGGTTAGGGTTACGATTGGACCTAGGGTTAGGGTTATGTTGAGGGCTAGTGTTGAGAGACAGTTCGGGTTCATATTGGACCTAGGGTTAGGGTTATGTTGAGGTCTAGGGTTAGAGAGAGGGTTAGGGTCACGATTGGACCTACGGTTAGGGTGATGTTGAGGGCTAGGGTTAGAGATCCGGTTAGGGTCACGATAGGACCTAGGTTTAGGGGTATGTTGAGGGCTAGGGTTAGAGAGACGTTTAGGGTTACGATTGGACCTAGGGTTCGGGTTATGTTGAGGGCTAGGTTTAGATATCCGGTTACGGTTACGATTGGACCTAGGGTTAGGGTTATGTTGGGGGCTAGGGTTAGAGAGACGGTTAGGGTTACGATTGGACCTAGGGTTAGGGTTATGTTGAGGGCTAGGGTTAGAGATCCGGTTAGGGTTACGATTGCACCTAGGGTTAGGGTTATGTTGAGGGCAGGGTTAGAGATCCGGGTAGGGTTACGATTGCACCTAGGGTTAGGGTTATGTTGACGGCTAGGGTAGAGATCCGGTTAGGGTCACGATTGGACCTAGGGTTAGGGTTATGTTGAGGGCTAGGGTTAGAGAGACCGTTAGGGTCACGATTGTACCTTGGGTTAGGGTTATGTTGAGGGCTAGGGTCAGAGATCCGGTTAGGGTCACGATTGTACCTTGGGTTAGGGTTATGTTGAGGGCTAGGGTTAGAGATCCGGTTAGGGTTACCATTGGACCTAGGGTTAGGGTTATGTTGAGGGCTAGGGTTAGAGATCCAGTTAGGGTTACGATTGGACCTAGGGTTAGGGTTATGTTGAGGGCTAGGGTTAGAGATCCGGTTAGGGTTAAGATTGGACCTAGTGTTAGGGTTATGTTGAGGGTAAGGGTTAGAGATCCGGGTAGAGTTACGATTGGACCTAGGGTTAGGGTTATGTTGAGGGCTAGGGTTAGAGATCCGGGTACGGTTACGATTGGACCTAGGGTTAGGGTTATGTTGAGGGCTAGGTTTAGAGATCCGGTTAGGGTTACGATTGGACCTAGGGTTAGGGTTATGTTGAGGGCTAGTGTTAGAGATCCGGTTAGGGTTCCGATTGGACCTAGGGTTAGGGTTATGTTGAGGGCTAGGGTTAGAGATCCGGTTAGGGTCACGATTGCACCTTGGGTTAGGGTTATGTTGAGGGCTAGGGTTAGAGATCCGGTTAGGGTTACGATTGCACCTAGGGTTATGGTTATGTTGAGGGCTAGGGTTAGAGATCTGGGTAGGGTTACGATTGCACCTAGGGTTAGGGTTATGTTGAGGGCTAGGGTTAGAGATCCGGTTAGGGTCACGATTGGACCTAGGGTTAGGGTTATGTTGAGGGCTAGGGTTAGAGATCCGGTTAGGGTCACGATTGGACCTTGGGTTAGGGTTATGTTGAGGGCTAGGGTTAGAGATCCAGTTAGGGTCACGATTGGACCTAGGTTTAGGGTTATGTTGAGGGCTAGGGTTAGAGATCTGGTTAGGGTCACGTTTGGACCTAGGGTTAGGGTTATGTTGACGGCTAGGGTTAGAGATCCGGTTAGGGTTACGATTGGACCTAGGGTTAGGGTGATGTTGAGGGCTAGGGTTAGAGATCCGGTTAGGGTTACGATTGGACCTAGGGTTAGGGTTATGTTGAGGGCTAGGGTTAGAGATCCGGTTAGGGTTACGATTGGACCTAGGGTTAAGGTTATGTTGAGGGCTAGGGTTAGAGATCCGGTTAGGGTTACGATTGGACCTAGGGTTAGGGTTATGTTGAGGGCTAGGGTGAGAGATCCGTTTAGGGTCACGATTGGACCTAGGGTTAGGGTTATGTTGAGGGCTAGGGTTAGAGATCCGGTTAGGGTTACGATTGCACCTAGGGTTAGGGTTATGTTGAGAACTAGGTTTAGAGATTCGGTTAGGGTTACGATTGGACGTAGGGTTACCGTTATATTGAGCGCTAGGGATAGAGATCCGGTTAGGGTCACGATTGGACCTAGGGTTAGGGTTATGTTGAGGGCTAGGGTTAGAGATCCGGTTAGGGTCACGATTGTACCTTGGGTTAGGGTTATATTGAGGGCTAGGGTTAGAGATCCGGTTAGGGTTACCATTGGACCTAGGGTTAGGGTTATGTTGAGGGCTAGGGTTAGAGAGACGGTTAGGGTTCCGATTGCACCTAGGGTTAGGGTTATGTTGAGGGCTAATGTTAGAGATACGGGTAGGGTTCCGATTGCACCTAGGGTTAGGGTTATGTTGAGGGCTAGGGTTAGAGATCCGGTTAGGGTCACGTTTGGACCTAGGGTTAGGGTTATGTTGACGGCTAGGGTTAGAGATCCGGTTAGGGTTACGATTGGACCTAGGGTTAGGGTGATGTTGAGGGCTAGGGTTAGAGATCCGGTTAGGGTTTCGATTAGACCTAGAGTTATGGTGATGTTGATGGCTAGGGTTAGAGATCCGGTTAGGGTTACGATTGGACCTAGGGTTAGGGTTATGTTGAGGGCTAGGGTTAGAGATCCAGTTAGGGTTACAATTGGACCTAGGGTTAAGGTTATGTTGAGGGCTAGGGTTAGAGATCCGGTTAGGGTTACGATTGGACCTAGGGTTAGGGTTATGTTGAGGGCTAGGGTTAGAGATCCGTTTAGGGTTACGATTGGACCTAGGGTTAGGGTTATGTTGAGGGCTAGGGTTAGAGAGACGGTTAGGGTCACGATTGGACCTAGGGTTAGGGTTATGTTGAGGGCTAGGGTTAGAGATCCGGTTAGGGTCACGATTGGACCTAGGTTAGGGTTATGTTGAGGGCCAGGGTTAGAGACCCCGTTAGGGTTACGATTGGACCTAGGGTTATGGTTATGTTGAGGGCTAGGGTTAAAGATCCGGTTACGGTTACGATTGGACCTAGGGTTAGGGTTATGTTGAGGGCTAGGGTTAGAGATCTGGTTAGGGTTACGATTGGACCTAGGGTTAGGGTTATGTTGAGGGCTACGGTTCGAGATCCGGGTAGGGTTACGATTGGACCTAGGGTTAGGGTTATGTTGAGGGCTAGGGTTAGAGATCCGGTTAGGGTTACGATTGGACCGAGGGTTATGGTGATGTTTTTGGCTAGGGTTAGAGATCCGGTTAGGGTTACGATTGGACCTAGGGTTATGGTGATGTTTTTGGCTAGGGTTAGAGATCCGGTTAGGGTCACGATTGGACCTAGGGTTAGGGTTATGTTGAGGGCTAGGGTTAGAGATCCGGGTAGGGTTACGATTGGACCTAGGGTTAGGGTTATGTTGAGGGCTAGGGTTAGAGATCCGGTTAGGGTTACGATTGGACCTAGGGTTAGGGTTATGTTGAGGGCTAGGGTTAGAGATCCGGGTAGGGTTACGATTGGATCTAGGGTTAGGGTTACGTTGAGGGCTAGGGTTAGAGATCCGGTTAGGGTTACGATTGGACCTAGGGTTAGGGTTATGTTGAGGGCTAGGTTTAGAGATCCGGTTAGGGTTACGATTGGACCTAGGGTTAGAGTTATGTTGAGGGCTAGGGTTAGAGATCCGGTTAGGGTTACGATTGCACCTAGGGTTAGGGTTATGTTGAGGGCAGGGTTAGAGATCCGGGTAGGGTTACGATTGCACCTAGGGTTAGGGTTATGTTGACGGCTAGGGTAGAGATCCGGTTAGGGTCACGATTGGACCTAGGGTTAGGGTTATGTTGAGGGCTCGGGTTAGAGAGACCGTTAGGGTCACGATTGTACCTTGGGTTAGGGTTATGTTGAGGGCTAGGGTTAGAGATCCGGTTAGGGTCACGATTGTACCTTGGGTTAGGGTTATGTTGAGGGCTAGGGTTAGAGATCCGGTTAGGGTTACCATTGGACCTAGGGTTAGGGTTATGTTGAGGGCTAGGGTTAGAGATCCAGTTAGGGTTACGATTGGACCTAGGGTTAGGGTATGTTGAGGGCTAGGGTTAGAGATCCGGTTAGGGTTAAGATTGGACCTAGTGTTAGGGTTATGTTGAGGGTAAGGGTTAGAGATCCGGGTAGAGTTACGATTGGACCTAGGGTTAGGGTTATGTTGAGGGCTAGGGTTAGAGATCCGGGTACGGTTACGATTGGACCTAGGGTTAGGGTTATGTTGAGGGCTAAGTTTAGAGATCCGGTTAGGGTTACGATTGGACCTAGGGTTAGGGTTATGTTGAGGGCTAGGGTTAGAGATCCGGTTAGGGTTCCGATTGGACCTAGGGTTAGGGTTATGTTGAGGGCTAGGGTTAGAGATCCGGTTAGGGTCACGATTGCACCTTGGGTTAGGGTTATGTTGAGGGCTAGGGTTAGAGATCCGGTTAGGGTTACGATTGCACCTAGGGTTATGGTTATGTTGAGGGCTAGGGTTAGAGATCTGGGTAGGGTTACGATTGCACCTAGGGTTAGGGTTATGTTGAGGGCTAGGGTTAGAGATCCGGTTAGGGTCACGATTGGACCTAGGGTTAGGGTTATGTTGAGGGCTAGGGTTAGAGATCCGGTTAGGGTTACGATTGGACCTAGGGTTAAGGTTATGTTGAGGGCTAGGGTTAGAGATCCGGTTAGGGTGACGATTGGACCTAGGGTTAGGGTTATGTTGAGGGCTAGGGTGAGAGATCCGTTTAGGGTCACGATTGGACCTAGGGTTAGGGTTATGTTGAGGGCTAGGGTTAGAGATCCGGTTAGGGTCACGATTGGACCTAGGGTTAGGGTTATGTTGAGGGCTAGGGTTAGAGATCCGGTTAGGGTCACGATTGTACCTTGGGTTAGGGTTATATTGAGGGCTAGGGTTAGAGATCCGGTTAGGGTTACCATTGGACCTAGGGTTAGGGTTATGTTGAGGGCTAGGGTTAGAGAGACGGTTAGGGTTCCGATTGCACCTAGGGTTAGGGTTATGTTGAGGGCTAATGTTAGAGATCCGGGTAGGGTTACGATTGCACCTAGGGTTAGGGTTATGTTGACGGCTAGGTTTAGAGACCCGGTTAGGGTCACGATTGGACCTAGGGTTAGGGTTATGTTGAGGGCTAGGTTTAGAGATCCGGTTAGGGTCACGATTGCACCTTGGGTTAGGGTTATGTTGAGGGCTAGGGTTAGAGATCCGGTTAGGGTTACGATTGCACCTAGGGTTATGGTTATGTTGAGGGCTAGGGTTAGAGATCTGGGTAGGGTTACGATTGCACCTAGGGTTAGGGTTATGTTGAGGGCTAGGGTTAGAGATCCGGTTAGGGTCACGATTGGACCTAGGGTTAGGGTTATGTAGAGGGCTAGGTTTAGAGATCCGGTTAGGGTCACGATTGGACCTTGGGTTAGGGTTATGTTGAGGGCTAGGGTTAGAGATCCACTTAAGGTCACGATTGGACCTAGGGTTAGGGTTATGTTGAGGGCTAGGGTTAGAGATCCGGTTAGGGTCACGTTTGGACCTAGGGTTAGGGTTATGTTGACGGCTAGGGTTAGAGATCCGGTTAGGGTTACGATTGGACCTAGGGTTAGGGTGATGTTGAGGGCTAGGGTTAGAGATCCGGTTAGGGTTTCGATTAGACCTAGAGTTATGGTGATGTTGATGGCTAGGGTTAGAGATCCGATTAGGGTTACGATTGGACCTAGGGTTAGGGTTATGTTGAGGGCTAGGGTTAGAGATCCGGTTAGGGTTACAATTGGACCTAGGGTTAAGGTTATGTTGAGGGCTAGGGTTAGAGATCCGGTTAGGGTTACGATTGGACCTAGGGTTAGGGTTATGTTGAGGGCTAGGGTTAGAGATCCGTTTAGGGTTACGATTGGACCTAGGGTTAGGGTTATGTTGAGGGCTAGGGTTAGAGATCCAGTTAGGGTCACGATTGGACCTAGGGTTAGGGTTATGTTGAGGGCTAGGGTTAGAGATCCAGTTAGGGTCACGATTGGACCTAGGTTAGGGTTATGTTGAGGGCCAGGGTTAGAGACCCCGTTAGGGTTACGATTGGACCTAGGGTTATGGTTATGTTGAGGGCTAGGGTTAAAGATCCGGTTACGGTTACGATTGGACCTAGGGTTAGGGTTATGTTGAGGGCTAGGGTTAGAGATCCGGTTAGGGTTACGATTGGACCTAGGGTTAGGGTTATGTTGAGGGCTACGGTTCGAGATCCGGGTAGGGTTACGATTGGACCTAGGGTTAGGGTTATGTTGAGGGCTAGGGTTAGAGATCCGGTTAGGGTTACGATTGGACCTAGGGTTAGGGTTATGTTGAGGGCTAGGGTTAGAGATCCGGTTAGGGTCACGATTGGACCTAGGTTAGTGTTATGTTGAGGGCTAGGGTTAGAGATCCGGTTAGGGTCACGATTGGACCTAGGGTTATGGTGATGTTGAGGGCTAGGGTTAGAGATCCGGTTAGGGTTACGATTGGACCGAGGGTTATGGTGATGTTTTTGGCTAGGGTTAGAGATCCGGTTAGGGTTACGATTGGACCTAGGGTTATGGTGATGTTTTTGGCTAGGGTTAGAGATCCGGTTAGGGTCACGATTGGACCTAGGGTTAGGGTTATGTTGAGGGCTAGGGTTAGAGATCCGGTTAGGGTCACGATTGGACCTAGGGTTAGGGTTATGTTGAGGGCTAGGGTTAGAGATCCGGGTAGGGTTACGATTGGACCTAGGGTTAGGGTTATGTTGAGGGCTAGGGTTAGAGATCCGGTTAGGGTTACGATTGGACCTAGGGTTAGGGTTATGTTGAGGGCTAGGGTTAGAGATCCGGGTAGGGTTACGATTGGACCTAGGGTTAGGGTTACGTTGAGGGCTAGGGTTAGAGATCCGGTTAGGGTTACGATTGGACCTAGGGTTAGGGTTATGTTGAGGGCTAGGTTTAGAGATCCGGTTAGGGTTACGATTGGACCTAGGGTTAGAGTTATGTTGAGGGCTAGGGTTAGAGATCCGGTTAGGGTTACGATTGCACCTAGGGTTAGGGTTATGTTGAGGGCAGGGTTAGAGATCCGGGTAGGGTTACGATTGCACCTAGGGTTAGGGTTATGTTGACGGCTAGGGTAGAGATCCGGTTAGGGTCACGATTGGACCTAGGGTTAGGGTTATGTTGAGGGCTCGGGTTGGAGAGACCGTTAGGGTCACGATTGTACCTTGGGTTAGGGTTATGTTGAGGGCTAGGGTTAGAGATCCGGTTAGGGTCACGATTGTACCTTGGGTTAGGGTTATGTTGAGGGCTAGGGTTAGAGATCCGGTTAGGGTTACCATTGGACCTAGGGTTAGGGTTATGTTGAGGGCTAGGGTTAGAGATCCAGTTAGGGTTACGATTGGACCTAGGGTTAGGGTTATGTTGAGGGCTAGGGTTAGAGATCCGGGTACGGTTACGATTGGACCTAGGGTTAGGGTTATGTTGAGGGCTAAGTTTAGAGATCCGGTTAGGGTTACGATTGGACCTAGGGTTAGGGTTATGTTGAGGGCTAGGGTTAGAGATCCGGTTAGGGTTCCGATTGGACCTAGGGTTAGGGTTATGTTGAGGGCTAGGGTTAGAGATCCGGTTAGGGTCACGATTGCACCTTGGGTTAGGGTTATGTTGAGGGCTAGGGTTAGAGATCCGGTTAGGGTTACGATTGCACCTAGGGTTATGGTTATGTTGAGGGCTAGGGTTAGAGATCTGGGTAGGGTTACGATTGCACCTAGGGTTAGGGTTATGTTGAGGGCTAGGGTTAGAGATCCGGTTAGGGTCACGATTGGACCTAGGGTTAGGGTTATGTTGAGGGCTAGGGTTAGAGATCCGGTTAGGGTTACGATTGGACCTAGGGTTAAGGTTATGTTGAGGGCTAGGGTTAGAGATCCGGTTAGGGTGACGATTGGACCTAGGGTTAGGGTTATGTTGAGGGCTAGGGTGAGAGATCCGTTTAGGGTCACGATTGGACCTAGGGTTAGGGTTATGTTGAGGGCTAGGGTTAGAGATCCGGTTAGGGTCACGATTGGACCTAGGGTTAGGGTTATGTTGAGGGCTAGGGTTAGAGATCCGGTTAGGGTCACGATTGTACCTTGGGTTAGGGTTATATTGAGGGCTAGGGTTAGAGATCCGGTTAGGGTTACCATTGGACCTAGGGTTAGGGTTATGTTGAGGGCTAGGGTTAGAGAGACGGTTAGGGTTCCGATTGCACCTAGGGTTAGGGTTATGTTGAGGGCTAATGATAGAGATCCGGGTAGGGTTACGATTGCACCTAGGGTTAGGGTCATGTTGACGGCTAGGTTTAGAGACCCGGTTAGGGTCACGATTGGACCTAGGGTTAGGGTTATGTTGAGGGCTAGGTTTAGAGATCCGGTTAGGGTCACGATTGCACCTTGGGTTAGGGTTATGTTGAGGGCTAGGGTTAGAGATCCGGTTAGGGTTACGATTGCACCTAGGGTTATGGTTATGTTGAGGGCTAGGGTTAGAGATCTGGGTAGGGTTACGATTGCACCTAGGGTTAGGGTTATGTTGAGGGCTAGGGTTAGAGATCCGGTTAGGGTCACGATTGGACCTAGGATTAGGGTTATGTAGAGGGCTAGGGTTAGAGATCCGGTTAGGGTCACGATTGGACCTTGGGTTAGGGTTATGTTGAGGGCTAGGGTTAGAGATCCACTTAGGGTCACGATTGGACCTAGGGTTAGGGTTATGTTGAGGGCTAGGGTTAGAGATCCGGTTAGGGTCACGTTTGGACCTAGGGTTAGGGTTATGTTGACGGCTAGGGTTAGAGATCCGGTTAGGGTTACGATTGGACCTAGGGTTAGGGTGATGTTGAGGGCTAGGGTTAGAGATCCGGTTAGGGTTTCGATTAGACCTAGAGTTATGGTGATGTTGATGGCTAGGGTTAGAGATCCGGTTAGGGTTACGATTGGACCTAGGGTTAGGGTTATGTTGAGGGCTAGGGTTAGAGATCCGGTTAGGGTTACAATTGGACCTAGGGTTAAGGTTATGTTGAGGGCTAGGGTTAGAGATCCGGTTAGGGTTACGATTGGACCTAGGGTTAGGGTTATGTTGAGGGCTAGGGTTAGAGATCCGTTTAGGGTTACGATTGGACCTAGGGTTAGGGTTATGTTGAGGGCTAGGGTTAGAGAGACGGTTAGGGTCACGATTGGACCTAGGGTTAGGGTTATGTTGAGGGCTAGGGTTAGAGATCCAGTTAGGGTCACGATTGGACCTAGGTTAGGGTTATGTTGAGGGCCAGGGTTAGAGACCCCGTTAGGGTTACGATTGGACCTAGGGTTATGGTTATGTTGAGGGCTAGGGTTAAAGATCCGGTTACGGTTACGATTGGACCTAGGGTTAGGGTTATGTTGAGGGCTAGGGTTAGAGATCCGGTTAGGGTTACGATTGGACCTAGGGTTAGGGTTATGTTGAGGGCTACGGTTCGAGATCCGGGTAGGGTTACGATTGGACCTAGGGTTAGGGTTATGTTGAGGGCTAGGGTTAGAGATCCGGTTAGGGTTACGATTGGACCTAGGGTTAGGGTTATGTTGAGGGCTAGGGTTAGAGATCCGGTTAGGGTCACGATTGGACCTAGGTTAGTGTTATGTTGAGGGCTAGGGTTAGAGATCCGGTTAGGGTCACGATTGGACCGAGGGTTATGGTGATGTTGAGGGCTAGGGTTAGAGATCCGGTTAGGGTTACGATTGGACCGAGGGTTATGGTGATGTTTTTGGCTAGGGTTAGAGATCCGGTTAGGGTTACGATTGGACCTAGGGTTATGGTGATGTTTTTGGCTAGGGTTAGAGATCCGGTTAGGGTCACGATTGGACCTAGGGTTAGGGTTATGTTGAGGGCTAGGGTTAGAGATCCGGGTAGGGTTACGATTGGACCTAGGGTTAGGGTTATGTTGAGGGCTAGGGTTAGAGATCCGGTTAGGGTTACGATTGGACCTAGGGTTAGGGTTACGTTGAGGGCTAGGGTTAGAGATCCGGGTAGGGTTACGATTGGACCTAGGGTTAGGGTTACGTTGAGGGCTACGGTTAGAGATCCGGTTAGGGTTACGATTGGACCTAGGGTTAGGGTTATGTTGAGGGCTAGGTTTAGAGATCCGGTTAGGGTTACGATTGGACCTAGGGTTAGAGTTATGTTGAGGGCTAGGGTTAGAGATCCGGTTAGGGTTACGATTGCACCTAGGGTTAGGGTTATGTTGAGGGCAGGGTTAGAGATCCGGGTAGGGTTACGATTGCACCTAGGGTTAGGGTTATGTTGACGGCTAGGGTAGAGATCCGGTTAGGGTCACGATTGGACCTAGGGTTAGGGTTATGTTGAGGGCTAGGGTTAGAGAGACCGTTAGGGTCACGATTGTACCTTGGGTTAGGGTTATGTTGAGGGCTAGGGTTAGAGATCCGGTTAGGGTCACGATTGTACCTTGGGTTAGGGTTATGTTGAGGGCTAGGGTTAGAGATCCGGTTAGGGTTACCATTGGACCTAGGGTTAGGGTTATGTTGAGGGCTAGGGTTAGAGATCCAGTTAGGGTTACGATTGGACCTAGGGTTAGGGTTATGTTGAGGGCTAGGGTTAGAGATCCGGTTAGGGTTAAGATTGGACCTAGTGTTAGGGTTATGTTGAGGGTAAGGGTTAGAGATCCGGGTAGAGTTACGATTGGACCTAGGGTTAGGGTTATGTTGAGGGCTAGGGTTAGAGATCCGGGTACGGTTACGATTGGACCTAGGGTTAGGGTTATGTTGAGGGCTAGGTTTAGAGATCCGGTTAGGGTTACGATTGGACCTAGGGTTAGGGTTATGTTGAGGGCTAGGGTTAGAGATCCGGTTAGGGTTCCGATTGGACCTAGGGTTAGGGTTATGTTGAGGGCTAGGGTTAGAGATCCGGTTAGGGTCACGATTGCACCTTGGGTTAGGGTTATGTTCAGGGCTAGGTTTAGAGATCCGGTTAGGGTTACGATTGCACCTAGGGTTATGGTTATGTTGAGGGCTAGGGTTAGAGATCTGGGTAGGGTTACGATTGCACCTAGGGTTAGGGTTATGTTGAGGGCTAGGGTTAGAGTTCCGGTTAGGGTCACGATTGGACCTAGGGTTAGGGTTATGTTGAGGGCTAGGGTTAGAGATCCGGTTAGGGTCACGATTGGACCTTGGGTTAGGGTTATGTTGAGGGCTAGGGTTAGAGATCCAGTTAGGGTCACGATTGGACCTAGGTTTAGGGTTATGTTGAGGGCTAGGGTTAGAGATCTGGTTAGGGTCACGTTTGGACCTAGGGTTAGGGTTATGTTGACGGCTAGGGTTAGAGATCCGGTTAGGGTTACGATTGGACCTAGGGTTAGGGTGATGTTGAGGGCTAGCGTTAGAGATCCGGTTAGGGTTACCATTGGACCTAGGGTTAGGGTTATGTTGAGGGCTAGGGTTAGAGATCCGGTTAGGGTTACGATTGGACCTAGGGTTAGGGTTATGTTGAGGGCTAGGGTTAGAGATCCGTTTAGGGTTACGATTGGACCTAGGGTTAGGGTTATGTTGAGGGCTAGGGTTAGAGAGACGGTGAGGGTTCCGATTGGACCTAGGGTTAGGGTTATGTTGAGGGCTAGGGTTAGAGAGACGGTTAGGGTCACGATTGGACCTAGGGTTAGGGTTATGTTGAGGGCTAGGGTTAGAGATCCGGTTAGGGACACGATTGGACCTAGGTTAGGGTTATGTTGAGGGCTAGGGTTAGAGATCCCGTTAGGGTTACCATTGGACCTAGGGTTAGGGTTATGTTGAGGGCTAGGGTTAGAGATCCGGTTACGGTTACGATTGCACCTAGGGTTAGGGTTATGTTGAGGGCTAGGGTTAGAGATCCGGTTAGGGTTAAGATTGGACCTAGTGTTAGGGTTATGTTGAGGGTAAGGGTTCGAGATCCGGGTAGGATTACGATTGGACCTAGGGTTAGGGTTATGTTGAGGGCTAGGGTTAGAGATCCGGTTACGGTTACGATTGGACCTAGGGTTAGGGTTATGTTGAGGGCTAGGTTTAGAGATCCGGTTAGGGTTACGATTGGACCTATGGTTAGGGTTATGTTGAGGGCTAGGGTTAGAGATCTGGTTAGGGTTCCGATTGGACCTAGGGTTAGGATAATGTTGAGGGCTAGGGTTAGAGATCTGGTTAGGGTTACGATTGGACCTAGGGTTAGGGTTATGTTGAGGGCTAGTGTTAGAGAGACGGTTAGGGTTCCGATTGCACCTAGGGTTAGGGTTATGTTGAGGGCTAATGTTAGAGATCCGGGTAGGGTTACGATTGCACCTAGGGTTAGGGTTATGTTGACGGCTAGTTTTAGAGATCCGGTTAGGGTCACGATTGGACCTAGGGTTAGGGTTATGTTGAGGGCTAGGTTTAGAGATCCGGTTAGGGTCACGATTGCACCTTGGGTTAGGGTTATGTTGAGGGCTAGGGTTAGAGAGACGGTTAGGGTTCCGATTGCACCTAGGGTTAGGGTTATGTTGAGGGCTAATGTTAGAGATCCGGGTAGGGTTACGATTGCACCTAGGGTTAGGGTTATGTTGACGGCTAGTTTTAGAGATCCGGTTAGGGTCACGATTGGACCTAGGGTTAGGGTTATGTTGAGGGCTAGGTTTAGAGATCCGGTTAGGGTCACGATTGCACCTTGGGTTAGGGTTATGTTGAGGGCTAGGGTTAGAGATCCGGTTAGGGTTACGATTGCACCTAGGGTTATGGTTATGTTGAGGGCTAGGGTTAGAGATCTGGGTAGGATTACGATTGCACCTAGGGTTAGGGTTATGTTGAGGGCTAGGGTTAGAGATCCGGTTTGGGTCACGATTGGACCTAGGGTTAGGGTTATGTAGAGGGCTAGGGTTAGAGATCCGGTTAGGGTTACGATTGCACCTAGGGTTAGGGTTATGTTGAGGGCAGGGTTAGAGATCCGGGTAGGGTTACGATTGCACCTAGGGTTAGGGTTATGTTGACGGCTAGGGTAGAGATCCGGTTAGGGTCACGATTGGACCTAGTGTTAGGGTTATGTTGAGGGCTCGGGTTAGAGAGACCGTTAGGGTCACGATTGTACCTTGGGTTAGGGTTATGTTGAGGGCTAGGGTTAGAGATCCGGTTAGGGTCACGATTGTACCTTGGGTTAGGGTTATGTTGAGGGCTAGGGTTAGAGATCCGGTTAGGGTTACCATTGGACCTAGGGTTAGGGTTATGTTGAGGGCTAGGGTTAGAGATCCAGTTAGGGTTACGATTGGACCTAGGGTTAGGGTTATGTTGAGGGCTAGGGTTAGAGATCCGGTTAGGGTTAAGATTGGACCTAGTGTTAGGGTTATGTTGAGGGTAAGGGTTAGAGATCCGGGTAGAGTTACGATTAGACCTAGGGTTAGGGTTATGTTGAGGGCTAGGGTTAGAGATCCGGGTACGGTTACGATTGGACCTAGGGTTAGGGTTATGTTGAGGGCTAAGTTTAGAGATCCGGTTAGGGTTACGATTGGACCTAGGGTTAGGGTTATGTTACGGGCTAGGGTTAGAGATCCGGTTAGGGTTCCGATTGGACCTAGGGTTAGGGTTATGTTGAGGGCTAGGGTTAGAGATCCGGTTAGGGTCACGATTGCACCTTGGGTTAGGGTTATGTTGAGGGCTAGGGTTAGAGATCCGGTTAGGGTTACGATTGCACCTAGGGTTATGGTTATGTTGAGGGCTAGGGTTAGAGATCTGGGTAGGGTTACGATTGCACCTAGGGTTAGGGTTATGTTGAGGGCTAGGGTTAGAGATCCGGTTAGGGTCACGATTGGACCTAGGGTTAGGGTTATGTTGAGGGCTAGGGTTAGAGATCCGGTTAGGGTCACGATTGGACCTTGGGTTAGGGTTATGTTGAGGGCTAGGGTTAGAGATCCAGTTAGGGTCACGATTGGACCTAGGTTTAGGGTTATGTTGAGGGCTAGGGTTAGAGAGACGGTTAGGGTTCCGATTGCACCTAGGGTTAGGGTTATGTTGAGGGCTAATGTTAGAGATCCGGGTAGGGTTACGATTGCACCTAGGGTTAGGGTCATGTTGACGGCTAGGTTTAGAGACCCGGTTAGGGTCACGATTGGACCTAGGGTTAGGGTTATGTTGAGGGCTAGGTTTAGAGATCCGGTTAGGGTCACGATTGCACCTTGGGTTAGGGTTATGTTGAGGGCTAGGGTTAGAGATCCGGTTAGGGTTACGATTGCACCTAGGGTTATGGTTATGTTGAGGGCTAGGGTTAGAGATCTGGGTAGGGTTACGATTGCACCTAGGGTTAGGGTTATGTTGAGGGCTAGGGTTAGAGATCCGGTTAGGGTCACGATTGGACCTAGGATTAGGGTTATGTAGAGGGCTAGGGTTAGAGATCCGGTTAGGGTCACGATTGGACCTTGGGTTAGGGTTATGTTGAGGGCTAGGGTTAGAGATCCACTTAGGGTCACGATTGGACCTAGGGTTAGGGTTATGTTGAGGGCTAGGGTTAGAGATCCGGTTAGGGTCACGTTTGGACCTAGGGTTAGGGTTATGTTGACGGCTAGGGTTAGAGATCCGGTTAGGGTTACGATTGGACCTAGGGTTAGGGTGATGTTGAGGGCTAGGGTTAGAGATCCGGTTAGGGTTTCGATTAGACCTAGAGTTATGGTGATGTTGATGGCTAGGGTTAGAGATCCGGTTAGGGTTACGATTGGACCTAGGGTTAGGGTTATGTTGAGGGCTAGGGTTAGAGATCCGGTTAGGGTTACAATTGGACCTAGGGTTAAGGTTATGTTGAGGGCTAGGGTTAGAGATCCGGTTAGGGTTACGATTGGACCTAGGGTTAGGGTTATGTTGAGGGCTAGGGTTAGAGATCCGTTTAGGGTTACGATTGGACCTAGGGTTAGGGTTATGTTGAGGGCTAGGGTTAGAGAGACGGTTAGGGTCACGATTGGACCTAGGGTTAGGGTTATGTTGAGGGCTAGGTTTAGAGATCCGGTTAGGGTCACGATTGCACCTTGGGTTAGGGTTATGTTGAGGGCTAGGGTTAGAGATCCGGTTAGGGTTACGATTGCACCTAGGGTTATGGTTATGTTGAGGGCTAGGGTTAGAGATCTGGGTAGGATTACGATTGCACCTAGGGTTAGGGTTATGTTGAGGGCTAGGGTTAGAGATCCGGTTTGGGTCACGATTGGACCTAGGGTTAGGGTTATGTAGAGGGCTAGGGTTAGAGATCCGGTTAGGGTTACGATTGCACCTAGGGTTAGGGTTATGTTGAGGGCAGGGTTAGAGATCCGGGTAGGGTTACGATTGCACCTAGGGTTAGGGTTATGTTGACGGCTAGGGTAGAGATCCGGTTAGGGTCACGATTGGACCTAGTGTTAGGGTTATGTTGAGGGCTCGGGTTAGAGAGACCGTTAGGGTCACGATTGTACCTTGGGTTAGGGTTATGTTGAGGGCTAGGGTTAGAGATCCGGTTAGGGTCACGATTGTACCTTGGGTTAGGGTTATGTTGAGGGCTAGGGTTAGAGATCCGGTTAGGGTTACCATTGGACCTAGGGTTAGGGTTATGTTGAGGGCTAGGGTTAGAGATCCAGTTAGGGTTACGATTGGACCTAGGGTTAGGGTTATGTTGAGGGCTAGGGTTAGAGATCCGGTTAGGGTTAAGATTGGACCTAGTGTTAGGGTTATGTTGAGGGTAAGGGTTAGAGATCCGGGTAGAGTTACGATTAGACCTAGGGTTAGGGTTATGTTGAGGGCTAGGGTTAGAGATCCGGGTACGGTTACGATTGGACCTAGGGTTAGGGTTATGTTGAGGGCTAAGTTTAGAGATCCGGTTAGGGTTACGATTGGACCTAGGGTTAGGGTTATGTTACGGGCTAGGGTTAGAGATCCGGTTAGGGTTCCGATTGGACCTAGGGTTAGGGTTATGTTGAGGGCTAGGGTTAGAGATCCGGTTAGGGTCACGATTGCACCTTGGGTTAGGGTTATGTTGAGGGCTAGGGTTAGAGATCCGGTTAGGGTTACGATTGCACCTAGGGTTATGGTTATGTTGAGGGCTAGGGTTAGAGATCTGGGTAGGGTTACGATTGCACCTAGGGTTAGGGTTATGTTGAGGGCTAGGGTTAGAGATCCGGTTAGGGTCACGATTGGACCTAGGGTTAGGGTTATGTTGAGGGCTAGGGTTAGAGATCCGGTTAGGGTCACGATTGGACCTTGGGTTAGGGTTATGTTGAGGGCTAGGGTTAGAGATCCAGTTAGGGTCACGATTGGACCTAGGTTTAGGGTTATGTTGAGGGCTAGGGTTAGAGAGACGGTTAGGGTTCCGATTGCACCTAGGGTTAGGGTTATGTTGAGGGCTAATGTTAGAGATCCGGGTAGGGTTACGATTGCACCTAGGGTTAGGGTCATGTTGACGGCTAGGTTTAGAGACCCGGTTAGGGTCACGATTGGACCTAGGGTTAGGGTTATGTTGAGGGCTAGGTTTAGAGATCCGGTTAGGGTCACGATTGCACCTTGGGTTAGGGTTATGTTGAGGGCTAGGGTTAGAGATCCGGTTAGGGTTACGATTGCACCTAGGGTTATGGTTATGTTGAGGGCTAGGGTTAGAGATCTGGGTAGGGTTACGATTGCACCTAGGGTTAGGGTTATGTTGAGGGCTAGGGTTAGAGATCCGGTTAGGGTCACGATTGGACCTAGGATTAGGGTTATGTAGAGGGCTAGGGTTAGAGATCCGGTTAGGGTCACGATTGGACCTTGGGTTAGGGTTATGTTGAGGGCTAGGGTTAGAGATCCACTTAGGGTCACGATTGGACCTAGGGTTAGGGTTATGTTGAGGGCTAGGGTTAGAGATCCGGTTAGGGTCACGTTTGGACCTAGGGTTAGGGTTATGTTGACGGCTAGGGTTAGAGATCCGGTTAGGGTTACGATTGGACCTAGGGTTAGGGTGATGTTGAGGGCTAGGGTTAGAGATCCGGTTAGGGTTTCGATTAGACCTAGAGTTATGGTGATGTTGATGGCTAGGGTTAGAGATCCGGTTAGGGTTACGATTGGACCTAGGGTTAGGGTTATGTTGAGGGCTAGGGTTAGAGATCCGGTTAGGGTTACAATTGGACCTAGGGTTAAGGTTATGTTGAGGGCTAGGGTTAGAGATCCGGTTAGGGTTACGATTGGACCTAGGGTTAGGGTTATGTTGAGGGCTAGGGTTAGAGATCCGTTTAGGGTTACGATTGGACCTAGGGTTAGGGTTATGTTGAGGGCTAGGGTTAGAGAGACGGTTAGGGTCACGATTGGACCTAGGGTTAGGGTTATGTTGAGGGCTAGGGTTAGAGATCCAGTTAGGGTCACGATTGGACCTAGGTTAGGGTTATGTTGAGGGCCAGGGTTAGAGACCCCGTTAGGGTTACGATTGGACCTAGGGTTATGGTTATGTTGAGGGCTAGGGTTAAAGATCCGGTTACGGTTACGATTGGACCTAGGGTTAGGGTTATGTTGAGGGCTAGGGTTAGAGATCCGGTTAGGGTTACGATTGGACCTAGGGTTAGGGTTATGTTGAGGGCTACGGTTCGAGATCCGGGTAGGGTTACGATTGGACCTAGGGTTAGGGTTATGTTGAGGGCTAGGGTTAGAGATCCGGTTAGGGTTACGATTGGACCTAGGGTTAGGGTTATGTTGAGGGCTAGGGTTAGAGATCCGGTTAGGGTCACGATTGGACCTAGGTTAGTGTTATGTTGAGGGCTAGGGTTAGAGATCCGGTTAGGGTCACGATTGGACCTAGGGTTATGGTGATGTTGAGGGCTAGGGTTAGAGATCCGGTTAGGGTTACGATTGGACCGAGGGTTATGGTGATGTTTTTGGCTAGGGTTAGAGATCCGGTTAGGGTTACGATTGGACCTAGGGTTATGGTGATGTTTTTGGCTAGGGTTAGAGATCCGGTTAGGGTCACGATTGGACCTAGGGTTAGGGTTATGTTGAGGGCTAGGGTTAGAGATCCGGGTAGGGTTACGATTGGACCTAGGGTTAGGGTTATGTTGAGGGCTAGGGTTAGAGATCCGGTTAGGGTTACGATTGGACCTAGGGTTAGGGTTACGTTGAGGGCTAGGGTTAGAGATCCGGGTAGGGTTACGATTGGACCTAGGGTTAGGGTTACGTTGAGGGCTACGGTTAGAGATCCGGTTAGGGTTACGATTGGACCTAGGGTTAGGGTTATGTTGAGGGCTAGGTTTAGAGATCCGGTTAGGGTTACGATTGGACCTAGGGTTAGAGTTATGTTGAGGGCTAGGGTTAGAGATCCGGTTAGGGTTACGATTGCACCTAGGGTTAGGGTTATGTTGAGGGCAGGGTTAGAGATCCGGGTAGGGTTACGATTGCACCTAGGGTTAGGGTTATGTTGACGGCTAGGGTAGAGATCCGGTTAGGGTCACGATTGGACCTAGGGTTAGGGTTATGTTGAGGGCTAGGGTTAGAGAGACCGTTAGGGTCACGATTGTACCTTGGGTTAGGGTTATGTTGAGGGCTAGGGTTAGAGATCCGGTTAGGGTCACGATTGTACCTTGGGTTAGGGTTATGTTGAGGGCTAGGGTTAGAGATCCGGTTAGGGTTACCATTGGACCTAGGGTTAGGGTTATGTTGAGGGCTAGGGTTAGAGATCCAGTTAGGGTTACGATTGGACCTAGGGTTAGGGTTATGTTGAGGGCTAGGGTTAGAGATCCGGTTAGGGTTAAGATTGGACCTAGTGTTAGGGTTATGTTGAGGGTAAGGGTTAGAGATCCGGGTAGAGTTACGATTGGACCTAGGGTTAGGGTTATGTTGAGGGCTAGGGTTAGAGATCCGGGTACGGTTACGATTGGACCTAGGGTTAGGGTTATGTTGAGGGCTAGGTTTAGAGATCCGGTTAGGGTTACGATTGGACCTAGGGTTAGGGTTATGTTGAGGGCTAGGGTTAGAGATCCGGTTAGGGTTCCGATTGGACCTAGGGTTAGGGTTATGTTGAGGGCTAGGGTTAGAGATCCGGTTAGGGTCACGATTGCACCTTGGGTTAGGGTTATGTTCAGGGCTAGGTTTAGAGATCCGGTTAGGGTTACGATTGCACCTAGGGTTATGGTTATGTTGAGGGCTAGGGTTAGAGATCTGGGTAGGGTTACGATTGCACCTAGGGTTAGGGTTATGTTGAGGGCTAGGGTTAGAGTTCCGGTTAGGGTCACGATTGGACCTAGGGTTAGGGTTATGTTGAGGGCTAGGGTTAGAGATCCGGTTAGGGTCACGATTGGACCTTGGGTTAGGGTTATGTTGAGGGCTAGGGTTAGAGATCCAGTTAGGGTCACGATTGGACCTAGGTTTAGGGTTATGTTGAGGGCTAGGGTTAGAGATCTGGTTAGGGTCACGTTTGGACCTAGGGTTAGGGTTATGTTGACGGCTAGGGTTAGAGATCCGGTTAGGGTTACGATTGGACCTAGGGTTAGGGTGATGTTGAGGGCTAGCGTTAGAGATCCGGTTAGGGTTACCATTGGACCTAGGGTTAGGGTTATGTTGAGGGCTAGGGTTAGAGATCCGGTTAGGGTTACGATTGGACCTAGGGTTAGGGTTATGTTGAGGGCTAGGGTTAGAGATCCGTTTAGGGTTACGATTGGACCTAGGGTTAGGGTTATGTTGAGGGCTAGGGTTAGAGAGACGGTGAGGGTTCCGATTGGACCTAGGGTTAGGGTTATGTTGAGGGCTAGGGTTAGAGAGACGGTTAGGGTCACGATTGGACCTAGGGTTAGGGTTATGTTGAGGGCTAGGGTTAGAGATCCGGTTAGGGACACGATTGGACCTAGGTTAGGGTTATGTTGAGGGCTAGGGTTAGAGATCCCGTTAGGGTTACCATTGGACCTAGGGTTAGGGTTATGTTGAGGGCTAGGGTTAGAGATCCGGTTACGGTTACGATTGCACCTAGGGTTAGGGTTATGTTGAGGGCTAGGGTTAGAGATCCGGTTAGGGTTAAGATTGGACCTAGTGTTAGGGTTATGTTGAGGGTAAGGGTTCGAGATCCGGGTAGGATTACGATTGGACCTAGGGTTAGGGTTATGTTGAGGGCTAGGGTTAGAGATCCGGTTACGGTTACGATTGGACCTAGGGTTAGGGTTATGTTGAGGGCTAGGTTTAGAGATCCGGTTAGGGTTACGATTGGACCTATGGTTAGGGTTATGTTGAGGGCTAGGGTTAGAGATCTGGTTAGGGTTCCGATTGGACCTAGGGTTAGGATAATGTTGAGGGCTAGGGTTAGAGATCTGGTTAGGGTTACGATTGGACCTAGGGTTAGGGTTATGTTGAGGGCTAGTGTTAGAGAGACGGTTAGGGTTCCGATTGCACCTAGGGTTAGGGTTATGTTGAGGGCTAATGTTAGAGATCCGGGTAGGGTTACGATTGCACCTAGGGTTAGGGTTATGTTGACGGCTAGTTTTAGAGATCCGGTTAGGGTCACGATTGGACCTAGGGTTAGGGTTATGTTGAGGGCTAGGTTTAGAGATCCGGTTAGGGTCACGATTGCACCTTGGGTTAGGGTTATGTTGAGGGCTAGGGTTAGAGAGACGGTTAGGGTTCCGATTGCACCTAGGGTTAGGGTTATGTTGAGGGCTAATGTTAGAGATCCGGGTAGGGTTACGATTGCACCTAGGGTTAGGGTTATGTTGACGGCTAGTTTTAGAGATCCGGTTAGGGTCACGATTGGACCTAGGGTTAGGGTTATGTTGAGGGCTAGGTTTAGAGATCCGGTTAGGGTCACGATTGCACCTTGGGTTAGGGTTATGTTGAGGGCTAGGGTTAGAGATCCGGTTAGGGTTACGATTGCACCTAGGGTTATGGTTATGTTGAGGGCTAGGGTTAGAGATCTGGGTAGGATTACGATTGCACCTAGGGTTAGGGTTATGTTGAGGGCTAGGGTTAGAGATCCGGTTTGGGTCACGATTGGACCTAGGGTTAGGGTTATGTAGAGGGCTAGGGTTAGAGATCCGGTTAGGGTTACGATTGCACCTAGGGTTAGGGTTATGTTGAGGGCAGGGTTAGAGATCCGGGTAGGGTTACGATTGCACCTAGGGTTAGGGTTATGTTGACGGCTAGGGTAGAGATCCGGTTAGGGTCACGATTGGACCTAGTGTTAGGGTTATGTTGAGGGCTCGGGTTAGAGAGACCGTTAGGGTCACGATTGTACCTTGGGTTAGGGTTATGTTGAGGGCTAGGGTTAGAGATCCGGTTAGGGTCACGATTGTACCTTGGGTTAGGGTTATGTTGAGGGCTAGGGTTAGAGATCCGGTTAGGGTTACCATTGGACCTAGGGTTAGGGTTATGTTGAGGGCTAGGGTTAGAGATCCAGTTAGGGTTACGATTGGACCTAGGGTTAGGGTTATGTTGAGGGCTAGGGTTAGAGATCCGGTTAGGGTTAAGATTGGACCTAGTGTTAGGGTTATGTTGAGGGTAAGGGTTAGAGATCCGGGTAGAGTTACGATTAGACCTAGGGTTAGGGTTATGTTGAGGGCTAGGGTTAGAGATCCGGGTACGGTTACGATTGGACCTAGGGTTAGGGTTATGTTGAGGGCTAAGTTTAGAGATCCGGTTAGGGTTACGATTGGACCTAGGGTTAGGGTTATGTTACGGGCTAGGGTTAGAGATCCGGTTAGGGTTCCGATTGGACCTAGGGTTAGGGTTATGTTGAGGGCTAGGGTTAGAGATCCGGTTAGGGTCACGATTGCACCTTGGGTTAGGGTTATGTTGAGGGCTAGGGTTAGAGATCCGGTTAGGGTTACGATTGCACCTAGGGTTATGGTTATGTTGAGGGCTAGGGTTAGAGATCTGGGTAGGGTTACGATTGCACCTAGGGTTAGGGTTATGTTGAGGGCTAGGGTTAGAGATCCGGTTAGGGTCACGATTGGACCTAGGGTTAGGGTTATGTTGAGGGCTAGGGTTAGAGATCCGGTTAGGGTCACGATTGGACCTTGGGTTAGGGTTATGTTGAGGGCTAGGGTTAGAGATCCAGTTAGGGTCACGATTGGACCTAGGTTTAGGGTTATGTTGAGGGCTAGGGTTAGAGATCTGGTTAGGGTCACGTTTGGACCTAGGGTTAGGGTTATGTTGACGGCTAGGGTTAGAGATCCGGTTAGGGTTACGATTGGACCTAGGGTTAGGGTGATGTTGAGGGCTAGGGTTAGAGATCCGGTTAGGGTTACGATTGGACCTAGGGTTAGGGTTATGTTGAGGGCTAGGGTTAGAGATCCGGTTAGGGTTACCATTGGACCTAGGGTTAGGGTTATGTTGAGGGCTAGGGTTAGAGAGACGGTTAGGGTTCCGATTGCACCTAGGGTTAGGGTTATGTTGAGGGCTAATGTTAGAGATCCGGGTAGGGTTACCATTGCACCTAGGGTTAGGGTTATGTTGACGGCTAGGTTTAGAGACCCGGTTAGGGTCACGATTGGACCTAGGGTTAGGGTTATGTTGAGGGCTAGGTTTAGAGATCCGGTTAGGGTCACGATTGCACCTTGGGTTAGGGTTATGTTGAGGGCTAGGGTTAGAGATCCGGTTAGGATTACGATTGCACCTAGGGTTATGGTTATGTTGAGGGCTAGGGTTAGAGATCTGGGTAGGGTTACGATTGCACCTAGGGTTAGGGTTATGTTGAGGGCTAGGGTTAGAGATCCGGTTAGGGTCACGATTGGACCTAGGGTTAGGGTTATGTAGAGGGCTAGGGTTAGAGATCCGGTTAGGGTCACGATTGGACCTTGGGTTAGGGTTATGTTGAGGGCTAGGGTTAGAGATCCACTTAGGGTCACGATTGGACCTAGGGTTAGGGTTATGTTGAGGGCTAGGGTTAGAGATCCGGTTAGGGTCACGTTTGGACCTAGGGTTAGGGTTATGTTGACGGCTAGGGTTAGAGATCCGGTTAGGGTTACGATTGGACCTAGGGTTAGGGTGATGTTGAGGGCTAGGGTTAGAGATCCGGTTAGGGTTTCGATTAGACCTAGAGTTATGGTGATGTTGATGGCTAGGGTTAGAGATCCGGTTAGGGTTACGATTGGACCTAGGGTTAGGGTTATGTTGAGGGCTAGGGTTAGAGATCCGGTTAGGGTTACAATTGGACCTAGGGTTAAGGTTATGTTGAGGGCTAGGGTTAGAGATACGGTTAGGGTTACGATTGGACCTAGGGTTAGGGTTATGTTGAGGGCTAGGGTTAGAGATCCGTTTAGGGTTACGATTGGACCTAGGGTTAGGGTTATGTTGAGGGCTAGGGTTAGAGAGACGGTTAGGGTCACGATTGGACCTAGGGTTAGGGTTATGTTGAGGGCTAGGGTTAGAGATCCGGTTAGGGTCACGATTGGACCTAGGTTAGGGTTATGTTGAGGGCCAGGGTTAGAGACCCCGTTAGGGTTACGATTGGACCTAGGGTTATGGTTATGTTGAGGGCTAGGGTTAAAGATCCGGTTACGGTTACGATTGGACCTAGGGTTAGGGTTATGTTGAGGGCTAGGGTTAGAGATCCGGTTAGGGTTACGATTGGACCTAGGGTTAGGGTTATGTTGAGGGCTACGGTTCGAGATCCGGGTAGGGTTACGATTGGACCTAGGGTTAGGGTTATGTTGAGGGCTAGGGTTAGAGATCCGGTTAGGGTTACGATTGGACCTAGGGTTAGGGTTATGTTGAGGGCTAGGGTTAGAGATCCGGTTAGGGTCACGATTGGACCTAGGTTAGTGTTATGTTGAGGGCTAGGGTTAGATATCCGGTTAGGTTCACGATTGGACCTAGGGTTATGGTGATGTTGAGGGCTAGGGTTAGAGATCCGGTTAGGGTTACGATTGGACCGAGGGTTATGGTGATGTTTTTGGCTAGGGTTAGAGATCCGGTTAGGGTTACGATTGGACCTAGGGTTATGGTGATGTTTTTGGCTAGGGTTAGAGATCCGGTTAGGGTCACGATTGGACCTAGGGTTAGGGTTACGTTGAGGGCTAGGGTTAGAGATCCGGGTAGGGTTACGATTGGACCTAGGGTTAGGGTTATGTTGAGGGCTAGGGTTAGAGATCCGGTTAGGGTTACGATTGGACCTAGAGTTAGGGTTACGTTGAGGGCTAGGGTTAGAGATCCGGGTAGGGTTACGATTGGACCTAGGGTTAGGGTTACGTTGAGGGCTAGGGTTAGAGATCCGGTTAGGGTTACGATTGGACCTAGGGTTAGGGTTATGTTGAGGGCTAGGTTTAGAGATCCGGTTAGGGTTACGATTGGACCTAGGGTTAGAGTTATGTTGAGGGCTAGGGTTAGAGATCCGGTTAGGGTTACGATTGCACCTAGGGTTAGGGTTATGTTGAGGGCAGGGTTAGAGATCCGGGTAGGGTTACGATTGCACCTAGGGTTAGGGTTATGTTGACGGCTAGGGTAGAGATCCGGTTAGGGTCACGATTGGACCTAGGGTTAGGGTTATGTTGAGGGCTAGGGTTAGAGAGACCGTTAGGGTCACGATTGTACCTTGGGTTAGGGTTATGTTGAGGGCTAGGGTTAGAGATCCGGTTAGGGTCACGATTGTACCTTGGGTTAGGGTTATGTTGAGGGCTAGGGTTAGAGATCCGGTTAGGGTTACCATTGGACCTAGGGTTAGGGTTATGTTGAGGGCTAGGGTTAGAGATCCAGTTAGGGTTACGATTGGACCTAGGGTTAGGGTTATGTTGAGGGCTAGGGTTAGAGATCCGGTTAGGGTTAAGATTGGACCTAGTGTTAGGGTTATGTTGAGGGTAAGGGTTAGAGATCCGGGTAGAGTTACGATTGGACCTAGGGTTAGGGTTATGTTGAGGGCTAGGGTTAGAGATCCGGGTACGGTTACGATTGGACCTAGGGTTAGGGTTATGTTGAGGGCTAGGTTTAGAGATCCGGTTAGGGTTACGATTGGACCTAGGGTTAGGGTTATGTTGAGGGCTAGGGTTAGAGATCCGGTTAGGGTTCCGATTGGACCTAGGGTTAGGGTTATGTTGAGGGCTAGGGTTAGAGATCCGGTTAGGGTCACGATTGCACCTTGGGTTAGGGTTATGTTGAGGGCTAGGTTTAGAGATCCGGTTAGGGTTACGATTGCACCTAGGGTTATGGTTATGTTGAGGGCTAGGGTTAGAGATCTGGGTAGGGTTACGATTGCACCTAGGGTTAGGGTTATGTTGAGGGCTAGGGTTAGAGTTCCGGTTAGGGTCACGATTGGACCTAGGTTTAGGGTTATGTTGAGGGCTAGGGTAAGAGATCCGGTTAGGGTCACGATTGGACCTTGGGTTAGGGTTATGTTGAGGGCTAGGGTTAGAGATCCAGTTAGGGTCACGATTGGACCTAGGTTTAGGGTTATGTTGAGGGCTAGGGTTAGAGATCTGGTTAGGGTCACGTTTGGACCTAGGGTTAGGGTTATGTTGACGGCTAGGGTTAGAGATCCGGTTAGGGTTACGATTGGACCTAGGGTTAGGGTGATGTTGAGGGCTAGCGTTAGAGATCCGGTTAGGGTTACCATTGGACCTAGGGTTAGGGTTATGTTGAGGGCTAGGGTTAGAGATCCGGTTAGGGTTACGATTGGACCTAGGGTTAGGGTTATGTTGAGGGCTAGCGTTAGAGATCCGGTTAGGGTTACGATTGGACCTAGGGTTAGGGTTATGTTGAGGGCTAGGGTTAGAGAGACGGTGAGGGTTCCGATTGGACCTAGGGTTAGGGTTATGTTGAGGGCTAGGGTTAGAGAGACGGTTAGGGTCACGATTGGACCTAGGGTTAGGGTTATGTTGAGGGCTAGGGTTAGAGATCCGGTTAGGGACACGATTGGACCTAGGTTAGGGTTATGTTGAGGGCTAGGGTTAGAGATCCCGTTAGGGTTACCATTGGACCTAGGGTTAGGGTTATGTTGAGGGCTAGGGTTAGAGATCCGGTTACGGTTACGATTGCACCTAGGGTTAGGGTTATGTTGAGGGCTAGGGTTAGAGATCCGGTTAGGGTTAAGATTGGACCTAGTGTTAGGGTTATGTTGAGGGTAAGGGTTCGAGATCCGGGTAGGATTACGATTGGACCTCGGGTTAGGGTTATGTTGAGGGCTAGGGTTAGAGATCCGGTTACGGTTACGATTGGACCTAGGGTTAGGGTTATGTTGAGGGCTAGGTTTAGAGATCCGGTTAGGGTTACGATTGGACCTATGGTTAGGGTTATGTTGAGGGCTAGGGTTAGAGATCTGGTTAGGGTTCCGATTGGACCTAGGGTTAGGATAATGTTGAGGGCTAGGTTTAGAGATCTGGTTAGGGTTACGATTGGACCTAGGGTTAGGGTTATGTTGAGGGCTAGTGTTAGAGAGACGGTTAGGGTTCCGATTGCACCTAGGGTTAGGGTTATGTTGAGGGCTAATGTTAGAGATCCGGGTAGGGTTACGATTGCACCTAGGGTTAGGGTTATGTTGACGGCTAGTTTTAGAGATCCGGTTAGGGTCACGATTGGACCTAGGGTTAGGGTTATGTTGAGGGCTAGGTTTAGAGATCCGGTTAGGGTCACGATTGCACCTTGGGTTAGGGTTATGTTGAGGGCTAGGGTTAGAGTGACGGTTAGGGTTCCGATTGCACCTAGGGTTAGGGTTATGTTGAGGGCTAATGTTAGAGATCCGGGTAGGGTTACGATTGCACCTAGGGTTAGGGTTATGTTGACGGCTAGTTTTAGAGATCCGGTTAGGGTCACGATTGGACCTAGGGTTAGGGTTATGTTGAGGGCTAGGTTTAGAGATCCGGTTAGGGTTACGATTGCACCTAGGGTTAGGGTTATGTTGAGGGCAGGGTTAGAGATCCGGGTAGGGTTACGATTGCACCTAGGGTTAGGGTTATGTTGACGGCTAGGGTAGAGATCCGGTTAGGGTCACGATTGGACCTAGGGTTAGGGTTATGTTGAGGGCTAGGGTTAGAGAGACCGTTAGGGTCACGATTGTACCTTGGGTTAGGGTTATGTTGAGGGCTAGGGTTAGAGATCCGGTTAGGGTTACGATTGGACCTAGGGTTAGGGTTATGTTGAGGGCTAGGTTTAGAGATCCGGTTAGGGTTACGATTGGACCTAGGGTTAGAGTTATGTTGAGGGCTAGGGTTAGAGATCCGGTTAGGGTTACGATTGCACCTAGGGTTAGGGTTATGTTGAGGGCAGGGTTAGAGATCCGGGTAGGGTTACGATTGCACCTAGGGTTAGGGTTATGTTGACGGCTAGGGTAGAGATCCGGTTAGGGTCACGATTGGACCTAGGGTTAGGGTTATGTTGAGGGCTAGGGTTAGAGAGACCGTTAGGGTCACGATTGTACCTTGGGTTAGGGTTATGTTGAGGGCTAGGGTTAGAGATCCGGTTAGGGTCACGATTGTACCTTGGGTTAGGGTTATGTTGAGGGCTAGGGTTAGAGATCCGGTTAGGGTTACCATTGGACCTAGGGTTAGGGTTATGTTGAGGGCTAGGGTTAGAGATCCAGTTAGGGTTACGATTGGACCTAGGGTTAGGGTTATGTTGAGGGCTAGGGTTAGAGATCCGGTTAGGGTTAAGATTGGACCTAGTGTTAGGGTTATGTTGAGGGTAAGGGTTAGAGATCCGGGTAGAGTTACGATTGGACCTAGGGTTAGGGTTATGTTGAGGGCTAGGGTTAGAGATCCGGGTACGGTTACGATTGGACCTAGGGTTAGGGTTATGTTGAGGGCTAGGTTTAGAGATCCGGTTAGGGTTACGATTGGACCTAGGGTTAGGGTTATGTTGAGGGCTAGGGTTAGAGATCCGGTTAGGGTTCCGATTGGACCTAGGGTTAGGGTTATGTTGAGGGCTAGGGTTAGAGATCCGGTTAGGGTCACGATTGCACCTTGGGTTAGGGTTATGTTGAGGGCTAGGTTTAGAGATCCGGTTAGGGTTACGATTGCACCTAGGGTTATGGTTATGTTGAGGGCTAGGGTTAGAGATCTGGGTAGGGTTACGATTGCACCTAGGGTTAGGGTTATGTTGAGGGCTAGGGTTAGAGTTCCGGTTAGGGTCACGATTGGACCTAGGGTTAGGGTTATGTTGAGGGCTAGGGTTAGAGATCCGGTTAGGGTCACGATTGGACCTTGGGTTAGGGTTATGTTGAGGGCTAGGGTTAGAGATCCAGTTAGGGTCACGATTGGACCTAGGTTTAGGGTTATGTTGAGGGCTAGGTTTAGAGATCTGGTTAGGGTCACGTTTGGACCTAGGGTTAGGGTTATGTTGACGGCTAGGGTTAGAGATCCGGTTAGGGTTACGATTGGACCTAGGGTTAGGGTGATGTTGAGGGCTAGCGTTAGAGATCCGGTTAGGGTTACCATTGGACCTAGGGTTAGGGTTATGTTGAGGGCTAGGGTTAGAGATCCGGTTAGGGTTACGATTGGACCTAGGGTTAGGGTTATGTTGAGGGCTAGCGTTAGAGATCCGGTTAGGGTTACGATTGGACCTAGGGTTAGGGTTATTTGAGGGCTAGGGTTAGAGAGACGGTGAGGGTTCCGATTGGACCTAGGGTTAGGGTTATGTTGAGGGCTAGGGTTAGAGAGACGGTTAGGGTCACGATTGGACCTAGGGTTAGGGTTATGTTGAGGGCTAGGGTTAGAGATCCGGTTAGGGACACGATTGGACCTAGGTTAGGGTTATGTTGAGGGCTAGGGTTAGAGATCCCGTTAGGGTTACCATTGGACCTAGGGTTAGGGTTATGTTGAGGGCTAGGGTTAGAGATCCGGTTACCGTTACGATTGCACCTAGGGTTAGGGTTATGTTGAGGGCTAGGGTTAGAGATCCGGTTAGGGTTAAGATTGGACCTAGTGTTAGGGTTATGTTGAGGGTAAGGGTTCGAGATCCGGGTAGGATTACGATTGGACCTCGGGTTAGGGTTATGTTGAGGGCTAGGGTTAGAGATCCGGTTACGGTTACGATTGGACCTAGGGTTAGGGTTATGTTGAGGGCTAGGTTTAGAGATCCGGTTAGGGTTACGATTGGACCTATGGTTAGGGTTATGTTGAGGGCTAGGGTTAGAGATCTGGTTAGGGTTCCGATTGGACCTAGGGTTAGGATAATGTTGAGGGCTAGGGTTAGAGATCTGGTTAGGGTTACGATTGGACCTAGGGTTAGGGTTATGTTGAGGGCTAGTGTTAGAGAGACGGTTAGGGTTCCGATTGCACCTAGGGTTAGGGTTATGTTGAGGGCTAATGTTAGAGATCCGGGTAGGGTTACGATTGCACCTAGGGTTAGGGTTATGTTGACGGCTAGTTTTAGAGATCCGGTTAGGGTCACGATTGGACCTAGGGTTAGGGTTATGTTGAGGGCTAGGTTTAGAGATCCGGTTAGGGTCACGATTGCACCTTGGGTTAGGGTTATGTTGAGGGCTAGGGTTAGAGAGACGGTTAGGGTTCCGATTGCACCTAGGGTTAGGGTTATGTTGAGGGCTAATGTTAGAGATCCGGGTAGGGTTACGATTGCACCTAGGGTTAGGGTTATGTTGACGGCTAGTTTTAGAGATCCGGTTAGGGTCACGATTGGACCTAGGGTTAGGGTTATGTTGAGGGCTAGGTTTAGAGATCCGGTTAGGGTCACGATTGCACCTTGGGTTAGGGTTATGTTGAGGGCTAGGGTTAGAGAACTGGTTAGGGTTACGATTGCACCTAGGGTTATGGTTATATTGAGGGCTAGGGTTAGAGATCTGGGTAGGATTACGATTGCACCTAGGGTTAGGGTTATGTTGAGGGCTAGGGTTAGAGATCCGGTTTGGGTCACGATTGGACCTAGGGTTAGGGTTATGTAGAGGGCTAGGGTTAGAGATCCGGTTAGGGTCACGATTGGACCTTGGGTTAGGGTTATGTTGAGGGCTAGGGTTAGAGATCCAGTTAGGGTCACGATTGGACCTAGGGTTAGGGTTATGTTGAGGGCTAGGGTTAGAGATTCGGTTAGGGTCACGTTTGGACCTAGGGTTAGGGTGATGTTGATGGCTAGGGTTAGAGATCTGGGTAGGGTTACGATTGCACCTAGGGTTAGGGTTATGTTGAGGGCTAGGGTTAGAGATCCGGTTAGGGTCACGATTGGACCTAGGGTTAGGGTTAAGTAGAGGGCTAGGGTTAGAGATCCGGTTAGGGTCACGATTGGACCTTGGGTTAGGGTTATGTTGAGGGCTAGGGTTAGAGATCTGGTTAGGGTTACGATTGGACCTAGGGTTAGGGTGATGTTGAGGGCTAGGGTTAGAGATCCGGTTAGGGTTACGATTAGACCTAGAGTTATGGTGATGTTGATGGCTAGGGTTAGAGATCCGGTTAGGGTTACGATTGGACCTAGGGTTAGGGTTATGTTGAGGGCTAGGGTTAGAGATCCGGTTAGGGTTACAATTGGACCTAGGGTTAAGGTTATGTTGAGGGCTAGGGTTAGAGATCCGGTTAGGGTTACGATTTTACCTAGGGTTAGGGTTATGTTGAGGGCTAGGGTTAGAGATCCGTTTAGGGTTACGATTGGACCTAGGGTTAGGGTTATGTTGAGGGCTAGGGTTAGAGAGACGGTTAGGGTCACGATTGGACCTAGGGTTAGGGTTTTGTTGAGGGCTAGGGTTAGAGATCCGGTTAGGGTCACGATTGTACCTAGGTTAGGGTTATGTTGAGGGCCAGGGTTAGAGATCCCGTTAGGGTTACGATTGGACCTAGGGTTATGGTTATGTTGAGGGCTAGGGTTAGAGATCCGGTTACGGTTACGATTGGACCTAGGGTTAGGGTTATGTAGAGGGCTAGGGTTAGAGATCCGGTTAGGGTTACGATTGGACCTAGGGTTAGGGTTATGTTGAGGGCTACGGTTCGAGATCCGGGTAGGGTTACGATTGGACCTAGGGTTAGGGTTATGTTGAGGGCTAGGGTTAGAGATCCGGTTAGGGTTACGATTGGACGTAGGGTTAGAGTTATGTTGAGGGCTAGGGTTAGAGATCCGGTTAGGGTCACGATTGGACCTAGGTTAGTGTTATGTTGAGGGCTAGGGTTAGAGATCCTGTTAGGGTCACGATTGGACCTAGGGTTAGGGTGATGTTTTTGGCTAGGGTTAGAGATCCGGTTAGGGTTACGATTGGACCTAGGGTTATGGTGATGTTTTTGGCTAGGGTTAGAGATCCGGTTAGGGTCACGATTGGACCTAGGGTTAGGGTTATGTTGAGGGCTAGGGTTAGAGATCCGGGTAGGGTTACGATTGGACCTAGGGTTAGGGTTATGTTGAGGGCTAGGGTTAGAGATCCGGGTAGGGTTACGATTGCACCTAGGGTTAGGGTTATGTTGACGGCTAGGGTAGAGATCCGGTTAGGGTCACGATTGGACCTAGGGTTAGGGTTATGTTGAGGGCTAGGGTTAGAGATCCGGTTAGGGTCACGATTGCACCTTGGGTTAGGGTTATGTTGAGGGCTAGGGTTAGAGATCCGATTAGGGTTACGATTGGACCTAGGGTTAGGGTTAGGTTGAGGGCTAGGGTTAGATAGACGGTTAGGGTTACGATTGGACCTAGGGTTAGGGTTATTTTGAGGGCAGGGTTAGAGATCCGGTTAGGGTTACGATTGGACCTAGGGTTAGGGTTATGTTGAGGGCTAGGGTTAGAGATCCTGTTAGGGTTATCATTGGACCTAGGGTTAGGGTTATGTTGAAGGCTAGGGTTAGAGAACCGGTTAGGGTTACGATTGGACCTAGGGTTAGGGTGATGTTGAGGGCTAGGGTTAGAGATCCCGTTAGGGTTCCGATAGGACCTAGGGTTAGGGTTATGTTGAGGGCTAGGGTTAGAGGGACGGTTAGGGTCACGATTGGACCTAGGGTTAGGGTGATGTTGAGGGCTCGGGTTAGAGATCTGGTTAGTGTTACGATTGCACCTAAGGTTAGGGTTATGTTGAGGGCTAGGGTAGAGATCCGGGTAGGGTTACGATTGCACCTAGGGTTAGGGTTATGTTGACGGCTAGGGTTAGAGATCCGGTTAGGGTCACGATTGGACCTAGGGTTAGGGTTATGTTGAGGGCTAGGGTTAGAGATCCGGTTAGGGTCACAATTGGACCTAGGGTTAGGGTTATGTTGAGGGCTAGGTTTAGAGATCCGGTTAGGTCACGATTGCACCTTGGGTTAGGGTTATGTTGAGGGCTAGGGTTAGAGATCCGGTTAGGGTCATGATTGGACCTAGGGTTAGGGTTATGTTGAGGGCTAGGGTTAGAGATCCGGTTAGGGTCACGATTGGACCTTGGGTGAGGGTTATGTTGAGGGCTAGGGTTAGAGATGCAGTTAGGGTCACGATTGGACCTAGGGTTAGGGTTATGTTGAGATCTAGGGTTAGAGATCCGGTTAGTGTCACGTTTCGACCTAGGGTTAGGGTTATGTTGACGACTAGGGTTAGAGATCCAGTTAGGGTTACGATTGGACATAGGGTTAGGGTGATGTTGTGGGCTAGGGTTAGAGATCCGGTTTGGGTTACGATTGGACCTAGAGTTATGGTGATGTTGATGGCTAGGGTTAGAGATCCGGTTAGGGTTACTATTGGACCTAGGGTTAGGGTTATGTTGAGGGCTAGGGTTAGAGTTCCGGTTAGGGATACGATTGCACCTAGGGTTAGGGTTATGTTGAGGGTTAGGGTTAGAGATCCGGTTAGGGTTACGATTGGACCTAGGGTTAGGGTTATGTTGAGGGCTAGGGTTAGAGATCCGGTTAGGGTTACGATTGGACCTAGGGTTAGGGTTATGTTGAGGGCTAGGGTTATAGATCCGGTTAGGGTTACGATTGGACCTAGGGTTAGAGTTATGTTGAGGGCTAGGGTTAGAGATCCGGTTAGGGTTACGATTGGACCTAGGGTTAGGGTTATGTTGAGGGCTAGGGTTAGAGAGACGGTTAGGGTTACGATTGGACCTAGGGTTAGGGTTATGTTGAGGGCAGGGTTAGAGATCCGGTTAGGGTTACAATTGGACCTAGGGTTAAGGTTATGTTGAGGGCTAGGGTTAGAGATCCGGTTAGGGTCACGATTGGACCTAGGGTTAGGGTTATGTTGAGGGCTAGGGTTAGAGATCCGGTTATGGTCACGATTGGACCTAGGTTAGGTTTATGTTGAGGGCCAGGGTTAGAGATCCCGTTAGGGTTACGATTGGACCTAGGGTTTGGGTTATGTTGAGGGCTAGGGTTAGAGATCCGGTTAGGGTTACGATTGGACCTAGGGTTAGGGTTATGTTGAGGGCTAGGGTTAGAGAGACGGTTAGGGTTACGATTGGACCTAGGGTTAGGGTTATGTTGAGGGCAGGGTTAGAGATCCGTTTAGGGTTACGATTAGACCTAGGGTTAAGGTTATGTTGAGGGCTAGGGTTAGAGATCCGGTTAGGGTTACGATTGGACCTAGGGTTAGGGTTATGTTGAGGGCTAGGGTTAGAGATCCTGTTAGGGTTATCATTGGACCTAGGGTTAGGGTTATGTTGAAGGCTAGGGTTAGAGAACCGGTTAGGGTTACGATTGGACCTAGGGTTAGGGTGATGTTGAGGGCTAGGGTTAGAGATCCCGTTAGGGTTCCGATAGGACCTAGGGTTAGGGTTATGTTGAGGGCTAGGGTTAGAGGGACGGTTAGGGTCACGATTGGACCTAGGGTTAGGGTGATGTTGAGGGCTCGGGTTAGAGATCTGGTTAGTGTTACGATTGCACCTAAGCTTAGGGTTATGTTGAGGGCTAGGGTAGAGATCCGGGTAGGGTTACGATTGCACCTAGGGTTAGGGTTATGTTGACGGCTAGGGTTAGAGATCCGGTTAGGGTCACGATTGGACCTAGGGTTAGGGTTATGTTGAGGGCTAGGGTTAGAGATCCGGTTAGGGTCACAATTGGACCTAGGGTTAGGGTTATGTTGAGGGCTAGGTTTAGAGATCCGGTTAGGTCACGATTGCACCTTGGGTTAGGGTTATGTTGAGGGCTAGGGTTAGAGATCCGGTTAGGGTCATGATTGGACCTAGGGTTAGGGTTATGTTGAGGGCTAGGGTTAGAGATCCGGTTAGGGTCACGATTGGACCTTGGGTGAGGGTTATGTTGAGGGCTAGGGTTAGAGATCCAGTTAGGGTCACGATTGGACCTAGGGTTAGGGTTATGTTGAGGGCTAGGGTTAGAGATCCGGTTAGGGTCACGTTTCGACCTAGGGTTAGGGTTATGTTGACGACTAGGGTTAGAGATCCGGTTAGGGTTACGATTGGACATAGGGTTAGGGTGATGTTGTGGGCTAGGGTTAGAGATCCGGTTTGGGTTACGATTGGACCTAGAGTTATGGTGATGTTGATGGCTAGGGTTAGAGATCCGGTTAGGGTTACGATTGGACCTAGGGTTAGGGTTATGTTGAGGGCTAGGGTTAGAGATCCGGTTAGGGTTACGATTGCACCTAGGGTTAGGGTTATGTTGAGGGCTAGGGTTAGAGTTCCGGTTAGGGTTACGATTGCACCTAGGGTTAGGGTTATGTTGAGGGTTAGGGTTAGAGATCCGGTTAGGGTTACGATTGGACCTAGCGTTAGGGTTATGTTGAGGGCTAGGGTTAGAGATCCGGTTAGGGTTACGATTGGACCTAGGGTTAGGATTATGTTGAGGGCTAGGGTTAGAGATCCGGTTAGGGTTACGATTGGACCTAGGGTTAGGGTTATGTTGAGGGCTAGGGTTAGAGATCCGGTTAGGGTTACGATTGGACCTAGGGTTAGGGTTATGTTGAGGGCTAGGGTTAGAGAGACGGTTAGGGTTACGATTGGACCTAGGGTTAGGGTTATGTTGAGGGCAGGGGTAGAGATCCGGTTAGGGTTACAATTGGACCTAGGGTTAAGGTTACGTTGAGGGCTAGGGTTAGAGATCCGGTTAGGGTCACGATTGGACCTAGGGTTAGGGTTATGTTGAGGGCTAGGGTTAGAGATCCGGTTAGGGTCACGATTGGACCTAGGTTAGGGTTATGTTGAGGGCCAGGGTTAGAGATCCCGTTAGGGTTACGATTGGACCTAGGGTTAGGGTTATGTTGAGGGCTAGGGTTAGAGATCCGGTTAGGGTTACGATTGGACCTAGGGTTAGGGTTATGTTGAGGGCTAGGGTTAGAGAGACGGTTAGGGTTACGATTGGACCTAGGGTTAGGGTTATGTTGAGGGCAGGGTTAGAGATCCGTTTAGGGTTACGATTGGACCTAGGGTTAAGGTTATGTTGAGGGCTAGGGTTAGAGATCCGGTTAGGGTTACGATTGGACCTAGGGTTAGGGTTATGTTGAGGGCTAGGGTTAGAGATCCGTTTAGGGTTACGATTGGACCTAGGGTTAGGGTTATGTTGAGAGCTAGGGTTAGAGAGACGGTTAGGGTCACGATTGGACCTAGGGTTAGGGTTATGTTGAGGGCTAGGGTTAGAGATCCGGTTAGGGTTACGTTTGCACCTAGTGTTAGGGTTATGTTGAGGGCTAGGGTGAGAGTTCCGGTTAGGGTTACGATTGCACCTAGGGTTAGGGTTATGTTGAGGGTTAGGGTTAGAGATCCGGTTAGGGTTACGATTGGACCTAGGGTTAGGGTTATGTTGAGGGCTAGGTTTAGAGATCCGGTTAGGGTTACGTTTGGACCTAGGGTTAGGGTTATGTTGAGGGCTAGGGTTAGAGATCCGGTTAGGGTTACGATTGGACCTAGGGTTAGGGTTATGTTGAGGGCTAGGGTTAGAGATCCGGTTAGGGTTACGATTGGACCTAGGGTTAGGGTTATGTTGAGGGCTAGGGTTAGAGATCCGGTTAGGGTTACGATTGGACCTAGGGTTAGGGTTATGTTGAGGGCTAGGGTTAGAGATCCGGTTAGGGTTACGATTGGACCTAGGGTTAGGGTTATGTTGAGGGCTAGGGTTAGAGAGACGGTTAGGGTTACGATTGGACCTAGGGTTAGGGTTATGTTGAGGGCAGGGTTAGAGATCCGGTTAGGGTTACAATTGGACCTAGGGTTAAGGTTATGTTGAGGGCTAGGGTTAGAGATCCGGTTAGGGTTACGATTGGACCTAGGGTTAGGGTTATGTTGAGGGCTAGGGTTAGAGATCCGTTTAGGGTTACGATTGGACCTAGGGTTAATGTTATGTTGAGGGCTAGGTTTAGAGATCCGGTTAGGGTTAAGATTGGACCTAGGGTTAGGGTTATGTTGAGGGCTAGGGTTAGAGATCCGTTTAGGGTTACGATTGGACCTAGGGTTAGGGTTATGTTGAGGGCTAGGGTTAGAGAGACGGTTAGGGTCACGATTGGACCTAGGGTTAGGGTTATGTTGAGGGCTAGGGTTAGAGATCCGGTTAGGGTTACGATTGGACCTAGGGTTAGGGTTATGTTGAGGGCTAGGGTTAGAGAGACGGTTAGGGTTACGATTGGACCTAGGGTTAGGGTTATGTTGAGGGCAGGGTTAGAGATCCGTTTAGGGGTACGATTGGACCTAGGGTTAAGGTTATGTTGAGGGCTAGGGTTAGAGATCCGGTTAGGGTTACGATTGGACCTAGGGTTAGGGTTATGTTGAGGGCTAGGGTTAGAGATCCGTTTAGGGTTACGATTGGACCTAGGGTTAGGGTTATGTTGAGAGCTAGGGTTAGAGAGACGGTTAGGGTCACGATTGAACCTAGGGTTAGGGTTATGTTGAGGGCTAGGGTTAGAGATCCGGTTAGGGTTACGTTTGCACCTAGTGTTAGGGTTATGTTGAGGGCTAGGGTGAGAGTTCCGGTTAGGGTTACGATTGCACCTAGGGTTAGGGTTATGTTGAGGGTTAGGGTTAGAGATCCGGTTAGGGTTACGATTGGACCTAGGGTTAGGGTTATGTTGAGGGCTAGGTTTAGAGATCCGGTTAGGGTTACGTTTGGACCTAGGGTTAGGGTTATGTTGAGGGCTAGGGTTAGAGATTCGGTTAGGGTTACGATTGGACCTAGGGTTAGGGTTATGTTGAGGGCTAGGGTTAGAGATCCGGTTAGGGTTACGATTGGACCTAGGGTTAGGGTTATGTTGAGGGCTAGGGATAGAGATCCGGTTAGGGTTACGATTGGACCTAGGGTTAGGGTTATGTTGAGGGCTAGGGTTAGAGATCCGGTTAGGGTTACGATTGGACCTAGGGTTAGGGTTATGTTGAGGGCTAGGGTTAGAGAGACGGTTAGGGTTACGATTGGACCTAGGGTTAGGGTTATGTTGAGGGCTAGTGTTAGAGAGACGGTTAGGGTTCCGATTGCACCTAGGGTTAGGGTTATGTTGAGGGCTAGGGTTAGAGATCCGGTTAGGGTTACGATTGGACCTAGGGTTAGGGTTATGTTGAGGGCTAGGGTTAGAGAGACGGTTAGGGTTACGATTGGACCTAGGGTTAGGGTTATGTTGAGGGCTAGTGTTAGAGAGACGGTTAGGGTTCCGATTGCACCTAGGGTTAGGGTTATGTTGACGGCTAGTTTTAGAGATCCGGTTAGGGTCACGATTGGACCTAGGGTTAGGGTTATGTTGAGGGCTAGGTTTAGAGATCCGGTTAGGGTCACGATTGCACCTTGGGTTAGGGTTATGTTGAGGGCTAGGGTTAGAGAGACGGTTAGGGTTCCGATTGCACCTAGGGTTAGGGTTATGTTGAGGGCTAATGTTAGAGATCCGGGTAGGGTTACGATTGCACCTAGGGTTAGGGTTATGTTGACGGCTAGTTTTAGAGATCCGGTTAGGGTCACGATTGGACCTAGGGTTAGGGTTATGTTGAGGGCTAGGTTTAGAGATCCGGTTAGGGTCACGATTGCACCTTGGGTTAGGGTTATGTTGAGGGCTAGGGTTAGAGATCCGGTTAGGGTTACGATTGCACCTAGGGTTATGGTTATATTGAGGGCTAGGGTTAGAGATCTGGGTAGGATTACGATTGCACCTAGGGTTAGGGTTATGTTGAGGGCTAGGTTTAGAGATCCGGTTAGGGTTACGTTTGGACCTAGGGTTAGGGTTATGTTGAGGGCTAGGGTTAGAGATCCGGTTAGGGTTACGATTGGACCTAGGGTTAGGGTTATGTTGAGGGCTAGGGTTAGAGATCCGGTTAGGGTTACGATTGGACCTAGGGTTAGGGTTATGTTGAGGGCTAGGGTTAGAGATCCGGTTAGGGTTACGATTGGACCTAGGGTTAGGGTTATGTTGAGGGCTAGGGTTAGAGATCCGGTTAGGGTTACGATTGGACCTGGGGTTAGGGTTATGTTGAGGGCTAGGGTTAGAGAGACGGTTAGGGTTACGATTGGACCTAGGGTTAGGGTTATGTTGAGGGCAGGGTTAGAGATCCGGTTAGGGTTACAATTGGACCTAGGGTTAAGGTTATGTTGAGGGCTAGGGTTAGAGATCCGGTTAGGGTTACGATTGGACCTAGGGTTAGGGTTATGTTGAGGGCTAGGGTTAGAGATCCGTTTAGGGTTACGATTGGACCTAGGGTTAATGTTATGTTGAGGGCTAGGTTTAGAGATCCGGTTAGGGTTAAGATTGGACCTAGGGTTAGGGTTATGTTGAGGGCTAGGGTTAGAGATCCGTTTAGGGTTACGATTGGACCTAGGGTTAGGGTTATGTTGAGGGCTAGGGTTAGAGAGACGGTTAGGGTCACGATTGGACCTAGGGTTAGGGTTATGTTGAGGGCTAGGGTTAGAGATCCGGTTAGGGTTACGATTGGACCTAGGGTTAGGGTTATGTTGAGGGCTAGGGTTAGAGAGACGGTTAGGGTTACGATTGGACCTAGGGTTAGGGTTATGTTGAGGGCAGGGTTAGAGATCCGTTTAGGGGTACGATTGGACCTAGGGTTAAGGTTATGTTGAGGGCTAGGGTTAGAGATCCGGTTAGGGTTACGATTGGACCTAGGGTTAGGGTTATGTTGAGGGCTAGGGTTAGAGATCCGTTTAGGGTTACGATTGGACCTAGGGTTAGGGTTATGTTGAGAGCTAGGGTTAGAGAGACGGTTAGGGTCACGATTGAACCTAGGGTTAGGGTTATGTTGAGGGCTAGGGTTAGAGATCCGGTTAGGGTTACGTTTGCACCTAGTGTTAGGGTTATGTTGAGGGCTAGGGTGAGAGTTCCGGTTAGGGTTACGATTGCACCTAGGGTTAGGGTTATGTTGAGGGTTAGGGTTAGAGATCCGGTTAGGGTTACGATTGGACCTAGGGTTAGGGTTATGTTGAGGGCTAGGTTTAGAGATCCGGTTAGGGTTACGTTTGGACCTAGGGTTAGGGTTATGTTGAGGGCTAGGGTTAGAGATTCGGTTAGGGTTACGATTGGACCTAGGGTTAGGGTTATGTTGAGGGCTAGGGTTAGAGATCCGGTTAGGGTTACGATTGGACCTAGGGTTAGGGTTATGTTGAGGGCTAGGGATAGAGATCCGGTTAGGGTTACGATTGGACCTAGGGTTAGGGTTATGTTGAGGGCTAGGGTTAGAGATCCGGTTAGGGTTACGATTGGACCTAGGGTTAGGGTTATGTTGAGGGCTAGGGTTAGAGAGACGGTTAGGGTTACTATTGGACCTAGGGTTAGGGTTATGTTGAGGGCTAGTGTTAGAGAGACGGTTAGGGTTCCGATTGCACCTAGGGTTAGGGTTATGTTGAGGGCTAATGTTAGAGATCCGGGTAGGGTTACGATTGCACCTAGGGTTAGGGTTATGTTGACGGCTAGTTTTAGAGATCCGGTTAGGGTCACGATTGGACCTAGGGTTAGGGTTATGTTGAGGGCTAGGTTTAGAGATCCGGTTAGGGTCACGATTGCACCTTGGGTTAGGGTTATGTTGAGGGCTAGGGTTAGAGAGACGGTTAGGGTTCCGATTGCACCTAGGGTTAGGGTTATGTTGAGGGCTAATGTTAGAGATCCGGGTAGGGTTACGATTGCACCTAGGGTTAGGGTTATGTTGACGGCTAGTTTTAGAGATCCGGTTAGGGTCACGATTGGACCTAGGGTTAGGGTTATGTTGAGGGCTAGGTTTAGAGATCCGGTTAGGGTCACGATTGCACCTTGGGTTAGGGTTATGTTGAGGGCTAGGGTTAGAGATCCGGTTAGGGTTACGATTGCACCTAGGGTTATGGTTATATTGAGGGCTAGGGTTAGAGATCTGGGTAGGATTACGATTGCACCTAGGGTTAGGGTTATGTTGAGGGCTAGGGTTAGAGATCCGGTTTGGGTCACGATTGGACCTAGGGTTAGGGTTATGTAGAGGGCTAGGGTTAGAGATCCGGTTAGGGTCACGATTGGACCTTGGGTTAGGGTTATGTTGAGGGCTAGGGTTAGAGATCCAGTTAGGGTCACGATTGGACCTAGGGTTAGGGTTATGTTGAGGGCTAGGGTTAGAGATTCGGTTAGGGTCACGTTTGGACCTAGGGTTAGGGGGATGTTGATGGCTAGGGTTAGAGATCTGGGTAGGGTTACGATTGCACCTAGGGTTAGGGTTATGTTGAGGGCTAGGGTTAGAGATCCGGTTAGGGTCACGATTGGACCTAGGGTTAGGGTTATGTAGAGGGCTAGGGTTAGAGATCCGGTTAGGGTCACGATTGGACCTTGGGTTAGGGTTATGTTGAGGGCTAGGGTTAGAGATCTGGTTAGGGTTACGATTGGACCTAGGGTTAGGGTGATGTTGAGGGCTAGGGTTAGAGATCCGGTTAGGGTTACGATTAGACCTAGAGTTATGGTGATGTTGATGGCTAGGGTTAGAGATCCGGTTAGGGTTACGATTGGACCTAGGGTTAGGGTTATGTTGAGGGCTAGGGTTAGAGATCCGGTTAGGGTTACAATTGGACCTAGGGTTAAGGTTATGTTGAGGGCTAGGGTTAGAGATCCGGTTAGGGTTACGATTTTACCTAGGGTTAGGGTTATGTTGAGGGCTAGGGTTAGAGATCCGTTTAGGGTTACGATTGGACCTAGGGTTAGGGTTATGTTGAGGGCTAGGGTTAGAGAGACGGTTAGGGTCACGATTGGACCTAGGGTTAGGGTTTTGTTGAGGGCTAGGGTTAGAGATCCGGTTAGGGTCACGATTGGACCTAGGTTAGGGTTATGTTGAGGGCCAGGGTTAGAGATCCCGTTAGGGTTAAGATTGGACCTAGGGTTATGGTTATGTTGAGGGCTAGGGTTAGAGATCCGGTTACGGTTACGATTGGACCTAGGGTTAGGGTTATGTAGAGGGCTAGGGTTAGAGATCCGGTTAGGGTTACGATTGGACCTAGGGTTAGGGTTATGTTGAGGGCTACGGTTCGAGATCCGGGTAGGGTTACGATTGGACCTAGGGTTAGGGTTATGTTGAGGGCTAGGGTTAGAGATCCGGTTAGGGTTACGATTGGACGTAGGGTTAGAGTTATGTTGAGGGCTAGGGTTAGAGATCCGGTTAGGGTCACGATTGGACCTAGGTTAGTGTTATGTTGAGGGCTAGGGTTAGAGATCCTGTTAGGGTCACGATTGGACCTAGGGTTAGGGTGATGTTTTTGGCTAGGGTTAGAGATCCGGTTAGGGTTACGATTGGACCTAGGGTTATGGTGATGTTTTTGGCTAGGGTTAGAGATCCGGTTAGGGTCACGATTGGACCTAGGGTTAGGGTTATGTTGAGGGCTAGGGTTAGAGATCCGGGTAGGGTCACGATTGCACCTTGGGTTAGGGTTATGTTGAGGGCTAGGGTTAGAGATCCGGTTAGGGTTACGATTGGACCTAGGGTTAGGGTTAGGTTGAGGGCTAGGGTTAGAGAGACGGTTAGGGTTACGATTGGACCTAGGGTTAGGGTTATTTTGAGGGCAGGGTTAGAGATCCGGTTAGGGTTACGATTGGACCTAGGGTTAGGGTTAGGTTGAGGGCTAGGGTTAGAGATCCGGTTAGGGTCACGATTGGACCTAGGGTTAGGGTTATGTTGAGGGCTAGGGTTAGAGATCCGGGTAGGGTCACGATTGCACCTTGGGTTAGGGTTATGTTGACGGCTAGGGTAGAGATCCGGTTAGGGTCACGATTGGACCTAGGGTTAGGGTTATGTTGAGGGCTAGGGTTAGAGATCCGGTTAGGGTCACGATTGCACCTTGGGTTAGGGTTATGTTGAGGGCTAGGGTTAGAGATCCGGTTAGGGTTACGATTGGACCTAGGGTTAGGGTTAGGTTGAGGGCTAGGGTTAGAGAGACGGTTAGGGTTACGATTGGACCTAGGGTTAGGGTTATTTTGAGGGCAGGGTTAGAGATCCGGTTAGGGTTACGATTGGACCTAGGGTTAGGGTTATGTTGAGGGCTAGGGTTAGAGGTCCTGTTAGGGTTATCATTGGACCTAGGGTTAGGGTTATGTTGAAGGCTAGGGTTAGAGAACCGGTTAGGGTTACGATTGGACCTAGGGTTAGGGTGATGTTGAGGGCTAGGGTTAGAGATCCCGTTAGGGTTCCGATAGGACCTAGGGTTAGGGTTATGTTGAGGGCTAGGGTTAGAGGGACGGTTAGGGTCACGATTGGACCTAGGGTTAGGGTGATGTTGAGGGCTCGGGTTAGAGATCTGGTTAGTGTTACGATTGCACCTAAGGTTAGGGTTATGTTGAGGGCTAGGGTAGAGATCCGGGTAGGGTTACGATTGCACCTAGGGTTAGGGTTATGTTGACGGCTAGGGTTAGAGATCCGGTTAGGGTCACGATTGGACCTAGGGTTAGGGTTATGTTGAGGGCTAGGGTTAGAGATCCGGTTAGGGTCACAATTGGACCTAGGGTTAGGGTTATGTTGAGGGCTAGGTTTAGAGATCCGGTTAGGTCACGATTGCACCTTGGGTTAGGGTTATGTTGAGGGCTAGGGTTAGAGATCCGGTTAGGGTCATGATTGGACCTAGGGTTAGGGTTATGTTGAGGGCTAGGGTTAGAGATCCGGTTAGGGTCACGATTGGACCTTGGGTGAGGGTTATGTTGAGGGCTAGGGTTAGAGATGCAGTTAGGGTCACGATTGGACCTAGGGTTAGGGTTATGTTGAGATCTAGGGTTAGAGATCCGGTTAGTGTCACGTTTCGACCTAGGGTTAGGGTTATGTTGACGACTAGGGTTAGAGATCCGGTTAGGGTTACGATTGGACATAGGGTTAGGGTGATGTTGTGGGCTAGGGTTAGAGATCCGGTTTGGGTTACGATTGGACCTAGAGTTATGGTGATGTTGATGGCTAGGGTTAGAGATCCGGTTAGGGTTACTATTGGACCTAGGGTTAGGGTTATGTTGAGGGCTAGGGTTAGAGTTCCGGTTAGGGATACGATTGCACCTAGGGTTAGGGTTATGTTGAGGGTTAGTGTTAGAGATCCGGTTAGGGTTACGATTGGACCTAGGGTTAGGGTTATGTTGAGGGCTAGGGTTAGAGATCCGGTTAGGGTTACGATTGGACCTAGGGTTAGGGTTATGTTGAGGGCTAGGGTTATAGATCCGGTTAGGGTTACGATTGGACCTAGGGTTAGAGTTATGTTGAGGGCTAGGGTTAGAGATCCGGTTAGGGTTACGATTGGACCTAGGGTTAGGGTTATGTTGAGGGCTAGGGTTAGAGAGACGGTTAGGGTTACGATTGGACCTAGGGTTAGGGTTATGTTGAGGGCAGGGTTAGAGATCCGGTTAGGGTTACAATTGGACCTAGGGTTAAGGTTATGTTGAGGGCTAGGGTTAGAGATCCGGTTAGGGTCACGATTGGACCTAGGGTTAGGGTTATGTTGAGGGCTAGGGTTAGAGATCCGGTTATGGTCACGATTGGACCTAGGTTAGGTTTATGTTGAGGGCCAGGGTTAGAGATCCCGTTAGGGTTACGATTGGACCTAGGGTTTGGGTTATGTTGAGGGCTAGGGTTAGAGATCCGGTTAGGGTTACGATTGGACCTAGGGTTAGGGTTATGTTGAGGGCTAGGGTTAGAGAGACGGTTAGGGTTACGATTGGACCTAGGGTTAGGGTTATGTTGAGGGCAGGGTTAGAGATCCGTTTAGGGTTACGATTAGACCTAGGGTTAAGGTTATGTTGAGGGCTAGGGTTAGAGATCCGGTTAGGGTTACGATTGGACCTAGGGTTAGGGTTATGTTGAGGGCTAGGGTTAGAGATCCTGTTAGGGTTATCATTGGACCTAGGGTTAGGGTTATGTTGAAGGCTAGGGTTAGAGAACCGGTTAGGGTTACGATTGGACCTAGGGTTAGGGTGATGTTGAGGGCTAGGGTTAGAGATCCCGTTAGGGTTCCGATAGGACCTAGGGTTAGGGTTATGTTGAGGGCTAGGGTTAGAGGGACGGTTAGGGTCACGATTGGACCTAGGGTTAGGGTGATGTTGAGGGCTCGGGTTAGAGATCTGGTTAGTGTTACGATTGCACCTAAGCTTAGGGTTATGTTGAGGGCTAGGGTAGAGATCCGGGTAGGGTTACGATTGCACCTAGGGTTAGGGTTATGTTGACGGCTAGGGTTAGAGATCCGGTTAGGGTCACGATTGGACCTAGGGTTAGGGTTATGTTGAGGGCTAGGTTTAGAGATCCGGTTAGGTCACGATTGCACCTTGGGTTAGGGTTATGTTGAGGGCTAGGGTTAGAGATCCGGTTAGGGTCATGATTGGACCTAGGGTTAGGGTTATGTTGAGGGCTAGGGTTAGAGATCCGGTTAGGGTCACGATTGGACCTTGGGTGAGGGTTATGTTGAGGGCTAGGGTTAGAGATCCAGTTAGGGTCACGATTGGACCTAGGGTTAGGGTTATGTTGAGGGCTAGGGTTAGAGATCCGGTTAGGGTCACGTTTCGACCTAGGGTTAGGGTTATGTTGACGACTAGGGTTAGAGATCCGGTTAGGGTTACGATTGGACATAGGGTTAGGGTGATGTTGTGGGCTAGGGTTAGAGATTCGGTTTGGGTTACGATTGGACCTAGAGTTATGGTGATGTTGATGGCTAGGGTTAGAGATCCGGTTAGGGTTACTATTGGACCTAGGGTTAGGGTTATGTTGAGGGCTAGGGTTAGAGTTCCGGTTAGGGATACGATTGCACCTAGGGTTAGGGTTATGTTGAGGGTTAGGGTTAGAGATCCGGTTAGGGTTATGATTGGACCTAGGGTTAGGGTTATGTTGAGGGCTAGGGTTAGAGATCCGGTTAGGGTTACGATTGGACCTAGGGTTAGGGTTATGTTGAGGGCTAGGGTTAGAGATCCGGTTAGGGTTACGATTGGACCTAGGGTTAGGGTTATGTTGAGGGCTAGGGTTAGAGAGACGGTTAGGGTTACGATTGGACCTAGGGTTAGGGTTATGTTGAGGGCAGGGTTAGAGATCCGGTTAGGGTTACAATTGGACCTAGGGTTAAGGTTATGTTGAGGGCTAGGGTTAGAGATCCGGTTAGGGTCACGATTGGACCTAGGGTTAGGGTTATGTTGAGGGCTAGGGTTAGAGATCCGGTTATGGTCACGATTGGACCTAGGTTAGGTTTATGTTGAGGGCCAGGGTTAGAGATCCCGTTAGGGTTACGATTGGACCCAGGGTTTGGGTTATGTTGAGGGCTAGGGTTAGAGATCCGGTTAGGGTTACGATTGGACCTAGGGTTAGGGTTATGTTGAGGGCTAGGGTTAGAGAGACGGTTAGGGTTACGATTGGACCTAGGGTTAGGGTTATGTTGAGGGCAGGGTTAGAGATCCGTTTAGGGTTACGATTAGACCTAGGGTTAAGGTTATGTTGAGGGCTAGGGTTAGAGATCCGGTTAGGGTTACGATTGGACCTAGGGTTAGGGTTATGTTGAGGGCTAGGGTTAGAGATCCTGTTAGGGTTATCATTGGACCTAGGGTTAGGATTATGTTGAAGGCTAGGGTTAGAGAACCGGTTAGGGTTACGATTGGACCTAGGGTTAGGGTGATGTTGAGGGCTAGGGTTAGAGATCCCGTTAGGGTTCCGATAGGACCTAGGGTTAGGGTTATGTTGAGGGCTAGGGTTAGAGGGACGGTTAGGGTCACGATTGGACCTAGGGTTAGGGTGATGTTGAGGGCTCGGGTTAGAGATCTGGTTAGTGTTACGATTGCACCTAAGCTTAGGGTTATGTTGAGGGCTAGGGTAGAGATCCGGGTAGGGTTACGATTGCACCTAGGGTTAGGGTTATGTTGACGGCTAGGGTTAGAGATCCGGTTAGGGTCACGATTGGACCTAGGGTTAGGGTTATGTTGAGGGCTAGGGTTAGAGATCCGGTTAGGGTCACAATTGGACCTAGGGTTAGGGTTATGTTGAGGGCTAGGTTTAGAGATCCGGTTAGGTCACGATTGCACCTTGGGTTAGGGTTATGTTGAGGGCTAGGGTTAGAGATCCGGTTAGGGTCATGATTGGACCTAGGGTTAGGGTTATGTTGAGGGCTAGGGTTAGAGATCCGGTTAGGGTCACGATTGGACCTTGGGTGAGGGTTATGTTGAGGGCTAGGGTTAGAGATCCAGTTAGGGTCACGATTGGACCTAGGGTTAGGGTTATGTTGAGGGCTAGGGTTAGATATCCGGTTAGGGTCACGTTTCGACCTAGGGTTAGGGTTATGTTGACGACTAGGGTTAGAGATCCGGTTAGGGTTACGATTGGACATAGGGTTAGGGTGATGTTGTGGGCTAGGGTTAGAGATCCGGTTTGGGTTACGATTGGACCTAGAGTTATGGTGATGTTGATGGCTAGGGTTAGAGATCCGGTTAGGGTTACTATTGGACCTAGGGTTAGGGTTATGTTGAGGGCTAGGGTTAGAGATCCGGTTAGGGTTACGATTGGACCTAGGGTTAGGGTTATGTTGAGGGCTAGGGTTAGAGATCCGGTTAGGGTTACGATTGCACCTAGGGTTAGGGTTATGTTGAGGGCTAGGGTTAGAGTTCCGGTTAGGGTTACGATTGCACCTAGGGTTAGGGTTATGTTGAGGGTTAGGGTTAGAGATCAGGTTAGGGTTACGATTGGACCTAGGGTTAGGGTTATGTTGAGTGCTAGGGTTAGAGATCCGGTTAGGGTTACGATTGGACCTAGGGTTAGGATTATGTTGAGGGCTAGGGTTAGAGATCCGGTTAGGGTTACGATTGGACCTAGGGTTAGGGTTATGTTGAGGGCTAGGGTTAGAGATCCGGTTAGGGTTACGATTGGACCTAGGGTTAGGGTTATGTTGAGGGCTAGGGTTAGAGATCCGGTTAGGGTTACGATTGCACCTAGGGTTAGGGTTATGTTGAGGGCTAGGGTTAGAGTTCCGGTTAGGGTTACGATTGCACCTAGGGTTAGGGTTATGTTGAGGGTTAGGGTTAGAGATCAGGTTAGGGTTACGATTGGACCTAGGGTTAGGGTTATGTTGAGTGCTAGGGTTAGAGATCCGGTTAGGGTTACGATTGGACCTAGGGTTAGGATTATGTTGAGGGCTAGGGTTAGAGATCCGGTTAGGGTTACGATTGGACCTAGGGTTAGGGTTATGTTGAGGGCTAGGGTTAGAGATCCGGTTAGGGTTACGATTGGACCTAGGGTTAGGGTTATGTTGAGGGCTAGGGTTAGAGAGACGGTTAGGGTTACGATTGGACCTAGGGTTAGGGTTATGTTGAGGGCAGGGGTAGAGATCCGGTTAGGGTTACAATTGGACCTAGGGTTAAGGTTATGTTGAGGGCTAGGGTTAGAGATCCGGTTAGGGTCACGATTGGACCTAGGGTTAGGGTTATGTTGAGGGCTAGGGTTAGAGATCCGGTTAGGGTCACGATTGGACCTAGGTTAGGGTTATGTTGAGGGCCAGGGTTAGAGATCCCGTTAGGGTTACGATTGGACCTAGGGTTAGGGTTATGTTGAGGGCTAGGGTTAGAGATCCGGTTAGGGTTACGATTGGACCTAGGGTTAGGGTTATGTTGAGGGCTAGGGTTAGAGAGACGGTTAGGGTTACGATTGGACCTAGGGTTAGGGTTATGTTGAGGGCAGGGTTAGAGATCCGTTTAGGGTTACGATTGGACCTAGGGTTAAGGTTATGTTGAGGGCTAGGGTTAGAGATCCGGTTAGGGTTACGATTGGACCTAGGGTTAGGGTTATGTTGAGGGCTAGGGTTAGAGATCCGTTTAGGGTTACGATTGGACCTAGGGTTAGGGTTATGTTGAGAGCTAGGGTTAGAGAGACGGTTAGGGTCACGATTGGACCTAGGGTTAGGGTTATGTTGAGGGCTAGGGTTAGAGATCCGGTTAGGGTTACGTTTGCACCTAGTGTTAGGGTTATGTTGAGGGCTAGGGTGAGAGTTCCGGTTAGGGTTACGATTGCACCTAGGGTTAGGGTTATGTTGAGGGTTAGGGTTAGAGATCCGGTTAGGGTTACGATTGGACCTAGGGTTAGGGTTATGTTGAGGGCTAGGTTTAGAGATCCGGTTAGGGTTACGTTTGGACCTAGGGTTAGGGTTATGTTGAGGGCTAGGGTTAGAGATCCGGTTAGGGTTACGATTGGACCTAGGGTTAGGGTTATGTTGAGGGCTAGGGTTAGAGATCCGGTTAGGGTTACGATTGGACCTAGGGTTAGGGTTATGTTGAGGGCTAGGGTTAGAGATCCGGTTAGGGTTACGATTGGACCTAGGGTTAGGGTTATGTTGAGGGCTAGGGTTAGAGATCCGGTTAGGGTTACGATTGGACCTAGGGTTAGGGTTATGTTGAGGGCTAGGGTTAGAGAGACGGTTAGGGTTACGATTGGACCTAGGGTTAGGGTTATGTTGAGGGCAGGGTTAGAGATCCGGTTAGGGTTACAATTGGACCTAGGGTTAAGGTTATGTTGAGGGCTAGGGTTAGAGATCCGGTTAGGGTTACGATTGGACCTAGGGTTAGGGTTATGTTGAGGGCTAGGGTTAGAGATCCGTTTAGGGTTACGATTGGACCTAGGGTTAATGTTATGTTGAGGGCTAGGTTTAGAGATCCGGTTAGGGTTAAGATTGGACCTAGGGTTAGGGTTATGTTGAGGGCTAGGGTTAGAGATCCGTTTAGGGTTACGATTGGACCTAGGGTTAGGGTTATGTTGAGGGCTAGGGTTAGAGAGACGGTTAGGGTCACGATTGGACCTAGGGTTAGGGTTATGTTGAGGGCTAGGGTTAGAGATCCGGTTAGGGTTACGATTGGACCTAGGGTTAGGGTTATGTTGAGGGCTAGGGTTAGAGAGACGGTTAGGGTTACGATTGGACCTAGGGTTAGGGTTATGTTGAGGGCAGGGTTAGAGATCCGTTTAGGGGTACGATTGGACCTAGGGTTAAGGTTATGTTGAGGGCTAGGGTTAGAGATCCGGTTAGGGTTACGATTGGACCTAGGGTTAGGGTTATGTTGAGGGCTAGGGTTAGAGATCCGTTTAGGGTTACGATTGGACCTAGGGTTAGGGTTATGTTGAGAGCTAGGGTTAGAGAGACGGTTAGGGTCACGATTGGACCTAGGGTTAGGGTTATGTTGAGGGCTAGGGTTAGAGATCCGGTTAGGGTTACGTTTGCACCTAGTGTTAGGGTTATGTTGAGGGCTAGGGTGAGAGTTCCGGTTAGGGTTACGATTGCACCTAGGGTTAGGGTTATGTTGAGGGTTAGGGTTAGAGATCCGGTTAGGGTTACGATTGGACCTAGGGTTAGGGTTATGTTGAGGGCTAGGTTTAGAGATCCGGTTAGGGTTACGTTTGGACCTAGGGTTAGGGTTATGTTGAGGGCTAGGGTTAGAGATCCGGTTAGGGTTACGATTGGACCTAGGGTTAGGGTTATGTTGAGGGCTAGGGTTAGAGATCCGGTTAGGGTTACGATTGGACCTAGGGTTAGGGTTATGTTGAGGGCTAGGGTTAGAGATCCGGTTAGGGTTACGATTGGACCTAGGGTTAGGGTAATGTTGAGGGCTAGGGTTAGAGATCCGGTTAAGGTTACGATTGGACCTAGGGTTAGGGTTATGTTGAGGGCTAGGGTTAGAGAGACGGTTAGGGTTACGATTGGACCTAGGGTTAGGGTTATGTTGAGGGCAGGGTTAGAGATCCGGTTAGGGTTACAATTGGACCTAGGGTTAAGGTTATGTTGAGGGCTAGGGTTAGAGATCCGCTTAGGGTTACGATTGGACCTAGGGTTAGGGTTATGTTGAGGGCTAGGGTTAGAGATCCGTTTAGGGTTACGATTGGACCTAGGGTTAATGTTATGTTGAGGGCTAGGTTTAGAGATCCGGTTAGGGTTACGATTGGACCTAGGGTTAGGGTTATGTTGAGGGCTAGGGTTAGAGATCCGTTTAGGGTTACGATTGGACCTAGGGTTAGGGTTATGTTGAGGGCTAGGGTTAGAGAGACGGTTAGGGTAACGATTGGACCTAGGGTTAGGGTTATGTTGAGGGCTAGGGTTAGAGATCCGGTTAGGGTTACGATTGGACCTAGGGTTAGGGTTATGTTGAGGGCTAGGGTTAGAGATCCGGTTAGGGTTACGATTGGACCTAGGGTTAGGGTTATGTTGAGGGCTAGGGTTAGAGATCCGGGTAGGGTTACGATTGGACCTAGGGTTAGGGTTACGTTGAGGGCTAGGTTTAGAGATCCGGTTAGGGTTACGATTGGACCTAGGGTTAGGGTTATGTTGAGGGCTAGGTTTAGAGATCCGGTTAGGGTTACGATTGGACCTAGGGTTAGGGTTATGTTGAGGGCTAGGGTTAGAGATCCGGTTAGGGTTACGATTGCACCTAGGGTTAGGGTTATGTTGAGGGCTAGGGTTAGAGATCCGGGTAGGGTTACGATTGCACCTAGGGTTAGGGTTATGTTGACGGCTAGGGTAGAGATCCGGTTAGGGTCACGATTGGACCTAGGGTTAGGGTTATGTTGAGGGCTAGGGTTAGAGATCCGGTTAGGGTCAAGATTGCACCTTGGGTTAGGGTTATGTTGAGGGCTAGGGTTAGAGATCCGGTTAGGGTTACGATTGGACCTAGGGTTAGGGTTATGTTGAGGGCTAGGGTTAGAGAGACGGTTAGGGTTACGATTGGACCTAGGGTTAGGGTTATTTTGAGGGCAGGGTTAGAGATCCGGTTAGTGTTACGATTGGACCTAGGGTTAGGGTTATGTTGAGGGCTAGGGTTAGAGATCCTGTTAGGGTTACCATTGGACCTAGGGTTAGGGTTATGTTGAAGGCTAGGGTTAGAGAAGCGGTTAGGGTTACGATTGGACCTAGGGTTAGGGTGATGTTGAGGGCTAGGGTTAGAGATCCCGTTAGGGTTCCGATAGGACCTAGGGTTAGGGTTATGTTGAGGGCTCGGGTTAGAGATCCGGTTAGGGTTACGATTGCACCTAAGGTTAGGGTTATGTTGAGGGCTAGGGTTAGAGATCCGGTTAGGGTTACGATTGCACCTAGGGTTAGGGTTATGTTGAGGGCTAGGGTTAGAGATCCGGGTAGGGTTACGATTGCACCTAGGGTTAGGGTTATGTTGACGGCTAGGGTAGAGATCCGGTTAGGGTCACGATTGGACCTAGGGTTAGGGTTATGTTGAGGGCTAGGGTTAGAGATCCGGTTAGGGTCACGATTGCACCTTGGGTTAGGGTTATGTTGAGGGCTAGGGTTAGAGATCCGGTTAGGGTTACGATTGGACCTAGGGTTAGGGTTATGTTGAGGGCTAGGGTTAGAGAGACGGTTAGGGTTACGATTGGACCTAGGGTTAGGGTTATTTTGAGGGCAGTGTTAGAGATCCGGTTAGGGTTACGATTGGACCTAGGGTTAGGGTTATGTTGAGGGCTAGGGTTAGAGATCCTGTTAGGGTTACCATTGGACCTAGGGTTAGGGTTATGTTGAAGGCTAGGGTTAGAGAAGCGGTTAGGGTTACGATTGGACCTAGGGTTAGGGTGATGTTGAGGGCTAGGGTTAGAGATCCCGTTAGGGTTCCGATAGGACCTAGGGTTAGGGTTATGTTGAGGGCTAGGGTTAGAGGGACGGTTAGGGTCACGATTGGACCTAGGGTTAGGGTGATGTTGAGGGCTCGGGTTAGAGATCCGGTTAGGGTTACGATTGCACCTAAGGTTAGGGTTATGTTGAGGGCTAGGGTTAGAGATCCGGGTAGGGTTACGATTGCACCTAGGGTTAGGGTTATGTTGACGGCTAGGGTTAGAGATCCGGTTAGGGTTACGATTGGACATAGGGTTAGGGTGATGTTGTGGGCTAGGGTTAGAGATCCGGTTAGGGTTACGATTGGACCTAGATTTATGGTGATGTTGATGGCTAGGGTTAGAGATCCGGTTAGGGTTACTATTGGACCTAGGGTTAGGGTTATGTTGAGGGCTAGGGTTAGAGATCCGGTTAGGGTTACGATTGCACCTAGGGTTAGGGTTATTTTGAGGGCTAGGGTTAGAGTTCCGGTTAGGGTTACGATTGCACCTAGGGTTAGGGTTATGTTGAGGGTTAGGGTTAGACATCCGGTTAGGGTTACGATTGGACCTAGGGTTAGGGTTATGTTGAGGGCTAGGGTTAGAGATCCGGTTAGGGTTACGATTGGACCTAGGGTTAGGGTTATGTTGAGGGCTAGGGTTAGAGATCCGGTTAGGGTTACGATTGGACCTACGGTTAGGGTTATGTTGAGGGCTAGGGTTAGAGATCCGGTTAGGGTTACGATTGGACCTAGGGTTAGGGTTATGTTGAGGGCTAGGGTTAGAGAGACGGTTAGGGTTACGATTGGACCTAGGGTTAGGGTTATGTTCAGGGCAGGGGTAGAGATCCGGTTAGGGTTACAATTGGACCTAGGGTTAAGGTTATGTTGAGGGCTAGGGTTAGAGATCCGGTTAGGGTCACGATTGGACCTAGGGTTAGGGTTATGTTGAGGGCTAGGGTTAGAGATCAGGTTAGGGTCACGATTGGACCTAGGTTAGGGTTATGTTGAGGGCCAGGGTTAGAGATCCCGTTAGGGTTACGATTGGACCTAGGGTTAGGGTTATGTTGAGGGCAAGGGTTAGAGATCAGGTTAGGGTTACGATTGGACCTAGGGTTAGGGTTATGTTGAGGGCAGGGGTAGAGATCCGGTTAGGGTTACAATTGGACCTAGGGTTAAGGTTATGTTGAGGGCTAGGGTTAGAGATCCGGTTAGGGTCACGATTGGACCTAGGGTTAGGGTTATGTTGAGGGCTAGGGTTAGAGATCCGGTTAGGGTCACGATTGGACCTAGGTTAGGGTTATGTTGAGGGCTAGGGTTAGAGATCCCGTTAGGGTTACGATTGGACCTAGGGTTAGGGTTATGTTGAGGGCTAGGGTTAGAGATCCGTTTAGGGTTACGATTGGACCTAGGGTTAGGGTTATGTTGAGAGCTAGGGTTAGAGAGACGGTTAGGGTCACGATTGGACCTAGGGTTAGGGTTATGTTGAGGGCTAGGTTTAGAGATCCGGTTAGGGTTACGTTTGGACCTAGGGTTAGGGTTATGTTGAGGGCTAGGGTTAGAGATCCGGTTAGGGTCACGATTGGACCTAGGGTTAGGGTTATGTTGAGGGCTAGGGTTAGAGATCCGGTTAGGGTCACGATTGCACCTGGGTTACGGTTATGTTGAGGGCTAGGGTTAGAGATCCGGTTAGGGTTACGATTGGACCTAGGGTTAGGGTTTTGTTGAGGGCTAGGGTTAGAGAGACGGATAGGGTTACGATTGGACCTAGGGTTAGGGTTATGTTGAGGGCAGAGTTAGAGATCCGGTTAGGGTTACGATTGGACCTAGGGTTAGGGTTATGTTGAGGGCTAGGGTTAGAGATCCGGTTAGGGTTACCATTGGACCTAGGGTTAGGGTTATGTTGAAGGCTAGGGTTAGAGAACCGGTTAGGGTTACGATTGGACCTAGGGTTAGGGTGATGTTGAGGGCTAGGTTTAGAGATCCGGTTAGGGTTACGTTTGGACCTAGGGTTAGGGTTATGTTGAGGGCTAGGGTTAGAGATCCGGTTAGGGTTACGATTGGACCTAGGGTTAGGGTTATGTTGAGGGCTAGGGTTAGAGATCCGGTTAGGGTTACGATTGGACCTAGGGTTAGGGTTATGTTGAGGGCTAGGGTTAGAGATCCGGTTAGGGTTACGATTGGACCTAGGGTTAGGGTAATGTTGAGGGCTAGGGTTAGAGATCCGGTTAAGGTTACGATTGGACCTAGGGTTAGGGTTATGTTGAGGGCTAGGGTTAGAGAGACGGTTAGGGTTACGATTGGACCTAGGGTTAGGGTTATGTTGAGGGCAGGGTTAGAGATCCGGTTAGGGTTACAATTGGACCTAGGGTTAAGGTTATGTTGAGGGCTAGGGTTAGAGATCCGCTTAGGGTTACGATTGGACCTAGGGTTAGGGTTATGTTGAGGGCTAGGGTTAGAGATCCGTTTAGGGTTACGATTGGACCTAGGGTTAATGTTATGTTGAGGGCTAGGTTTAGAGATCCGGTTAGGGTTACGATTGGACCTAGGGTTAGGGTTATGTTGAGGGCTAGGGTTAGAGATCCGTTTAGGGTTACGATTGGACCTAGGGTTAGGGTTATGTTGAGGGCTAGGGTTAGAGAGACGGTTAGGGTAACGATTGGACCTAGGGTTAGGGTTATGTTGAGGGCTAGGGTTAGAGATCCGGTTAGGGTTACGATTGGACCTAGGGTTAGGGTTATGTTGAGGGCTAGGGTTAGAGATCCGGTTAGGGTTACGATTGGACCTAGGGTTAGGGTTATGTTGAGGGCTAGGGTTAGAGATCCGGGTAGGGTTACGATTGGACCTAGGGTTAGGGTTACGTTGAGGGCTAGGTTTAGAGATCCGGTTAGGGTTACGATTGGACCTAGGGTTAGGGTTATGTTGAGGGCTAGGTTTAGAGATCCGGTTAGGGTTACGATTGGACCTAGGGTTAGGGTTATGTTGAGGGCTAGGGTTAGAGATCCGGTTAGGGTTACGATTGCACCTAGGGTTAGGGTTATGTTGAGGGCTAGGGTTAGAGATCCGGGTAGGGTTACGATTGCACCTAGGGTTAGGGTTATGTTGACGGCTAGGGTAGAGATCCGGTTAGGGTCACGATTGGACCTAGGGTTAGGGTTATGTTGAGGGCTAGGGTTAGAGATCCGGTTAGGGTCAAGATTGCACCTTGGGTTAGGGTTATGTTGAGGGCTAGGGTTAGAGATCCGGTTAGGGTTACGATTGGACCTAGGGTTAGGGTTATGTTGAGGGCTAGGGTTAGAGAGACGGTTAGGGTTACGATTGGACCTAGGGTTAGGGTTATTTTGAGGGCAGGGTTAGAGATCCGGTTAGTGTTACGATTGGACCTAGGGTTAGGGTTATGTTGAGGGCTAGGGTTAGAGATCCTGTTAGGGTTACCATTGGACCTAGGGTTAGGGTTATGTTGAAGGCTAGGGTTAGAGAAGCGGTTAGGGTTACGATTGGACCTAGGGTTAGGGTGATGTTGAGGGCTAGGGTTAGAGATCCCGTTAGGGTTCCGATAGGACCTAGGGTTAGGGTTATGTTGAGGGCTCGGGTTAGAGATCCGGTTAGGGTTACGATTGCACCTAAGGTTAGGGTTATGTTGAGGGCTAGGGTTAGAGATCCGGTTAGGGTTACGATTGCACCTAGGGTTAGGGTTATGTTGAGGGCTAGGGTTAGAGATCCGGGTAGGGTTACGATTGCACCTAGGGTTAGGGTTATGTTGACGGCTAGGGTAGAGATCCGGTTAGGGTCACGATTGGACCTAGGGTTAGGGTTATGTTGAGGGCTAGGGTTAGAGATCCGGTTAGGGTCACGATTGCACCTTGGGTTAGGGTTATGTTGAGGGCTAGGGTTAGAGATCCGGTTAGGGTTACGATTGGACCTAGGGTTAGGGTTATGTTGAGGGCTAGGGTTAGAGAGACGGTTAGGGTTACGATTGGACCTAGGGTTAGGGTTATTTTGAGGGCAGTGTTAGAGATCCGGTTAGGGTTACGATTGGACCTAGGGTTAGGGTTATGTTGAGGGCTAGGGTTAGAGATCCTGTTAGGGTTACCATTGGACCTAGGGTTAGGGTTATGTTGAAGGCTAGGGTTAGAGAAGCGGTTAGGGTTACGATTGGACCTAGGGTTAGGGTGATGTTGAGGGCTAGGGTTAGAGATCCCGTTAGGGTTCCGATAGGACCTAGGGTTAGGGTTATGTTGAGGGCTAGGGTTAGAGGGACGGTTAGGGTCACGATTGGACCTAGGGTTAGGGTGATGTTGAGGGCTCGGGTTAGAGATCCGGTTAGGGTTACGATTGCACCTAAGGTTAGGGTTATGTTGAGGGCTAGGGTTAGAGATCCGGGTAGGGTTACGATTGCACCTAGGGTTAGGGTTATGTTGACGGCTAGGGTTAGAGATCCGGTTAGGGTTACGATTGGACATAGGGTTAGGGTGATGTTGTGGGCTAGGGTTAGAGATCCGGTTAGGGTTACGATTGGACCTAGATTTATGGTGATGTTGATGGCTAGGGTTAGAGATCCGGTTAGGGTTACTATTGGACCTAGGGTTAGGGTTATGTTGAGGGCTAGGGTTAGAGATCCGGTTAGGGTTACGATTGCACCTAGGGTTAGGGTTATTTTGAGGGCTAGGGTTAGAGTTCCGGTTAGGGTTACGATTGCACCTAGGGTTAGGGTTATGTTGAGGGTTAGGGTTAGACATCCGGTTAGGGTTACGATTGGACCTAGGGTTAGGGTTATGTTGAGGGCTAGGGTTAGAGATCCGGTTAGGGTTACGATTGGACCTAGGGTTAGGGTTATGTTGAGGGCTAGGGTTAGAGATCCGGTTAGGGTTACGATTGGACCTACGGTTAGGGTTATGTTGAGGGCTAGGGTTAGAGATCCGGTTAGGGTTACGATTGGACCTAGGGTTAGGGTTATGTTGAGGGCTAGGGTTAGAGAGACGGTTAGGGTTACGATTGGACCTAGGGTTAGGGTTATGTTCAGGGCAGGGGTAGAGATCCGGTTAGGGTTACAATTGGACCTAGGGTTAAGGTTATGTTGAGGGCTAGGGTTAGAGATCCGGTTAGGGTCACGATTGGACCTAGGGTTAGGGTTATGTTGAGGGCTAGGGTTAGAGATCAGGTTAGGGTCACGATTGGACCTAGGTTAGGGTTATGTTGAGGGCCAGGGTTAGAGATCCCGTTAGGGTTACGATTGGACCTAGGGTTAGGGTTATGTTGAGGGCAAGGGTTAGAGATCAGGTTAGGGTTACGATTGGACCTAGGGTTAGGGTTATGTTGAGGGCAGGGGTAGAGATCCGGTTAGGGTTACAATTGGACCTAGGGTTAAGGTTATGTTGAGGGCTAGGGTTAGAGATCCGGTTAGGGTCACGATTGGACCTAGGGTTAGGGTTATGTTGAGGGCTAGGGTTAGAGATCCGGTTAGGGTCACGATTGGACCTAGGTTAGGGTTATGTTGAGGGCTAGGGTTAGAGATCCCGTTAGGGTTACGATTGGACCTAGGGTTAGGGTTATGTTGAGGGCTAGGGTTAGAGATCCGTTTAGGGTTACGATTGGACCTAGGGTTAGGGTTATGTTGAGAGCTAGGGTTAGAGAGACGGTTAGGGTCACGATTGGACCTAGGGTTAGGGTTATGTTGAGGGCTAGGTTTAGAGATCCGGTTAGGGTTACGTTTGGACCTAGGGTTAGGGTTATGTTGAGGGCTAGGGTTAGAGATCCGGTTAGGGTCACGATTGGACCTAGGGTTAGGGTTATGTTGAGGGCTAGGGTTAGAGATCCGGTTAGGGTCACGATTGCACCTGGGTTACGGTTATGTTGAGGGCTAGGGTTAGAGATCCGGTTAGGGTTACGATTGGACCTAGGGTTAGGGTTTTGTTGAGGGCTAGGGTTAGAGAGACGGATAGGGTTACGATTGGACCTAGGGTTAGGGTTATGTTGAGGGCAGAGTTAGAGATCCGGTTAGGGTTACGATTGGACCTAGGGTTAGGGTTATGTTGAGGGCTAGGGTTAGAGATCCGGTTAGGGTTACCATTGGACCTAGGGTTAGGGTTATGTTGAAGGCTAGGGTTAGAGAACCGGTTAGGGTTACGATTGGACCTAGGGTTAGGGTGATGTTGAGGGCTAGGGTTAGAGATCCCGTTAGGGTTACGATTGGACCTAGGGTTAGGGTTATGATGAGGGCTAGGGTTAGAGAGACGGTTAGGGTTCCGATAGGACCTAGGGTTAGGGATATGTTGAGGGCTAGGGTTAGAGGGACGGTTAGGGTCACGATTGGACCTAGGGTTACGGTGATGTTGAGGGCTAGGGTTAGAGATCCGGTTAGGGTCACGATTGGACCTAGGGTTAGGGTTATGTTGAGGGCTAGGGTTAGAGATCCGGGTAGGGTTACGATTGCACCTAGGGTTAGGGTTATGTTGACGGCTAGGGTTAGAGATCGGTTAGGGTCACGATTGGACCTAGGGTTAGGGTTATGTTGAGGGCTAGGGTTAGAGATACGGTTAGGATCATGATTGGACCTAGGGTTAGGGTTATGTTGAGGGCTAGGGTTAGAGATCCGGTTAGGGTCACGATTGGACCTTGGGTTAGGGTTATGTTGAGGGCTAGGGTTAGAGATCCAGTTAGGGTCACGATTGGACCTAGGGTTAGGGTTATGTTGAGGGCTAGGGTTAGAGATCCGGTTAGGGTCACGTTTCGACCTAGGGTTAGGGTTATGTTGACGGCTAGGGTTAGAGATCCGGTTAGGGTTACGATTGGACATAGGGTTAGGGTGATGTTGAGGGCTAGGGTTAGAGATCCGTTTAGGGTTACGATTGGACCTAGGGTTAGGGTTATGTTGAGGGCTAGGGTTAGAGATCCGGTTAGGGTTACGATTGCCCCTAGGGTTAGGGTTATGTTGAGGGCTAGGGTTAGAGTTCTGGTTAGGGTTACGATTGGACCTAGGGTTAGGGTTATGTTGAGGGCTAGGGTTAGAGATCCGTTTAGGGTTACGATTGGACCTAGGGTTAGGGTTATGTTGAGGGCTAGGGTTACAGATCCGGTTAGGGTTACGATTGGACCTAGGGTTAGGGTTATGTTGAGGGCTAGGGTTAGAGAGACGGTTAGGGTTACGATTCGACCTAGGGTTAGGGTTATGTTGAGGGCAGGGTTAGAAATCCGGTTACGGTCACGATTGGACCTAGGGTTAGGGTTATGTTGAGGGCTAGGGTTAGAGATTCGGTTAGGGTTACGATTGGACCTAGGGTTAGGGTTATGTTGAGGGCTAGGGTTAGAGATCCGGTTAGGGTCACGATTGGACCTAGGGTTAGGGTTATGTTGAGGGCTAGGGTTAGAGAGACGGTTAGGGTTACGATTGGACCTAGGGTTAGGGTTATGTTGAGGGCAGGGTTAGAGATCCGGTTAGGGTCACGATTGGACCTAGGGTTAGGGTTATGTTGAGGGCTAGGGTTAGAGATCCGGTTAGGGTTACCATTGGACCTAGGGTTAGGGTTATGTTGAGGGCTAGGGTTAGAGATCCGGTTAGGGTTACGATTGGACCTAGGGTTAGGGTTATGTTGAGGGCTAGGGTTAGAGAGACGGTTAGGGTTCCGATTGGACCTAGAGTTAGGGTTATGTTGAGGGCTAGGGTTAGAGATCCAGTTAGGGTCACGATTGGACCTAGGGTTAGGGTTATGTTGAGGGCTAGGGTTAGAGATCCGGTTAGGGTCACGTTTGGACCTAGGATTAGGGTTATGTTGACGGCTAGGGTTAGAGATCCGGTTAGGGTTACGATAGGACCTAGGGTTAGGGTTATGTTGAGGGCTAGGGTTAGAGATCTGGTTAGGGTTACGATTGGACCTAGGGTTAGGGTTATGTTTAGGGCTAGGGTTAGAGAACCGGTTAGGGTTACGATTGGACCTAGGGTTAGGGTTATGTTGAGGGCTAGGGTTAGAGCTCCCGTTAGGGTTACGATTGGACCTAGGGTTAGGGTTATGTTTAGGGCTAGGGTTAGAGAGACGGTTAGGGTTCCGATAGGACCTAGGGTTAGGGTTATGTTGACGGCTAGGGTTAGAGAGACGGTTAGGGTCACGATTGGACCTAGGGTTAGGGTGATGTTGAGGGCTAGGGTTAGAGGTCCGGTTAGGTTTACGATTGGACCTAGGTTAGGGTTATGTTGAGGGCCAGGGTTAGAGATCCCGTTAGGGTTACAATTGGACCTAGGGTTAGGGTTATGTTGAGGGCTAGGGTTAGAGATCCGGTTAGGGTTACGATTGCACCTAGGGTTAGGGTTATGTTGAGGGCTAGGGTTAGAGATCCGGTTAGGGTTACGATTGGACCTAGGGTTAGGGTTATGTTGAGGGCTAGGGTTACAGATCCGGTTAGGGTTACGATTGGACCTAGGGTTAGGGTTATGTTGAGGGCTAGGGTTAGAGAGACGGTTAGGGTTACGATTCGACCTAGGGTTAGGGTTATGTTGAGGGCAGGGTTAGAGATCCGGTTAGGGTCACGATTGGACCTAGGGTTAGGGTTATGTTGAGGGCTAGGGTTAGAGATTCGGTTAGGGTTACGATTGGACCTAGGGTTAGGGTTATGTTGAGGGCTAGGGTTAGAGATCCGGTTAGGGTCACGATTGGACCTAGGGTTAGGGTTATGTTGAGGGCTAGGGTTAGAGAGACGGTTAGGGTTACGATTGGACCTAGGGTTAGGGTTATGTTGAGGGCAGGGTTAGAGATCCGGTTAGGGTCACGATTGGACCTAGGGTTAGGGTTATGTTGAGGGCTAGGGTTAGAGATCCGGTTAGGGTTACCATTGGACCTAGGGTTAGGGTTATGTTGAGGGCTAGGGTTAGAGATCCGGTTAGGGTTACGATTGGACCTAGGGTTAGGGTTATGTTGAGGGCTAGGGTTAGAGATCCGGTTAGGGTTACCATTGGACCTAGGGTTAGGGTTATGTTGAGGGCTAGGGTTAGAGATCCGGTTAGGGTTAGATTGGACCTAGGGTTAGGGTTATGTTGAGGGCTAGGGTTAGAGAGACGGTTAGGGTTACGATTGGACCTAGGGTTAGGGTTATGTTGAGGGCACGGTTAGAGATCCGGTTGGGGTCACGATTGGACCTAGGGTTAGGGTTATGTTGAGGGCTAGGGTTAGAGATCCGGTTAGGGTTACGATTGGACCTAGGGTTAGGGTTATATTGAGGGCAGGGTTAGAGATCCGGTTAGGGTCACGATTGGACCTAGGGTTAGGGTTATGTTGAGGGCTAGGGTTAGAGATCCGGTTAGGGTTACCATTGGACCTAGGGTTAGGGTTATGTTGAGGGCTAGGGTTAGAGATCCGGTTAGGGTTATGATTGGACCTAGGGTTAGGATTATGTTGAGGGCTAGGGTTAGAGAGACGGTTAGGGTTCCGATTGGACCTAGAGTTAGGGTTATGTTGAGGGCTAGGGTTAGAGATCCAGTTAGGGTTACGATTGGACCTAGGGTTAGGGTTATGTTGAGGGCTAGGGTTAGAGATCCGGTTAGGGTTACCATTGGTCCTAGGCTTAGGGTTATGTTGAAGGCTAGGGTTAGAGAACCGTTTAGGGTTACGATTGGACCTAGGGTTAGGGTTATGTTGAGGGCTAGGGTTAGAGATCCCGTTAGGGTTACTATTGGACCTAGGGTTAGGTTTATGTTGAGGGCTAGGGTTAGAGATCCGGTTAGGGTTACGATAGGACCTAGGGTTAGGGTTATGTTGAGGGCTAGGGTTAGAGAGACGGTTAGGGTCACGATTGGACCTAGGGTTAGGGTGATGTTGAGGGCTAGGGTTAGAGGCCGGTTACGGTTACGATTGGACCTAGGTTAGGGTTATGTTGAGGGCCAGGGTTAGAGATCCCGTTAGGGTTACGATTGGACCTAGGGTTATGGTTATGTTGAGGGCTAGGGTTAGAGATCTGGATACGGGTACGATTGGACCTAGGGTTAGGGTTATGTTGAGGGCTAGGGTTAGAGATCCGGTTAGGGTTACGATTGCACCTAGGGTTAGGGTTATGTTGAGGGCTAGGTTTAGAGATCTGGTTAGGGTTACGATTGCACCTAGGGTTAGGGTTATGTTGAGGGCTAGGGTTAGAGATCCGGTTATGGTCACGATTGGACCTAGGTTAGGTTTATGTTGAGGGCCAGGGTTAGAGATCCCGTTAGGGTTACGATTGGACCTAGGGTTTGGGTTATGTTGAGGGCTAGGGTTAGAGATCCGGTTAGGGTTACGATTGGACCTAGGGTTAGGGTTATGTTGAGGGCTAGGGTTAGAGAGACGGTTAGGGTTACGATTGGACCTAGGGTTAGGGTTATGTTGAGGGCAGGGTTAGAGATCCGTTTAGGGTTACGATTAGACCTAGGGTTAAGGTTATGTTGAGGGCTAGGGTTAGAGATCCGGTTAGGGTTACGATTGGACCTAGGGTTAGGGTTATGTTGAGGGCTAGGGTTAGAGATCCTGTTAGGGTTATCATTGGACCTAGGGTTAGGGTTATGTTGAAGGCTAGGGTTAGAGAACCGGTTAGGGTTACGATTGGACCTAGGGTTAGGGTGATGTTGAGGGCTAGGGTTAGAGATCCCGTTAGGGTTCCGATAGGACCTAGGGTTAGGGTTATGTTGAGGGCTAGGGTTAGAGGGACGGTTAGGGTCACGATTGGACGTAGGGTTAGGGTGATGTTGAGGGCTCGGGTTAGAGATCTGGTTAGTGTTACGATTGCACCTAAGGTTAGGGTTATGTTGAGGGCTAGGGTAGAGATCCGGGTAGGGTTACGATTGCACCTAGGGTTAGGGTTATGTTGACGGCTAGGGTTAGAGATCCGGTTAGGGTCACGATTGGACCTAGGGTTAGGGTTATGTTGAGGGCTAGGGTTAGAGATCCGGTTAGGGTCACGATTGGACCTTGGGTGAGGGTTATGTTGAGGGCTAGGGTTAGAGATCCGGTTAGGGTCATGATTGGACCTAGGGTTAGGGTTATGTTGAGGGCTAGGGTTAGAGATCCGGTTAGGGTCACGATTGGACCTTGGGTGAGGGTTATGTTGAGGGCTAGGGTTAGAGATCCAGTTAGGGTCACGATTGGACCTAGGGTTAGGGTTATGTTGAGGGCTAGGGTTAGAGATCCGGTTAGGGTCACGTTTCGACCTAGGGTTAGGGTTATGTTGACGACTAGGGTTAGAGATACGGTTAGGGTTACGATTGGACATAGGGTTAGGGTGATGTTGTGGGCTAGGGTTAGAGATCCGGTTTGGGTTACGATTGGACCTAGAGTTATGGTGATGTTGATGGCTAGGGTTAGAGATCCGGTTAGGGTTACTATTGGACCTAGGGTTAGGGTTATGTTGAGGGCTAGGGTTAGAGTTCCGGTTAGGGATACGATTGCACCTAGGGTTAGGGTTATGTTGAGGGTTAGGGTTAGAGATCCGGTTAGGGTTACGATTGGACCTAGGGTTAGGGTTATGTTGAGGGCTAGGGTTAGAGATCCGGTTAGGGTTACGATTGGACCTAGGGTTAGGGTTATGTTGAGGGCTAGGGTTAGAGATCCGGTTAGGGTTACGATTGGACCTAGGGTTAGGGTTATGTTGAGGGCTAGGGTTAGAGAGACGGTTAGGGTTACGATTGGACCTAGGGTTAGGGTTATGTTGAGGGCAGGGTTAGAGATCCGGTTAGGGTTACAATTGGACCTAGGGTTAAGGTTATGTTGAGGGCTAGGGTTAGAGATCCGGTTAGGGTCACGATTGGACCTAGGGTTAGGGTTATGTTGAGGGCTAGGGTTAGAGATCCGGTTATGGTCACGATTGGACCTAGGTTAGGTTTATGTTGAGGGCCAGGGTTAGAGATCCCGTTAGGGTTACGATTGGACCTAGGGTTTGGGTTATGTTGAGGGCTAGGGTTAGAGATCCGGTTAGGGTTACGATTGGACCTAGGGTTAGGGTTATGTTGAGGGCTAGGGTTAGAGAGACGGTTAGGGTTACGATTGGACCTAGGGTTAGGGTTATGTTGAGGGCAGGGTTAGAGATCCGTTTAGGGTTACGATTAGACCTAGGGTTAAGGTTATGTTGAGGGCTAGGGTTAGAGATCCGGTTAGGGTTACGATTGGACCTAGGGTTAGGGTTATGTTGAGGGCTAGGGTTAGAGATCCGTTTAGGGTTACGATTGGACCTAGGGTTAGGGTTATGTTGAGAGCTAGGGTTAGAGAGACGGTTAGGGTCAAGATTGGACCTAGGGTTAGGGTTATGTTGAGGGCTAGGGTTAGAGATCCGGTTAGGGTTACAATTGGACCTAGGGTTAAGGTTATGTTGAGGGCTAGGGTTAGAGATCCGGTTAGGGTTACGATTGGACCTAGGGTTAGCGTTATGTTGAGGGCTAGGGTTAGAGATCCGTTTAGGATTACGATTGGACCTAGGGTTAGGGTTATGTTGAGGGCTAGGGTTAAAGATCCGGTTAGGGTCACGATTGGACCTAGGGTTAGGGTTTTGTTGAGGGCTAGGGTTAGAGATCAGGTTAGGGTCACGATTGGACCTAGGTTAGGGTTATGTTGAGGACCAGGGTTAGAGATCCCGTTAGGGTTACTATTGGACCTAGGGTTATGGTTATGTTGAGGGCTAGGGTTAGAGATCCGGTTACGGTTACGATTGGACCTAGGGTTAGGGTTATGTTGAGGGCTAGGGTTAGAGATCCGGTTAGGGTTACGATTGGACCTAGGGTTAGGGTTATGTTGAGGGCTACGGTTTGAGATCCGGGTAGGGTTACGATTGGACCTAGGGTTAGGGTTATGTTGAGGGCTAAGGTTAGAGATCCGGTTAGGGTTACGATTGGACCTAGGGTTAGGGTTATGTTGAGGGCTAGGGTTAGAGATCCGGTTAGGGTCACGATTGGACCTAGGTTAGTGTTATGTTGAGGGCTAGGGTTAGAGATCCGGTTAGGGTCACGATTGGACCTAGGGTTAGGGTGATGTTGAGGGCTAGGGTTAGAGATCCGGTTAGGGTTACGATTGGACCTAGGGTTATGGTGATGTTTTTGGCTAGGGTTAGAGATCCGGTTAGGGTTACGATTGGACCTAGGGTTATGGTGATGTTTTTGGCTAGGGTTAGAGATCCGGTTAGGGTCACGATTGGACCTAGGTTTAGGGTTATGTTGAGGGCTAGGGTTAGAGATCCGGGTAGGGTTACGATTGGACCTAGGGTTAGGGTTATGTTGAGGGCTAGGGTTAGAGATCCGGTTAGGGTTACGATTGGACCTAGGGTTAGGGTTATGTTGAGGGCTAGGGTTAGAGATCCGGGTAGGGTTACGATTGGACCTAGGGTTAGGGTTACGTTGAGGGCTAGGTTTAGAGATCCGGTTAGGGTTACGATTGCACCTAGGGTTAGGGTTATGTTGAGGGCTAGGGTTAGAGATCCGGTTAGGGTTACGATTGCACCTAGGGTTAGGGTTATGTTGAGGGCTAGGGTTAGAGATCCGGGTAGGGTTACGATTGCACCTAGGGTTAGGGTTATGTTGACGGCTAGGGTAGAGATCCGGTTAGGGTCACGATTGGACCTAGGGTTAGGGTTATGTTGAGGGCTAGGGTTAGAGATCCGGTTAGGGTCACGATTGCACCTTGGGTTAGGGTTATGTTGAGGGCTAGGGTTAGAGATCCGTTTAGGGTTACGATTGGACCTAGGGTTAGGGTTATGTTGAGGGCTAGGGTTAGAGAGACGGTTAGGGTTACGATTGGACCTAGGGTTAGGGTTATTCTGAGGGCAGGGTTAGAGATCCGGTTAGGGTTACGATTGGACCTATGGTTAGGTTTATGTTGAGGGCTAGGGTTAGAGATCCTGTTAGGGTTACCATTGGACCTAGGGTTAGGGTTATGTTGAAGGCTAGGGTTAGAGAAGCGGATAGGGTTACGATTGGACCTAGGGTTAGGGTGATGTTGAGGGCTAGGGTTAGAGATCCCGTTAGGGTTCCGATAGGACCTAGGGTTAGGGTTATGTTGAGGGCTAGGGTTAGAGGGACGGTTAGGGTCACGATTGGACCTAGGGTTAGGGTGATGTTGAGGGCTCGGGTTAGAGATCCGGTTAGGGTTACGATTGCACCTAAGGTTAGGGTTATGTTGAGGGCTAGGGTTAGAGATCCGGGTAGGGTTACGATTGCACCTAGGGTTAGGGTTATGTTGACGGCTAGGGTTAGAGATCCGGTTAGGGTCACGATTGGACCTAGGGTTAGGGTTATGTTGAGGGCTAGGGTTAGAGATCCGGTTAGGGTCACAATTGGACCTAGGGTTAGGGTTATGTTGAGGGCTAGGTTTAGAGATCCGGTTAGGTCACGATTGCACCTTGGGTTAGGGTTATGTTGAGGGCTAGGGTTAGAGATCCGGTTAGGGTCATGATTGGACCTAGGGTTAGGGTTATGTTGAGGGCTAGGGTTAGAGATCCGGTTAGGGTCACGATTGGACCTTGGGTTAGGGTTATGTTGAGGGCTAGGGTTAGAGATCCGGTTAGGGTCACGTTTGGACCTAGGGTTAGGGTTATGTTGACGGCTAGGGTTAGAGATCCGGTTAGGGTTACGATAGGACCTAGGGTTAGGGTTATGTTGAGGGCTAGGGTTAGAGATCTGGTTAGGGTTACGATTGGACCTAGGGTTAGGGTTATGTTTAGGGCTAGGGTTAGAGAACCGGTTAGGGTTACGATTGGACCTAGGGTTAGGGTTATGTTGAGGGCTAGGGTTAGAGATCCCGTTAGGGTTACGATTGGACCTAGGGTTAGGGTTATGTTTAGGGCTAGGGTTAGAGAGACGGTTAGGGTTCCGATAGGACCTAGGGTTAGGGTTATGTTGACGGCTTGGGTTAGAGAGACGGTTAGGGTCACGATTGGACCTAGGGTTAGGGTGATGTTGAGGGCTAGGGTTAGAGGTCCGGTTAGGTTTACGATTGGACCTAGGTTAGGGTTATGTTGAGGGCCAGGGTTAGAGATCCCGTTAGGGTTACAATTGGACCTAGGGTTTGGGTTATGTTGAGGGCTAGGGTTAGAGATCCGGTTAGGGTTACGATTGCACCTAGGGTTAGGGTTATGTTGAGGGCTAGGGTTAGAGATCCGGTTAGGGTTACGATTGCACCTAGGGTTAGGGTGATGTTGAGGGCCAGGGTTAGAGATCCGGTTAGGGTCACGATTGGATCTAGGGTTACGGTTATGTTGAGGGCTAGGGTTAGAGATCCGGTTAGGGTTACGATTGGACCTAGGGTTAGGGTTATGTTGAGGGCTAGGGTTAGAGATCCGGTTAGGGTTAGATTGGACCTAGGGTTAGGATTATGTTGAGGGCTAGGGTTAGAGAGACGGTTAGGGTTACGATTGGACCTAGGGTTAGGGTTATGTTGAGGGCACGGTTAGAGATCCGGTTGGGGTCACGATTGGACCTAGGGTTAGGGTTATGTTGAGGGCTAGGGTTAGAGATCCGGTTAGGGTTACGATTGGACCTAGGGTTAGGGTTATGTTGAGGGCAGGGTTAGAGATCCGGTTAGGGTCACGATTGGACCTAGGGTTAGGGTTATGTTGAGGGCTAGGGTTAGAGATCCGGTTAGGGTTACCATTGTACCTAGGGTTAGGGTTATGTTGAGGGCTAGGGTTAGAGATCCGGTTAGGGTTACGATTGGACCTAGGGTTAGGATTATGTTGAGGGCTAGGGTTAGAGAGACGGTTAGGGTTCCGATTGGACCTAGAGTTAGGGTTATGTTGAGGGCTAGGTTTAGAGATCCAGTTAGGGTTACGATTGGACCTAGGGTTAGGGTTATGTTGAGGGCTAGGGTTAGAGATCCGGTTAGGGTTACCATTGGACCTAGGCTTAGGGTTATGTTGAAGGCTAGGGTTAGAGAACCGTTTAGGGTTACGATTGGACCTAGGGTTAGGGTTATGTTGAGGGCTAGGGTTAGAGATCCCGTTAGGGTTACTATTGGACCTAGGGTTAGGGTTATGTTGAGGGCTAGGGTTAGAGATCCGGTTAGGGTTACGATAGGACCTAGGGTTAGGGTTATGTTGAGGGCTAGGGTTAGAGAGACGGTTAGGGTCACGATTGGACCTAGGGTTAGGGTGATGTTGAGGGCTAGGGTTAGAGGTCCGGTTACGGTTACGATTGGACCTAGGGTTATGGTGATGTTTTTGGCTAGGGTTAGAGATCCGGTTAGGGTTACGATTGGACCTAGGGTTATGGTGATGTTTTTGGCTAGGGTTAGAGATCCGGTTAGGGTCACGATTGGACCTAGGTTTAGGGTTATGTTGAGGGCTAGGGTTAGAGATCCGGGTAGGGTTACGATTGGACCTAGGGTTAGGGTTATGTTGAGGGCTAGGGTTAGAGATCCGGTTAGGGTTACGATTGGACCTAGGGTTAGGGTTATGTTGAGGGCTAGGGTTAGAGATCCGGGTAGGGTTACGATTGGACCTAGGGTTAGGGTTACGTTGAGGGCTAGGTTTAGAGATCCGGTTAGGGTTACGATTGGACCTAGGGTTAGGGTTATGTTGAGGGATAGGTTTAGAGATCCGGTTAGGGTTACGATTGGACCTAGGGTTAGGGTTATGTTGAGGGCTAGGGTTAGAGATCCGGTTAGGGTTACGATTGCACCTAGGGTTAGGGTTATGTTGAGGGCTAGGGTTAGAGATCCGGGTAGGGTTACGATTGCACCTAGGGTTAGGGTTATGTTGACGGCTAGGGTAGAGATCCGGTTAGGGTCACGATTGGACCTAGGGTTAGGGTTATGTTGAGGGCTAGGGTTAGAGATCCGGTTAGGGTCACGATTGCACCTTGGGTTAGGGTTATGTTGAGGGCTAGGGTTAGAGATCCGTTTAGGGTTACGATTGGACCTAGGGTTAGGGTTATGTTGAGGGCTAGGGTTAGAGAGACGGTTAGGGTTACGATTGGACCTAGGGTTAGGGTTATTCTGAGGGCAGGGTTAGAGATCCGGTTAGGGTTACGATTGGACCTATGGTTAGGTTTATGTTGAGGGCTAGGGTTAGAGATCCTGTTAGGGTTACCATTGGACCTAGGGTTAGGGTTATGTTGAAGGCTAGGGTTAGAGAAGCGGATAGGGTTACGATTGGACCTAGGGTTAGGGTGATGTTGAGGGCTAGGGTTAGAGATCCCGTTAGGGTTCCGATAGGACCTAGGGTTAGGGTTATGTTGAGGGCTAGGGTTAGAGGGACGGTTAGGGTCACGATTGGACCTAGGGTTAGGGTGATGTTGAGGGCTCGGGTTAGAGATCCGGTTAGGGTTACGATTGCACCTAAGGTTAGGGTTATGTTGAGGGCTAGGGTTAGAGATCCGGGTAGGGTTACGATTGCACCTAGGGTTAGGGTTATGTTGACGGCTAGGGTTAGAGATCCGGTTAGGGTCACGATTGGACCTAGGGTTAGGGTTATGTTGAGGGCTAGGGTTAGAGATCCGGTTAGGGTCACAATTGGACCTAGGGTTAGGGTTATGTTGAGGGCTAGGTTTAGAGATCCGGTTAGGTCACGATTGCACCTTGGGTTAGGGTTATGTTGAGGGCTAGGGTTAGAGATCCGGTTAGGGTCATGATTGGACCTAGGGTTAGGGTTATGTTGAGGGCTAGGGTTAGAGATCCGGTTAGGGTCACGATTGGACCTTGGGTTAGGGTTATGTTGAGGGCTAGGGTTAGAGATCCGGTTAGGGTCACGTTTGGACCTAGGGTTAGGGTTATGTTGACGGCTAGGGTTAGAGATCCGGTTAGGGTTACGATAGGACCTAGGGTTAGGGTTATGTTGAGGGCTAGGGTTAGAGATCTGGTTAGGGTTACGATTGGACCTAGGGTTAGGGTTATGTTTAGGGCTAGGGTTAGAGAACCGGTTAGGGTTACGATTGGACCTAGGGTTAGGGTTATGTTGAGGGCTAGGGTTAGAGATCCCGTTAGGGTTACGATTGGACCTAGGGTTAGGGTTATGTTTAGGGCTAGGGTTAGAGAGACGGTTAGGGTTCCGATAGGACCTAGGGTTAGGGTTATGTTGACGGCTTGGGTTAGAGAGACGGTTAGGGTCACGATTGGACCTAGGGTTAGGGTGATGTTGAGGGCTAGGGTTAGAGGTCCGGTTAGGTTTACGATTGGACCTAGGTTAGGGTTATGTTGAGGGCCAGGGTTAGAGATCCCGTTAGGGTTACAATTGGACCTAGGGTTTGGGTTATGTTGAGGGCTAGGGTTAGAGATCCGGTTAGGGTTACGATTGCACCTAGGGTTAGGGTTATGTTGAGGGCTAGGGTTAGAGATCCGGTTAGGGTTACGATTGCACCTAGGGTTAGGGTGATGTTGAGGGCCAGGGTTAGAGATCCGGTTAGGGTCACGATTGGATCTAGGGTTACGGTTATGTTGAGGGCTAGGGTTAGAGATCCGGTTAGGGTTACGATTGGACCTAGGGTTAGGGTTATGTTGAGGGCTAGGGTTAGAGATCCGGTTAGGGTTAGATTGGACCTAGGGTTAGGATTATGTTGAGGGCTAGGGTTAGAGAGACGGTTAGGGTTACGATTGGACCTAGGGTTAGGGTTATGTTGAGGGCACGGTTAGAGATCCGGTTGGGGTCACGATTGGACCTAGGGTTAGGGTTATGTTGAGGGCTAGGGTTAGAGATCCGGTTAGGGTTACGATTGGACCTAGGGTTAGGGTTATGTTGAGGGCAGGGTTAGAGATCCGGTTAGGGTCACGATTGGACCTAGGGTTAGGGTTATGTTGAGGGCTAGGGTTAGAGATCCGGTTAGGGTTACCATTGTACCTAGGGTTAGGGTTATGTTGAGGGCTAGGGTTAGAGATCCGGTTAGGGTTACGATTGGACCTAGGGTTAGGATTATGTTGAGGGCTAGGGTTAGAGAGACGGTTAGGGTTCCGATTGGACCTAGAGTTAGGGTTATGTTGAGGGCTAGGTTTAGAGATCCAGTTAGGGTTACGATTGGACCTAGGGTTAGGGTTATGTTGAGGGCTAGGGTTAGAGATCCGGTTAGGGTTACCATTGGACCTAGGCTTAGGGTTATGTTGAAGGCTAGGGTTAGAGAACCGTTTAGGGTTACGATTGGACCTAGGGTTAGGGTTATGTTGAGGGCTAGGGTTAGAGATCCCGTTAGGGTTACTATTGGACCTAGGGTTAGGGTTATGTTGAGGGCTAGGGTTAGAGATCCGGTTAGGGTTACGATAGGACCTAGGGTTAGGGTTATGTTGAGGGCTAGGGTTAGAGAGACGGTTAGGGTCACGATTGGACCTAGGGTTAGGGTGATGTTGAGGGCTAGGGTTAGAGGTCCGGTTACGGTTACGATTGGACCTAGGTTAGGGTTATGTTGAGGGCCAGGGTTAGAGATCCCGTTAGGGTTACGATTGGACCTAGGGTTATGGTTATGTTGAGGGCTAGGGTTAGAGATCTGGATACGGGTACGATTGGACCTAGGGTTAGGGTTATGTTGAGGGCTAGGGTTAGAGATCCGGTTAGGGTTACGATTGCACCTAGGGTTAGGGTTATGTTGAGGGCTAGGGTTAGAGATCTGGTTAGGGTTACGATTGCACCTAGGGTTAGGGTTATGTTGAGGGCCAGGTTTAGAGATCCGGTTAGGGTCACGATTGGACCTAGGGTTAGGGTTATGTTGAGGGCTAGGGTTAGAGAGACGGTTAGGGTCACGATTGGACCTAGGGTTAGGGTTATGTTGAGGGCTAGGATTAGAGAGACGGTTAGGGTTACGATTGGACCTAGGGTTAGGTTTATGTTGAGGGCTAGGGTTAGAGATCCGGTTAGGGTTCCGATTGGACCTAGGGTTAGAGTTATGTTGAGGGCTAGGGTTAGAGATCCGGTTAGTGTCACGATTGGACCTAGGGTTAGGGTTATTTTGAGGTCTAGGGTTTGAGATCCGGTTAGGGTCACGATTGGACCTTGGGTTAGGGTTATGTTGAGGGCTAGGGTTAGAGATCCGGTTAGGGTCACCATTGGACCTAGGGTTAGGGTTATGTTGAGGGCTAGGGTTAGAGATCCGGTTAGGGTCACGTTTGGACCTAGGGTTAGGGTTATGTTGACGGCTAGGGTTAGAGATCCGGTTAGGGTTACGATTGGACCTAGGGTTAGGGTGATGTTGAGGGCTAGGGTTAGAGATCCGGTTAGGGTTACGATTGGACCTAGGGTTAGGGTGATGTTGATGGCTAGGGTTAGAGATCCGGTTAGGGTTACGATTGGACCTAGGGTTAGGGTTATGTTGAGGGCTAGGGTTAGAGATCCGGTTAGGGTTACGATTGGACCTAGGGTTAGGGTTATGTTGAGGGCTAGGGTTAGAGATCCGGTTAGGGTTACGATTGGACCTAGGGTTAGGGTTATGTTGAGGGCTAGGGTTAGAGATCCGGTTAGGGTTAGATTGGACCTAGGGTTAGGGTTATGTTGAGGGCTAGGGTTAGAGAGACGGTTAGGGTTACGATTGGACCTAGGGTTAGGGTTATGTTGAGGGCACGGTTAGAGATCCGGTTGGGGTCACGATTGGACCTAGGGTTAGGGTTATGTTGAGGGCTAGGGTTAGAGATCCGGTTAGGGTTACGATTGGACCTAGGGTTAGGGTTATGTTGAGGGCAGGGTTAGAGATCCGGTTAGGGTCACGATTGGACCTAGGGTTAGGGTTATGTTGAGGGCTAGCGTTAGAGATCCGGTTAGGGTTACCATTGTACCTAGGGTTAGGGTTATGTTGAGGGCTAGGGTTAGAGATCCGGTTAGGGTTACGATTGGACCTAGGGTTAGGATTATGTTGAGGGCAGTGTTAGAGATCCGTTTAGGGTTACGATTGGACCTAGGGTTAAGGTTATGTTGAGGGCTAGGGTTAGAGATTCGGTTAGGGTTACGATTGGACCTAGGGTTAGGGTTATGTTGAGGGCTAGGTTTAGAGATACGTTTAGGGTTACGATTGGACCTAGGGTTAGGGTTATGTTGAGAGCTAGGGTTAGAGAGACGGTTAGGGTCACGATTGGACCTAGGGTTAGGGTTATGTTGAGGGCTAGGGTTAGAGATCCGGTTAGGGTTACGTTTGCACCTAGTGTTAGGGTTATGTTGAGGGCTAGGGTGAGAGTTCCGGTTAGGGTTACGATTGCACCTAGGGTTAGGGTTATGTTGAGGGTTAGGGTTAGAGATCCGGTTAGGGTTACGATTGGACCTAGGGTTAGGGTTATGTTGAGGGCTAGGTTTAGAGATCCGGTTAGGGTTACGTTTGGACCTAGGGTTAGGGTTATGTTGAGGGCTAGGGTTAGAGATCCGGTTAGGGTTACGATTGGACCTAGGGTTAGGGTTATGTTGAGGGCTAGGGTTAGAGATCCGGTTAGGGTTACGATTGGACCTAGGGTTAGGGTTATGTTGAGGGCTAGGGTTAGAGAGACGGTTAGGGTTACGATTGGACCTAGGGTTAGGGTTATGTTGAGGGCAGGGTTAGAGATCCGGTTAGGGTTACGATTGGACCTAGGGTTAAGGTTATGTTGAGGGCTAGGGTTAGAGATCCGGTTAGGGTTACGATTGGACCTAGGGTTAGGGTTATGTTGAGGGCTAGGGTTAGAGATCCGTTTAGGGTTACGATTGGACCTAGGGTTAATGTTATGTTGAGGGCTAGGTTTAGAGATCCGGTTAGGGTTACGATTGGACCTAGGGTTAGGGTTATGTTGAGGGCTAGGGTTAGAGATCCGTTTAGGGTTACGATTGGACCTAGGGTTAGGGTTATGTTGAGGGCTAGGGTTAGAGAGACGGTTAGGGTCACGATTGGACCTAGGGTTAGGGTTATGTTGAGGGCTAGGGTTAGAGATCCGGTTAGGGTTACGATTGGACCTAGGGTTAGGGTTATGTTGAGGGCTAGGGTTAGAGATCCGGTTAGGGTTACGATTGGACCTAGGGTTAGAGTTATGTTGAGGGCTAGGGTTAGAGAGACGGTTAGGGTTACGATTGGACCTAGGGTTAGGGTTATGTTGAGGGCAGGGTTAGAGATCCGGTTAGGGTTACAATTGGACCTAGGGTTAGGGTTATGTTGAGGGCTAGGGTTGGAGAGACGGTTAGGGTCACGATTGGACCTAGGGTTAGGGTTATGTTGAGGGCTAGGGTTAGAGATCCGGTTAGGGTTACGATTGGACCTAGGGTTAGGGTTATGTTGAGGGCTAGGGTTTGAGATCCGGTTAGGGTTACGATTGGACCTAGGGTTAGGGTTATGTTGATGGCTAGGGTTAGAGAGACGGTTAGGATTACGATTGGACCTAGGGTTAGGGTTATGTTGAGGGCAGGGTTAGAGATCCGGTTAGGGTTACAATTGGACCTAGGGTTAAGGTTATGTTGAGGGCTAGGGTTAGAGATCCGGTTAGGGTTACGATTGGACCTAGGGTTAGGGTTATGTTGAGGGCTAGGGTTAGAGATCCGTTTAGGGTTACGATTGGACCTAGGGTTAAGGTTATGCTGAGGGCTAGGGTTAGAGATCCGGTAAGGGTTACGATTGGACCTAGGGTTAGGGTTATGTTGAGGGCTAGGGTTAGAGATCCGTTTAGGGATACGATTGGACCTAGGGTTAGGGTTATGTTGAGGGCTAATGTTAGAGAGACGGTTAGAGTCACGATTGGACCTAGGGTTAGGGTTATGTTGAGGGCTAGGGTTAGAGATCCGGTTAGGGTCACGATTGGACCTAGGTTAGGGTTATGTTGAGGGCCAGGGTTAGAGATCCCGTTAGGGTTACGATTGGACCTACGGTTATGGTTATGTTGAGGGCTAGGGTTAGAGATCCGGTTACGGTTACGATTGGACCTAGGGTTAGGGTTATGTTGAGGGCTAGGGTTAGAGATCCGGTTAGGGTTACGATTGGACCTAGGGTTAGGGTTTTGTTGAGGGCTAGGGTTAGAGATCCGTTTAGGGTTACGATTGGACCTAGGGTTAAGGTTATATTGAGGGCTAGGGTTAGAGATCCGGTTAGGGTTACGGTTGGACCTAGGGTTAGCGTTATGTTGAGGGCTAGGGTTAGAGATCCGTTTAGGGTTACGATTGGACCTAGGGTTAGGGTTATGTTGAGGGCTAGGGTTAGAGATCCGTTTAGTGTTACGATTGGACCTAGGGTTAGGGTTATGTTGAGGGCTAGGGTTAGAGAGACGGTTAGGGTCACGATTGGACCTAGGGTTAGGGTTATGTTGAGGGCTACGGTTAGAGATCCGGTTAGGGTCACGATTGGACCTAGGTTAGGGTTATGTTGAGGGCCAGGGTTAGAGATCCGGTTAGGGTTACGATTGGACCTACGGTTATGGTTATGTTGAGGGCTAGGGTTAGAGATCCGGTTACGGTTACGATTGCACCTAGGGTTAGGGTTAAGTTGAGGGCTAGGGTTAGAGGTCCGGTTAGGGTTAAGATTGGACCTAGCGTTAGGGTTATGTTGAGGGCTAGGGTTAGAGATCCGGGTAGGGTTACGATTGGACCTAGGGTTAGGGTTATGTTGAGGGCTAGGGTTAGAGATCCGGTTAGGGTTACGATTGCACCTAGGGTTAGGGTTATGTTGAGGGCTAGGGTTAGAGATCCGGGTAGGGTTACGATTGCACCTAGGGTTAGGGTTATGTTGACGGCTAGGGTTAGAGATCCGGTTAGGGTCACGATTGGACCTAGGGTTAGGGTTATGTTGAGGGCTAGGGTTAGAGATCCGGTTAGGGTCACGATTGCACCTGGGTTACGGTTATGTTGAGGGCTAGGGTTAGAGATCCGGTTAGGGTTACGATTGGACGTAGGGTTAGGGTTTTGTTGAGGGCTAGGGTTAGAGAGACGGTTTGGGTTACGATTGGACCTAGGGTTAGGGTTATGTTGAGGGCAGGGTTAGAGATCCGGTTAGGGTCACGATTGGACCTAGGGTTAGGGTTATGTTGAGGGCTAGGGTTAGAGATTCGGTTAGGGTTACGATTGGACCTAGGGTTAGGGTTATGCTGAGGGCTAGGGTTAGAGATCCGGTTAGGGTCACGATTGGACCTAGGGTTAGGGTTATGTTGAGGGCTAGGGTTAGAGAGACGGTTAGGCTTACGATTGGACCTAGGGTTAGGGTTATGTTGAGGGCAGGGTTAGAGATCCGGTTAGGGTCACGATTGGACCTAGGGTTAGGGTTATGTTGAGGGCTAGGGTTAGAGATCCGGTTAGGGTTACCATTGGACCTAGGGTTAGGGTTATGTTGAGGGCTAGGGTTAGAGATCCGGTTAGGGTTACGATTAGACCTAGGGTTAGGGTTATGTTGAGGGCTAGGGTTAGAGAGACGGTTAGGGTTCCGATTGGACCTAGAGTTAGGGTTATGTTGAGGGCTAGGGTTAGAGATCCAGTTAGGGTCACGATTGGACCTAGGGTTAGGGTTATGTTGAGGGCTAGGGTTAGAGATCCGGTTAGGGTCACGTTTGGACCTAGGGTTAGGGTTATGTTGACGGCTAGGGTTAGAGATCCGGTTAGGGTTACGATAGGACCTAGGGTTAGGGTTATGTTGAGGGCTAGGGTTAGAGATCTGGTTAGGGTTACGATTGGACCTAGGGTTAGGGTTATGTTTAGGGCTAGGGTTAGAGAACCGGTTAGGGTAACGATTGGACCTAGGGTTAGGGTTATGTTGAGGGCTAGGGTTAGAGATCCCGTTAGGGTTACGATTGGACCTAGGGTTAGGGTTATGTTTAGGGCTAGGGTTAGAGAGACGGTTAGGGTTCCGATAGGACCTAGGGTTAGGGTTATGTTGACGACTTGGGTTAGAGAGACGGTTAGGGTCACGATTGGACCTAGGGTTAGGGTGATGTTGAGGGCTAGGGTTAGAGGTCCGGTTAGGTTTACGATTGGACCTAGGTTAGGGTTATGTTGAGGGCCAGGGTTAGAGATCCCGTTAGGGTTACAATTGGACCTAGGGTTTGGGTTATGTTGAGGGCTAGGGTTAGAGATCCGGTTAGGGTTACGATTGCACCTAGGGTTAGGGTTATGTTGAGGGCTAGGGTTAGAGATCCGGTTAGGGTTACGATTGCACCTAGGGTTAGGGTGATGTTGAGGGCCAGGGTTAGAGATCCGGTTAGGGTCACGATTGGATCTAGGGTTACGGTTATGTTGAGGGCTAGGGTTAGAGAGACGGTTAGGGTCACGATTGGACCTAGGGTTAGGGTTATGTTGAGGGCTAGGATTAGAGAGACGGTTAGGGTTACGATTGGACCTAGGGTTAGGGTTATGTTGACGGCTAGGGTTAGAGATCCGTTTAGGGTTACGATTCGACCTAGGGTTAGGGTGATGTTGAGGGCTAGGGTTAGAGATCCGGTTAGGGTTACGATTGGACCTAGGGTTATGGTGATGTTGATGGCTAGGGTTAGAGATCCGGTTAGGGTTACGGTTGGACCTAGGGTTAGGGTTATGTTGAGGGTTAGGGTTGGAGATCCGGTTAGGGTTACGATTGGACCTAGGGTTAGGGTTATGTTGAGGGCTAGGGTTAGAGATCCGGTTAGGGTTACGATTGCACCTAGGGTTAAGGTTATGTTGAGGGCTAGGGTTAGAGTTCCGGTTAGGGTTGCGATTGCACCTAGGGTTAGTGTTATGTTGAGGGTTAGGGTTAGAGATCCGGTTAGGCTTACGATTGGACCTAGGGTTAGGGTTATGTTGAGGGCTAGGGTTAGAGATCCGGTTAGGGTTACGATTGGACCTAGGGTTAGGGTTATGTTGAGGGCTAGGGTTAGAGATCCGGTTAGGGTTACGATTGGACCTAGGGTTAGGGTTATGTTGAGGGCTAGGGTTAGAGATCCGGTTAGGGTTAGATTGGACCTAGGGTTAGGGTTATGTTGAGGGCTAGGGTTAGAGAGACGGTTAGGGTTACGATTGGACCTAGGGTTAGGGTTATGTTGAGGGCACGGTTAGAGATCCGGTTGGGGTCACGATTGGACCTAGGGTTAGGGTTATGTTGAGGGCTAGGGTTAGAGATCCGGTTAGGGTTACGATTGGACCTAGGGTTAGGGTTATGTTAAGGGCAGGGTTAGAGATCCGGTTAGGGTCACGATTGGACCTAGGGTTAGGGTTATGTTGAGGGCTAGGGTTAGAGATCCGGTTAGGGTTACCATTGTACCTAGGGTTAGGGTTATGTTGAGGGCTAGGGTTAGAGATCCGGTTAGGGTTACGATTGGACCTAGGGTTAGGATTATGTTGAGGGCTAGGGTTAGAGAGACGGTTAGGGTTCCGATTGGACCTAGAGTTAGGGTTATGTTGAGGGCTAGGATTAGAGATCCAGTTAGGGTTACGATTGGACCTAGGGTTAGGGTTATGTTGAGGGCTAGGGTTAGAGATCCGGTTAGGGTTACCATTGGACCTAGGCTTAGGGTTATGTTGAAGGCTAGGGTTAGAGAACCGTTTAGGGTTACGATTGGACCTAGGGTTAGGGTTATGTTGAGGGCTAGGGTTAGAGATCCCGTTAGGGTTACTATTGGACCTAGGGTTAGGGTTATGTTGAGGGCTAGGGTTAGAGATCCGGTTAGGGTTACGATAGGACCTAGGGTTAGGGTTATGTTGAGGGCTAGGGTTAGAGAGACGGTTAGGGTCACGATTGGACCTAGGGTTAGGGTGATGTTGAGGGCTAGGGTTAGAGGTCCGGTTACGGTTACGATTGGACCTAGGTTAGGGTTATGTTGAGGGCCAGGGTTAGAGATCCCGTTAGGGTTACGATTGGACCTAGGGTTATGGTTATGTTGAGGGCTAGGGTTAGAGATCTGGATACGGGTACGATTGGACCTAGGGTTAGGGTTATGTTGAGGGCTAGGGTTAGAGATCCGGTTAGGGTTACGATTGCACCTAGGGTTAGGGTTATGTTGAGGGCTAGGGTTAGAGATCTGGTTAGGGTTACGATTGCACCTAGGGTTAGGGTTATGTTGAGGGCCAGGTTTAGAGATCCGGTTAGGGTCACGATTGGACCTAGGGTTAGGGTTATGTTGAGGGCTAGGGTTAGAGAGACGGTTAGGGTCACGATTGGACCTAGGGTTAGGGTTATGTTGAGGGCTAGGATTAGAGAGACGGTTAGGGTTACGATTGGACCTAGGGTTAGGTTTATGTTGAGGGCTAGGGTTAGAGATCCGGTTAGGGTTCCGATTGGACCTAGGGTTAGGGTTATGTTGAGGGCTAGGGTTAGAGATCCGGTTAGTGTCACGATTGGACCTAGGGTTAGGGTTATTTTGAGGTCTAGGGTTTGAGATCCGGTTAGGGTCACGATTGGACCTTGGGTTAGGGTTATGTTGAGGGCTAGGGTTAGAGATCCGGTTAGGGTCACCATTGGACCTAGGGTTAGGGTTATGTTGAGGGCTAGGGTTAGAGATCCGGTTAGGGTCACGTTTGGACCTAGGGTTAGGGTTATGTTGACGGCTAGGGTTAGAGATCCGGTTAGGCTTACGATTGGACCTAGGGTTAGGGTGATGTTGAGGGCTAGGGTTAGAGATCCGGTTAGGGTTACGATTGGACCTAGGGTTAGGGTGATGTTGATGGCTAGGGTTAGAGATCCGGTTAGGGTTACGATTGGACCTAGGGTTAGGGTTATATTGAGGGCTACGTTTAGAGATACGGTTAGGGTTACGATTGCACCTAGGGTTAGGGTTATGTTGAGGGCTAGGGTTAGAGATACGGTTAGGGTCACGATTGGACCTAGGGTTAGGGTTATGTTGACGGCTAGGGTAAGAGATCCGGTTAGGGTTACGATTGGACCTAGGGTTAGGGTGATGTTGAGGGCTAGGGTTAGAGATCCGGTTAGGGTTACGATTGGACCTAGGGTTATGGTGATGTTGATGGCTAGGGATAGAGATCCAGTTAGGGTTACGATTGGACCTAGGGTTAGGGGTATGTTCAGGGCTAGGTTTAGAGATCCGGTTAGGGTTACGATTGGACCTAGGGTTAGGGTTATGTTGAGGGCTAGGGTTAGAGATCCGGTTAGGGTTACGATTGGACCTAGGGTTAGGGTTATGTTGAGGGCTAGGGTTAGAGATCCGGTTAGGGTTAGATTGGACCTAGGGTTAGGGTTATGTTGAGGGCTAGGGTTAGAGAGACGGTTAGGGTTACGATTGGACCTAGGGTTAGGGTTATGTTGAGGGCTAGGGTTAGAGATCCGGTTAGGGTTACGATTGGACCTAGGGTTAGGGTTATGTTGAGGGCAGGGTTAGAGATCCGGTTAGAGTCACGATTGGACCTAGGGTTAGGGTTATGTTGAGGGCTAGGGTTAGAGATCCGGTTAGGGTTACCATTGTACCTAGGGTTAGGGTTATGTTGAGGGCTAGGGTTAGAGATCCGGTTAGGGTTACGATTGGACCTAGGGTTAGGATTATGTTGAGGGCAGGGTTAGAGATCCGTTTAGGGTTACGATTGGACCTAGGGTTAAGGTTATGTTGAGGGCTAGGGTTAGAGATCCGGTTAGGGTTACGATTGGACCTAGGGTTAGGGTTATGTTGAGGGCTAGGGTTAGAGATACGTTTAGGGTTACGATTGGACCTAGGGTTAGGGTTATGTTGAGAGCTAGGGTTAGAGAGACGGTTAGGGTCACGATTGGACCTAGGGTTAGGGTTATGTTGAGGGCTAGGGTTAGAGATCCGGTTAGGGTTACGTTTGCACCTAGTGTTAGGGTTATGTTGAGGGCTAGGGTGAGAGTTCCGGTTAGGGTTACGATTGCACCTAGGGTTAGGGTTATGTTGAGGGTTAGGGTTAGAGATCCGGTTAGGGTTACGATTGGACCTAGGGTTAGGGTTATGTTGAGGGCTAGGTTTAGAGATCCGGTTAGGGTTACGTTTGGACCTAGGGTTAGGGTTATGTTGAGGGCTAGGGTTAGAGATCCGGTTAGGGTTACGATTGGACCTAGGGTTAGGGTTATGTTGAGGGCTAGGGTTAGAGATCCGGTTAGGGTTACGATTGGACCTAGGGTTAGGGTTATGTTGAGGGCTAGGGTTAGAGATCCGGTTAGGGTTACGATTGGACCTAGGGTTAGGGTTATGTTGAGGGCTAGGGTTAGAGATCCGGTTAGGGTTACGATTGGACCTAGGGTTAGGGTTATGTTGAGGGCTAGGGTTAGAGAGACGGTTAGGGTTACGATTGGACCTAGGGTTAGGGTTATGTTGAGGGCAGGGTTAGAGATCCGGTTAGGGTTACAATTGGACCTAGGGTTAAGGTTATGTTGAGGGCTAGGGTTAGAGATCCGGTTAGGGTTACGATTGGACCTAGGGTTAGGGTTATGTTGAGGGCTAGGGTTAGAGATCCGTTTAGGGTTACGATTGGACCTAGGGTTAATGTTATGTTGAGGGCTAGGTTTAGAGATCCGGTTAGGGTTACGATTGGACCTAGGGTTAGGGTTATGTTGAGGGCTAGGGTTAGAGATCCGTTTAGGGTTACGATTGGACCTAGGGTTAGGGTTATGTTGAGGGCTAGGGTTAGAGAGACGGTTAGGGTCACGATTGGACCTAGGGTTAGGGTTATGTTGAGGGCTAGGGTTAGAGATCCGGTTAGGGTTACGATTGGACCTAGGGTTAGGGTTATGTTGAGGGCTAGGGTTAGAGATCCGGTTAGGGTTACGATTGGACCTAGGGTTAGGGTTATGTTGAGGGCTAGGGTTAGAGAGACGGTTAGGGTTACGATTGGACCTAGGGTTAGGGTTATGTTGAGGGCAGGGTTAGAGATCCGGTTAGGGTTACAATTGGACCTAGGGTTAGGGGTATGTTGATGGCTAGGGTTAGAGAGACGGTTAGGATTACGATTGGACCTAGGGTTAGGGTTATGTTGAGGGCAGGGTTAGAGATCCGGTTAGGGTTACAATTGGACCTAGGGTTAAGGTTATGTTGAGGGCTAGGGTTAGAGATCCGGTTAGGGTTACGATTGGACCTAGGGTTAGGGTTATGTTGAGGGCTAGGGTTAGAGATCCGTTTAGGGTTACGATTGGACCTAGGGTTAAGGTTATGTTGAGGGCTAGGGTTAGAGATCCGGTTAGGGTTACGATTGGACCTAGGGTTAGGGTTATGTTGAGGGCTAGGGTTAGAGATCCGTTTAGGGATACGATTGGACCTAGGGTTAGGGTTATGTTGAGGGCTAATGTTAGAGAGACGGTTAGGGTCACGATTGGACCTAGGGTTAGGGTTATGTTGAGGGCTAGGGTTAGAGATCCGGTTAGGGTCACGATTGGACCTAGGTTAGGGTTATGTTGAGGGCCAGGGTTAGAGATCCCGTTAGGGTTACGATTGGACCTACGGTTATGGTTATGTTGAGGGCTAGGGTTAGAGATCCGGTTACGGTTACGATTGGACCTAGGGTTAGGGTTATGTTGAGGGCTAGGGTTAGAGATCCGGTTAGGGTTACGATTGGACCTAGGGTTAGGGTTTTGTTGAGGGCTAGGGTTAGAGATCCGTTTAGGGTTACGATTGGACCTAGGGTTAAGGTTATATTGAGGGCTAGGGTTAGAGATCCGGTTAGGGTTACGGTTGGACCTAGGGTTAGCGTTATGTTGAGGGCTAGGGTTAGAGATCCGTTTAGGGTTACGATTGGACCTAGGGTTAGGGTTATGTTGAGGGCTAGGGTTAGAGAGACGGTTAGGGTTACGATTGGACCTAGGGTTAGGGTTATGTTGAGGGCAGGGTTAGAGATCCGGTTAGGGTCACGATTGGACCTAGGGTTAGGGTTATGTTGAGGGCTAGGGTTAGAGATCCGGTTAGGGTTACCATTGGACCTAGGGTTAGGGTTATGTTGAGGGCTAGGGTTAGAGATCCGGTTAGGGTTACGATTGGACCTAGGGTTAGGGTTATGTTGAGGGCTAGGGTTAGAGAGACGGTTAGGGTTCCGATTGGACCTAGAGTTAGGGTTATGTTGAGGGCTAGGGTTAGAGATCCAGTTAGGGTCACGATTGGACCTAGGGTTAGGGTTATGTTGAGGGCTAGGGTTAGAGATCCGGTTAGGGTCACGTTTGGACCTAGGGTTAGGGTTATGTTGACGGCTAGGGTTAGAGATCCGGTTAGGGTTCCGATAGGACCTAGGGTTAGGGTTATGTTGAGGGCTAGGGTTAGAGATCTGGTTAGGGTTACGATTGGACCTAGGGTTAGGGTTATGTTTAGGGCTAGGGTTAGAGAACCGGTTAGGGTTACGATTGGACCTAGGGTTAGGGTTATGTTGAGGGCTAGGGTTAGAGATCCCGTTAGGTTTACGATTGGACCTAGGGTTAGGGTTATGTTTAGGGCTAGGGTTAGAGAGACGGTTAGGGTTCCGATAGGACCTAGGGTTAGGGTTATGTTGAGGGCCAGGGTTAGAGATCCGGTTAGGGTCACGATTGGATCTAGGGTTACGGTTATGTTGAGGGCTAGGGTTAGAGAGACGGTTAGGGTCACGATTGTACCTAGGGTTAGGGTTATGTTGAGGGCTAGGATTAGAGAGACGGTTAGGGTTACGATTGGACCTAGGGTTAGGGTTATGTTGACGGCTAGGGTTAGAGATCCGTTTAGGGTTACGATTGGACCTAGGGTTAGGGTGATGTTGAGGGCTAGGGTTAGAGATCCGGTTAGGGTTACGATTGGACCTAGGGTTATGGTGATGTTGATGGCTAGGGTTAGAGATCCGGTTAGGGTTACGGTTGGACCTAGGGTTAGGGTTATGTTGAGGGTTAGGGTTGGAGATCCGGTTAGGGTACGATTGGACCTAGGGTTAGGGTTATGTTGAGGGCTAGGGTTAGAGATCCGGTTAGGGTTACGATTGCACCTAGGGTTAAGGTTATGTTGAGGGCTAGGGTTAGAGTTCCGGTTAGGGTTGCGATTGCACCTAGGGTTAGTGTTATGTTGAGGGTTAGGGTTAGAGATCCGGTTAGGCTTACGATTGGACCTAGGGTTAGGGTTATGTTGAGGGCTAGGGTTAGAGATCCGGTTAGGGTTACGATTGGACCTAGGGTTAGGGTTATGTTGAGGGCTAGGGTTAGAGATCCGGTTAGGGTTACGATTGGACCTAGGGTTAGGGTTATGTTGAGGGCTAGGGTTAGAGATCCGGTTAGGGTTAGATTGGACCTAGGGTTAGGGTTATGTTGAGGGCTAGGGTTAGAGAGACGGTTAGGGTTACGATTGTACCTAGGGTTAGGGTTATGTTGAGGGCACGGTTAGAGATCCGGTTGGGGTCACGATTGGACCTAGGGTTAGGGTTATGTTGAGGGCTAGGGTTAGAGATCCGGTTAGGGTTACGATTGGACCTAGGGTTAGGGTTATGTTGAGGGCAGGGTTAGAGATCCGGTTAGGGTCACGATTGGACCTAGGGTTAGGGTTATGTTGAGGGCTAGGGTTAGAGATCCGGTTAGGGTTACCATTGTACCTAGGGTTAGGGTTATGTTGAGGGCTAGGGTTAGAGATCCGGTTAGGGTTACGATTGGACCTAGGGTTAGGATTATGTTGAGGGCTAGGGTTAGAGAGACGGTTAGGGTTCCGATTGGACCTAGAGTTAGGGTTATGTTGAGGGCTAGGGTTAGAGATCCAGTTAGGGTTACGATTGGACCTAGGGTTAGGGTTATGTTGAGGGCTAGGGTTAGAGATCCGGTTAGGGTTACCATTGGACCTAGGCTTAGGGTTATGTTGAAGGCTAGGGTTAGAGAACCGTTTAGGGTTACGATTGGACCTAGGGTTAGGGTTATGTTGAGGGCTAGGTTTAGAGATCCCGTTAGGGTTACTATTGGACCTAGGGGTAGGGTTATGTTGAGGGCTAGGGTTAGAGATCCGGTTAGGGTTACGATAGGACCTAGGGTTAGGGTTATGTTGAGGGCTAGGGTTAGAGAGACGGTTAGGGTCACGATTGGACCTAGGGTTAGGGTGATGTTGAGGGCTAGGGTTAGAGGTCCGGTTACGGTTACGATTGGACCTAGGTTAGGGTTATGTTGAGGGCCAGGGTTAGAGATCCCGTTAGGGTTACGATTGGACCTAGGGTTATGGTTATGTTGAGGGCTAGGGTTAGAGATCTGGATACGGGTACGATTGGACCTAGGGTTAGGGTTATGTTGAGGGCTAGGGTTAGAGATCCGGTTAGGGTTACGATTGCACCTAGGGTTAGGGTTATGTTGAGGGCTAGGGTTAGAGATCTGGTTAGGGTTACGATTGCACCTAGGGTTAGGGTTATGTTGAGGGCCAGGTTTAGAGATCCGGTTAGGGTCACGATTGGACCTAGGGTTAGGGTTATGTTGAGGGCTAGGGTTAGAGAGACGGTTAGGGTCACGATTGGACCTAGGGTTAGGGTTATGTTGAGGGCTAGGATTAGAGAGACGGTTAGGGTTACGATTGGACCTAGGGTTAGGGTTATGTTGAGGGCTAGGGTTAGAGATCCGGTTAGGGTTCCGATTGGACCTAGGGTTAGGGTTATGTTGAGGGCTAGGGTTAGAGATCCGGTTAGTGTCACGATTGGACCTAGGGTTAGGGTTATTTTGAGGTCTAGGGTTTGAGATCCGGTTAGGGTCACGATTGGACCTTGGGTTAGGGTTATGTTGAGGGCTAGGGTTAGAGATCCGGTTAGGGTCACCATTGGACCTAGGGTTAGGGTTATGTTGAGGGCTAGGGTTAGAGATCCGGTTAGGGTCACGTTTGGACCTAGGGTTAGGGTTATGTTGACGGCTAGGGTTAGAGATCCGGTTAGGGTTACGATTGGACCTAGGGTTAGGGTGATGTTGAGGGCTAGGGTTAGAGATCCGGTTAGGGTTACGATTGGACCTAGGGTTAGGGTGATGTTGATGGCTAGGGTTAGAGATCCGGTTAGGGTTACGATTGGACCTAGGGTTAGGGTTATGTTGAGGGCTAGGGTTAGAGATCCGGTTAGGGTTACGATTGGACCTAGGGTTAGGGTTATATTGAGGGCTACGTTTAGAGATACGGTTAGGGTTACGATTGCACCTAGGGTTAGGGTTATGTTGAGGGCTAGGGTTAGAGATCCGGTTAGGGTCACGATTGGACCTAGGGTTATGGTGATGTTGAGGGCTAGGGTTAGAGATCCGGTTAGGGTTACGATTGGACCGAGGGTTATGGTGATGTTTTTGGCTAGGGTTAGAGATCCGGTTAGGGTTACGATTGGACCGAGGGTTATGGTGATGTTTTTGGCTAGGGTTAGAGATCCGGTTAGGGTCACGATTGGACCTAGGGTTATGGTGATGTTGAGGGCTAGGGTTAGAGATCCGGTTAGGGTTACGATTGGACCGAGGGTTATGGTGATGTTTTTGGCTAGGGTTAGAGATCCGGTTAGGGTTACGATTGGACCTAGGGTTATGGTGATGTTTTTGGCTAGGGTTAGAGATCCGGTTAGGGTCACGATTGGACCTAGGGTTAGGGTTATGTTGAGGGCTAGGGTTAGAGATCCGGGTAGGGTTACGATTGGACCTAGGGTTAGGGTTATGTTGAGGGCTAGGGTTAGAGATCCGGTTAGGGTTACGATTGGACCTAGGGTTAGGGTTACGTTGAGGGCTAGGGTTAGAGATCCGGGTAGGGTTACGATTGGACCTAGGGTTAGGGTTACGTTGAGGGCTAGGGTTAGAGATCCGGTTAGGGTTACGATTGGACCTAGGGTTAGGGTTATGTTGAGGGCTAGGTTTAGAGATCCGGTTAGGGTTACGATTGGACCTAGGGTTAGAGTTATGTTGAGGGCTAGGGTTAGAGATCCGGTTAGGGTTACGATTGCACCTAGGGTTAGGGTTATGTTGAGGGCAGGGTTAGAGATCCGGGTAGGGTTACGATTGCACCTAGGGTTAGGGTTATGTTGACGGCTAGGGTAGAGATCCGGTTAGGGTCACGATTGGACCTAGGGTTAGGGTTATGTTGAGGGCTAGGGTTAGAGAGACCGTTAGGGTCACGATTGTACCTTGGGTTAGGGTTATGTTGAGGGCTAGGGTTAGAGATCCGGTTAGGGTCACGATTGTACCTTGGGATAGGGTTATGTTGAGGGCTAGGGTTAGAGATCCGGTTAGGGTTACCATTGGACCTAGGGTTAGGGTTATGTTGAGGGCTAGGGTTAGAGATCCAGTTAGGGTTACGATTGGACCTAGGGTTAGGGTTATGTTGAGGGCTAGGGTTAGAGATCCGGTTAGGGTTAAGATTGGACCTAGTGTTAGGGTTATGTTGAGGGTAAGGGTTAGAGATCCGGGTAGAGTTACGATTGGACCTAGGGTTAGGGTTATGTTGAGGGCTAGGGTTAGAGATCCGGGTACGGTTACGATTGGACCTAGGGTTAGGGTTATGTTGAGGGCTAGGTTTAGAGATCCGGTTAGGGTTACGATTGGACCTAGGGTTAGGGTTATGTTGAGGGCTAGGGTTAGAGATCCGGTTAGGATTCCGATTGGACCTAGGGTTAGGGTTATGTTGAGGGCTAGGGTTAGAGATCCGGTTAGGGTCACGATTGCACCTTGGGTTAGGGTTATGTTCAGGGCTAGGTTTAGAGATCCGGTTAGGGTTACGATTGCACCTAGGGTTATGGTTATGTTGAGGGCTAGGGTTAGAGATCTGGGTAGGGTTACGATTGCACCTAGGGTTAGGGTTATGTTGAGGGCTAGGGTTAGAGTTCCGGTTAGGGTCACGATTGGACCTAGGGTTAGGGTTATGTTGAGGGCTAGGGTTAGAGATCCGGTTAGGGTCACGATTGGACCTTGGGTTAGGGTTATGTTGAGGGCTAGGGTTAGAGATCCAGTTAGGGTCACGATTGGACCTAGGTTTAGGGTTATGTTGAGGGCTAGGGTTAGAGATCTGGTTAGGGTCACGTTTGGACCTAGGGTTAGGGTTATGTTGACGGCTAGGGTTAGAGATCCGGTTAGGGTTACGATTGGACCTAGGGTTAGGGTGATGTTGAGGGCTAGCGTTAGAGATCCGGTTAGGGTTACCATTGGACCTAGGGTTAGGGTTATGTTGAGGGCTAGGGTTAGAGATCCGGTTAGGGTTACGATTGGACCTAGGGTTAGGGTTATGTTGAGGGCTAGGGTTAGAGATCCGGTTAGGGTTACGATTGGACCTAGGGTTAGGGTTATGTTGAGGGCTAGGGTTAGAGAGACGGTGAGGGTTCCGACTGGACCTAGGGTTAGGGTTATGTTGAGGGCTAGGGTTAGAGAGACGGTTAGGGTCACGATTGGACCTAGGGTTAGGGTTATGTTGAGGGCTAGGATTAGAGATCCGGTTAGGGACACGATTGGACCTAGGTTAGGGTTATGTTGAGGGCTAGGGTTAGAGATCCCTTTAGGGTTACCATTGGACCTAGGGTTAGGGTTATGTTGAGGGCTAGGGTTAGAGATCCGGTTACGGTTACGATTGCACCTAGGGTTAGGGTTATGTTGAGGGCTAGGGTTAGAGATCCGGTTAGGGTTAAGATTGGACCTAGTGTTAGGGTTATGTTGAGGGTAAGGGTTCGAGATCCGGGTAGGATTACGATTGGACCTAGGGTTAGGGTTATGTTGAGGGATAGGGTTAGAGATCTGGTTACGGTTACGATTGGACCTAGGGTTAGGGTTATGTTGAGGGCTAGGTTTAGAGATCCGGTTAGGGTTACGATTGGACCTATGGTTAGGGTTATGTTGAGGGCTAGGGTTAGAGATCTGGTTAGGGTTCCGATTGGACCTAGGGTTAGGATAATGTTGAGGGCTAGGGTTAGAGATCTGGTTAGGGTTACGATTGGACCTAGGGTTAGGGTTATGTTGAGGGCTAGTGTTAGAGAGACGGTTAGGGTTCCGATTGCACCTAGGGTTAGGGTTATGTTGAGGGCTAATGTTAGAGATCCGGGTAGGGTTACGATTGCACCTAGGGTTAGGGTTATGTTGACGGCTAGTTTTAGAGATCCGGTTAGGGTCACGATTGGACCTAGGGTTAGGGTTATGTTGAGGGCTAGGTTTAGAGATCCGGTTAGGGTCACGATTGCACCTTGGGTTAGGGTTATGTTGAGGGCTAGGGTTAGAGAGACGGTTAGGGTTCCGATTGCACCTAGGGTTAGGGTTATGTTGAGGGCTAATGTTAGAGATCCGGGTAGGGTTACGATTGCACCTAGGGTTAGGGTTATGTTGACGGCTAGTTTTAGAGATCCGGTTAGGGTCACGATTGGACCTAGGGTTAGGGTTATGTTGAGGGCTAGGTTTAGAGATCCGGTTAGGGTCACGATTGCACCTTGGGTTAGGGTTATGTTGAGGGCTAGGGTTAGAGATCCGGTTAGGGTTACGATTGCACCTAGGGTTATGGTTATGTTGAGGGCTAGGGTTAGAGATCTGGGTAGGATTACGATTGCACCTAGGGTTAGGGTTATGTTGAGGGCTAGGGTTAGAGATCCGGTTTGGGTCACGATTGGACCTAGGGTTAGGGTTATGTAGAGGGCTAGGGTTAGAGATCCGGTTAGGGTTACGATTGCACCTAGGGTTAGGGTTATGTTGAGGGCAGGGTTAGAGATCCGGGTAGGGTTACGATTGCACCTAGGGTTAGGGTTATGTTGACGGCTAGGGTAGAGATCCGGTTAGGGTCACGATTGGACCTAGTTTTAGGGTTATGTTGAGGGCTCGGGTTAGAGAGACCGTTAGGGTCACGATTGTACCTTGGGTTAGGGTTATGTTGAGGGCTAGGGTTAGAGATCCGGTTAGGGTCACGATTGTACCTTGGGTTAGGGTTATGTTGAGGGCTAGGGTTAGAGATCCGGTTAGGGTTACCATTGGACCTAGGGTTAGGGTTATGTTGAGGGCTAGGGTTAGAGATCCAGTTAGGGTTACGATTGGACCTAGGGTTAGGGTTATGTTGAGGGCTAGGGTTAGAGATCCGGTTAGGGTTAAGATTGGACCTAGTGTTAGGGTTATGTTGAGGGTAAGGGTTAGAGATCCGGGTAGAGTTACGATTGGACCTAGGGTTAGGGTTATGTTGAGGGCTAGGGTTAGAGATCCGGGTACGGTTACGATTGGACCTAGGGTTAGGGTTATGTTGAGGGCTAAGTTTAGAGATCCGGTTAGGGTTACGATTGGACCTAGGGTTAGGGTTATGTTGAGGGCTAGGGTTAGAGATCCGGTTAGGGTTCCGATTGGACCTAGGGTTAGGGTTATGTTGAGGGCTAGGGTTAGAGATCCGGTTAGGGTCACGATTGCACCTTGGGTTAGGGTTATGTTGAGGGCTAGGGTTAGAGATCCGGTTAGGGTTACGATTGCACCTAGGGTTATGGTTATGTTGAGGGCTAGGGTTAGAGATCTGGGTAGGGTTACGATTGCACCTAGGGTTAGGGTTATGTTGAGGGCTAGGGTTAGAGATCCGGTTAGGGTCACGATTGGACCTAGGGTTAGGGTTATGTTGAGGGCTAGGGTTAGAGATCCGGTTAGGGTCACGATTGGACTTTGGGTTAGGGTTATGTTGAGGGCTAGGGTTAGAGATCCAGTTAGGGTCACGATTGGACCTAGGTTTAGGGTTATGTTGAGGGCTAGGGTTAGAGATCTGGTTAGGGTCACGTTTGGACCTAGGGTTAGGGTTATGTTGACGGCTAGGGTTAGAGATCCGGTTAGGGTTACGATTGGACCTAGGGTTAGGGTGATGTTGAGGGCTAGGGTTAGAGATCCGGTTAGGGTTACGATTGGACCTAGGGTTAGGGTTATGTTGAGGGCTAGGGTTAGAGATCCGGTTAGGGTTACCATTGGACCTAGGGTTAGGGTTATGTTGAGGGCTAGGGTTAGAGAGACGGTTAGGGTTCCGATTGCACCTAGGGTTAGGGTTATGTTGAGGGCTAATGTTAGAGATCCGGGTAGGGTTACGATTGCACCTAGGGTTAGGGTTATGTTGACGGCTAGGTTTAGAGACCCGGTTAGGGTCACGATTGCACCTAGGGTTAGGGTTATGTTGAGGGCTAGGTTTAGAGATCCGGTTAGGGTCACGATTGCACCTTGGGTTAGGGTTATGTTGAGGGCTAGGGTTAGAGATCCGGTTAGGATCACGATTGCACCTAGGGTTATGGTTATGTTGAGGGCTAGGGTTAGAGTTCTGGGTAGGGTTACGATTGCACCTAGGGTTAGGGTTATGTTGAGGGCTAGGGTTAGAGATCCGGTTAGGGTCACGATTGGACCTAGGGTTAGGGTTATGTAGAGGGCTAGGGTTAGAGATCCGGTTAGGGTCACGATTGGACCTTGGGTTAGGGTTATGTTGAGGGCTAGGGTTAGAGATCCACTTAGGGTCACGATTGGACCTAGGGTTAGGGTTATGTTGAGGGCTAGGGTTAGAGATCCGGTTAGGGTCACGTTTGGACCTAGGGTTAGGGTTATGTTGACGGCTAGGGTTAGAGATCCGGTTAGGGTTACGATTGGACCTAGGGTTAGGGTGATGTTGAGGGCTAGGGTTAGAGATCCGGTTAGGGTTTCGATTAGACCTAGAGTTATGGTGATGTTGATGGCTAGGGTTAGAGATCCGGTTAGGGTTACGATTGGACCTAGGGTTAGGGTTATGTTGAGGGCTAGGGTTAGAGATCAGGTTAGGGTTACAATTGGACCTAGGGTTAAGGTTATGTTGAGGGCTAGGGTTAGAGATCCGGTTAGGGTTACGATTGGACCTAGGGTTAGGGTTATGTTGAGGGCTAGGGTTAGAGATCCGTTTAGGGTTACGATTGGACCTAGGGTTAGGGTTATGTTGAGGGCTAGGGTTAGAGAGACGGTTAGGGTCACGATTGGACCTAGGGTTAGGGTTATGTTGAGGGCTAGGGTTAGAGATCCGGTTAGGGTCACGATTGGACCTAGGTTAGGGTTATGTTGAGGGCCAGGGTTAGAGACCCCGTTAGGGTTACGATTGGACCTAGGGTTATGGTTATGTTGAGGGCTAGGGTTAAAGATCCGGTTACGGTTACGATTGGACCTAGGGTTAGGGTTATGTTGAGGGCTAGGGTTAGAGATCCGGTTAGGGTTACGATTGGACCTAGGGTTAGGGTTATGTTGAGGGCTACGGTTCGAGATCCGGGTAGGGTTACGATTGGACCTAGGGTTAGGGTTATGTTGGGGGCTAGGGTTAGAGATCCGGTTAGGGTTACGATTGGACCTAGGGTTAGGGTTATGTTGAGGGCTAGGGTTAGAGATCCGGTTAGGGTCACGATTGGACCTAGGTTAGTGTTATGTTGAGGGCTACTGTTAGAGATCCGGTTAGGGTCACGATTGGACCTAGGGTTATGGTGATGTTGAGGGCTAGGGTTAGAGATCCGGTTAGGGTTACGATTGGACCTAGGGTTATGGTGATGTTTTTGGCTAGGGTTAGAGATCCGGTTAGGGTCACGATTGGACCTAGGGTTAGGGTTATGTTGAGGGCTAGGGTTAGAGATCCGGGTAGGGTTACGATTGGACCTAGGGTTAGGGTTATGTTGAGGGCTAGGGTTAGAGATCCGGTTAGGGTTACGATTGGACCTAGGGTTAGGGTTACGTTGAGGGCTAGGGTTAGAGATCCGGGTAGGGTTACGATTGGACCTAGGGTTAGGGTTACGTTGAGGGCTAGGGTTAGAGATCCGGTTAGGGTTACGATTGGACCTAGGGTTAGGGTTATGTTGAGGGCTAGGTTTAGAGATCCGGTTAGGGTTACGATTGGACCTAGGGTTAGAGTTATGTTGAGGGCTAGGGTTAGAGATCCGGTTAGGGTTACGATTGCACCTAGGGTTAGGGTTATGTTGAGGGCAGGGTTAGAGATCCGGGTAGGGTTACGATTGCACCTAGGGTTAGGGTTATGTTGACGGCTAGGGTAGAGATCCGGTTAGGGTCACGATTGGACCTAGGGTTAGGGTTATGTTGAGGGCTAGGGTTAGAGAGACCGTTAGGGTCACGATTGTACCTTGGGTTAGGGTTATGTTGAGGGCTAGGGTTAGAGATCCGGTTAGGGTCACGATTGTACCTTGGGTTAGGGTTATGTTGAGGGCTAGGGTTAGAGAACCGGTTAGGGTTACCATTGGACCTAGGGTTAGGGTTATGTTGAGGGCTAGGGTTAGAGATCCAGTTAGGGTTACGATTGGACCTAGGGTTAGGGTTATGTTGAGGGCTAGGGTTAGAGATCCGGTTAGGGTTAAAATTGGACCTAGTGTTAGGGTTATGTTGAGGGTAAGGGTTAGAGATCCGGGTAGAGTTACGATTGGACCTAGGGTTAGGGTTATGTTGAGGGCTAGGGTTAGAGATCCGGGTACGGTTACGATTGGACCTAGGGTTAGGGTTATGTTGAGGGCTAGGTTTAGAGATCCGGTTAGGGTTACGATTGGACCTAGGGTTAGGGTTATGTTGAGGGCTAGGGTTAGAGATCCGGTTAGGGTTCCGATTGGACCTAGGGTTAGGGTTATGTTGAGGGCTAGGGTTAGAGATCCGGTTAGGGTCACGATTGCACCTTGGGTTAGGGTTATGTTGAGGGCTAGGTTTAGAGATCCGGTTAGGGTTACGATTGCACCTAGGGTTATGGTTATGTTGAGGGCTAGGGTTAGAGATCTGGGTAGGGTTACGATTGCACCTAGGGTTAGGGTTATGTTGAGGGCTAGGGTTAGAGTTCCGGTTAGGGTCACGATTGGACCTAGGGTTAGGGTTATGTTGAGGGCTAGGGTTAGAGATCCGGTTAGGGTCACGATTGGACCTTGGGTTAGGGTTATGTTGAGGGCTAGGGTTAGAGATCCAGTTAGGGTCACGATTGGACCTAGGTTTAGGGTTATGTTGAGGGCTAGGGTTCGAGATCTGGTTAGGGTCACGTTTGGACCTAGGGTTAGGGTTATGTTGACGGCTAGGGTTAGAGATCCGGTTAGGGTTACGATTGGACCTAGGGTTAGGGTGATGTTGAGGGCTAGCGTTAGAGATCCGGTTAGGGTTACCATTGGACCTAGGGTTAGGGTTATGTTGAGGGCTAGGGTTAGAGATCCGGTTAGGGTTACGATTGGACCTAGGGTTAGGGTTATGTTGAGGGCTAGCGTTAGAGATCCGGTTAGGGTTACGATTGGACCTAGGGTTAGGGTTATGTTGAGGGCTAGGGTTAGAGAGACGGTGAGGGTTCCGATTGGACCTAGGGTTAGGGTTATGTTGAGGGCTAGGGTTAGAGAGACGGTTAGGGTCACGATTGGACCTAGGGTTAGGGTTATGTTGAGGGCTAGGGTTAGAGATCCGGTTAGGGACACGATTGGACCTAGGTTAGGGTTATGTTGAGGGCTAGGGTTAGAGATCCCGTTAGGGTTACCATTGGACCTAGGGTTAGGGTTATGTTGAGGGCTAGGGTTAGAGATCCGGTTACGGTTACGATTGCACCTAGGGTTAGGGTTATGTTGAGGGCTAGGGTTAGAGATCCGGTTAGGGTTAAGATTGGACCTAGTGTTAGGGTTATGTTGAGGGTAAGGGTTCGAGATCCGGGTAGGATTACGATTGGACCTCGGGTTAGGGTTATGTTGAGGGCTAGGGTTAGAGATCCGGTTACGGTTACGATTGGACCTAGGGTTAGGGTTATGTTGAGGGCTAGGTTTAGAGATCCGGTTAGGGTTACGATTGGACCTATGGTTAGGGTTATGTTGAGGGCTAGGGTTAGAGATCTGGTTAGGGTTCCGATTGGACCTAGGGTTAGGATAATGTTGAGGGCTAGGGTTAGAGATCTGGTTAGGGTTACGATTGGACCTAGGGTTAGGGTTATGTTGAGGGCTAGTGTTAGAGAGACGGTTAGGGTTCCGATTGCACCTAGGGTTAGGGTTATGTTGAGGGCTAATGTTAGAGATCCGGGTAGGGTTACGATTGCACCTAGGGTTAGGGTTATGTTGACGGCTAGTTTTAGAGATCCGGTTAGGGTCACGATTGGACCTAGGGTTAGGGTTATGTTGAGGGCTAGGTTTAGAGATCCGGTTAGGGTCACGATTGCACCTTGGGTTAGGGTTATGTTGAGGGCTAGGGTTAGAGAGACGGTTAGGGTTCCGATTGCACCTAGGGTTAGGGTTATGTTGAGGGCTAATGTTAGAGATCCGGGTAGGGTTACGATTGCACCTAGGGTTAGGGTTTTGTTGACGGCTAGTTTTAGAGATCCGGTTAGGGTCACGATTGGACCTAGGGTTAGGGTTATGTTGAGGGCTAGGTTTAGAGATCCGGTTAGGGTCACGATTGCACCTTGGGTTAGGGTTATGTTGAGGGCTAGGGTTAGAGATCCGGTTAGGGTTACGATTGCACCTAGGGTTATGGTTATGTTGAGGGCTAGGGTTAGAGATCTGGGTAGGATTACGATTGCACCTAGGGTTAGGGTTATGTTGAGGGCTAGGGTTAGAGATCCGGTTTGGGTCACGATTGGACCTAGGGTTAGGGTTATGTAGAGGGCTAGGGTTAGAGATCCGGTTAGGGTCACGATTGGACCTTGGGTTAGGGTTATGTTGAGGGCTAGGGTTAGAGATCCAGTTAGGGTCACGATTGGACCTAGGGTTAGGGTTATGTTGAGGGCTAGGGTTAGAGATCCGGTTAGGGTTAAGATTGGACCTAGTGTTAGGGTTATGTTGAGGGTAAGGGTTAGAGATCCTGGTAGAGTTACGATTGGACCTAGGGTTAGGGTTATGTTGAGGGCTAGGGTTAGAGATCCGGGTACGGTTACGATTGGACCTAGGGTTAGGGTTATGTTGAGGGCTAAGTTTAGAGATCCGGTTAGGGTTACGATTGGACCTAGGGTTAGGGTTATGTTGAGGGCTAGGGTTAGAGATCCGGTTAGGGTTCCGATTGGACCTAGGGTTAGGGTTATGTTGAGGGCTAGGGTTAGAGATCCGGTTAGGGTCACGATTGCACCTTGGGTTAGGGTTATGTTGAGGGCTAGGGTTAGAGATCCGGTTAGGGTTACGATTGCACCTAGGGTTATGGTTATGTTGAGGGCTAGGGTTAGAGATCTGGGTAGGGTTACGATTGCACCTAGGGTTAGGGTTATGTTGAGGGCTAGGGTTAGAGATCCGGTTAGGGTCACGATTGGACCTAGGGTTAGGGTTATGTTGAGGGCTAGGGTTAGAGATCCGGTTAGGGTCACGATTGGACCTTGGGTTAGGGTTATGTTGAGGGCTAGGGTTAGAGATCCAGTTAGGGTCACGATTGGACCTAGGTTTAGGGTTATGTTGAGGGCTAGGGTTAGAGATCTGGTTAGGGTCACGTTTGGACCTAGGGTTAGGGTTATGTTGACGGCTAGGGTTAGAGATCCGGTTAGGGTTACGATTGGACCTAGGGTTAGGGTGATGTTGAGGGCTAGGGTTAGAGATCCGGTTAGGGTTTCGATTAGACCTAGAGTTATGGTGATGTTGATGGCTAGGGTTAGAGATCCGGTTAGGGTTACGATTGGACCTAGGGTTAGGGTTATGTTGAGGGCTAGGGTTAGAGATCAGGTTAGGGTTACAATTGGACCTAGGGTTAAGGTTATGTTGAGGGCTAGGGTTAGAGATCCGGTTAGGGTTACGATTGGACCTAGGGTTAGGGTTATGTTGAGGGCTAGGGTTAGAGATCCGTTTAGGGTTACGATTGGACCTAGGGTTAGGGTTATGTTGAGGGCTAGGGTTAGAGAGACGGTTAGGGTCACGATTGGACCTAGGGTTAGGGTTATGTTGAGGGCTAGGGTTAGAGATCCGGTTAGGGTCACGATTGGACCTAGGTTAGGGTTATGTTGAGGGCCAGGGTTAGAGACCCCGTTAGGGTTACGATTGGACCTAGGGTTATGGTTATGTTGAGGGCTAGGGTTAAAGATCCGGTTACGGTTACGATTGGACCTAGGGTTAGGGTTATGTTGAGGGCTAGGGTTAGAGATCCGGTTAGGGTTACGATTGGACCTAGGGTTAGGGTTATGTTGAGGGCTACGGTTCGAGATCCGGGTAGGGTTACGATTGGACCTAGGGTTAGGGTTATGTTGAGGGCTAGGGTTAGAGATCCGGTTAGGGTTACGATTGGACCTAGGGTTAGGGTTATGTTGAGGGCTAGGGTTAGAGATCCGGTTAGGGTCACGATTGGACCTAGGTTAGTGTTATGTTGAGGGCTACTGTTAGAGATCCGGTTAGGGTCACGATTGGACCTAGGGTTATGGTGATGTTGAGGGCTAGGGTTAGAGATCCGGTTAGGGTTACGATTGGACCTAGGGTTATGGTGATGTTTTTGGCTAGGGTTAGAGATCCGGTTAGGGTCACGATTGGACCTAGGGTTAGGGTTATGTTGAGGGCTAGGGTTAGAGATCCGGGTAGGGTTACGATTGGACCTAGGGTTAGGGTTATGTTGAGGGCTAGGGTTAGAGATCCGGTTAGGGTTACGATTGGACCTAGGGTTAGGGTTACGTTGAGGGCTAGGGTTAGAGATCCGGGTAGGGTTACGATTGGACCTAGGGTTAGGGTTACGTTGAGGGCTAGGGTTAGAGATCCGGTTAGGGTTACGATTGGACCTAGGGTTAGGGTTATGTTGAGGGCTAGGTTTAGAGATCCGGTTAGGGTTACGATTGGACCTAGGGTTAGAGTTATGTTGAGGGCTAGGGTTAGAGATCCGGTTAGGGTTACGATTGCACCTAGGGTTAGGGTTATGTTGAGGGCAGGGTTAGAGATCCGGGTAGGGTTACGATTGCACCTAGGGTTAGGGTTATGTTGACGGCTAGGGTAGAGATCCGGTTAGGGTCACGATTGGACCTAGGGTTAGGGTTATGTTGAGGGCTAGGGTTAGAGAGACCGTTAGGGTCACGATTGTACCTTGGGTTAGGGTTATGTTGAGGGCTAGGGTTAGAGATCCGGTTAGGGTCACGATTGTACCTTGGGTTAGGGTTATGTTGAGGGCTAGGGTTAGAGAACCGGTTAGGGTTACCATTGGACCTAGGGTTAGGGTTATGTTGAGGGCTAGGGTTAGAGATCCAGTTAGGGTTACGATTGGACCTAGGGTTAGGGTTATGTTGAGGGCTAGGGTTAGAGATCCGGTTAGGGTTAAAATTGGACCTAGTGTTAGGGTTATGTTGAGGGTAAGGGTTAGAGATCCGGGTAGAGTTACGATTGGACCTAGGGTTAGGGTTATGTTGAGGGCTAGGGTTAGAGATCCGGGTACGGTTACGATTGGACCTAGGGTTAGGGTTATGTTGAGGGCTAGGTTTAGAGATCCGGTTAGGGTTACGATTGGACCTAGGGTTAGGGTTATGTTGAGGGCTAGGGTTAGAGATCCGGTTAGGGTTCCGATTGGACCTAGGGTTAGGGTTATGTTGAGGGCTAGGGTTAGAGATCCGGTTAGGGTCACGATTGCACCTTGGGTTAGGGTTATGTTGAGGGCTAGGTTTAGAGATCCGGTTAGGGTTACGATTGCACCTAGGGTTATGGTTATGTTGAGGGCTAGGGTTAGAGATCTGGGTAGGGTTACGATTGCACCTAGGGTTAGGGTTATGTTGAGGGCTAGGGTTAGAGTTCCGGTTAGGGTCACGATTGGACCTAGGGTTAGGGTTATGTTGAGGGCTAGGGTTAGAGATCCGGTTAGGGTCACGATTGGACCTTGGGTTAGGGTTATGTTGAGGGCTAGGGTTAGAGATCCAGTTAGGGTCACGATTGGACCTAGGTTTAGGGTTATGTTGAGGGCTAGGGTTCGAGATCTGGTTAGGGTCACGTTTGGACCTAGGGTTAGGGTTATGTTGACGGCTAGGGTTAGAGATCCGGTTAGGGTTACGATTGGACCTAGGGTTAGGGTGATGTTGAGGGCTAGCGTTAGAGATCCGGTTAGGGTTACCATTGGACCTAGGGTTAGGGTTATGTTGAGGGCTAGGGTTAGAGATCCGGTTAGGGTTACGATTGGACCTAGGGTTAGGGTTATGTTGAGGGCTAGCGTTAGAGATCCGGTTAGGGTTACGATTGGACCTAGGGTTAGGGTTATGTTGAGGGCTAGGGTTAGAGAGACGGTGAGGGTTCCGATTGGACCTAGGGTTAGGGTTATGTTGAGGGCTAGGGTTAGAGAGACGGTTAGGGTCACGATTGGACCTAGGGTTAGAGTTATGTTGAGGGCTAGGGTTAGAGATCCGGTTAGGGACACGATTGGACCTAGGTTAGGGTTATGTTGAGGGCTAGGGTTAGAGATCCCGTTAGGGTTACCATTGGACCTAGGGTTAGGGTTATGTTGAGGGCTAGGGTTAGAGATCCGGTTACGGTTACGATTGCACCTAGGGTTAGGGTTATGTTGAGGGCTAGGGTTAGAGATCCGGTTAGGGTTAAGATTGGACCTAGTGTTAGGGTTATGTTGAGGGTAAGGGTTCGAGATCCGGGTAGGATTACGATTGGACCTCGGGTTAGGGTTATGTTGAGGGCTAGGGTTAGAGATCCGGTTACGGTTACGATTGGACCTAGGGTTAGGGTTATGTTGAGGGCTAGGTTTAGAGATCCGGTTAGGGTTACGATTGGACCTATGGTTAGGGTTATGTTGAGGGCTAGGGTTAGAGATCTGGTTAGGGTTCCGATTGGACCTAGGGTTAGGATAATGTTGAGGGCTAGGGTTAGAGATCTGGTTAGGGTTACGATTGGACCTAGGGTTAGGGTTATGTTGAGGGCTAGTGTTAGAGAGACGGTTAGGGTTCCGATTGCACCTAGGGTTAGGGTTATGTTGAGGGCTAATGTTAGAGATCCGGGTAGGGTTACGATTGCACCTAGGGTTAGGGTTATGTTGACGGCTAGTTTTAGAGATCCGGTTAGGGTCACGATTGGACCTAGGGTTAGGGTTATGTTGAGGGCTAGGTTTAGAGATCCGGTTAGGGTCACGATTGCACCTTGGGTTAGGGTTATGTTGAGGGCTAGGGTTAGAGAGACGGTTAGGGTTCCGATTGCACCTAGGGTTAGGGTTATGTTGAGGGCTAATGTTAGAGATCCGGGTAGGGTTACGATTGCACCTAGGGTTAGGGTTTTGTTGACGGCTAGTTTTAGAGATCCGGTTAGGGTCACGATTGGACCTAGGGTTAGGGTTATGTTGAGGGCTAGGTTTAGAGATCCGGTTAGGGTCACGATTGCACCTTGGGTTAGGGTTATGTTGAGGGCTAGGGTTAGAGATCCGGTTAGGGTTACGATTGCACCTAGGGTTATGGTTATGTTGAGGGCTAGGGTTAGAGATCTGGGTAGGATTACGATTGCACCTAGGGTTAGGGTTATGTTGAGGGCTAGGGTTAGAGATCCGGTTTGGGTCACGATTGGACCTAGGGTTAGGGTTATGTAGAGGGCTAGGGTTAGAGATCCGGTTAGGGTCACGATTGGACCTTGGGTTAGGGTTATGTTGAGGGCTAGGGTTAGAGATCCAGTTAGGGTCACGATTGGACCTAGGTTTAGGGTTATGTTGAGGGCTAGGGTTAGAGATCTGGTTAGGGTCACGTTTGGACCTAGGGTTAGGGTTATGTTGACGGCTAGGGTTAGAGATCCGGTTAGGGTTACGATTGGACCTAGGGTTAGGGTGATGTTGAGGGCTAGGGTTAGAGATCCGGTTAGGGTTACGATTGGACCTAGGGTTAGGGTTATGTTGAGGGCTAGGGTTAGAGATCCGGTTAGGGTTACGATTGGACCTAGGGTTAAGGTTATGTTGAGGGCTAGGGTTAGAGATCCGGTTAGGGTGACGATTGGACCTAGGGTTAGGGTTATGTTGAGGGCTAGGGTGAGAGATCCGTTTAGGGTGACGATTGGACCTAGGGTTAGGGTTATGTTGAGGGCTAGGGTTAGAGATCCGGTTAGGGTCACGATTGGACCTAGGGTTAGGGTTATGTTGAGGGCTAGGGTTAGAGATCCGGTTAGGGTCACGATTGTACCTTGGGTTAGGGTTATATTGAGGGCTAGGGTTAGAGATCCGGTTAGGGTTACCATTGGACCTAGGGTTAGGGTTATGTTGAGGGCTAGGGTTAGAGAGACGGTTAGGGTTCCGATTGCACCTAGGGTTAGGGTTATGTTGAGGGCTAATGTTAGAGATCCGGGTAGGGTTACGATTGCACCTAGGGTTAGGGTTATGTTGACGGCTAGGTTTAGAGACTCGGTTAGGGTCACGATTGGACCTAGGGTTAGGGTTATGTTGAGGGCTAGGTTTAGAGATCCGGTTAGGGTCACGATTGCACCTTGGGTTAGGGTTATGTTGAGGGCTAGGGTTAGAGATCCGGTTAGGATTACGATTGCACCTAGGGTTATGGTTATGTTGAGGGCTAGGGTTAGAGATCTGGGTAGGGTTACGATTGCACCTAGGGTTAGGGTTATGTTGAGGGCTAGGGTTAGAGATCCGGTTAGGGTCACGATTGGACCTAGGGTTAGGGTTATGTAGAGGGCTAGGGTTAGAGATCCGGTTAGGGTCACGATTGGACCTTGGGTTAGGGTTATGTTGAGGGCTAGGGTTAGAGATCCACTTAGGGTCACGATTGGACCTAGGGATAGGGTTATGTTGAGGGCTAGGGTTAGAGATCCGGTTAGGGTCACGTTTGGACCTAGGGTTAGGGTTATGTTGACGGCTAGGGTTAGAGATCCGGTTAGGGTTACGATTGGACCTAGGGTTAGGGTGATGTTGAGGGCTAGGGTTAGAGATCCGGTTAGGGTTTCGATTAGACCTAGAGTTATGGTGATGTTGATGGCTAGGGTTAGAGAACCGGTTAGGGTTACGATTGGACCTAGGGTTAGGGTTATGTTGAGGGCTAGGGTTAGAGATCCGGTTAGGGTTACAATTGGACCTAGGGTTAAGGTTATGTTGAGGGCTAGGGTTAGAGATCCGGTTAGGGTTACGATTGGACCTAGGGTTAGGGTTATGTTGAGGGCTAGGGTTAGAGATCCGTTTAGGGTTACGATTGGACCTAGGGTTAGGGTTATGTTGAGGGCTAGGGTTAGAGAGACGGTTAGGGTCACGATTGGACCTAGGGTTAGGGTTATGTTGAGGGCTAGGGTTAGAGATCCGGTTAGGGTCACGATTGGACCTAGGTTAGGGTTATGTTGAGGGCCAGGGTTAGAGACCCCGTTAGGGTTACGATTGGACCTAGGGTTATGGTTATGTTGAGGGCTAGGGTTAAAGATCCGGTTACGGTTACGATTGGACCTAGGGTTAGGGTTATGTTGAGGGCTAGTGTTAGAGATCCGGTTAGGGTTACGATTGGACCTAGGGTTAGGGTTATGTTGAGGGCTACGGTTCGAGATCCGGGTAGGGTTACGATTGGACCTAGGGTTAGGGTTATGTTGAGGGCTAGGGTTAGAGATCCGGTTAGGGTTACGATTGGACCTAGGGTTAGGGTTATGTTGAGGGCTAGGGTTAGAGATCCGGTTAGGGTCACGATTGGACCTAGGTTAGTGTTATGTTGAGGGCTAGGGTTAGAGATCCGGTTAGGGTCACGATTGGACCTAGGGTTATGGTGATGTTGAGGGCTAGGGTTAGAGATCCGGTTAGGGTTACGATTGGACCGAGGGTTATGGTGATGTTTTTGGCTAGGGTTAGAGATCCGGTTAGGGTTACGATTGGACCTAGGGTTATGGTGATGTTTTTGGCTAGGGATAGAGATCCGGTTAGGGTCACGATTGGACCTAGGGTTAGGGTTATGTTGAGGGCTAGGGTTAGAGATCCGGGTAGGGTTACGATTGGACCTAGGGTTAGGGTTATGTTGAGGGCTAGGGTTAGAGATCCGGTTAGGGTTACGATTGCACCTAGGGTTAGGGTTACGTTGAGGGCTAGGGTTAGAGATCCGGGTAGGGTTACGATTGGACCTAGGGTTAGGGTTACGTTGAGGGCTAGTGTTAGAGATCCGGTTAGGGTTACGATTGGACCTAGGGTTAGGGTTATGTTGAGGGCTAGGTTTAGAGATCCGGTTAGGGTTACGATTGGACCTAGGGTTAGAGTTATGTTGAGGGCTAGGGTTAGAGATCCAGTTAGGGTCACGATTGGACCTAGGTTTAGGGTTATGTTGAGGGCTAGGGTTAGAGATCTGGTTAGGGTCACGTTTGGACCTAGGGTTAGGGTTATGTTGACGGCTAGGGTTAGAGATCCGGTTAGGGTTACGATTGGACCTAGGGTTAGGGTGATGTTGAGGGCTAGCGTTAGAGATCCGGTTAGGGTTACCATTGGACCTAGGGTTAGGGTTATGTTGAGGGCTAGGGTTAGAGATCCGGTTAGGGTTACGATTGGACCTAGGGTTAGGGTTATGTTGAGGGCTAGCGTTAGAGATCCGGTTAGGGTTACGATTGGACCTAGGGTTAGGGTTATGTTGAGGGCTAGGGTTAGAGAGACGGTGAGGGTTCCGATTGGACCTAGGGTTAGGGTTATGTTGAGGGCTAGGGTTAGAGAGACGGTTAGGGTCACGATTGGACCTAGGGTTAGGGTTATGTTGAGGGCTAGGGTTAGAGATCCGGTTAGGGACACGATTGGACCTAGGTTAGGGTTATGTTGAGGGCTAGGGTTAGAGATCCCGTTAGGGTTACCATTGGACCTAGGGTTAGGGTTATGTTGAGGGCTAGGGTTAGAGATCCGGTTACGGTTACGATTGCACCTAGGGTTAGGGTTATGTTGAGGGCTAGGGTTAGAGATCCGGTTAGGGTTAAGATTGGACCTAGTGTTAGGGTTATGTTGAGGGTAAGGGTTCGAGATCCGGGTAGGATTACGATTGGACCTCGGGTTAGGGTTATGTTGAGGGCTAGGGTTAGAGATCCGGTTACGGTTACGATTGGACCTAGGGTTAGGGTTATGTTGAGGGCTAGGTTTAGCGATCCGGTTAGGGTTACGATTGGACCTATGGTTAGGGTTATGTTGAGGGCTAGGGTTAGAGATCTGGTTAGGGTTCCGATTGGACCTAGGGTTAGGATAATGTTGAGGGCTAGGGTTAGAGATCTGGTTAGGGTTACGATTGGACCTAGGGTTAGGGTTATGTTGAGGGCTAGTGTTAGAGAGACGGTTAGGGTTCCGATTGCACCTAGGGTTAGGGTTATGTTGAGGGCTAATGTTAGAGATCCGGGTAGGGTTACGATTGCACCTAGGGTTAGGGTTATGTTGACGGCTAGTTTTAGAGATCCGGTTAGGGTCACGATTGGACCTAGGGTTAGGGTTATGTTGAGGGCTAGGTTTAGAGATCCGGTTAGGGTCACGATTGCACCTTGGGTTAGGGTTATGTTGAGGGCTAGGGTTAGAGAGACGGTTAGGGTTCCGATTGCACCTAGGGTTAGGGTTATGTTGAGGGCTAATGTTAGAGATCCGGGTAGGGTTACGATTGCACCTAGGGTTAGGGTTATGTTGACGGCTAGTTTTAGAGATCCGGTTAGGGTCACGATTGGACCTAGGGTTAGGGTTATGTTGAGGGCTAGGTTTAGAGATCCGGTTAGGGTCACGATTGCACCTTGGGTTAGGGTTATGTTGAGGGCTAGGGTTAGAGATCCGGTTAGGGTTACGATTGCACCTAGGGTTATGGTTATGTTGAGGGCTAGGGTTAGAGATCTGGGTAGGATTACGATTGCACCTAGGGTTAGGGTTATGTTGAGGGCTAGGGTTAGAGATCCGGTTTGGGTCACGATTGGACCTAGGGTTAGGGTTATGTAGAGGGCTAGGGTTAGAGATCCGGTTAGGGTCACGATTGGACCTTGGGTTAGGGTTATGTTGAGGGCTAGGGTTAGAGATCCAGTTAGGGTCACGATTGGACCTAGGGTTAGGGTTATGTTGAGGGCTAGGGTTAGAGATTCGGTTAGGGTCACGTTTGGACCTAGGGTTAGGGTGATGTTGATGGCTAGGGTTAGAGATCTGGGTAGGGTTACGATTGCACCTAGGGTTAGGGTTATGTTGAGGGCTAGGGTTAGAGATCCGGTTAGGGTCACGATTGGACCTAGGGTTAGGGTTATGTAGAGGGCTAGGGTTAGAGATCCGGTTAGGGTCACGATTGGACCTTGGGTTAGGGTTATGTTGAGGGCTAGGGTTAGAGATCTGGTTAGGGTTACGATTGGAACTAGGGTTAGGGTGATGTTGAGGGCTAGGGTTAGAGATCCGGTTAGGGTTACGATTAGACCTAGAGTTATGGTGATGTTGATGGCTAGGGATAGAGATCCGGTTAGGGTTACGATTGGACCTAGGGTTAGGGTTATGTTGAGGGCTAGGGTTAGAGATCCGGTTAGGGTTACAATTGGACCTAGGGTTAAGGTTATGTTGAGGGCTAGGGTTAGAGATCCCGTTAGGGTTACGATTGGACCTAGGGTTAGGGTTATGTTGAGGGCTAGGGTTAGAGATCCGTTTAGGGTTACGATTGGACCTAGGGTTAGGGTTATGTTGAGGGCTAGGGTTAGAGAGACGGTTAGGGTCACGATTGGACCTAGGGTTAGGGTTTTGTTGAGGGCTAGGGTTAGAGATCCGGTTAGGGTCACGATTGGACCTAGGTTAGGGTTATGTTGAGGGCCAGGGTTAGAGATCCCGTTAGGGTTACGATTGGACCTAGGGTTATGGTTATGTTGAGGGCTAGGGTTAGAGATCCGGTTACGGTTACGATTGGACCTAGGGTTAGGGTTATGTAGAGGGCTAGGGTTAGAGATCCGGTTAGGGTTACGATTGGACCTAGGGTTAGGGTTATGTTGAGGGCTACGGTTCGAGATCCGGGTAGGGTTACGATTGGACCTAGGGTTAGGGTTATGTTGAGGGCTAGGGTTAGAGATCCGGTTAGGGTTACGATTGGACGTAGGGTTAGAGTTATGTTGAGGGCTAGGGTTAGAGATCCGGTTAGGGTCACGATTGGACCTAGGTTAGTGTTATGTTGAGGGCTAGGGTTAGAGATCCTGTTAGGGTCACGATTGGACCTAGGGTTAGGGTGATGTTTTTGGCTAGGGTTAGAGATCCGGTTAGGGTTACGATTGGACCTAGGGTTATGGTGATGTTTTTGGCTAGGGTTAGAGATCCGGTTAGGGTCACGATTGGACCTAGGGTTAGGGTTATGTTGAGGGCTAGGGTTAGAGATCCGGGTAGGGTTACGATTGGACCTAGGGTTAGGGTTATGTTGAGGGCTAGGGTTAGAGATCCGGTTAGGGTTACGATTGCACCTAGGGGTGGGTTATGTTGAGGGCTAGGGTTAGAGATCCGGGTAGGGTTACGATTGCACCTAGGGTTAGGGTTATGTTGACGGCTAGGGTAGAGATCCGGTTAGGGTCACGATTGGACCTAGGGTTAGGGTTATGTTGAGGGCTAGGGTTAGAGATCCGGTTAGGGTTACGATTGGACCTAGGGTTAGGGTTAGGTTGAGGGCTAGGGTTAGAGAGACGGTTAGGGTTACGATTGGACCTAGGGTTAGGGTTATTTTGAGGGCAGGGTTAGAGATCCGGTTAGGGTTACGATTGGACCTAGGGTTAGGGTTATGTTGAGGGCTAGGGTTGGAGATCCGGTTAGGGTTACGATTGGACCTAGGGTTAGGGTTAGGTTGAGGGCTAGGGTTAGAGAGACGGTTAGGGTTACGATTGGACCTAGGGTTAGGGTTATTTTGAGGGCAGGGTTAGAGATCCGGTTAGGGTTACGATTGGACCTAGGGTTAGGGTTATGTTGAGGGCTAGGGTTAGAGATCCTGTTAGGGTTATCATTGGACCTAGGGTTAGGGTTATGTTGAAGGCTAGGGTTAGAGAACCGGTTAGGGTTACGATTGGACCTAGGGTTAGGGTGATGTTGAGGGCTAGGGTTAGAGATCCCGTTAGGGTTCCGATAGGACCTAGGGTTAGGGTTATGTTGAGGGCTAGGGTTAGAGGGACGGTTAGGGTCACGATTGGACCTAGGGTTAGGGTGATGTTGAGGGCTCGGGTTAGAGATCTGGTTAGTGTTACGATTGCACCTAAGGTTAGGGTTATGTTGAGGGCTAGGGTAGAGATCCGGGTAGGGTTACGATTGCACCTAGGGTTAGGGTTATGTTGACGGCTAGGGTTAGAGATCCGGTTAGGGTCACGATTGGACCTAGGGTTAGGGTTATGTTGAGGGCTAGGGTTAGAGATCCGGTTAGGGTCACAATTGGACCTAGGGTTAGGGTTATGTTGAGGGCTAGGTTTAGAGATCCGGTTAGGTCACGATTGCACCTTGGGTTAGGGTTATGTTGAGGGCTAGGGTTAGAGATCCGGTTAGGGTCATGATTGGACCTAGGGTTAGGGTTATGTTGAGGGCTAGGGTTAGAGATCCGGTTAGGGTCACGATTGGACCTTGGATGAGGGTTATGTTGAGGGCTAGGGTTAGAGATGTAGTTAGGGTCACGATTGGACCTAGGGTTAGGGTTATGTTGAGATCTAGGGTTAGAGATCCGGTTAGGGTCACGTTTCGACCTAGGGTTAGGGTTATGTTGACGACTAGGGTTAGAGATCCGGTTAGGGTTACGATTGGACATAGGGTTAGGGTGATGTTGTGGGCTAGGGTTAGAGATCCGGTTTGGGTTACGATTGGACCTAGAGTTATGGTGATGTTGATGGCTAGGGTTAGAGATCCGGTTAGGGTTACTATTGGACCTAGGGTTAGGGTTATGTTGAGGGCTAGGGTTAGAGTTCCGGTTAGGGATACGATTGCACCTAGGGTTAGGGTTATGTTGAGGGTTAGGGTTAGAGATCCGGTTAGGGTTACGATTGGACCTAGGGTTAGGGTTATGTTGAGGGCTAGGGTTAGAGATCCGGTTAGGGTTACGATTGGACCTAGGGTTAGGGTTATGTTGAGGGCTAGGGTTATAGATCCGGTTAGGGTTACGATTGGACCTAGGGTTAGAGTTATGTTGAGGGCTAGGGTTAGAGATCCGGTTAGGGTTACGATTGGACCTAGGGTTAGGGTTATGTTGAGGGCTAGGGTTAGAGAGACGGTTAGGGTTACGATTGGACCTAGGGTTAGGGTTATGTTGAGGGCAGGGTTAGAGATCCGGTTAGGGTTACAATTGGACCTAGGGTTAAGGTTATGTTGAGGGCTAGGGTTAGAGATCCGGTTAGGGTCACGATTGGACCTAGGGTTAGGGTTATGTTGAGGGCTAGGGTTAGAGATCCGGTTATGGTCACGATTGGACCTAGGTTAGGTTTATGTTGAGGGCCAGGGTTAGAGATCCCGTTAGGGTTACGATTGGACCTAGGGTTTGGGTTATGTTGAGGGCTAGGGTTAGAGATCCGGTTAGGGTTACGATTGGACCTAGGGTTAGGGTTATGTTGAGGGCTAGGGTTAGAGAGACGGTTAGGGTTACGATTGGACCTAGGGTTAGGGTTATGTTGAGGGCAGGGTTAGAGATCCGTTTAGGGTTACGATTAGACCTAGGGTTAAGGTTATGTTGAGGGCTAGGGTTAGAGATCCGGTTAGGGTTACGATTGGACCTAGGGTTAGGGTTATGTTGAGGGCTAGGGTTAGAGATCCTGTTAGGGTTATCATTGGACCTAGGGTTAGGGTTATGTTGAAGGCTAGGGTTAGAGAACCGGTTAGGGTTACGATTGGACCTAGGGTTAGGGTGATGTTGAGGGCTAGGGTTAGAGATCCCGTTAGGGTTCCGATAGGACCTAGGGTTAGGGTTATGTTGAGGGCTAGGGTTAGAGGGACGGTTAGGGTCACGATTGGACCTAGGGTTAGGGTGATGTTGAGGGCTCGGGTTAGAGATCTGGTTAGTGTTACGATTGCACCTAAGCTTAGGGTTATGTTGAGGGCTAGGGTAGAGATCCGGGTCGGGTTACGATTGCACCTAGGGTTAGGGTTATGTTGACGGCTAGGGTTAGAGATCCGGTTAGGGTCACGATTGGACCTAGGGTTAGGGTTATGTTGAGGGCTAGGGTTAGAGATCCGGTTAGGGTCACAATTGGACCTAGGGTTAGGGTTATGTTGAGGGCTAGGTTTAGAGATCCGGTTAGGTCACGATTGCACCTTGGGTTAGGGTTATGTTGAGGGCTAGGGTTAGAGATCCGGTTAGGGTCATGATTGGACCTAGGGTTAGGGTTATGTTGAGGGCTAGGGTTAGAGATCCGGTTAGGGTCACGATTGGACCTTGGGTGAGGGTTATGTTGAGGGCTAGGGTTAGAGATCCAGTTAGGGTCACGATTGGACCTAGGGTTAGGGTTATGTTGAGGGCTAGGGTTAGAGATCCGGTTAGGGTCACGTTTCGACCTAGGGTTAGGGTTATGTTGACGACTAGCGTTAGAGATCCGGTTAGGGTTACGATTGGACATAGGGTTAGGGTGATGTTGTGGGCTAGGGTTAGAGATCCGGTTTGGGTTACGATTGGACCTAGAGTTATGGTGATGTTGATGGCTAGGGTTAGAGATCCGGTTAGGGTTACTATTGGACCTAGGGTTAGGGTTATGTTGAGGGCTAGGGTTAGAGTTCCGGTTAGGGATACGATTGCACCTAGGGTTAGGGTTATGTTGAGGGTTAGGGTTAGAGATCCGGTTAGGGTTACGATTGGACCTAGGGTTAGGGTTATGTTGAGGGCTAGGGTTAGAGATCCGGTTAGGGTTACCATTGGACCTAGGGTTAGGGTTATGTTGAAGGCTAGGGTTAGAGAAGCGGTTAGGGTTACGATTGAACCTAGGGTTAGGGTGATGTTGAGGGCTAGGGTTAGAGATCCCGTTAGGGTTCCGATAGGACCTAGGGTTAGGGTTATGTTGAGGGCTAGGGTTAGAGGGACGGTTAGGGTCACGATTGGACCTAGGGTTAGGGTGATGTTGAGGGCTCGGGTTAGAGATCCGGTTAGGGTTACGATTGCACCTAAGGTTAGGGTTATGTTGAGGGCTAGGGTTAGAGATCCGGGTAGGGTTACGATTGCACCTAGGGTTACGGTTATGTTGACGGCTAGGGTTAGAGATCCGGTTAGGGTTACGATTGGACCTAGGGTTAGGGTTATGTTGAGGGCTAGGGTTAGAGATCCTGTTAGGGTTACCATTGGACCTAGGGTTAGGGTTATGTTGAAGGCTAGGGTTAGAGAAGCGGTTAGGGTTACGATTGAACCTAGGGTTAGGGTGATGTTGAGGGCTAGGGTTAGAGATCCCGTTAGGGTTCCGATAGGACCTAGGGTTAGGGTTATGTTGAGGGCTAGGGTTAGAGGGACGGTTAGGGTCACGATTGGACCTAGGGTTAGGGTGATGTTGAGGGCTCGGGTTAGAGATCCGGTTAGGGTTACGATTGCACCTAAGGTTAGGGTTATGTTGAGGGCTAGGGTTAGAGATCCGGGTAGGGTTACGATTGCACCTAGGGTTACGGTTATGTTGACGGCTAGGGTTAGAGATCCGGTTAGGGTCACGATTGGACCTAGGGTTAGGGTTATGTTGAGGGCTAGGGTTAGAGATCCGGTTAGGGTCACAATTGGACCTAGGGTTAGGGTTATGTTGAGGGCTAGGTTTAGAGATCCGGTTAGGTCACGATTGCACCTTGGGTTAGGGTTATGTTGAGGGCTAGGGTTAGAGATCCGGTTAGGGTCATGATTGGACCTAGGGTTAGGGTTATGTTGAGGGCTAGGGTTAGAGATCCGGTTAGGGTCACGTTTCGACCTAGGGTTAGGGTTATGTTGACGACTAGGGTTAGAGATCCGGTTAGGGTTACGATTGGACATAGGGTTAGGGTGATGTTGTGGGCTAGGGTTAGAGATCCGGTTAGGGTTACGATTGGACCTAGAGTTATGGTGATGTTGATGGCTAGGGTTAGAGATCCGGTTAGGGTTACTATTGGACCTAGGGTTAGGGTTATGTTGAGGGCTAGGGTTAGAGATCCGGTTAGGGTTACGATTGCACCTAGGGTTAGGGTTATGTTGAGGGCTAGGGTTAGAGTTCCGGTTAGGGTTACGATTGCACCTAGGGTTAGGGTTATGTTGAGGGTTAGGGTTAGAGATCCGGTTAGGGTTACGATTGGACCTAGGGTTAGGGTTATGTTGAGGGCTAGGGTTAGAGATCCGGTTAGGGTTACGATTGGACCTAGGGTTAGGGTTATGTTGAGGGCTAGGGTTAGAGATCCGGTTAGGGTTACGATTGGACCTAGGGTTAGGGTTATGTTGAGGGCTAGGGTTAGAGATCCGGTTAGGGTTACGATTGGACCTAGGGTTAGGGTTATGTTGAGGGCTAGGGTTAGAGAGACGGTTAGGGTTACGATTGGACCTAGGGTTAGGGTTATGTTGAGGGCAGGGGTAGAGATCCGGTTAGGGTTACAATTGGACCTAGGGTTAAGGTTATGTTGAGGGCTAGGGTTAGAGATCCGGTTAGGGTCACGATTGGACCTAGGGTTAGGGTTATGTTGAGGGCTAGGGTTAGAGATCCGGTTAGGGTCACGATTGGACCTAGGTTAGGGTTATGTTGAGGGCCAGGGTTAGAGATCCCGTTAGGGTTACGTTTGGACCTAGGGTTAGGGTTATGTTGAGGGCTAGGGTTAGAGATCCGGTTAGGGTTACGATTGGACCTAGGGTTAGGGTTATGTTGAGGGCTAGGGTTAGAGAGACGGTTAGGGTTACGATTGGACCTAGGGTTAGGGTTATGTTGAGGGCAGGGTTAGAGATCCGTTTAGGGTTACGATTGGACCTAGGGTTAAGGTTATGTTGAGGGCTAGGGTTAGAGATCCGGTTAGGGTTACGATTGGACCTAGGGTTAGGGTTATGTTGAGGGCTAGGGTTAGAGATCCGTTTAGGGTTACGATTGGACCTAGGGTTAGGGTTATGTTGAGAGCTAGGGTTAGAGAGACGGTTAGGGTCACGATTGGACCTAGGGTTAGGGTTATGTTGAGGGCTAGGGTTAGAGATCCGGTTAGGGTTACGTTTGCACCTAGTGTTAGGGTTATGTTGAGGGCTAGGGTGAGAGTTCCGGTTAGGGTTACGATTGCACCTAGGGTTAGGGTTATGTTGAGGGTTAGGGTTAGAGATCCGGTTAGGGTTACGATTGGACCTAGGGTTAGGGTTATGTTGAGGGCTAGGTTTAGAGATCCGGTTAGGGTTACGTTTGGACCTAGGGTTAGGGTTATGTTGAGGGCTAGGGTTAGAGATCCGGTTAGGGTTACGATTGGACCTAGGGTTAGGGTTATGTTGAGGGCTAGGGTTAGAGATCCGGTTAGGGTTACGATTGGACCTAGGGTTAGGGTTATGTTGAGGGCTAGGGTTAGAGATCCGGTTAGGGTTACGATTGGACCTAGGGTTAGGGTTATGTTGAGGGCTAGGGTTAGAGATCCGGTTAGGGTTACGATTGGACCTAGGGTTAGGGTTATGTTGAGGGCTAGGGTTAGAGAGACGGTTAGGGTTACGATTGGACCTAGGGTTAGGGTTATGTTGAGGGCAGGGTTAGAGATCCGGTTAGGGTTACAATTGGACCTAGGGTTAACGTTATGTTGAGGGCTAGGGTTAGAGATCCGGTTAGGGTTACGATTGGACCTAGGGTTAGGGTTATGTTGAGGGCTAGGGTTAGAGATCCGTTTAGGGTTACGATTGGACCTAGGGTTAATGTTATGTTGAGGGCTAGGTTTAGAGATCGGGTTAGGGTTAAGATTGGACCTAGGGTTAGGGTTATGTTGAGGGCTAGGGTTAGAGATCCGTTTAGGGTTACGATTGGACCTAGGGTTAGGGTTATGTTGAGGGCTAGGGTTAGAGAGACGGTTAGGGTCACGATTGGACCTAGGGTTAGGGTTATGTTGAGGGCTAGGGTTAGAGATCCGGTTAGGGTTACGATTGGACCTAGGGTTAGGGTTATGTTGAGGGCTAGGGTTAGAGAGACGGTTAGGGTTACGATTGGACCTAGGGTTAGGGTTATGTTGAGGGCAGGGTTAGAGATCCGTTTAGGGTTACGATTGGACCTAGGGTTAAGGTTATGTTGAGGGCTAGGGTTAGAGATCCGGTTAGGGTTACGATTGGACCTAGGGTTAGGGTTATGTTGAGGGCTAGGGTTAGAGATCCGTTTAGGGTTACGATTGGACCTAGGGTTAGGGTTATGTTGAGAGCTAGGGTTAGAGAGACGGTTAGGGTCACGATTGGACCTAGGGTTAGGGTTATGTTGAGGGCTAGGGTTAGAGATCCGGTTAGGGTTACGTTTGCACCTAGTGTTAGGGTTATGTTGAGGGCTAGCGTGAGAGTTCCGGTTAGGGTTACGATTGCACCTAGGGTTAGGGTTATGTTGAGGGTTAGGGTTAGAGATCCGGTTAGGGTTACGATTGGACCTAGGGTTAGGGTTATGTTGAGGGCTAGGTTTAGAGATCCGGTTAGGGTTACGTTTGGACCTAGGGTTAGGGTTATGTTGAGGGCTAGGGTTAGAGATCCGGTTAGGGTTACGATTGGACCTAGGGTTAGGGTTATGTTGAGGGCTAGGGTTAGAGATCCGGTTAGGGTTACGATTGGACCTAGGGTTAGGGTTATGTTGAGGGCTAGGGTTAGAGATCCGGTTAGGGTTACGATTGGACCTAGGGTTAGGGTTATGTTGAGGGCTAGGGTTAGAGATCCGGTTAGGGTTACGATTGGACCTAGGGTTAGGGTTATGTTGAGGGCTAGGGTTAGAGAGACGGTTAGGGTTACGATTGGACCTAGGGTTAGGGTTATGTTGAGGGCAGGGTTAGAGATCCGGTTAGGGTTACAATTGGACCTAGGGTTAAGGTTATGTTGAGGGCTAGGGTTAGAGATCCGCTTAGGGTTACGATTGGACCTAGGGTTAGGGTTATGTTGAGGGCTAGGGTTAGAGATCCGTTTAGGGTTACGATTGGACCTAGGGTTAATGTTATGTTGAGGGCTAGGTTTAGAGATCCGGTTAGGGTTACGATTGGACCTAGGGTTAGGGTTATGTTGAGGGCTAGGGTTAGAGATCCGTTTAGGGTTACGATTGGACCTAGGGTTAGGGTTATGTTGAGGGCTAGGGTTAGAGAGACGGTTAGGGTCACGATTGGACCTAGGGTTAGGGTTATGTTGAGGGCTAGGGTTAGAGATCCGGTTAGGGTTACGATTGGACCTAGGGTTAGGGTTATGTTGAGGGCTAGGGTTAGAGATCCGGTTAGGGTTACGATTGGACCTAGGGTTAGGGTTATGTTGAGGGCTAGGGTTAGAGATCCGGGTAGGGTTACGATTGGACCTAGGGTTAGGGTTACGTTGAGGGCTAGGTTTAGAGATCCGGTTAGGGTTACGATTGGTCCTAGGGTTAGGGTTATGTTGAGGGCTAGGTTTAGAGATCCGGTTAGGGTTACGATTGGACCTAGGGTTAGGGTTATGTTGAGGGCTAGGGTTAGAGATCCGGTTAGGGTTACGATTGCACCTAGGGTTAGGGTTATGTTGAGGGCTAGGGTTAGAGATCCGGGTAGGGTTACGATTGCACCTAGGGTTAGGGTTATGTTGACGGCTAGGGTAGAGATCCGGTTAGGGTCACGATTGGACCTAGGGTTAGGGTTATGTTGAGGGCTAGGGTTAGAGATCCGGTTAGGGTCACGATTGCACCTTCGGTTAGGGTTATGTTGAGGGCTAGGGTTAGAGATCCGGTTAGGGTTACGATTGGACCTAGGGTTAGGGTTATGTTGAGGGCTAGGGTTAGAGAGACGGTTAGGGTTACGATTGGACCTAGGGTTAGGGTTATTTTGAGGGCAGGGTTAGAGATCCGGTTAGGGTTACGATTGGACCTAGGGTTAGGGTTATGTTGAGGGCTAGGGTTAGAGATCCTGTTAGGGTTACCATTGGACCTAGGGTTAGGGTTATGTTGAAGGCTAGGGTTAGAGAAGCGGTTAGGGTTACGATTGGACCTAGGGTTAGGGTGATGTTGAGGGCTAGGGTTAGAGATCCCGTTAGGGTTCCGATAGGACCTAGGGTTAGGGTTATGTTGAGGGCTCGGGTTAGAGATCCGGTTAGGGTTACGATTGCACCTAAGGTTAGGGTTATGTTGAGGGCTAGGGTTAGAGATCCGGTTAGGGTTACGATTGCACCTAGGGTTAGGGTTATGTTGAGGGCTAGGGTTAGAGATCCGGGTAGGGTTACGATTGCACCTAGGGTTAGGGTTATGTTGACGGCTAGGGTAGAGATCCGGTTAGGGTCACGATTGGACCTAGGGTTAGGGTTATGTTGAGGGCTAGGGTTAGAGATCCGGTTAGGGTCACGATTGCACCTTGGGTTAGGGTTATGTTGAGGGCTAGGGTTAGAGATCCGGTTAGGGTTACGATTGGACCTAGGGTTAGGGTTATGTTGAGGGCTAGGGTTAGAGAGACGGTTAGGGTTACGATTGGACCTAGGGTTAGGGTTATTTTGAGGGCAGGGTTAGAGATCCGGTTAGGGTTACGATTGGACCTAGGGTTAGGGTTATGTTGAGGGCTAGGGTTAGAGATCCTGTTAGGGTTACCATTGGACCTAGGGTTGGGTTATGTTGAAGGCTAGGGTTAGAGAAGCGGTTAGGGTTACGATTGGACCTAGGGTTAGGGTGATGTTGAGGGCTAGGGTTAGAGATCCCGTTAGGGTTCCGATAGGACCTAGGGTTAGGGTTATGTTGAGGGCTAGGGTTAGAGGGACGGTTAGGGTCACGATTGGACCTAGGGTTAGGGTGATGTTGAGGGCTCGGGTTAGAGATCCGGTTAGGGTTACGATTGCACCTAAGGTTAGGGTTATGTTGAGGGCTAGGGTTAGAGATCCGGGTAGGGTTACGATTGCACCTAGGGTTAGGGTTATGTTGACGGCTAGGGTTAGAGATCCGGTTAGGGTCACGATTGGACCTAGGGTTAGGGTTATGTTGAGGGCTAGGGTTAGAGTTCCGGTTAGGGTCACAATTGGACCTAGGGTTAGGGTTATGTTGAGGGCTAGGTTTAGAGATCCGGTTAGGTCACGATTGCACCTTGGGTTAGGGTTATGTTGAGGGCTAGGGTTAGAGATCCGGTTAGGGTCATGATTGGACCTAGGGTTAGGGTTATGTTGAGGGCTAGGGTTAGAGATCCGGTTAGGGTCACGATTGGACCTTGGGTTAGGGTTATGTTGAGGGCTAGGGTTAGAGATCCAGTTAGGGTCACGATTGGACCTAGGGTTAGGGTTATGTTGAGGGCTAGGGTTAGAGATCCGGTTAGGGTCACGTTTCGACCTAGGGTTAGGGTTATGTTGACGACTAGGGTTAGAGATCCGGTTAGGGTTACGATTGGACATAGGGTTAGGGTGATGTTGTGGGCTAGGGTTAGAGATCCGGTTAGGGTTACGATTGGACCTAGATTTATGGTGATGTTGATGGCTAGGGTTAGAGATCCGGTTAGGGTTACTATTGGACCTAGGGTTAGGGTTATGTTGAGGGCTAGGGTTAGAGATCCGGTTAGGGTTACGATTGCACCTAGGGTTAGGGTTATGTTGAGGGCTAGGGTTAGAGTTCCGGTTAGGGTTACGATTGCACCTAGGGTTAGGGTTATGTTGAGGGTTAGGGTTAGAGATCCGGTTAGGGTTACGATTGGACCTAGGGTTAGGGTTATGTTGAGGGCTAGGGTTAGAGATCCGGTTAGGGTTACGATTGGACCTAGGGTTAGGGTTATGTTGAGGGCTAGGGTTAGAGATCCGGTTAGGGTTACGATTGGACCTAGGGTTAGGGTTATGTTGAGGGCTAGGGTTAGAGATCCGGTTAGGGTTACGATTGGACCTAGGGTTAGGGTTATGTTGAGGGCTAGGGTTAGAGAGACGGTTAGGGTTACGATTGGACCTAGGGTTAGGGTTATGTTGAGGGCAGGGGTAGAGATCCGGTTAGGGTTACAATTGGACCTAGGGTTAAGGTTATGTTGAGGGCTAGGGTTAGAGATCCGGTTAGGGTCACGATTGGACCTAGGGTTAGGGTTATGTTGAGGGCTAGGGTTAGAGATCCGGTTAGGGTCACGATTGGACCTAGGTTAGGGTTATGTTGAGGGCCAGGGTTAGAGATCCCGTTAGGGTTACGATTGGACCTAGGGTTAGGGTTATGTTGAGGGCAAGGGTTAGAGATCAGGTTAGGGTTACGATTGGACCTAGGGTTAGGGTTATGTTGAGGGCAGGGGTAGAGATCCGGTTAGGGTTACAATTGGACCTAGGGTTAAGGTTATGTTGAGGGCTAGGGTTAGAGATCCGGTTAGGGTCACGATTGGACCTAGGGTTAGGGTTATGTTGAGGGCTAGGGTTAGAGATCCGGTTAGGGTCACGATTGGACCTAGGTTAGGGTTATGTTGAGGGCTAGGGTTAGAGATCCCGTTAGGGTTACGATTGGACCTAGGGTTAGGGTTATGTTGAGGGCTAGGGTTAGAGATCCGTTTAGGGTTACGATTGGACCTAGGGTTAGGGTTATGTTGAGAGCTAGGGTTAGAGAGACGGTTAGGGTCACGATTGGACCTAGGGTTAGGGTTATGTTGAGGGCTAGGTTTAGAGATCCGGTTAGGGTTACGTTTGGACCTAGGGTTAGGGTTATGTTGAGGGCTAGGGTTAGAGATCCAGTTAGGGTCACGATTGGACCTAGGGTTAGGGTTATGTTGAGGGCTAGGGTTAGAGATCCGGTTAGGGTCACGATTGCACCTGGGTTACGGTTATGTTGAGGGCTAGGGTTAGAGATCCGGTTAGGGTTACGATTGGACCTAGGGTTAGGGTTTTGTTGAGGGCTAGGGTTAGAGAGACGGATAGGGTTACGATTGGACCTAGGGTTAGGGTTATGTTGAGGGCAGAGTTAGAGATCCGGTTAGGGTTACGATTGGACCTAGGGTTAGGGTTATGTTGAGGGCTAGGGTTAGAGATCCGGTTAGGGTCACGATTGGACCTAGGGTTAGGGTTATGTTGAGGGCAGAGTTAGAGATCCGGTTAGGGTTACGATTGGACCTAGGGTTAGGGTTATGTTGAGGGCTAGGGTTAGAGATCCGGTTAGGGTTCCGATTGGACCTAGGGTTAGGGTTATGTTGAAGGCTAGGGTTAGAGAACCGGTTAGGGTTACGATTGGACCTAGGGTTAGGGTGATGTTGAGGGCTAGGGTTAGAGATCCCGTTAGGGTTACGATTGGACCTAGGGTTAGGGTTATGTTGAGGGCTAGGGTTAGAGATCCGGTTAGGGTTACGATTGGACCTAGGGTTAGGGTTATGTTGAGGGCTAGGGTTAGAGGGACGGTTAGGGTCACGATTGGACCTAGGGTTACGGTGATGTTGAGGGCTAGGGTTAGAGATCCGGTTAGGGTCACGATTGGACCTAGGGTTAGGGTTATGTTGAGGGCTAGGGTTAGAGATCCGGGTAGGGTTACGATTGCACCTAGGGTTAGGGTTATGTTGACGGCTAGGGTTAGAGATCGGTTAGGGTCACGATTGGACCTAGGGTTAGGGTTATGTTGAGGGCTAGGGTTAGAGATCCGGTTAGGGTTACGATTGCACCTAGGGTTAGGGTTAATTTGAGGTCTAGGGTTAGAGATCCGGTTAGGGTTACGATTGGACCTAGGGTTAGGGTTATGTTGAGGGCTAGGGTTAGAGATCCGGTTAGGGTTACGATTGGACCTAGGGTTAGGGTTATGTTGAGGGCTAGGGTTAGAGAGACGGTTAGGGTCACGATTGGACCTAGGGTTAGGGTTATGTTGAGGGCTAGGGTTAGAGATCCGGTTAGGGTTACGATTGGACCTAGGGTTAGGGTTATGTTGAGGGCTAGGGTTAGAGATCCGGTTAGGGTTACGATTGGACCTAGGGTTAGGGGTATTTTGAGGGCTAGGGTTAGAGATCCGGTTAGGGTTACGATTGGACCTAGGGTTAGGGTTATGTTGAGGGCTAGGGTTAGAGAGACGGTTAGGGTCACGATTGGACCTAGAGTTACGGTTATGTTGAGGGCTAGGGTTAGAGATCCGGTTAGGGTTACGATTGGACCTAGGGTTAGGGTTATGTTGAGGGCTAGGGATATAGATCCGGTTAGGGTCACGATTGGACTTAGGGTTAGGGTTATGTTGAGGGCTAGGGTTAGAGATCCGGTTAGGGTCACGTTTGGACCTAGGGTTAGGGTTATGTTGAGGGCTAGGGTTAGAGAGACGGTTAGGGTTACGATTCGACCTAGGGTTAGGGTTATGTTGAGGGCAGGGTTAGAGATCCGGTTAGGGTCACGATTGGACCTAGTGTTAGGGTTATGTTGAGGGCTAGGGTTAGAGATCCGGTTAGGGTTACGATTGGACCTAGGGTTAGGGTTATGTTGAGGGCTAGGTTTAGAGATCCGGTTAGGGTTACGATTCGACCTAGGGTTAGGGTTATGTTGAGGGCTAGGGTTAGAGATCCGGGTAGGGTTACGATTGCACCTAGGGTTAGGGTTATGTTGAGGGCTAGGGTTAGAGATCCAGTTAGGGTCACGATTGGACCTAGGGTTAGGGTTATGTTGACGGCTAGGGTTAGAGATCCAGTAGGGTTACGGTTGGACCTAGGGTTACGGTGATGTTGAGGGCTAGGGTTAGAGATCCGGTTAGGGTTACGATTGGACCTAGGGTTAGGGTTAATTTGAGGTCTAGGGTTAGAGATCCGGTTAGGGTTACGATTGGACCTAGGGTTAGGGTTATGTTGAGGGCTAGGGTTAGAGATCCGGTTAGGGTTACGATTGGACCTAGGGTTAGGGTTATGTTGAGGGCTAGGGTTAGAGAGACGGTTAGGGTTCCGATTCGACCTAGGGTTAGGGTTATGTTGAGGGCTAGGGTTAGAGATCCTGTTAGGGTTACGATTGGACCTATTGTTAGGCTTATGTTGAGGCCTAGGGTTAGAGATACGGTTAGGGTTACGATTGGACCTAGGGTTAGGGTTATGTTGAGGGCTAGGGTTAGAGATCCGGTTAGGGTTACGATTGGTCCTAGGGTTAGTGTTATGTTGAGGGCTAGGGATATAGATCCGGTGAGGGTCACGATTGGACCTAGGGTTAGGGTTATGTTGAGGGCTAGGGTTAGAGATCCGGTTAAGGTCACGATTGGACCTAGGGTTAGGGTTATTTTGAGGGCTAGTGTTAGAGAGACGGTTAGGGTTACGATTGGACCTAGGGTTAGGGTTATGTTGAGGGCAGGGTTAGAGATCCGGTTAGGGTCATGATTGGACCTAGGGTTAGGGTTATGTTGAGGGCTCGGGTTAGAGATCCGGTTAGGGTTACGATTGGAACTAGGGTTAGGGTTATGTTGAGGGCTAGAGTTAGAGATCCGGTTAGGGTTAGGATTGGACCTAGGGTTAGGGTTATGTTGAGGGCTAGGGTTAGAGATCCGGTTAGGGTTCCGATTGGACCTAGAGTTAGGGTTATGTTGAGGGCTAGGGTTAGAGAGACGGTTAGGGTTCCGATTGGACCTAGGGTTAGGGTTATGTTGAGGGCTAGAGTTAGAGATCCGGTTAGGGTTACGATTGGACCCAGGGTTAGGGTTATGTTGAGGGCTAGGGTTAGAGATCCGGGTAGGGTTACGATTGGACCTAGGGTTAGGGTTATGTTGAGGGCTAGGGTTACAGATCCGGTTACGGTTACGATTGGACCTAGGGTTAGGGTTATGTTGAGGGATAGGTTTAGAGATCCGGTTAGAGTTACGATTGGACCTAGGGTTAGGGTTATGTTGAGGGCTAGGGTTAGAGATCCGGTCACGGTTACGATTGGACCTAGGGTAAGGGTTATGTTGAGGGCTAGGGTTAGAGATCCGGTTAGGGTTCCGATTGGACCTAGGGTTAGGGTTATGTTGAGGGCTAGGGTTAGAGATCCGGTGAGGGTTACGATTGGACCTAGGGTTAGGGTTATGTTGAGGGCTAGGGTTAGAGATCCTGTTAGGGTTACGATTGGACCTAGGGTTAGGGGTATGTTGAGGGCTAGGGTTAGAGATCCGGTTACGGTTACGATTGGACCTAGGGTTAGGGTTATGTTGAGGGATAGGGTTAGAGAGACGGTTAGGGTCAGGATTGGACCTAGAGTTAGGGTTATGTTGAGGGCTAGGGTTAGAGATCCGGTTAGGGTTACGATTGGACCTATTGTTAGGGTGATGTTGAAGGCTAGGGTTAAAGTTCCGGTTAGGATCACGTTTGGACCTAGGGTTAGGGTTATGTTTACGGCTAGGGTTAGAGATCCAGTAGGGTTACGATTGGACCTAGGGTTAGGGTGATGTTGAGGGCTAGGGTTAGAGATCCGGTTAGGGTTACGATTGGACCTATGGTTTGGGTTATGTTGAGGGCTAGGGTTAGAGAGACGGTTAGGGTTACGATTGGATCTAGGGTTAGGGTTATGTTGAGGGCTAGGGTTAGAGATCCGGTTAGGGTTACGATTGGTCCTAGGGTTAGGGTTATGTTGAGGATTAGGGTTAGAGATCCGGTTAGGGTTACGATTTTACCTAGGCTTAGGGTTATGTTGAGGGCTAGGGTTAGAGATCCGCTTAGGGTTCCGATTGGACCTAGGGTTAGGGTTATGTTGAGGGCTAGGGATATAGATCCGTTGAGGGTCACGATTGGACCTAGGGTTAGGGTTATGTTGAGGGCTAGGGTTAGAGATCCGGGTAGGGTTACGATTGGACCTAGGGTTAGGGTTATGTTGAGGGCTAGGGTTAGAGAGACGGTTAGGGTCACGATTGGACCTAGGGTTAGTGTTATGTTGAGGGCTAGGGTTAGAGATCCGGTTAGGGTTACGATTGGACCTAGGGTTAGGGTTATGTTGAGGGCTAGGGTTAGAGATCCGGTTAGGGTTACGATTGGACCTAGGGTTAGGGGTATGTTGAGGGCTAGGGTTAGAGATCCGGTTAGGGTTACGATTGGACCTAGGGTTAGGGTTATGTTGAGGGCTAGGGTTAGAGAGACGGTTAGGGTCACGATTGGACCTAGAGTTACGGTTATGTTGAGGGCTAGAGTTAGAGATCCGGTTAGGGTTACGATTGGACCTAGGGTTAGGGTTATGTTGAGGGCTAGGGATATAGATCCGGTTAGGGTCACGATTGGACTTAGGGTTAGGGTTATGTTGAGGGCTAGGGTTAGAGATCCGGTTAGGGTCACGTTTGGACCTAGGGTTAGGGTTATGTTGAGGGCTAGGGTTAGAGAGACGGTTAGGGTTACGATTGGACCTAGGGTTAGGGTTATGTTGAGGGCAGGGTTAGAGATCCGGTTAGGGTCACGATTGGACCTAGGGTTAGGGTTATGTTGAGGGCTAGGGTTAGAGATCCGGTTAGGGTTACGATTGGACCTAGGGTTAGGGTTATGTTGAGGGCTAGGTTTAGAGATCCGGTTAGGGTTACGATTGGACCTAGGGTTAGGGTTATGTTGAGGGCTAGGGTTAGAGATCCGGTTAGGGTTACGATTGGACCTAGGGTTAGGGTTATGTTGAGGGCTAGGGTTAGAGAGACGGTTAGGGTTCCGATTGGACCTAGGGTTAGGGTTATGTTGAGGGCTAGGGTTAGAGATCCGGTTAGGGTTACGATTGGACCTAGGGTTAGGGTTATGTTGAGGGCTAGGGTTAGAGATCCGGGTAGGGTTACGATTGGACCTAGGGTTAGGGTTATGTTGAGGGCTAGGGATATAGATCAGGTGAGGGTCACGATTGGACCTAGGGTTAGGGTTATGTTGAGGGCTAGGGTTAGAGATCCGGTTAGGGTTACGATTGGACCTAGGGTTAGGGTTATGTTGAGGGCTAGGGTTAGAGATCCGGTTAGGGTTACGATTGGACCTAGGGTTAGGGTTATGTTGAGGGCAGGGTTAGAGATCCGGTTAGGGTCACGATTGGACCTAGGGTTAGGGTTATGTTGAGGGCTAGGGTTAGAGATCCGGTTAGGGTTACGATTGGACCTAGGGTTAGGGTTATGTTGAGGGCTAGGGTTAGAGATCCGGTTACGGTTACCATTGGACCTAGGGTTAGGGTTATGTTGAGGGCTAGGGTTAGAGAGACGGTTAGGGTCACGATTGGACCTAGAGTTAGTGTTATGTTGAGGGCTACGGTTAGAGATCCGGTTAGGGTTACGATTGGACCTATGGTTAGGGTGATGTTGAAGGCTAGGGTTAGAGATCCGGTTAGGATCACGTTTGGACCTAGGGTTAGGGTTATGTTTATGGCTACGGTTAGAGATCCAGTAGGGCTACGATTGGACCTAGGGTTAGGGTGATGTTGATGGCTAGGGTTAGAGATCCGGTTAGTGTTACGATTGGACCTAGGGTTAGGGTTATGTTGAGGGCTAGGGTTAGAGAGACGGTTAGGGTTACGATTGGATCTAGGGTTAGGGTTATGTTGAGGGCTAGGGTTAGAGATCCGGTTAGGGTTACGATTGGACCTAGTGTTAGGGTTATGTTGAGGGCTAGGGTTAGAGATACGGTTAGGGTTCCGATTGGACCTAGGGTTAGGGTTATGTTGAGGGCTAGGGATATAGATCCGGTGAGGGTCACGATTGGACCTAGGGTTAGGGTTATGTTGAGGGCTAGGGTTAGAGATCCGGTTAGGGTCACGATTGGACCTAGGGTTAGGGTTATGTTGAGGGCTAGGGTTAGAGAGACGGTTAGGGTTACGATTGGACCTAGGGTTAGGGTTATGTTGAGGGCAGGGTTAGAGATCCGGTTAGGGTCACGATTGGACCTAGGGTTAGGGTTATGTTGACGGCTAGAGTTAGAGATCCGGTTAGGGTTAGGATTGGACCTAGGGTTATGGTTATGTTGAGGGCTAGGGTTAGAGATCCGGTTAGGGTTACGATTGGACCTAGGGTTAGGGTTATGTTGAGGGCTAGGGTTAGAGATCCGATTAGGGTTACGATTGGACCTAGGGTTAGGGGTATGTTGAGGGCTAGGGTTAGAGATTCGGTTAGGGTTACGATTGGACCTAGGGTTAGGGTTATGTTGAGGGCTAGGGTTAGAGAGACGGTTAGGGTCACGATTGGACCTAGAGTTAGGGTTATGTTGAGGGCTAGGGTTAGAGATCCGGTTAGGGTTACGATTGGGCCTAGGGTTAGGGTGATGTTGAAGGCTAGGGTTAGAGATCCGGTTAGGATCACGTTTGGACCTAGGGTTAGGGTTATGTTGACGGCTAGGGTTAGAGATCCAGTAGGGTTACGATTGGACCTAGGGTTAGGGTGATGTTGAGGGCTAGGGTTAGAGATCCGTTTAGGGTTACGATTGGACCTAGGGTTATGGTGATGTTGACGGCTAGGGTTAGAGATCCGGTTAGGGTTACGATTGGACCTAGGGTTAGGGTGATGTTGAGGGCTAGGGTTAGAGATCCGGTTAGGGTTCCGATTGGACCTAGGGTTAGGGTTATGTTGAGGGCTAGGGTTAGAGAGACGGTTAGGGTTCCGATTGGACCTAGGGTTAGGGTTATGTTGAGGGCTAGGGTTAGAGATCCGGTTAGGGTTACGATTGGACCTAGGGTTAGGGTTATGTTGAGGGCTAGGGTTAGAGAGACGGTTAGGGTCACGATTGGACCTAGAGTTACGGTTATGTTGAGGGCTAGGGTTAGAGATCCGGTTAGGGTTACGATTGGACCTAGGGTTAGGGTTATGTTGAGGGCTAGGGATATAGATCCGGTTAGGGTCACGATTGGACTTAGGGTTAGGGTTATGTTGAGGGCTAGGGTTAGAGATCCGGTTAGGGTCACGTTTGGACCTAGGGTTAGGGTTATGTTGAGGGCTAGGGTTAGAGAGACTGTTAGGGTTACGATTGGACCTAGGGTTAGGGTTATGTTGAGGGCAGGGTTAGAGATCCGGTTAGGGTCACGATTGGACCTAGGGTTAGGGATATGTTGAGGGCTAGGGTTAGAGATCCGGTTAGGGTTACGATTGGACCTAGGGTTAGGGTTATGTTGAGGGCTAGGTTTAGAGATCCGGTTAGGGTTACGATTGGACCTAGGGTTAGGGTTATGTTGAGGGCTAGGGTTAGAGATCCGGGTAGGGTTACGATTGGACCTAGGGTTAGGGTTATGTTGAGGGCTAGGGATATAGATCCGGTGAGGGTCACGATTGGACCTAGGGTTAGGGTTATGTTGAGGGCTAGGGTTAGAGATCCGGTTAGGGTTACGATTGGACCTAGGGTTAGGGTTATGTTGAGGGCTAGGGTTAGAGATCCGGTTAGGGTTACGATTGGACCTAGGGTTAGGGTTATGTTGAGGGCAGGGTTAGAGATCCGGTTAGGGTCACGATTGGACCTAGGGTTAGGGTTATGTTGAGGGCTAGGGTTAGAGATCCGGTTAGGGTTACGATTGGACCTAGGGTTAGGGTTATGTTGAGGGCTAGGGTTAGAGATCCGGTTACGGTTACCATTGGACCTAGGGTTAGGGTTATCTTGAGGGCTAGGGTTAGAGAGACGGTTAGGGTCACGATTGGACCTAGAGTTAGTGTTATGTTGAGGGCTACGGTTAGAGATCCGGTTAGGGTTACGATTGGACCTATGGTTAGGGTGATGTTGAAGGCTAGGGTTAGAGATCCGGTTAGGATCACGTTTGGACCTAGGGTTAGGGTTATGTTTACGGCTACGGTTAGAGATCCAGTAGGGCTACGATTGGACCTAGGGTTAGGGTGATGTTGAGGGCTAGGGTTAGAGATCCGGTTAGTGTTAGGATTGGACCTAGGGTTAGGGTTATGTTGAGGGCTAGGGTTAGAGAGACGGTTAGGGTTACGATTGGATCTAGGGTTAGGGTTATGTTGAGGGCTAGGGTTAGAGATCCGGTTAGGGTTACGATTGGACCTAGTGTTAGGGTTATGTTGAGGGCTAGGGTTAGAGATACGGTTAGGGTTCCGATTGGACCTAGGGTTAGGGTTATGTTGAGGGCTAGGGATATAGATCCGGTGAGGGTCACGATTGGACCTAGGGTTAGGGTTATGTTGAGGGCTAGGGTTAGAGATCCGGTTAGGGTCACGATTGGCCCTAGGGTTAGGGTTATGTTGAGGGCTAGGGTTAGAGAGACGGTTAGGGTTACGATTGGACCTAGGGTTAGGGTTATGTTGAGGGCAGGGTTAGAGATCCGGTTAGGGTCACGATTGGACCTAGGGTTAGGGTTATGTTGAGGGCTAGGGTTAGAGATCCGGTTAGGGTTACGATTGGACCTAGGGTTAGGGTTATGTTGACGGCTAGGGTTAGAGATCCGGTTAGGGTTAGGATTGGACCTAGGGTTAGGGTTATGTTGAGGGCTAGGGTTAGAGATCCGGTTAGGGTTACGATTGGACCTAGTGTTAGGGTTATGTTGAGGGCTAGGGTTAGAGATCCGGTTAGGGTTACGATTGGACCTAGGGTTAGGGTTATGTTGAGGGCTAGGGATATAGATCCGGTGAGGGTCACGATTGGACCTAGGGTTAGGGTTATGTTGAGGGCTAGGGTTAGAGAGACGGTTAGGGTCACGATTGGACCTAGGGTTAGGGTTATGTTGAGGGCTAGGGTTAGAGATCCGGTTAGGGTTACGATTGGACCTAGGGTTAGGGTTATGTTGATGGCAGGGTTAGAGATCCGGTTAGGGTCACGATTGGACCTAGGGTTAGGGTTATGTTGAGGGCTAGGGTTAGAGATCCGGTTAGGGTTACGATTGGTCCTAGGGTTAGGGTTATGTTGAGGATTAGGGTTAGAGATCCGGTTAGGGTTACGATTGGACCTAGGCTTAGGGTTATGTTGAGGGCTAGGGTTAGAGATCCGCTTAGGGTTCCGATTGGACCTAGGGTTAGGGTTATGTTGAGGGCTAGGGATATAGATCCGTTGAGGGTCACGATTGGACCTAGGGTTAGGGTTATGTTGAGGGCTAGGGTTAGAGATCCGGGTAGGGTTACGATTGGACCTAGGGTTAGGGTTATGTTGAGGGCTAGGGTTAGAGAGACGGTTAGGGTCACGATTGGACCTAGGGTTAGTGTTATGTTGAGGGCTAGGGTTAGAGATCCGGTTAGGGTTACGATTGGACCTAGGGTTAGGGTTATGTTGAGGGCTAGGGTTAGAGATCCGGTTAGGGTTACGATTGGACCTATGGTTAGGGTTATGTTGAGGGCTAGGGTTAGAGATCCGGTTAGGGTTATGATTGGACCTAGGGTTAGGGTTATGTTGAGGGCTAGGGTTAGAGATCCGGTTAGGGTTACGATTGGACCTAGGGTTAGGGTTATGTTGAGGGCTAGGGTTAGAGATCCGGTTAGGGTTACGATTGGACCTAGGGTTAGGGTTATGTTGAGGGCTAGGGATATAGATCCGGTTAGGGTCACGATTGGGCTTAGGGTTAGGGTTATGTTGAGGGCTAGGGTTAGAGAGACGGTTAGGGTCACGTTTGGACCTAGGGTTAGGGTTATGTTGAGGGCTAGGGTTAGAGAGACGGTTAGGGTTACGATTGGACCTAGGGTTAGGGTTATGTTGAGGGCTAGGGTTAGAGATCCGGTTAGGGTTACGATTGGACCTAGGGTTAGGGTTATGTTGAGGGCTAGGGTTAGAGAGACGGTTAGGGTTCCGATGGGACCTAGGGTTAGGGTTATGTTGAGGGCTAGGGTTAGAGATCCGGTTAGGGTTACGATTGGACCTAGGGTTAGGGTTATGTTGAGGGCTAGGGTTAGAGATCCGGGTAGGGTTACGATTGCACCTAGGGTTAGGGTTATGTTGAGGCTAGGGTTAGAGAGACGGTTAGGGTTCCGATTGGACCTAGGGTTAGGGTTATGTTGAGGGCTAGGGTTAGAGATCCGGTTAGGGTTACGATTGGACCTAGGGTTAGGGTTATGTTGAGGGCTAGGGTTAGAGATCCGGGTAGGGTTACGATTGTACCTAGGGTTAGGGTTATGTTGAGGGCTAGGGTTAGAGATCCGGTTAGGGTCACGATTGGACCTAGGGTTAGGGTTATGTTGAGGGCTAGGGTTAGAGATCCGGTTACGGTTACGATTGGACCTAGGGTTAGGGTTATGTTGAGGGATAGGTTTAGAGATCCGGTTAGAGTTACGATTAGACCTAGGGTTAGGGTTATGTTGAGGGCTAGAGTTAGAGATCCGGTTACGGTTACGATTGGACCTAGGTTTAGGGTTATGTTGAGGGCTAGGGTTAGAGATCCGGTTAGGGTTCCGATTGGACCTAGGGTTAGGGTTATGTTGAGGGCTAGGGTTAGAGATCCGGTTAGTGTTACGATTGGACCTAGGGTTAGGGTTATGTTGAGGGCTAGGGTTAGAGATCCGGTTAGGGTTACGATTGGACCTAGGGTTAGGGTTATGTTGAGGGCTAGGGTTAGAGATCCGGTTACGGTTACCATTGGACCTAGGGTTAGGGTTATGTTGAGGGCTAGGGTTAGAGAGACGGTTAGGGTCACGATTGGACCTAGAGTTAGTGTTATGTTGAGGGCTACGGTTAGAGATCCGGTTAGGGTTACGATTGGACCTATGGTTAGGGTGATGTTGAAGGCTAGGGTTAGAGATCCGGATAGGATCACGTTTGGACCTAGGGTTAGGGTTATGTTTACGGCTACGGTTAGAGATCCAGTAGGGTTACGATTGGACCTAGGGTTAGGGTGATGTTGAGGGCTAGGGTTAGAGATCCGGTTAGTGTTACGATTGGACCTAGGGTTAGGGTTATGTTGAGGGCTAGGGTTAGAGAGACGGTTAGGGTTACGATTGGATCTAGGGTTAGGGTTATGTTGAGGGCTAGGGTTAGAGATCCGGTTAGGGTTACGATTGGACTTAGTGTTAGGGTTATGTTGAGGGCTAGGGTTAGAGATCCGGTTAGGGTTCCGATTGGACCTAGGGTTAGGGTTATGTTGAGGGCTAGGGATATAGATCCGGTGAGGGTCACGATTGGACCTAGGGTTAGGGTTATGTTGAGGGCTAGGGTTAGAGATCCGGTTAGGGTCACGATTGGACCTAGGGTTAGGGTTATGTTGAGGGCTAGGGTTAGAGAGACGGTTAGGGTTACGATTGGACCTAGGGTTAGGGTTATGTTGATGGCAGGGTTAGAGATCCGGTTAGGGTCACGATTGTACCTAGGGTTAGGGTTATGTTGAGGGCTAGGGTTAGAGATCCGGTTAGGGTTACGATTGGTCCTAGGGTTAGGGTTATGTTGAGGATTAGGGTTAGAGATCCGGTTAGGGTTACGATTGGACCTAGGCTTAGGGTTATGTTGAGGGCTAGGGTTAGAGATCCGCTTAGGGTTCCGATTGGACCTAGGGTTAGGGTTATGTTGAGGGCTAGGGATATAGATCCGTTGAGGGTCACGATTGGACCTATGGTTAGGGTTATGTTGAGGGCTAGGGTTAGAGATCCGGGTAGGGTTACGATTGGACCTAGGGTTAGGGTTATGTTGAGGGCTAGGGTTAGAGAGACGGTTAGGGTCACGATTGGACCTAGGGTTAGTGTTATGTTGAGGGCTAGGGTTAGAGATCCGGTTAGGGTTACGATTGGACCTAGGGTTAGGGTTATGTTGAGGGCTAGGGTTAGAGATCCGGTTAGGGTTACGATTGGACCTAGGCTTAGGGTTATGTTGAGGGCTAGGGTTAGATATCCGTTTAGAGTTACGATTGGACCTAGGGTTACGGTGATGTTGACGGCTAGGGTTAGAGATCCGGTTAGGGTTACGATTGGACCTAGGGTTAGGGTTATGTTGAGGGCTAGGGATATAGATCCGGTTAGGGTCACGATTGGACTTAGGGTTAGGGTTATGTTGAGGGCTAGGGTTAGAGAGACGGTTAGGGTCACGTTTGGACCTAGGGTTAGGGTTATGTTGAGGGCTAGGGTTAGAGAGACGGTTAGGGTTACGATTGGACCTAGGGTTAGGGTTATGTTGAGGGCAGTGTTAGAGATCCGGTTAGGGTCACGATTGGACCTAGGGTTAGGGTTATGTTGAGGGCTAGGGTTAGAGATCCGGTTAGGGTTACGATTGGACCTAGGGTTAGGGTTATGTTGAGGGCTAGGTTTAGAGATCCGGTTAGGGTTACGATTGGACCTAGGGTTAGTGTTATGTTGAGGGCTAGGGTTAGAGATCCGGTTAGGGTTACGATTGGACCTAGGGTTAGGGTTATGTTGAGGGCTAGGGTTAGAGAGACGGTTAGGGTTCCGATTGGACCTAGGGTTAGGGTTATGTTGAGGGCTAGGGTTAGAGATCCGGTTAGGGTTACGATTGGACCTAGGGTTAGGGTTATGTTGAGGGCTAGGGTTAGAGATCCGGGTAGGGTTACGATTGGACCTAGGGTTAGGGTTATGTTGAGGGCTAGGGTTAGAGATCCTGTTACGGTTACGATTGGACCTAGGGTTAGGGTTATGTTGAGGGATAGGTTTAGAGATCCGGTTAGAGTTACGATTAGACGTAGGGTTAGGGTTATGTTGAGGGCTAGGGTTAGAGAGACGGTTAGGGTTCCGATTGGACCTAGGGTTAGGGTTATGTTGAGGGCTAGGGTTAGAGATCCGGTTAGGGTCACGATTGGACCTAGGGTTAGGGTTATGTTGAGGGCTAGAGTTAGAGATCCGGGTAGGGTTACGATTGGACCTAGGGTTAGGGTTATGTTGAGGGCTAGGGTTAGAGATCCGGTTAGGGTTACGATTGGACCTAGGGTTAGGGGTATGTTGAGGGCTAGGGTTAGAGATCCGGTTAGGGTTACGATTGGACCTAGGCTTAGGGTTATGTTGAGGGCTAGGGTTAGAGATCCGTTTAGGGTTACGATTGGACCTAGGGTTACGGTGATGTTGACGGCTAGGGTTAGAGATCCGGTTAGGGTTCCGATTGGACCTAGGGTTAGGGTTATGTTGAGGGCTAGGGATATAGATCCGGTGAGGGTCACGATTGGACCTAGGGTTAGGGTTATGTTGAGGGCTAGGGTTAGAGATCCGGTTAGGGTCACGATTGGACCTAGGGTTAGGGTTATGTTGAGGGCTAGGGTTAGAGAGACGGTTAGGGTTACGATTGGACCTAGGGTTAGGGTTATGTTGATGGCAGGGTTAGAGATCCGGTTAGGGTCACGATTGTACCTAGGGTTAGGGTTATGTTGAGGGCTAGGGTTAGAGATCCGGTTAGGGTTACGATTGGTCCTAGGGTTAGGGTTATGTTGAGGATTAGGGTTAGAGATCCGGTTAGGGTTACGATTGGACCTAGGCTTAGGGTTATGTTGAGGGCTAGGGTTAGAGATCCGCTTAGGGTTCCGATTGGACCTAGGGTTAGGGTTATGTTGAGGGCTAGGGATATAGATCCGTTGAGGGTCACGATTGGACCTATGGTTAGGGTTATGTTGAGGGCTAGGGTTAGAGATCCGGGTAGGGTTACGATTGGACCTAGGGTTAGGGTTATGTTGAGGGCTAGGGTTAGAGAGACGGTTAGGGTCACGATTGGACCTAGGGTTAGTGTTATGTTGAGGGCTAGGGTTAGAGATCCGGTTAGGGTTACGATTGGACCTAGGGTTAGGGTTATGTTGAGGGCTAGGGTTAGAGATCCGGTTAGGGTTACGATTGGACCTAGGCTTAGGGTTATGTTGAGGGCTAGGGTTAGATATCCGTTTAGAGTTACGATTGGACCTAGGGTTACGGTGATGTTGACGGCTAGGGTTAGAGATCCGGTTAGGGTTACGATTGGACCTAGGGTTAGGGTTATGTTGAGGGCTAGGGATATAGATCCGGTTAGGGTCACGATTGGACTTAGGGTTAGGGTTATGTTGAGGGCTAGGGTTAGAGAGACGGTTAGGGTCACGTTTGGACCTAGGGTTAGGGTTATGTTGAGGGCTAGGGTTAGAGAGACGGTTAGGGTTACGATTGGACCTAGGGTTAGGGTTATGTTGAGGGCAGTGTTAGAGATCCGGTTAGGGTCACGATTGGACCTAGGGTTAGGGTTATGTTGAGGGCTAGGGTTAGAGATCCGGTTAGGGTTACGATTGGACCTAGGGTTAGGGTTATGTTGAGGGCTAGGTTTAGAGATCCGGTTAGGGTTACGATTGGACCTAGGGTTAGTGTTATGTTGAGGGCTAGGGTTAGAGATCCGGTTAGGGTTACGATTGGACCTAGGGTTAGGGTTATGTTGAGGGCTAGGGTTAGAGAGACGGTTAGGGTTCCGATTGGACCTAGGGTTAGGGTTATGTTGAGGGCTAGGGTTAGAGATCCGGTTAGGGTTACGATTGGACCTAGGGTTAGGGTTATGTTGAGGGCTAGGGTTAGAGATCCGGGTAGGGTTACGATTGGACCTAGGGTTAGGGTTATGTTGAGGGCTAGGGTTAGAGATCCGGTTACGGTTACGATTGGACCTAGGGTTAGGGTTATGTTGAGGGATAGGTTTAGAGATCCGGTTAGAGTTACGATTAGACGTAGGGTTAGGGTTATGTTGAGGGCTAGGGTTAGAGAGACGGTTAGGGTTCCGATTGGACCTAGGGTTAGGGTTATGTTGAGGGCTAGGGTTAGAGATCCGGTTAGGGTCACGATTGGACCTAGGGTTAGGGTTATGTTGAGGGCTAGAGTTAGAGATCCGGGTAGGGTTACGATTGGACCTAGGGTTAGGGTTATGTTGAGGGCTAGGGTTAGAGATCCGGTTAGGGTTACGATTGGACCTAGGGTTAGGGGTATGTTGAGGGCTAGGGTTAGAGATCCGGTTAGGGTTACGATTGGACCTAGGCTTAGGGTTATGTTGAGGGCTAGGGTTAGAGATCCGTTTAGGGTTACGATTGGACCTAGGGTTACGGTGATGTTGACGGCTAGGGTTAGAGATCCGGTTAGGGTTACGATTGGACCTAGGGTTAGGGTTATGTTGAGGGCTAGGGATATAGATCCGGTTAGGGTCACGATTGGACTTAGGGTTAGGGTTATGTTGAGGGCTAGGGTTAGAGAGACGGTTAGGGTCACGTTTGGACCTAGGGTTAGGGTTATGTTGAGGGCTAGGGTTAGAGAGACGGTTAGGGTTACGATTGGACCTAGGGTTAGGGTTATGTTGAGGGCAGTGTTAGAGATCCGGTTAGGGTCACGATTGGACCTAGGGTTAGGGTTATGTTGAGGGCTAGGGTTAGAGATCCGGTTAGGGTTACGATTGGAACTAGGGTTAGGGTTATGTTGAGGGCTAGGTTTAGAGATCCGGTTAGGGTTACGATTGGACCTAGGGTTAGTGTTATGTTGAGGGCTAGGGTTAGAGATCCGGTTAGGGTTACGATTGGACCTAGGGTTAGGGTTATGTTGAGGGCTAGGGTTAGAGAGACGGTTAGGGTTCCGATTGGACCTAGGGTTAGGGTTATGTTGAGGGCTAGGGTTAGAGATCCGGTTAGGGTTACGATTGGACCTAGGGTTAGGGTTATGTTGAGGGCTAGGGTTAGAGATCCGGGTAGGGTTACGATTGGACCTAGGGTTAGGGTTATGTTGAGGGCTAGGGTTAGAGATCCGGTTACGGTTACGATTGGACCTAGGGTTAGGGTTATGTTGAGGGATAGGTTTAGAGATCCGGTTAGAGTTACGATTAGACCTAGGGTTAGGGTTATGTTGAGGGCTAGGGTTAGAGAGACGGTTAGGGTTCCGATTGGACCTAGGGTTAGGGTTATGTTGAGGGCTAGGGTTAGAGATCCGGTTAGGGTCACGATTGGACCTAGGGTTAGGGTTATGTTGAGGGCTAGAGTTAGAGATCCGGGTAGGGTTACGATTGGACCTAGGGTTAGGGTTATGTTGAGGGCTAGGGTTAGGGATCCGGTTACGGTTACGATTGGACCTAGGGTTAGGGTTATGTTGAGGGATAGGTTTAGAGATCCGGTTAGAGTTAAGATTAGACCTAGGGTTAGGGTTATGTTGAGGGCTAGGGTTAGAGATCCGGTTACGGTTACGATTGGACCTAGGGTTAGGGTTATGTTGAGGGCTAGGGTTAGAGATCCGGTTAGGGTTCTGATTGGACCTAGGGTTAGGGTTATGTTGAGGGCTAGGGTTAGAGATCCGGTTAGGGTTACGATTGGACCTAGGGTTAGGGTTATGTTGAGGGCTAGGGTTAGAGATCCGGTTAGGGTTACGATTGGACCTAGGGTTAGGGGTATGTTATGTTGAGGGCTACGGTTAGAGATCCGGTTAGGGTTACGATTGGACCTATGGTTAGGGTGATGTTGAAGGCTAGGGTTAGAGATCCGGTTAGGATCACGTTTGGACCTAGGGTTAGGGTTATGTTTACGGCTACGGTTAGAGATCCAGTAGGGTTACGATTGGATCTAGGGTTAGGGTTATGTTGAGGGCTAGGGTTAGAGATCCGGTAGGGTTACGATTGGACCTAGTGTTAGGGTTATGTTGAGGGCTAGGGTTAGAGATCCCGTTAGGGTTCCGATTGGACCTAGGGTTCGGTTTATGTTGAGGGCTAGGGATATAGATCCGGTGAGGGTCACGATTGGACCTAGGGTTAGGGTTATGTTGAGGGCTAGGGTTAGAGATCCGGTTAGGGTTACGATTGGACCTAGGGTTAGGGTTATGTTGAGGGCAGGGTTAGAGATCCGGTTAGGGTCACGATTGGACCTAGGGTTAGGGTTATGTTGAGGGCTAGGGTTAGAGATCCGGTTAGGGTTACGATTGGACCTAGGGTTAGGGTTATGTTGACGGCTAGAGTTAGAGATCCGGTTAGGGTTAGGATTGGACCTAGGGTTATGGTTATGTTGAGGGCTAGGGTTAGAGATCCGGTTAGGGTTACGATTGGACCTAGGGTTAGGGTTATGTTGAGGGCTAGGGTTAGAGAGACGGTTAGGGTTACGATTGGATCTAGGGTTAGGGTTATGTTGAGGGCTAGGGTTAGAGATCCGGTAGGGTTACGATTGGACCTAGTGTTAGGGTTATGTTGAGGGCTAGGGTTAGAGATCCGGTTAGGGTTCCGATTGGACCTAGGGTTAGGTTTATGTTGAGGGCTAGGGATATAGATCCGGTGAGGGTCACGATTGGACCTAGGGTTAGGGTTATGTTGAGGGCTAGGGTTAGAGATCCGGTTAGGGTCACGATTGGACCTAGGGTTAGGGTTATGTTGAGGGCTAGGGTTAGAGAGACGGTTAGGGTTACGATTGGACCTAGGGTTAGGGTTATGTTGAGGGCAGGGTTAGAGATCCGGTTAGGGTCACGATTGGACCTAGGGTTAGGGTTATGTTGAGGGCTAGGGTTAGAGATCCGGTTAGGGTTACGATTGGACCTAGGGTTAGGGTTATGTTGACGGCTAGAGTTAGAGATCCGGTTAGGGTTAGGATTGGACCTAGGGTTATGGTGATGTTGACGGCTAGGGTTAGAGATCCGGTTAGGGTTACGATTGGACCTAGGGTTAGGGTTATGTTGACGGCTAGAGTTAGAGATCCGGTTAGGGTTAGGATTGGACCTAGGGTTATGGTGATGTTGACGGCTAGGGTTAGAGATCCGGTTAGGGTTACGATTGGACCTAGGGTTAGGGTGATGTTGAGGGCTAGGGTTAGAGATCCGGTTAGGGTTACGATTGGACCTAGGGTTAGGGTTATGTTGAGGGCTAGGGTTAGAGAGACGGTTAGGGTTCCGATTGGACCTAGGGTTAGTGTTATGTTGAGGGCTAGGGTTAGAGATCCGGTTAGGGTTACGATTGGACCTAGGGTTAGGGTTATGTTGAGGGCTAGGGTTAGAGAGACGGTTAGGGTCACGACTGGACCTAGAGTTACGGTTATGTTGAGGGCTAGGGTTAGAGATCCGGTTAGGGTTACGATTGGACCTAGGCTTAGGGTTATGTTGAGGGCTAGGGTTAGAGATCCGCTTAGGGTTCCGATTGGACCTAGGGTTAGGGTTATGTTGAGGGCTAGGGATATAGATCCGTTGAGGGTCACGATTGGACCTATGGTTAGGGTTATGTTGAGGGCTAGGGTTAGAGATCCGGGTAGGGTTACGATTGGACCTAGGGTTAGGGTTATGTTGAGGGCTAGGGTTAGAGAGACGGTTAGGGTCACGATTGGACCTAGGGTTAGTGTTATGTTGAGGGCTAGGGTTAGAGATCCGGTTAGGGTTACGATTGGACCTAGGGTTAGGGTTATGTTGAGGGCTAGGGTTAGAGATCCGGTTAGGGTTACGATTGGACCTAGGGTTAGGGGTATGTTGAGGGCTAGGGTTAGAGATCCGGTTAGGGTTACGATTGGACCTAGGCTTAGGGTTATGTTGAGGGCTAAGGTTAGATATCCGTTTAGAGTTACGATTGGACCTAGGGTTACGGTGATGTTGACGGCTAGGGTTAGAGATCCGGTTAGGGTTACGATTGGACCTAGGGTTAGGGTTATGTTGAGGGCTAGGGATATAGATCCGGTTAGGGTCACGATTGGACTTAGGGTTAGGGTTATGTTGAGGGCTAGGGTTAGAGAGACGGTTAGGGTCACGTTTGGACCTAGGGTTAGGGTTATGTTGAGGGCTAGGGTTAGAGAGACGGTTAGGGTTACGATTGGACCTAGGGTTAGGGTTATGTTGAGGGCAGTGTTAGAGATCCGGTTAGGGTCACGATTGGACCTAGGGTTAGGGTTATGTTGAGGGCTAGGGTTAGAGATCCGGTTAGGGTTACGATTGGACCTAGGGTTAGGGTTATGTTGAGGGCTAGGTTTAGAGATCCGGTTAGGGTTACGATTGGACCTAGGGTTAGTGTTATGTTGAGGGCTAGGGTTAGAGATCCGGTTAGGGTTACGATTGGACCTAGGGTTAGGGTTATGTTGAGGGCTAGGGTTAGAGAGACGGTTAGGGTTCCGATTGGACCTAGGGTTAGGGTTATGTTGAGGGCTAGGGTTAGAGATCCGGTTAGGGTTACGATTGGACCTAGGGTTAGGGTTATGTTGAGGGCTAGGGTTAGAGATCCGGGTAGGGTTACGATTGGACCTAGGGTTAGGGTTATGTTGAGGGCTAGGGTTAGAGATCCGGTTACGGTTACGATTGGACCTAGGGTTAGGGTTATGTTGAGGGATAGGTTTAGAGATCCGGTTAGAGTTACGATTAGACCTAGGGTTAGGGTTATGTTGAGGGCTAGGGTTAGAGAGACGGTTAGGGTTCCGATTGGACCTAGGGTTAGGGTTATGTTGAGGGCTAGGGTTAGAGATCCGGTTAGGGTCACGATTGGACCTAGGGTTAGGGTTATGTTGAGGGCTAGAGTTAGAGATCCGGGTAGGGTTACGATTGGACCTAGGGTTAGGGTTATGTTGAGGGCTAGGGTTAGAGATCCGGTTAGGGTTACGATTGGACCTAGGGTTAGGGGTATGTTGAGGGCTAGGGTTAGAGATCCGGTTAGGGTTACGATTGGACCTAGGCTTAGGGTTATGTTGAGGGCTAGGGTTAGAGATCCGTTTAGGGTTACGATTGGACCTAGGGTTACGGTGATGTTGACGGCTAGGGTTAGAGATCCGGTTAGGGTTACGATTGGACCTAGGGTTAGGGTTATGTTGAGGGCTAGGGATATAGATCCGGTTAGGGTCACGATTGGACTTAGGGTTAGGGTTATGTTGAGGGCTAGGGTTAGAGAGACGGTTAGGGTCACGTTTGGACCTAGGGTTAGGGTTATGTTGAGGGCTAGGGTTAGAGAGACGGTTAGGGTTACGATTGGAACTAGGGTTAGGGTTATGTTGAGGGCAGTGTTAGAGATCCGGTTAGGGTCACGATTGGACCTAGGGTTAGGGTTATGTTGAGGGCTAGGGTTAGAGATCCGGTTAGGGTTACGATTGGAACTAGGGTTAGGGTTATGTTGAGGGCTAGGTTTAGAGATCCGGTTAGGGTTACGATTGGACCTAGGGTTAGTGTTATGTTGAGGGCTAGGGTTAGAGATCCGGTTAGGGTTACGATTGGACCTAGGGTTAGGGTTATGTTGAGGGCTAGGGTTAGAGAGACGGTTAGGGTTCCGATTGGACCTAGGGTTAGGGTTATGTTGAGGGCTAGGGTTAGAGATCCGGTTAGGGTTACGATTGGACCTAGGGTTAGGGTTATGTTGAGGGCTAGGGTTAGAGATCCGGGTAGGGTTACGATTGGACCTAGGGTTAGGGTTATGTTGAGGGCTAGGGTTAGAGATCCGGTTACGGTTACGATTGGACCTAGGGTTAGGGTTATGTTGAGGGATAGGTTTAGAGATCCGGTTAGAGTTACGATTAGACCTAGGGTTAGGGTTATGTTGAGGGCTAGGGTTAGAGAGACGGTTAGGGTTCCGATTGGACCTAGGGTTAGGGTTATGTTGAGGGCTAGGGTTAGAGATCCGGTTAGGGTCACGATTGGACCTAGGGTTAGGGTTATGTTGAGGGCTAGAGTTAGAGATCCGGGTAGGGTTACGATTGGACCTAGGGTTAGGGTTATGTTGAGGGCTAGGGTTAGAGATCCGGTTACGGTTACGATTGGACCTAGGGTTAGGGTTATGTTGAGGGATAGGTTTAGAGATCCGGTTAGAGTTAAGATTAGACCTAGGGTTAGGGTTATGTTGAGGGCTAGGGTTAGAGATCCGGTTACGGTTACGATTGGACCTAGGGTTAGGGTTATGTTGAGGGCTAGGGTTAGAGATCCGGTTAGGGTTCTGATTGGACCTAGGGTTAGGGTTATGTTGAGGGCTAGGGTTAGAGATCCGGTTAGGGTTACGATTGGACCTAGGGTTAGGGTTATGTTGAGGGCTAGGGTTAGAGATCCGGTTAGGGTTACGATTGGACCTAGGGTTAGGGGTATGTTATGTTGAGGGCTACGGTTAGAGATCCGGTTAGGGTTACGATTGGACCTATGGTTAGGGTGATGTTGAAGGCTAGGGTTAGAGATCCGGTTAGGATCACGTTTGGACCTAGGGTTAGGGTTATGTTTACGGCTACGGTTAGAGATCCAGTAGGGTTACGATTGGACCTAGGGTTAGGGTGATGTTGAGGGCTAGGGTTAGAGATCCGGTTAGTGTTACGATTGGACCTAGGGTTAGGGTTATGTTGAGGGCTAGGGTTAGAGAGACGGTTAGGGTTACGATTGGATCTAGGGTTAGGGTTATGTTGAGGGCTAGGGTTAGAGATCCGGTAGGGTTACGATTGGACCTAGTGTTAGGGTTATGTTGAGGGCTAGGGTTAGAGATCCCGTTAGGGTTCCGATTGGACCTAGGGTTCGGTTTATGTTGAGGGCTAGGGATATAGATCCGGTGAGGGTCACGATTGGACCTAGGGTTAGGGTTATGTTGAGGGCTAGGGTTAGAGATCCGGTTAGGGTTACGATTGGACCTAGGGTTAGGGTTATGTTGAGGGCAGGGTTAGAGATCCGGTTAGGGTCACGATTGGACCTAGGGTTAGGGTTATGTTGAGGGCTAGGGTTAGAGATCCGGTTAGGGTTACGATTGGACCTAGGGTTAGGGTTATGTTGACGGCTAGAGTTAGAGATCCGGTTAGGGTTAGGATTGGACCTAGGGTTATGGTTATGTTGAGGGCTAGGGTTAGAGATCCGGTTAGGGTTACGATTGGACCTAGGGTTAGGGTTATGTTGAGGGCTAGGGTTAGAGATCCGATTAGGGTTACGATTGGACCTAGGGTTAGGGGTATGTTGAGGGCTAGGGTTAGAGATCCGGTTAGGGTTACGATTGGACCTAGGGTTAGGGTTATGTTGAGGGCTAGGGTTAGAGAGACGGTTAGGGTAACGATTGGACCTAGAGTTAGGGTTATGTTGAGGGCTAGGGTTAGAGATCCGGTTAGGGTTACGATTGGACCTAGGGTTAGGGTGATGTTGAAGGCTAGGGTTAGAGATCCGGTTAGGATCACGTTTGGACCTAGGGTTAGGGTTATGTTGACGGCTAGGGTTAGAGATCCAGTAGGGTTACGATTGGACCTAGGGTTAGGGTGATGTTGAGGGCTAGGGTTAGAGATCCGTTTAGGGTTACGATTGGACCTAGGGTTATGGTGATGTTGACGGCTAGGGTTAGAGATCCGGTTAGGGTTACGATTGGACCTAGGGTTAGGGTGATGTTGAGGGCTAGGGTTAGAGATCCGGTTAGGGTTACGATTGGACCTAGGGTTAGGGTTATGTTGAGGGCTAGGGTTAGAGAGACGGTTAGGGTTCCGATTGGACCTAGGGTTAGTGTTATGTTGAGGGCTAGGGTTAGAGATCCGGTTAGGGTTACGATTGGACCTAGGGTTAGGGTTATGTTGAGGGCTAGGGTTAGAGAGACGGTTAGGGTCACGATTGGACCTAGAGTTACGGTTATGTTGAGGGCTAGGGTTAGAGATCCGGTTAGGGTTACGATTGGACCTAGGGTTAGGGTTAGGTTGAGGGCTAGGGATATAGATCCGGTTAGGGTCACGATTGGACTTAGGGTTAGGGTTATGTTGAGGGCTAGGGTTAGAGATCCGGTTAGGGTCACGTTTGGACCTAGGGTTAGGGTTATGTTGAGGGCTAGGGTTAGAGAGACGGTTAGGGTTACGATTGGACCTAGGGTTAGGGTTATGTTGAGGGCAGGGTTAGAGATCCGGTTAGGGTCACGATTGGACCTAGGGTTAGGGTTATGTTGAGGGCTAGGGTTAGAGATCCGGTTAGGGTTACGATTGGACCTAGGGTTAGGGTTATGTTGAGGGCTAGGTTTAGAGATCCGGTTAGGGTTACGATTGGACCTAGGGTTAGGGTTATGTTGAGGGCTAGGGTTAGAGATCCGGTTAGGGTTACGATTGGACTTAGGGTTAGGGTTATGTTGAGGGCTAGGGTTAGAGATCCGGGTAGGGTTACGATTGGACCTAGGGTTAGGGTTATGTTGAGGGCTAGGGTTAGAGATCCGGTTACGGTTACGATTGGACCTAGGGTTAGGGTTATGTTGAGGGATAGGTTTAGAGATCCGGTTAGAGTTACGATTAGACCTAGGGTTAGGGTTATGTTGAGGGCTAGGGTTAGAGATCCGGTTAGGGTTACGATTGGACCTAGGGTTAGGGTTATGTTGAGGGCTAGGGTTAGAGATCCGGGTAGGGTTACGATTGGACCTAGGGTTAGGGTTATGTTGAGGGCTAGGTTTAGAGATCCGGTTACGGTTACGATTTGACCTAGGGTTAGGGTTATGTTGAGGGATAGGTTTAGAGATCCGGTTAGAGTTACGATTAGACCTAGGGTTAGGGTTATGTTGAGGGCTAGGGTTAGAGATCCGGTTACGGTTACGATTGGACCTAGGTTTAGGGTTATGTTGAGGGCTAGGGTTAGAGATCCGGTTAGGGTTACGATTGGACCTAGGGTTAGGGTTATGTTGAGGGCTAGGGTTAGAGATCCGGTTACGGTTACCATTGGACCTAGGGTTAGGGTTATGTTGAGGGCTAGGGTTAGAGAGACGGTTAGGGTCACGATTGGACCTAGAGTTAGTGTTATGTTGAGGGCTATGGTTAGAGATCCGGTTAGGGTTACGATTGGACCTATGGTTAGGGTGATGTTGAAGGCTAGGGTTAGAGATCCGGTTAGGATCACGTTTGGACCTAGGGTTAGGGTTATGTTTACGGCTACGGTTAGAGATCCTGTAGGGTTACGATTGGACCTAGGGTTAGGGTGATGTTGAGGGCTAGGGTTAGAGATCCGGTTAGTGTTACGATTGGACCTAGGGTTAGGGTTATGTTGAGGGCTAGGGTTAGAGAGACGGTTAGGGTTACGATTGGATCTAGGGTTAGGGTTATGTTGAGGGCTAGGGTTAGAGATCCGGTTAGGGATACGATTGGACCTAGGGTTAGGGGTATGTTGAGGGCTAGGGTTAGAGATCCGGTTAGGGTTCCGATTGGACCTAGGGTTAGGGTTATGTTGAGGGCTAGGGATATAGATCCGGTGAGGGTCACGATTGGACCTAGGGTTAGGGTTATGTTGAGGGCTAGGGTTAGAGATCCGGTTAGGGTCACGATTGGACCTAGGGTTAGGGTTATGTTGAGGGCTAGGGTTAGAGAGACGGTTAGGGTTACGATTGGACCTAGGGTTAGGGTTATGTTGAGGGCAGGGTTAGAGATCCGGTTAGGGTCACGATTGGACCTAGGGTTAGGGTTATGTTGAGGGCTAGGGTTAGAGATCCGGTTAGGGTTACGATTGGACCTAGGTTATGGTTATGTTGATTGCTAGAGTTAGAGATCCGGTTAGGGTTAGGATTGGACCTAGGGTTATGGTTATGTTGAGGGCTAGAGTTAGAGATCCGGGTAGGGTTCCGATTGGACCTAGGGTTAGGGTTATGTTGAGGGCTAGAGTTAGAGATCCGGGTAGGGTTCCGATTGGACCTAGGGTTAGGGTTATGTTGAGGGCTAGGGTTAGAGATCCGGTTAGGGTTACGATTGGACCTAGGGTTAGGGTTATGTTGAGGGCTAGAGTTAGAGATCCGGGTAGGGTTACGATTGGACCTAGGGTTAGGGTTATGTTGAGGGCTAGGGTTAGAGATCCGGTTACGGTTACGATTGGACCTAGGGTTAGGGTTATGTTGAGCGATAGGTTTAGAGATCCGGTTAGAGTTAAGATTAGACCTAGGGTTAGGGTTATGTTGAGGGCTAGGGTTAGAGATCCGGTTAGTGTTACGATTGGACCTAGGGTTAGGGTTATGTTGAGGGCTAGGGTTAGAGAGACGGTTAGGGTTACGATTGGATCTAGGGTTAGGGTTATGTTGAGGGCTAGGGTTAGAGATCCGGTTAGGGTTACGATTGGACCTAGTGTTAGGGTTATGTTGAGGGCTAGGGTTAGAGATCCGGTTAGGGTTACGATTGGACCTAGGGTTAGGGTTATGTTGAGGGCTAGGGATATAGATCCGGTGAGGGTCACGATTGGACCTAGGGTTAGGGTTATGTTGAGGGCTAGGGTTAGAGATCCGGTTAGGGTCACGATTGGACCTAGGGTTAGGGTTATGTTGAGGGCTAGGGTTAGAGATCCGGTTAGGGTTACGATTGGACCTAGGGTTAGGGTTATGTTGACGGCTAGAGTTAGAGATCCGGTAAGGGTTAGGATTGGACCTAGGGTTATGGTTATGTTGAGGGCTAGGGTTAGAGATCCGGTTAGGGTTACGATTGGACCTAGGGTTAGGGTTATGTTGACGGCTAGGGTTAGAGAGACGGTTAGGGTTCCGATTGGACCTAGGGTTAGGGTTATGTTGAGGGCTAGGGTTAGAGATCCGGTTAGGGTTACGATTGGACCTAGGGTTAGGGTTATATTGAGGGCTAGGGTTAGAGATCGGGGTAGGGTTACGATTGGACCTAGGGTTAGGGTTATGTTGAGGGCAAGGTTAGAGATCCGGTTACGGTTACGATTGGACCTAGGGTTAGGGTTATGTTGAGAGATAGGTTTAGAGATCCGGTTAGAGTTACGATTGGACCTAGGGTTAGGGTTATGTTGAGGGCTAGGGTTAGAGATCCGGTTATGGTTACGATTGGACCTAGGGTTAGGGTTATGTTGAGGGCTAGGGTTAGAGATCCGGTTAGGGTTCCGATTGGACCTAGGGTTAGGGTTATGTTGAGGGCTAGGGTTAGAGATCCGGGTAGGGTTACAATTGGACCTAGGGTTAGGGTTATGTTGAGGGCTAGAGTTAGAGATCCGGGTAGGGTTACGATTGGACCTAGGGTTAGGGTTATGTTGAGGGCTAGGGTTAGAGATCCGGTTAGGGTTACGATTGGACCTAGGGTTAGGGTTATGTTGAGGGCTAGAGTTAGAGATCCGGGTAGGGTTCCGATTGGACCTAGGGTTAGGGTTATGTTGAGGGCTAGGGTTAGAGATCCGGTTAGGGTTACGATTGGACCTAGGGTTAGGGTTATGTTGAGGGCTAGAGTTAGAGATCCGGGTAGGGTTACGATTGGACCTAGGGTTAGGGTTATGTTGAGGGCTAGGGTTAGAGATCCGGTTACGGTTACGATTGGACCTAGGGTTAGGGTTATGTTGAGGGCTAGGGTTAGAGAGACGGTTAGGGTCACGATTGGACCTAGAGTTACGGTTATGTTGAGGGCTAGGGTTAGAGATCCGGTTAGGGTTACGATTGGACCTAGGGTTAGGGTTATGTTGAGGGCTAGGGATATAGATCCGGTTAGGGTCACGATTGGACTTAGGGTTAGGGTTATGTTGAGGGCTAGGGTTAGAGATCCGGTTAGGGTCACGTTTGGACCTAGGGTTAGGGTTATGTTGAGGGCTAGGGTTAGAGAGACGGTTAGGGTTACGATTGGACCTAGGGTTAGGGTTATGTTGAGGGCAGGGTTAGAGATCCGGTTAGGGTCACGATTGGACCTAGGGTTAGGGTTATGTTGAGGGCTAGGGTTAGAGATCCGGTTAGGGTTACGATTGGACCTATGGTTAGGGTTATGTTGAGGGCTAGGTTTAGAGATCCGGTTAGGGTTACGATTGGACCTAGGGTTAGGGTTATGTTGAGGGCTAGGGTTAGAGATCCGGTTAGGGTTACGATTGGACTTAGGGTTAGGGTTATGTTGAGGGCTAGGGTTAGAGATCCGGGTAGGGTTACGATTGGACCTAGGGTTAGGGTTATGTTGAGGGCTAGGGTTAGAGATCCGGTTACGGTTACGATTGGACCTAGGGTTAGGGTTATGTTGAGGGATAGGTTTAGAGATCCGGTTAGAGTTACGATTAGACCTAGGGTTAGGGTTATGTTGAGGGCTAGGGTTAGAGATCCGGTTAGGGTTACGATTGGACCTAGGGTTAGGGTTATGTTGAGGGCTAGGGTTAGAGATCCGGGTAGGGTTACGATTGGACCTAGGGTTAGGGTTATGTTGAGGGCTAGGTTTAGAGATCCGGTTACGGTTACGATTTGACCTAGGGTTAGGGTTATGTTGAGGGATAGGTTTAGAGATCCGGTTAGAGTTACGATTAGACCTAGGGTTAGGGTTATGTTGAGGGCTAGGGTTAGAGATCCGGTTACGGTTACGATTGGACCTAGGTTTAGGGTTATGTTGAGGGCTAGGGTTAGAGATCCGGTTAGGGTTACGATTGGACCTAGGGTTAGGGTTATGTTGAGGGCTAGGGTTAGAGATCCGGTTACGGTTACCATTGGACCTAGGGTTAGGGTTATGTTGAGGGCTAGGGTTAGAGAGACGGTTAGGGTCACGATTGGACCTAGAGTTAGTGTTATGTTGAGGGCTATGGTTAGAGATCCGGTTAGGGTTACGATTGGACCTATGGTTAGGGTGATGTTGAAGGCTAGGGTTAGAGATCCGGTTAGGATCACGTTTGGACCTAGGGTTAGGGTTATGTTTACGGCTACGGTTAGAGATCCTGTAGGGTTACGATTGGACCTAGGATTAGGGTGATGTTGAGGGCTAGGGTTAGAGATCCGGTTAGTGTTACGATTGGACCTAGGGTTAGGGTTATGTTGAGGGCTAGGGTTAGAGAGACGGTTAGGGTTACGATTGGATCTAGGGTTAGGGTTATGTTGAGGGCTAGGGTTAGAGATCCGGTTAGGGATACGATTGGACCTAGGGTTAGGGGTATGTTGAGGGCTAGGGTTAGAGATCCGGTTAGGGTTCCGATTGGACCTAGGGTTAGGGTTATGTTGAGGGCTAGGGATATAGATCCGGTGAGGGTCACGATTGGACCTAGGGTTAGGGTTATGTTGAGGGCTAGGGTTAGAGATCCGGTTAGGGTCACGATTGGACCTAGGGTTAGGGTTATGTTGAGGGCTAGGGTTAGATAGACGGTTAGGGTTACGATTGGACCTAGGGTTAGGGTTATGTTGAGGGCAGGGTTAGAGATCCGGTTAGGGTCACGATTGGACCTAGGGTTAGGGTTATGTTGAGGGCTAGGGTTAGAGATCCGGTTAGGGTTACGATTGGACCTAGGTTATGGTTATGTTGATTGCTAGAGTTAGAGATCCGGTTAGGGTTAGGATTGGACCTAGGGTTATGGTTATGTTGAGGGCTAGAGTTAGAGATCCGGGTAGGGTTCCGATTGGACCTAGGGTTAGGGTTATGTTGAGGGCTAGAGTTAGAGATCCGGGTAGGGTTCCGATTGGACCTAGGGTTAGGGTTATGTTGAGGGCTAGGGTTAGAGATCCGGTTAGGGTTACGATTGGACCTAGGGTTAGGGTTATGTTGAGGGCTAGAGTTAGAGATCCGGGTAGGGTTACGATTGGACCTAGGGTTAGGGTTATGTTGAGGGCTAGGGTTAGAGATCCGGTTACGGTTACGATTGGACCTAGGGTTAGGGTTATGTTGAGCGATAGGTTTAGAGATCCGGTTAGAGTTAAGATTAGACCTAGGGTTAGGGTTATGTTGAGGGCTAGGGTTAGAGATCCGGTTAGTGTTACGATTGGACCTAGGGTTAGGGTTATGTTGAGGGCTAGGGTTAGAGAGACGGTTAGGGTTACGATTGGATCTAGGGTTAGGGTTATGTTGAGGGCTAGGGTTAGAGATCCGGTTAGGGTTACGATTGGACCTAGTGTTAGGGTTATGTTGAGGGCTAGGGTTAGAGATCCGGTTAGGGTTACGATTGGACCTAGGGTTAGGGTTATGTTGAGGGCTAGGGATATAGATCCGGTGAGGGTCACGATTGGACCTAGGGTTAGGGTTATGTTGAGGGCTAGGGTTAGAGATCCGGTTAGGGTCACGATTGGACCTAGGGTTAGGGTTATGTTGAGGGCTAGGGTTAGAGATCCGGTTAGGGTTACGATTGGACCTAGGGTTAGGGTTATGTTGACGGCTAGAGTTAGAGATCCGGTAAGGGTTAGGATTGGACCTAGGGTTATGGTTATGTTGAGGGCTAGGGTTAGAGATCCGGTTAGGGTTACGATTGGACCTAGGGTTAGGGTTATGTTGACGGCTAGGGTTAGAGAGACGGTTAGGGTTCCGATTGGACCTAGGGTTAGGGTTATGTTGAGGGCTAGGGTTAGAGATCCGGTTAGGGTTACGATTGGACCTAGGGTTAGGGTTATATTGAGGGCTAGGGTTAGAGATCGGGGTAGGGTTACGATTGGACCTAGGGTTAGGGTTATGTTGAGGGCAAGGTTAGAGATCCGGTTACGGTTACGATTGGACCTAGGGTTAGGGTTATGTTGAGAGATAGGTTTAGAGATCCGGTTAGAGTTACGATTGGACCTAGGGTTAGGGTTATGTTGAGGGCTAGGGTTAGAGATCCGGTTATGGTTACGATTGGACCTAGGGTTAGGGTTATGTTGAGGGCTAGGGTTAGAGATCCGGTTAGGGTTCCGATTGGACCTAGGGTTAGGGTTATGTTGAGGGCTAGGGTTAGAGATCCGGGTAGGGTTACAATTGGACCTAGGGTTAGGGTTATGTTGAGGGCTAGAGTTAGAGATCCGGGTAGGGTTACGATTGGACCTAGGGTTAGGGTTATGTTGAGGGCTAGGGTTAGAGATCCGGTTAGGGTTACGATTGGACCTAGGGTTAGGGTTATGTTGAGGGCTAGAGTTAGAGATCCGGGTAGGGTTCCGATTGGACCTAGGGTTAGGGTTATGTTGAGGGCTAGGGTTAGAGATCCGGTTAGGGTTACGATTGGACCTAGGGTTAGGGTTATGTTGAGGGCTAGAGTTAGAGATCCGGGTAGGGTTACGATTGGACCTAGGGTTAGGGTTATGTTGAGGGCTAGGGTTAGAGATCCGGTTACGGTTACGATTGGACCTAGGGTTAGGGTTATGTTGAGGGATAGGTTTAGAGATCCGGTTAGAGTTAAGATTAGACCTAGGGTTAGGGTTATGTTGAGGGCTAGGGTTAGAGATCCGGTTAGTGTTACGATTGGACCTAGGGTTAGGGTTATGTTGAGGGCTAGGGTTAGAGAGACGGTTAGGGTTACGATTGGATCTAGGGTTAGGGTTATGTTGAGGGCTAGGGTTAGAGATCCGGTTAGGGTTACGATTGGACCTAGTGTTAGGGTTATGTTGAGGGCTAGGGTTAGAGATCCGTTTAGGGTTACGATTGGACCTAGGGTTACGGTGATGTTGACGGCTAGGGTTAGAGATCCGGTTAGGGTTACGATTGGACCTAGGGTTAGGGTTATGTTGAGGGCTAGGGATATAGATCCGGTTAGGGTCACGATTGGACTTAGGGTTAGGGTTATGTTGAGGGCTAGGGTTAGAGAGACGGTTAGGGTCACGTTTGGACCTAGGGTTAGGGTTATGTTGAGGGCTAGGGTTAGAGAGACGGTTAGGGTTACGATTGGACCTAGGGTTAGGGTTATGTTGAGGGCAGTGTTAGAGATCCGGTTAGGGTCACGATTGGACCTAGGGTTAGGGTTATGTTGAGGGCTAGGGTTAGAGATCCGGTTAGGGTTACGATTGGACCTAGGGTTAGGGTTATGTTGAGGGCTAGGTTTAGAGATCCGGTTAGGGTTACGATTGGACCTAGGGTTAGTGTTATGTTGAGGGCTAGGGTTAGAGTTCCGGTTAGGGTTACGATTGGACCTAGGGTTAGGGTTATGTTGAGGGCTAGGGTTAGAGAGACGGTTAGGGTTCCGATTGGACCTAGGGTTAGGGTTATGTTGAGGGCTAGGGTTAGAGATCCGGTTAGGGTTACGATTGGACCTAGGGTTAGGGTTATGTTGAGGGCTAGGGTTAGAGATCCGGGTAGGGTTACGATTGGACCTAGGGTTAGGGTTATGTTGAGGGCTAGGGTTAGAGATCCTGTTACGGTTACGATTGGACCTAGGGTTAGGGTTATGTTGAGGGATAGGTTTAGAGATCCGGTTAGAGTTACGATTAGACTTAGGGTTAGGGTTATGTTGAGGGCTAGGGTTAGAGAGACGGTTAGGGTTCCGATTGGACCTAGGGTTAGGGTTATGTTGAGGGCTAGGGTTAGAGATCCGGTTAGGGTCACGATTGGACCTAGGGTTAGGGTTATGTTGAGGGCTAGAGTTAGAGATCCGGGTAGGGTTACGATTGGACCTAGGGTTAGGGTTATGTTGAGGGCTAGGGTTAGAGATCCGGTTACGGTTACGATTGGACCTAGGGTTAGGGTTATGTTGAGGGATAGGTTTAGAGATCCGGTTAGAGTTAAGATTAGACCTAGGGTTAGGGTTATGTTGAGGGCTAGGGTTAGAGATCCGGTTACGATTACGATTGGACCTAGGGTTAGGGTTATGTTGAGGGCTAGGGTTAGAGATCCGGTTAGGGTTACGATTGGACCTATGGTTAGGGTGATGTTGAAGGCTAGGGTTAGAGATCCGGTTAGGATCACGTTTGGACCTAGGGTTAGGGTTATGTTTACGGCTACGGTTAGAGATCCAGTAGGGTTACGATTGGACCTAGGGTTAGGGTGATGTTGAGGGCTAGGGTTAGAGATCCGGTTAGTGTTACGATTGGACCTAGGGTTAGGGTTATGTTGAGGGCTAGGGTTAGAGAGACGGTTAGGGTTACGATTGGATCTAGGGTTAGGGTTATGTTGAGGGCTAGGGTTAGAGATCCGGTAGGGTTACGATTGGACCTAGTGTTAGGGTTATGTTGAGGGCTAGGGTTAGAGATCCCGTTAGGGTTCCGATTGGACCTAGGGTTCGGTTTATGTTGAGGGCTAGGGATATAGATCCGGTGAGGGTCACGATTGGACCTAGGGTTAGGGTTATGTTGAGGGCTAGGGTTAGAGATCCGGTTAGGGTTACGATTGGACCTAGGGTTAGGGTTATGTTGAGGGCAGGGTTAGAGATCCGGTTAGGGTCACGATTGGACCTAGGGTTAGGGTTATGTTGAGGGCTAGGGTTAGAGATCCGGTTAGGGTTACGATTGGACCTAGGGTTAGGGTTATGTTGACGGCTAGAGTTAGAGATCCGGTTAGGGTTAGGATTGGACCTAGGGTTATGGTTATGTTGAGGGCTAGGGTTAGAGATCCGGTTAGGGTTACGATTGGACCTAGGGTTAGGGTTATGTTGAGGGCTAGGGTTAGAGATCCGATTAGGGTTACGATTGGACCTAGGGTTAGGGGTATGTTGAGGGCTAGGGTTAGAGATCCGGTTAGGGTTACGATTGGACCTAGGGTTAGGGTTATGTTGAGGGCTAGGGTTAGAGAGACGGTTAGGGTAACGATTGGACCTAGAGTTAGGGTTATGTTGAGGGCTAGGGTTAGAGATCCGTTTAGGGTTACGATTGGACCTAGGGTTATGGTGATGTTGACGGCTAGGGTTAGAGATCCGGTTAGGGTTACGATTGGACCTAGGGTTAGGGTGATGTTGAGGGCTAGGGTTAGAGATCCGGTTAGGGTTACGATTGGACCTAGGGTTAGGGTTATGTTGAGGGCTAGGGTTAGAGAGACGGTTAGGGTTCCGATTGGACCTAGTGTTAGGGTTATGTTGAGGGCTAGGGTTAGAGATCCCGTTAGGGTTCCGATTGGACCTAGGGTTCGGTTTATGTTGAGGGCTAGGGATATAGATCCGGTGAGGGTCACTATTGGACCTAGGGTTAGGGTTATGTTGAGGGCTAGGGTTAGAGATCCGGTTAGGGTTACGATTGGACCTAGGGTTAGGGTTATGTTGAGGGCAGGGTTAGAGATCCGGTTAGGGTCACGATTGGACCTAGGGTTAGGGTTATGTTGAGGGCTAGGGTTAGAGATCCGGTTAGGGTTACGATTGGACCTAGGGTTAGGGTTATGTTGACGGCTAGAGTTAGAGATCCGGTTAGGGTTAGGATTGGACCTAGGGTTATGGTTATGTTGAGGGCTAGGGTTAGAGATCCGGTTAGGGTTACGATTGGACCTAGGGTTAGGGTTATGTTGAGGGCTAGGGTTAGAGATCCGATTAGGGTTACGATTGGACCTAGGGTTAGGGGTATGTTGAGGGCTAGGGTTAGAGATCCGGTTAGGGTTACGATTGGACCTAGGGTTAGGGTTATGTTGAGGGCTAGGGTTAGAGAGACGGTTAGGGTAACGATTGGACCTAGAGTTAGGGTTATGTTGAGGGCTAGGGTTAGAGATCCGGTTAGGGTGACGATTGGACCTAGGGTTAGGGTGATGTTGAAGGCTAGGGTTAGAGATCCGGTTAGGATCACGTTTGGACCTAGGGTTAGGGTTATGTTGACGGCTAGGGTTAGAGATCCAGTAGGGTTACGATTGGACCTAGGGTTAGGGTGATGTTGAGGGCTAGGGTTAGAGATCCGGTTAGGGTTACGATTGGACCTAGGGTTATGGTGATGTTGACGGCTAGGGTTAGAGATCCGGTTAGGGTTACGATTGGACCTAGGGTTAGGGTGATGTTGAGGGCTAGGGTTAGAGATCCGGTTAGGGTTACGATTGGACCTAGGGTTAGGGTTAAGTTGAGGGCTAGGGTTAGAGAGACGGTTAGGGTTCCGATTGGACCTAGTGTTAGTGTTATGTTGAGGGCTAGGGTTAGAGATCCAGTTAGGGTTACGATTGGACCTAGGGTTAGGGTTATGTTGAGGGCTAGGTTTAGAGAGACGGTTAGGGTCACGATTGGACCTAGAGTTACGGTTATGTTGAGGGCTAGGGTTAGAGATCCGGTTAGGGTTACGATTGGACCTAGGGTTAGGGTTATGTTGAGGGCTAGGGATATAGATCCGGTTAGGGTCACGATTGGACTTAGGGTTAGGGTTATGTTGAGGGCTAGGGTTAGAGATCCGGTTAGGGTCACGTTTGGACCTAGGGTTAGGGTTATGTTGAGGGCTAGGGTTAGAGAGACGGTTAGGGTTACGATTGGACCTAGGGTTAGGGTTATGTTGAGGGCAGGGTTAGAGATCCGGTTAGGGTCACGATTGGACCTCGGGTTAGGGTTATGTTGAGGGCTAGGGTTAGAGATGCGGTTAGGGTTACGATTGGACCTAGGGTTAGGGTTATGTTGAGGGCTAGGTTTAGAGATCCGGTTAGGGTTACGATTGGACCTAGGGTTAGGGTTATGTTGAGGGCTAGGTTTAGAGATCCGGTTAGGGTTACGATTGGACCTAGGGTTAGGGTTATGTTGAGGGCTAGGGTTAGAGATCCGGGTAGGGTTACGATTGGACCTAGGGTTAGGGTTATGTTGAGGGCTAGGGTTAGAGATCCGGTTACGGTTACGATTGGACCTAGGGTTAGGGTTATGTTGAGGGATAGGTTTAGAGATCCGGTTAGAGTTACGATTAGACCTAGGGTTAGGGTTATGTTGAGGGCTAGGGTTAGAGATCCGGTTACGGTTACGATTGGACCTAGGTTTAGGGTTATGTTGAGGGCTAGGGTTAGAGATCCGGTTAGGGTTACGATTGGACCTAGGGTTAGGGTTATGTTGAGGGCTAGGGTTAGAGATCCGGTTAGGGTCACGATTGGACCTAGAGTTAGTGTTATGTTGAGGGCTACGGTTAGAGATCCGGTTAGGGTTACGATTGGACCTATGGTTAGGGTGATGTTGAAGGCTAGGGTTAGAGATCCGGTTAGGATCACGTTTGGACCTAGGGTTAGGGTTATGTTTACGGCTACGGTTAGAGATCCAGTAGGGTTACGATTGGACCTAGGGTTAGGGTGATGTTGAGGGCTAGGGTTAGAGATCCGGTTAGTGTTACGATTGGACCTAGGGTTAGGGTTATGTTGAGGGCTAGGGTTAGAGAGACGGTTAGGGTTACGATTGGATCCAGGGTTAGGGTTATGTTGAGGGCTAGGTTTAGAGATCCGGTTAGGGATACGATTGGACCTAGTGTTAGGGTTATGTTGAGGGCTAGGGTTAGAGATCCGGTTAGGGTTCCGATTGGACCTAGGGTTAGGGTTATGTTGAGGGCTAGGGATATAGATCCGGTGAGGGTCACGATTGGACCTAGGGTTAGGGTTATGTTGAGGGCTAGGGTTAGAGATCCGGTTAGGGTCACGATTGGACCTAGGGTTAGGGTTATGTTGAGGGCTAGGGTTAGAGAGACGGTTAGGGTTACGATTGGACCTAGGGTTAGGGTTATGTTGAGGGCAGGGTTAGAGATCCGGTTAGGGTCACGATTGGACCTAGGGTTAGGGTTATGTTGAGGGCTAGGGTTAGAGATCCGGTTAGGGTTACGATTGGACCTAGGTTATGGTTATGTTGATTGCTAGAGTTAGAGATCCGGTTAGGGTTAGGATTGGACCTAGGGTTATGGTTATGTTGAGGGCTAGAGTTAGAGATCCGGGTAGGGTTACGATTGGACCTAGGGTTAGGGTTATGTTGAGGGCTAGGGTTAGAGATCCGGTTAGGGTTACGATTGGACCTAGGGTTAGGGTTATGTTGAGGGCTAGAGTTAGAGATCCGGGTAGGGTTCCGATTGGACCTAGGGTTAGGGTTATGTTGAGGGCTAGGGTTAGAGATCCGGTTAGGGTTACGATTGGACCTAGGGTTAGGGTTATGTTGAGGGCTAGAGTTAGAGATCTGGGTAGGGTTACGATTGGACCTAGGGTTAGGGTTATGTTGAGGGCTAGGGTTAGAGATCCGGTTACGGTTACGATTGGACCTAGGGTTAGGGTTATGTTGAGGGATAGGTTTAGAGATCCGGTTAGAGTTAAGATTAGACCTAGGGTTAGGGTTATGTTGAGGGCTAGGGTTAGAGATCCGGTTAGTGTTACGATTGGACCTAGGGTTAGGGTTATGTTGAGGGCTAGGGTTAGAGAGACGGTTAGGGTTACGATTGGATCTAGGGTTAGGGTTATGTTGAGGGCTAGGGTTAGAGATCCGGTTAGGGTTACGATTGGACCTAGTGTTAGGGTTATGTTGAGGGCTAGGGTTAGAGATCCGGTTAGGGTTCCGATTGGACCTAGGTTTAGGGTTATGTTGAGGGCTAGGGATATAGATCCGGTGAGGGTCACGATTGGACCTAGGGTTAGGGTTATGTTGAGGGCTAGGGTTAGAGATCCGGTTAGGGTCACGATTGGACCTAGGGTTAGGGTTATGTTGAGGGCTAGGGTTAGAGATCCGGTTAGGGTTACGATTGGACCTAGGGTTAGGGTTATGTTGACGGCTAGAGTTAGAGATCCGGTTAGGGTTAGGATTGGACCTAGGGTTATGGTTATGTTGAGGGATAGGGTTAGAGATCCGGTTAGGGTTACGATTGGACCTAGGGTTAGGGATATGTTGACGGCTAGGGTTAGAGAGACGGTTAGGGTTCCGATTGGACCTAGGGTTAGGGTTATGTTGAGGGCTAGGGTTAGAGATCCGGTTAGGGTTACGATTGGACCTAGGGTTATGGTTATATTGAGGGCTAGGGTTAGAGATCGGGGTAGGGTTACGATTGGACCTAGGGTTAGGGTTATGTTGAGGGCTAGGGTTAGAGATCCGGTTACGGTTACGATTGGACCTAGGGTTAGGGTTATGTTGAGCGATAGGTTTAGAGATCCGGTTAGAGTTACGATTGGACCTAGGGTTAGGGTTATGTTGAGGGCTAGGGTTAGAGATCCGGTTATGGTTACGATTGGACCTAGGGTTAGGGTTATGTTGAGGGCTAGGGTTAGAGATCCGGTTAGGGTTCCGATTGGACCTAGGGTTAGGGTTATGTTGAGGGCTAGGGTTAGAGATCCGGGTAGGGTTACAATTGGACCTAGGGTTAGGGTTATGTTGAGGGCTAGAGTTAGAGATCCGGGTAGGGTTACGATTGGACCTAGGGTTAGGGTTACGTTGAGGGCTAGGGTTAGAGATCCGGTTAGGGTTACGATTGGACCTAGGGTTAGGGTTATGTTGAGGGCTAGAGTTAGAGATCCGGGTAGGGTTCCGATTGGACCTAGGGTTAGGGTTATGTTGAGGGCTAGGTTTAGAGATCCGGTTAGGGTTACGATTGGACCTAGGGTTAGGGTTATGTTGAGGGCTAGAGTTAGAGATCCGGGTAGGGTTACGATTGGACCTAGGGTTAGGGTTATGTTGAGGGCTAGGGTTAGAGATCCGGTTACGGTTACGATTGGACCTAGGGTTAGGGTTATGTTGAGGGATAGGTTTAGAGATCCGGTTAGAGTTAAGATTAGACCTAGGGTTAGGGTTATGTTGAGGGCTAGGGTTAGAGATCCGGTTAGTGTTACGATTGGACCTAGGGTTAGGGTTATGTTGAGGGCTAGGGTTAGAGAGACGGTTAGGGTTACGATTGGATCTAGGGTTAGGGTTATGTTGAGGGCTAGGGTTAGAGATCCGGTTAGGGTTACGATTGGACCTAGTGTTAGGGTTATGTTGAGGGCTAGGGTTAGAGATCCGGTTAGGGTCACGATTGGACCTAGGGTTAGGGTTATGTTGAGGGCTAGAGTTAGAGATCCGGTTAGGGTTAGGATTGGACCTAGGGTTAGGGTTATGTTGAGGGCTAGGGTTAGAGATCCGGTTAGGGTTACGATTGGACCTAGGGTTATGGTTATGTTGAGGGCTAGGGTTAGAGATCCGGGTAGGGTTACGATTGGACCTAGGGTTAGGGTTATGTTGAGGGCTAGGGTTAGAGATCCGGTTACGGTTACGATTGGACCTAGGGTTAGGGTTATGTTGAGGGCTAGGGTTAGATATCCGGTTAGGGTTCCGATTGGACCTAGGGTTAGGGTTATGTTGAGGGCTAGGGTTAGAGATCCGGTTAGGGTTACGATTGGACCTAGGGTTAGGGTTATGTTGAGGGCTAGGGTTAGAGATCCGGTTAGGGTTACGATTGGACCTAGGGTTAGGGGTATGTTGAGGGCTAGGGTTAGAGATCCGGTTACGGTTACCATTGGACCTAGGGTTAGGGTTATGTTGAGGGCTAGGGTTAGAGAGACGGTTAGGGTCACGTTTGGACCTAGAGTTAGTGTTATGTTGAGGGCTAGGGTTAGAGATCCGGTTAGGGTTACGATTGGACCTATGGTTAGGGTGATGTTGAAGGCTAGGGTTAGAGATCCGGTTAGGATCACCTTTGGACCTAGGGTTAGGGTTATGTTTACGGCTAGGGTTAGAGATCCAGTAGGGTTACGATTGGACCTAGGGTTAGGGTGATGTTGAGGGTAGGGTTAGAGATCCGGTTAGTGTTACGATTGGACCTAGGGTTAGGGTTATGTTGAGGGCTAGGGTTAGAGAGACGGTTAGGGTTACGATTGGATCTAGGGTTAGGGTTATGTTGAGGGCTAGGGTTAGAGATCCGGATAGGGTTACGATTGGACCTAGTGTTAGGGTTATGTTGAGGGCTAGGGTTAGAGATCCGGTTAGGGTTCCGATTGGACCTAGGGTTAGGGTTATGTTGAGGGCTAGGGATATAGATCCGGTGAGGGTCACGATTGGACCTAGGGTTAGGGTTATGTTGAGGGCTAGGGTTAGAGATCCGGTTAGGGTCACGATTGGACCTAGGGTTAGGGTTATGTTGAAGGCTAGGGTTAGAGAGACGGTTAGGGTTACGATTGGACCTAGGGTTAGGGTTATGTTGAGGGCAGGGTTAGAGATCCGGTTAGGGTCACGATTGGACCTAGGGTTAGGGTTATGTTGAGGGCTAGGGTTAGAGATCCGGTTAGGGTTACGATTGGACCTAGGGTTAGGGTTATGTTGACGGCTAGGGTTAGAGAGACGGTTAGGGTTCCGATTGGACCTAGGGTTAGGGTTATGTTGAGGGCTAGGGTTAGAGATCCGGTTACGGTTACAATTGGACCTAGGGTTAGGATTATGTTGAGGGCTAGGGTTAGAGATCCCCTTAGGGTCACGATTGAACCTAGGGTTAGGGTTATGTTGAGGGCTAGGGTTGGAGATCCGGTTAGGGTCACGATTGGACCTAGGGTTAGGGTTATGTTGAGGGCTAGGGATAGAGATCCGGTTAAGGTCACGTTTGGACCTAGGGTTAGGGTTATGTTGAGGACTAGGGTTAGAGATTCGGTTAGGGTTACGATTGGACCTAGGGTTAGCGTTATGTTGAGGGCTAGGGATAGAGATCCGATTAGGGTCACGATTGGACCTAGGGTTAGGGTTATGTTGAGGGCTAGGGTTAGAGATCCGGTTAGGGTCACGATTGGACCTAGGGTTAGGGTTATGTTGAGGGCTAGGGTTAGTGATCCGGTTAGGGTCACGATTGGACCTAGGTTTAGGGTTATGTTGAGGGCTAGGGATAGAGATCCGGTTAGGGTTACGATTGGACCTAGGGTTAGGGTGATGTTGAGGGCAAGGGTTAGAGATCCGGTTAGGGTCACGATTGGACCTAGGGTTAGGGTTATGTTGAGGGCTAGGGATATAGATCCGGTTAGGGTCACGATTGGACTTGGGTTAGGGTTATATTGAGGGCTAGGGATAGTGATCCGGTTAGGGTCACGATTGGACCTAGGGTTAGGGTTATGTTGAGTGCTAGGGTTAGAGAGACGGTTAGGGTTACGATTGGACCTAGGCTTAGGGTTATGTTGAGGGCAGGGTTAGAGATCCGGTTAGGGTCACGATTGAACCTAGGGTTAGGGTTATGTTGAGGGCTAGGGTTAGAGATCCGGTTAGGGTTACAATTGGACCTAGGGTTAGGGTTATGTTGAGGGCTAGGGTTAGAGATCCGGTTAGGGTCACGATTGTACCTTGGGTTAGGGTTATGTTGAGGGCTAGGGTTAGAGATCCGGTTAGGGTCACGATTGGACCTAGGGTTTGGGTTATGTTGACGGCTAGGGTTAGAGATCCGGTTAGGGTTACGATTGGACCTAGGGTTAGGGTGCTGTTGAGGGCTAGGGTTAGAGATCCGGTTAGGGTCACGATTGGACCTAGGGTTAGGGTTATGTTGAGGGCTAGGGTTAGAGATCCGGTTAAGGTCACCATTGGACCTAGGGTTAGGGTTATGTTGAGGGCTAGGGTTAGAAAGACGGTTAGGGATACGATTGGAACTAGGGTTAGGGTTATGTTGAGGGCTAGGTTTAGAGATCCGGTTAGGGTTACGATTCGACCTAGGGTTAGGGTTATGTTGAGGGCTAGGGTTAGAGATCCGGTTACGGTTACGATTGGACCTAGGGTTAGGGTTATGTTGAGGGCTAGGGTTAGAGATCAGGTTAGGGTCACGATTGGACCTAGGGTTAGGCTTATGTTGAGGGCTAGGGTTAGAGATCCGGTTAGGGTTACGATTGGACCTAGGGTTAGGGTTATGTTGAGGGCTAGGGATAGAGATCCGGTTACGGTTACGATTGGACCTAGGGTTAGGGTTATGTTGACGCCTAGGGTTAGAGATCCGGTTACGGTTACGATTGGACCTAGGGTTAGGGTTATGTTGAGGGCTAGGGTTAGAGATCCGGTTAGGGTTCCGATTGGACCTAGGGTTAGGGTTATGTTGAGGGCTAGGGTTAGAGATCCGGTTAGGGTTACGATTGGACCTAGGGTTAGGGTTATGTTGAGGGCTAGGGTTAGAGATCCGGTTAGGGTTACGATTGGACCTAGGGTTAGGGGTATGTTGAGGGCTAGGGTTAGAGATCCGGTTACGGTTACCATTGGACCTAGGGTTAGGGTTATGTTGAGGGCTAGGGTTAGAGAGACGGTTAGGGTCACGATTGGACCTAGAGTTAGTGTTATGTTGAGGGCTAGGGTTAGAGATCCGGTTAGGGTTACGATTGGACCTATGGTTAGGGTGATGTTGAAGGCTAGGGTTAGAGATCCGGTTAGGATCACGTTTGGACCTAGCGTTACGGTTATGTTTATGGCTAGGGTTAGAGATCCAGTAGGGTTACGATTGGACCTAGGGTTAGGGTGATGTTGAGGGTAGGGTTAGAGATCCGGTTAGTGTTACGATTGGACCTAGGGTTAGGGTTATGTTGAGGGCTAGGGTTAGAGAGACGGTTAGGGTTAGGATTGGATCTAGGGTTAGGGTTATGTTGAGGGCTAGGGTTAGAGATCCGGTTAGGGTTACGATTGGACCTAGTGTTAGGGTTATGTTGAGGGCTAGGGTTAGAGATCCGGTTAGGGTTCCGATTGGACCTAGGGTTAGGGTTATGTTGAGGGCTAGGGATATAGATCCGGTGAGGGTCACGATTGGACCTAGGGTTAGGGTTATGTTGAGGGCTAGGGTTAGAGATCCGGTTAGGGTCACGATTGGACCTAGGGTTAGGGTTATGTTGAAGGCTAGGGTTAGAGAGACGGTTAGGGTTACGATTGGACCTAGGGTTAGGGTTATGTTGAGGGCAGGGTTAGAGATCCGGTTAGGGTCACGATTGGACCTAGGGTTAGGGTTATGTTGAGGGCTAGGGTTAAAGATCCGGTTAGGGTTACGATTGGACCTAGGGTTAGGGTTATGTTGACGGCTAGAGTTAGAGATCCGGTTAGGGTTAGGATTGGACCTAGGGTTATGGTTATGTTGAGGGCTAGGGTTAGAGATCCGGTTAGGGTTACGATTGGACCTAGGGTTAGGGTTATGTTGACGGCTAGGGTTAGAGAGACGGTTAGGGTTCCGATTGGACCTAGGGTTAGGGTTATGTTGAGGGCTACGGTTAGAGATCCGGTTAGGGTTACGATTGGACCTAGGGTTAGGGTTATGTTGAGGGCTAGGGTTAGAGATCGGGGTAGGGTTACGATTGGACCTAGGGTTAGGGTTATGTTGAGGGCTAGGGTTAGAGATCCGGTTACGGTTACGATTGGACTTAGGGTTATGGTTATGTTGAGGGATAGGTTTAGAGATCCGGTTAGAGTTACGATTGGACCTAGGGTTAGGGTTATGTTGAGGGCTAGGGTTAGAGATCCGGTTATGGTTACGATTGGACCTAGGGTTAGGGTTATGTTGAGGGCTAGGGTTAGAGATCCGGTTAGGGTTCCGATTGGACCTAGGGTTAGGGTTATGTTGAGGGCTAGGGTTAGAGATCCGGTTAGGGTTACGATTGGACCTAGGGTTAGGGTTATGTTGAGGGCTAGGGTTAGAGATCCGGTTAGGCTTACGATTGGACCTAGGGTTAGGGGTATGTTGAGGGCTAGGGTTAGAGATCCGGTTAGGGTTACGATTGGACCTATGGTTAGGGTGATGTTGAAGGCTAGGGTTAGAGATCAGGTTAGGATCACGTTTGGACCTAGGGTTAGGGTTATGTTTACGGCTAGGGTTAGAGATCCAGTAGGGTTACGATTGGACCTAGGGTTAGGGTTATGTTGACGGCTAGGGTTAGACATCCGGTTAGGGTTAGGATTGGACCTAGGGTTATGGTTATGTTGACGGCTAGAGTTAGAGATCCGGTTAGGGTTAGGATTGGACCTAGGGTTATGGTTATGTTGAGGGCTAGGGTTAGAGATCCGGTTAGGGTTACGATTGGACCTAGGGTTAGGGTTATGTTGACGGCTAGGGTTAGAGAGACGGTTAGGGTTCCGATTGGACCTAGGGTTAGGGTTATGTTGAGGGCTACGGTTAGAGATCCAGTTAGGGTTACGATTGGACCTAGGGTTAGGGTTATGTTGAGGGCTAGGGTTAGAGATCGGGGTAGGGTTACGATTGGACCTAGGGTTAGGGTTATGTTGAGGGCTAGGGTTAGAGATCCGGTTACGGTTACGATTGGACTTAGGGTTATGGTTATGTTGAGGGATAGGTTTAGAGATCCGGTTAGAGTTACGATTGGACCTAGGGTTAGGGTTATGTTGAGGGCTAGGGTTAGAGATCCGGTTATGGTTACGATTGGACCTAGGGTTAGGGTTATGTTGAGGGCTAGGGTTAGAGATCCGGTTAGGGTTCCGATTGGACCTAGGGTTAGGGTTATGTTGAGGGCTAGGGTTAGAGATCCGGTTAGGGTTACGATTGGACCTAGGGTTAGGGTTATGTTGAGGGCTAGGGTTAGAGATCCGGTTAGGGTTACGATTGGCCCTAGGGTTAGGGGTATGTTGAGGGCTAGGGTTAGAGATCCGGTTAGGGTTACGATTGGACCTATGGTTAGGGTGATGTTGAAGGCTAGGGTTAGAGATCCAGTTAGGATCACGTTTGGACCTAGGGTTAGTGTTATGTTTACGGCTAGGGTTAGAGATTCAGTAGGGTTACGATTGGACCTAGGGTTAGGGTTATGTTGACGGCTAGGGTTAGAGATCCGGTTAGGGTTACGATTGGACCTAGGGTTTGGGTTATGTTGAGGGCTAGGGTTAGAGATCCGGTTAGGGTCACGATTGGACCTAGGGTTAGGGTTATGTTGAGGGCTAGTGTTAGAGATCCGGTTAGGGTTACGATTGGACCTAGGGTTAGGGTTATGTTGAGGGCTAGGAATATAGATCCGGTTAGGGTCACGATTGGACTTGGGTTCGGGTTATGTTGAGGGCTAGGGTTAGTGATCCGGTTAGGGTCACGATTGGACCTAGGGTTAGGGTTATGTTGAGGGCTAGGGTTAGAGATCCGGTTAGGGTTACAATTGGACCTAGGGTTAGGGTTATGTTGAGGGCTAGGGTTAGAGATCCGGTTAGGGTCACGATTGGACCTAGGGTTAGGGTTATGTTGAGGGCTAGGGTTAGAGATCCGGTTAGGGTCACGATTGGACCTAGGGTTAGGGTTATGTTGAGGGCTAGGGTTAGAGATCCGGTGAGGGTCACGATTGGACCTAGGGTTAGGGTTATGTTGAGGGCTAGTGTTAGAGATCCGGTTAGGGTTACGATTGGACCTAGGGTTAGGGTTATGTTGAGGGCTAGGGATATAGATCCGGTTAGGGTCACGATTGGACTTGGGTTAGGGTTATGTTGAGGGCTAGGGTTAGTGATCCGGTTAGGGTCACGATTGGACCTAGGGTTAGGGTTATGTTGAGGGCTAGGGTTAGAGAGACGGTTAGGGTTACGATTGGACCTAGGGTTAGGGTTATGTTGAGGGCAGGGTTAGAGATCCGGTTAGGGTCACGATTGGACCTAGGGTCAGGGTTATGTTGAGGGCTAGGGTTAGAGATCCGGTTAGGGTTACAATTGGACCTAGGGTTAGGGTTATGTTGAGCGCTAGGGTTAGAGATCCGGTTAGGGTTACGATTGGACCTAGGGTTAGGGTTATGTTGAAGGCTAGGGTTAGAGATCCGGTGAGGGTTCAAATTGGACCTACGGTTAGGGTTATGTTGAGGGCTAGGGTTAGAGACACGGTTAGGGTTCCGATTGGACCTAGGGATAGGGTTATGTTGAGGGCTAGGGTTAGAGATCCGGTTAGGGTTACGATTGGCCCTAGGGTTAGGGTTATGTTTAGGGCTAGGGTTAGAGATCCGGGTAGGGTTACGATTGGACCTAGGGTTAGGGTTATGTTGAGGGCTAGGGTTAGAGATCCGGTTACGGTTACGATTGGACCTAGGGTTAGGGTTATGTTGAGGGCTAGGTTTAGAAATCCGGTTAGGGTTCCGATTGGACCTAGGGTTAGGGTTATGTTGAGGGCTAGGGTTAGAGATCCGGTTAGGGTTACGATTGGACCTAGGGTTAGGATTATGTTGAGGGCTAGGGTTAGAGATCCGGTTAGGGTTACGATTGGACCTAGGGTTAGGGGTATGTTGAGGGCTAGAGTTAGAGATCCGGTTAGGGTTACGATTGGACCTATGGTTAGGGTGATGTTGAAGGCTATGGTTAGAGATCCAGTTAGGATCACGTTTGGACCTAGGGTTAGGGTTATGTTTACGGCTAGGGTTAGAGATCCAGTAGGGTTACGATTGGACCTAGGGTTAGGGTTATGTTGACGGCTAGGGTTAGAGATCCGGTTAGGGTTACGATTGGACCTAGGGTTTGGGTTATGTTGAGGGCTAGGGTTAGAGATCCGGTTAGGGTCACGATTGGACCTAGGGTTAGGGTTATGTTGAGGGCTAGTGTTAGAGATCCGGTTAGGGTTACGATTGGACCTAGGGTTAGGGTTATGTTGAGGGCTAGGAATATAGATCCGGTTAGGGTCACGATTGGACTTGGGTTCGGGTTATGTTGAGGGCTAGGGTTAGTGATCCGGTTAGGGTCACGATTGGACCTAGGGTTAGGGTTATGTTGAGGGCTAGGGTTAGAGATCCGGTTAGGGTTACGATTGGACCTAGGGTTAGGGTTATGTTTGACGGCTAGGGTTAGAGAGACGGTTAGGGTTCCGATTGGACCTAGGGTTAGGGTTATGTTGAGGGCTAGGGTTAGAGATCCGGTTAGGGTTACGATTGGACCTAGGGTTAGGGTTATATTGAGGGCTAGGGTTAGAGATCGGGGTAGGGTTACGATTGGACCTAGGGTTAGGGTTATGTTGAGGGCTAGGGTTAGAGATCCGGTTACGGTTACGATTGGACCTAGGGTTAGGGTTATGTTGAGCGATAGGTTTAGAGATCCGGTTAGAGTTACGATTGGACCTAGGGTTAGGGTTATGTTGAGGGCTAGGGTTAGAGATCCGGTTATGGTTACGATTGGACCTAGGGTTAGGGTTATGTTGAGGGCTAGGGTTAGAGATCCGGTTAGGGTTCCGATTGGACCTAGGGTTAGGGTTATGTTGAGGGCTAGGGTTAGAGATCCGGGTAGGGTTACAATTGGACCTAGGGTTAGGGTTATGTTGAGGGCTAGAGTTAGAGATCCGGGTAGGGTTACGATTGGACCTAGGGTTAGGGTTACGTTGAGGGCTAGGGTTAGAGATCCGGTTAGAGTTACGATTGGACCTAGGGTTAGGGTTATGTTGAGGGCTAGAGTTAGAGATCCGGGTAGGGTTCCGATTGGACCTAGGGTTAGGGTTATGTTGAGGGCTAGGGTTAGAGATCCGGTTAGGGTTACGATTGGACCTAGGGTTAGGGTTATGTTGAGGGCTAGAGTTAGAGATCCGGGTAGGGTTACGATTGGACCTAGGGTTAGGGTTATGTTGAGGGCTAGGGTTAGAGATCCGGTTACGGTTACGATTGGACCTAGGGTTAGGGTTATGTTGAGGGATAGGTTTAGAGATCCGGTTAGAGTTAAGATTAGACCTAGGGTTAGGGTTATGTTGAGGGCTAGGGTTAGAGATCCGGTTAGTGTTACGATTGGACCTAGGGTTAGGGTTATGTTGAGGGCTAGGGTTAGAGAGACGGTTAGGGTTACGATTGGATCTAGGGTTAGGGTTATGTTGAGGGCTAGGGTTAGAGATCCGGTTAGGGTTACGATTGGACCTAGTGTTAGGGTTATGTTGAGGGCTAGGGTTAGAGATCCGGTTAGGGTCACGATTGGACCTAGGGTTAGGGTTATGTTGAGGGCTAGAGTTAGAGATCCGGTTAGGGTTAGGATTGGACCTAGGGTTAGGGTTATGTTGAGGGCTAGGGTTAGAGATCCGGTTAGGGTTACGATTGGACCTAGGGTTATGGTTATGTTGAGGGCTAGGGTTAGAGATCCGGGTAGGGTTACGATTGGACCTAGGGTTAGGGTTATGTTGAGGGCTAGGGTTAGAGATCCGGTTACGGTTACGATTGGACCTAGGGTTAGGGTTATGTTGAAGGATAGGTTTAGAGATCCGGTTAGAGTTACGATTGGACCTAGGGTTAGGGTTACGTTGACGCCTAGGGTTAGAGATCCGGTTACGGTTACGATTGGACCTAGGGTTAGGGTTATGTTGAGGGCTAGGGTTAGAGATCCGGTTAGGGTTCCGATTGGACCTAGGGTTAGGGTTATGTTGAGGGCTAGGGTTAGAGATCCGGTTAGGGTTACGATTGGACCTAGGGTTAGGGTTATGTTGAGGGCTAGGGTTAGAGATCCGGTTAGGGTTACGATTGGACCTAGGGTTAGGGGTATGTTGAGGGCTAGGGTTAGAGATCCGGTTACGGTTACCATTGGACCTAGGGTTAGGGTTATGTTGAGGGCTAGGGTTAGAGAGACGGTTAGGGTCACGTTTGGACCTAGAGTTAGTGTTATGTTGAGGGCTAGGGTTAGAGATCCGGTTAGGGTTACGATTGGACCTATGGTTAGGGTGATGTTGAAGGCTAGGGTTAGAGATCCGGTTAGGATCACCTTTGGACCTAGGGTTAGGGTTATGTTTACGGCTAGGGTTAGAGATCCAGTAGGGTTACGATTGGACCTAGGGTTAGGGTGATGTTGAGGGTAGGGTTAGAGATCCGGTTAGTGTTACGATTGGACCTAGGGTTAGGGTTATGTTGAGGGCTAGGGTTAGAGAGACGGTTAGGGTTACGATTGGATCTAGGGTTAGGGTTATGTTGAGGGCTAGGGTTAGAGATCCGGTTAGGGTTACGATTGGACCTAGTGTTAGGGTTATGTTGAGGGCTAGGGTTAGAGATCCGGTTAGGGTTCCGATTGGACCTAGGGTTAGGGTTATGTTGAGGGCTAGGGATATAGATCCGGTGAGGGTCACGATTGGACCTAGGGTTAGGGTTATGTTGAGGGCTAGGGTTAGAGATCCGGTTAGGGTCACGATTGGACCTAGGGTTAGGGTTATGTTGAAGGCTAGGGTTAGAGAGACGGTTAGGGTTACGATTGGACCTAGGGTTAGGGTTATGTTGAGGGCAGGGTTAGAGATCCGGTTAGGGTCACGATTGGACCTAGGGTTAGGGTTATGTTGAGGGCTAGGGTTAGAGATCCGGTTAGGGTTACGATTGGACCTAGGGTTAGGGTTATGTTGACGGCTAGAGTTAGAGATCCGGTTAGGGTTAGGATTGGACCTAGGGTTATGGTTATGTTGAGGGCTAGGGTTAGAGATCCGGTTAGGGTTACGATTGGACCTAGGGTTAGGGTTATGTTGACGGCTAGGGTTAGAGAGACGGTTAGGGTTCCGATTGGACCTAGGGTTAGGGTTATGTTGAGGGCTAGGGTTAGAGATCCGGTTACGGTTACAATTGGACCTAGGGTTAGGATTATGTTGAGGGCTAGGGTTGGAGATCCGGTTAGGGTCACGATTGGACCTAGGGTTAGGGTTATGTTGAGGGCTAGGGATAGAGATCCGGTTAAGGTCACGTTTGGACCTAGGGTTAGGGTTATGTTGAGGACTAGGGTTAGAGATTCGGTTAGGGTTACGATTGGACCTAGGGTTAGCGTTATGTTGAGGGCTAGGGATAGAGATCCGATTAGGGTCACGATTGGACCTAGGGTTAGGGTTATGTTGAGGGCTAGGGTTAGAGATCCGGTTAGGATCACGATTGGACCTAGGGTTAGGGTTATGTTGAGGGCTAGGGTTAGTGATCCGGTTAGGGTCACGATTGGACCTAGGTTTAGGGTTATGTTGAGGGCTAGGGATAGAGAGACGGTTAGGGTTACGATTGGACCTAGGGTTAGGGTTATGTTGAGGGCAGGGTTAGAGATCCGGTTAGGGTCACGATTGGACCTAGGGTCAGGGTTATGGTGAGGGCTAGGGTTAGAGATCCGGTTAGGGTTACAATTGGACCTAGGGTTAGGGTTATGTTGAGGGCTAGGGTTAGAGATCCGGTTAGGGTTACGATTAGACCTAGGGTTAGGGTTATGTTGAGGGCTAGGGTTAGAGATCCGGTTAGTATCACGTTTGGACTTAGGGTTAGGGTTATGTTGACGGCTAGGGTTAGAGATCCGGTTAGGGTTACGATTGGACCTAGGGTTAGGGTGATGTTGAGGGCAAGGGTTAGAGATCCGGTTAGGGTCACGATTGGACCTAGGGTTAGGGTTATGTTGAGGGCTAGGGATATAGATCCGGTTAGGGTCACGATTGGACTTGGGTTAGGGATATATTGAGGGCTAGGGATAGTGATCCGGTTAGGGTCACGATTGGACCTAGGGTTAGGGTTATGTTGAGTGCTAGGGTTAGAGAGACGGTTAGGGTTACGATTGGACCTAGGGTTAGGGTTATGTTGAGGGCAGGGTTAGAGATCCGGTTAGGGTCACGATTGAACCTAGGGTTAGGGTTATGTTGAGGGCTAGGGTTAGAGATCCGGTTAGGGTTACAATTGGACCTAGGGTTAGGGTTATGTTGAGGGCTAGGGTTAGAGATCCGGTTAGGGTCACGATTGTACCTTGGGTTAGGGTTATGTTGAGGGCTAGGGTTAGAGATCCGGTTAGGGTCACGATTGGACCTAGGGTTTGGGTTATGTTGACGGCTAGGGTTAGAGATCCGGTTAGGGTTACGATTGGACCTAGGGTTAGGGTGCTGTTGAGGGCTAGGGTTAGAGATCCGGTTAGGGTCACGATTGGACCTAGGGTTAGGGTTATGTTGAGGGCTAGGGTTAGAGATCCGGTTAAGGTCACCATTGGACCTAGGGTTAGGGTTATGTTGAGGGCTAGGGTTAGAAAGACGGTTAGGGATACGATTGGAACTAGGGTTAGGGTTATGTTGAGGGCTAGGTTTAGAGATCCGGTTAGGGTTACGATTGGACCTAGGGTTAGGGTTATGTTGAGGGCTAGGGTTAGAGATCCGGTTACGGTTACGATTGGACCTAGGGTTAGGGTTATGTTGAGGGCTAGGGTTAGAGATCAGGTTAGGGTCACGATTGGACCTAGGGTTAGGCTTATGTTGAGGGCTAGGGTTAGAGATCCGGTTAGGGTTACGATTGGACCTAGGGTTAGGGTTATGTTGAGGGCTAGGGATAGAGATCCGGTTACGGTTACGATTGGACCTAGGGTTAGGGTTATGTTGACGCCTAGGGTTAGAGATCCGGTTACGGTTACGATTGGACCTAGGGTTAGGGTTATGTTGAGGGCTAGGGTTAGAGATCCGGTTAGGGTTCCGATTGGACCTAGGGTTAGGGTTATGTTGAGGGCTAAGGTTAGAGATCCGGTTAGGGTTACGATTGGACCTAGGGTTAGGGTTATGTTGAGGGCTAGGGTTAGAGATCCGGTTAGGGTTACGATTGGACCTAGGGTTAGGGGTATGTTGAGGGCTAGGGTTAGAGATCCGGTTACGGTTACCATTGGACCTAGGGTTAGGGTTATGTTGAGGGCTAGGGTTAGAGAGACGGTTAGGGTCACGATTGGACCTAGAGTTAGTGTTATGTTGAGGGCTAGGGTTAGAGATCCGGTTAGGGTTACGATTGGACCTATGGTTAGGGTGATGTTGAAGGCTAGGGTTAGAGATCCGGTTAGGATCACGTTTGGACCTAGGGTTACGGTTATGTTTACGGCTAGGGTTAGAGATCCAGTAGGGTTACGATTGGACCTAGGGTTAGGGTGATGTTGAGGGTAGGGTTAGAGATCCGGTTAGTGTTACGATTGGACCTAGGGTTAGGGTTATGTTGAGGGCTAGGGTTAGAGAGACGGTTAGGGTTAGGATTGGATCTAGGGTTAGGGTTATGTTGAGGGCTAGGGTTAGAGATCCTGTTAGGGTTACGATTGGACCTAGTGTTAGGGTTATGTTGAGGGCTAGGGTTAGAGATCCGGTTAGGGTTCCGATTGGACCTAGGGTTAGGGTTATGTTTAGGGCTAGGGATATAGATCCGGTGAGGGTCACGATTGGACCTAGGGTTACGGTTATGTTGAGGGCTAGGGTTAGAGATCCGGTTAGGGTCACGATTGGACCTAGGGTTAGGGTTATGTTGAAGGCTAGGGTTAGAGAGACGGTTAGGGTTACGATTGGACCTAGGGTTAGGGTTATGTTGAGGGCAGGGTTAGAGATCCGGTTAGGGTCACGATTGGACCTAGGGTTAGGGTTATGTTGAGGGCTAGGGTTAGAGATCCGGTTAGGGTTACGATTGGACCTAGGGTTAGGGTTATGTTGACGGCTAGAGTTAGAGATCCGGTTAGGGTTAGGATTGGACCTAGGGTTATGGTTATGTTGAGGGCTAGGGTTAGAGATCCGGTTAGGGTTACGATTGGACCTAGGGTTAGGGTTATGTTGACGGCTAGGGTTAGAGAGACGGTTAGGGTTCCGATTGGACCTAGGGTTAGGGTTATGTTGAGGGCTACGGTTAGAGATCCGGTTAGGGTTACGATTGGACCTAGGGTTAGGGTTATGTTGAGGGCTAGGGTTAGAGATCGGGGTAGGGTTACGATTGGACCTAGGGTTAGGGTTATGTTGAGGGCTAGGGTTAGAGATCCGGTTACGGTTACGATTGGACTTAGGGTTATGGTTATGTTGAGGGATAGGTTTAGAGATCCGGTTAGAGTTACGATTGGACCTAGGGTTAGGGTTATGTTGAGGGCTAGGGTTAGAGATCCGGTTATGGTTACGATTGGACCTAGGGTTAGGGTTATGTTGAGGGCTAGGGTTAGAGATCCGGTTAGGGTTCCGATTGGACCTAGGGTTAGGGTTATGTTGAGGGCTAGGGTTAGAGATCCGGTTAGGGTTACGATTGGACCTAGGGTTAGGGTTATGTTGAGGGCTAGGGTTAAAGATCCGGTTAGGGTTACGATTGGACCTAGGGTTAGGGGTATGTTGAGGGCTAGGGTTAGAGATCCGGTTAGGGTTACGATTGGACCTATGGTTAGGGTGATGTTGAAGGCTAGGGTTAGAGATCAGGTTAGGATCACGTTTGGACCTAGGGTTAGGGTTATGTTTACGGCTAGGGTTAGAGATCCAGTAGGGTTACGATTGGACCTAGGGTTAGGGTTATGTTGACGGCTAGGGTTAGAGATCCGGTTAGGGTTAGGATTGGACCTAGGGTTATGGTTATGTTGACGGCTAGAGTTAGAGATCCGGTTAGGGTTAGGATTGGACCTAGGGTTATGGTTATGTTGAGGGCTAGGGTTAGAGATCCGGTTAGGGTTACGATTGGACCTAGGGTTAGGGTTATGTTGACGGCTAGGGTTAGAGAGACGGTTAGGGTTCCGATTGGACCTAGGGTTAGGGTTATGTTGAGGGCTACGGTTAGAGATCCAGTTAGGGTTACGATTGGACCTAGGGTTAGGGTTATGTTGAGGGCTAGGGTTAGAGATCGGGGTAGGGTTACGATTGGACCTAGGGTTAGGGTTATGTTGAGGGCTAGGGTTAGAGATCCGGTTACGGTTACGATTGGACTTAGGGTTATGGTTATGTTGAGGGATAGGTTTAGAGATCCGGTTAGAGTTACGATTGGACCTAGGGTTAGGGTTATGTTGAGGGCTAGGGTTAGAGATCCGGTTATGGTTACGATTGGACCTAGGGTTAGGGTTATGTTGAGGGCTAGGGTTAGAGATCCGGTTAGGGTTCCGATTGGACCTAGGGTTAGGGTTATGTTGAGGGCTAGGGTTAGAGATCCGGTTAGGGTTACGATTGGACCTAGGGTTAGGGTTATGTTGAGGGCTAGGGTTAGAGATCCGGTTAGGGTTACGATTGGCCCTAGGGTTAGGGGTATGTTGAGGGCTAGGGTTAGAGATCCGGTTAGGGTTACGATTGGACCTATGGTTAGGGTGATGTTGAAGGCTAGGGTTAGAGATCCAGTTAGGATCACGTTTGGACCTAGGGTTAGGGTTATGTTTACGGCTAGGGTTAGAGATCCAGTAGGGTTACGATTGGACCTAGGGTTAGGGTTATGTTGACGGCTAGGGTTAGAGATCCGGTTAGGGTTACAATTGGACCTAGGGTTTGGGTTATGTTGAGGGCTAGGGTTAGAGATCCGGTTAGGGTCACGATTGGACCTAGGGTTAGGGTTATGTTGAGGGCTAGTGTTAGAGATCCGGTTAGGGTTACGATTGGACCTAGGGTTAGGGTTATGTTGAGGGCTAGGAATATAGATCCGGTTAGGGTCACGATTGGACTTGGGTTCGGGTTATGTTGAGGGCTAGGGTTAGTGATCCGGTTAGGGTCACGATTGGACCTAGGGTTAGGGTTATGTTGAGGGCTAGGGTTAGAGATCCGGTTAGGGTTACAATTGGACCTAGGGTTAGGGTTATGTTGAGGGCTAGGGTTAGAGATCCGGTTAGGGTCACGATTGGACCTAGGGTTAGGGTTATGTTGAGGGCTAGGGTTAGAGATCCGGTTAGGGTCACGATTGGACCTAGGGTTAGGGTTATGTTGAGGGCTAGGGTTAGAGATCCGGTGAGGGTCACGATTGGACCTAGGGTTAGGGTTATGTTGAGGGCTAGTGTTAGAGATCCGGTTAGGGTTACGATTGGACCTAGGGTTAGGGTTATGTTGAGGGCTAGGGATATAGATCCGGTTAGGGTCACGATTGGACTTGGGTTAGGGTTATGTTGAGGGCTAGGGTTAGTGATCCGGTTAGGGTCACGATTGGACCTAGGGTTAGGGTTATGTTGAGGGCTAGGGTTAGAGAGACGGTTAGGGTTACGATTGGACCTAGGGTTAGGGTTATGTTGAGGGCAGGGTTAGAGATCCGGTTAGGGTCACGATTGGACCTAGGGTCAGGGTTATGTTGAGGGCTAGGGTTAGAGATCCGGTTAGGGTTACAATTGGACCTAGGGTTAGGGTTATGTTGAGCGCTAGGGTTAGAGATCCGGTTAGGGTTACGATTGGACCTAGGGTTAGGGTTATGTTGAAGGCTAGGGTTAGAGATCCGGTGAGGGTTCAAATTGGACCTACGGTTAGGGTTATGTTGAGGGCTAGGGTTAGAGACACGGTTAGGGTTCCGACTGGACCTAGGGATAGGGTTATGTTGAGGGCTAGGGTTAGAGATCCGGTTAGGGTTACGATTGGCCCTAGGGTTAGGGTTATGTTTAGGGCTAGGGTTAGAGATCCGGGTAGGGTTACGATTGGACCTAGGGTTAGGGTTATGTTGAGGGCTAGGGTTAGAGATCCGGTTACGGTTACGATTGGACCTAGGGTTAGGGTTATGTTGAGGGCTAGGTTTAGAAATCCGGTTAGGGTTCCGATTGGACCTAGGGTTAGGGTTATGTTGAGGGCTAGGGTTAGAGATCCGGTTAGGGTTACGATTGGACCTAGGGTTAGGATTATGTTGAGGGCTAGGGTTAGAGATCCGGTTAGGGTTACGATTGGACCTAGGGTTAGGGGTATGTTGAGGGCTAGGGTTAGAGATCCGGTTAGGGTTACGATTGGACCTATGGTTAGGGTGATGTTGAAGGCTAGGGTTAGAGATCCAGTTAGGATCACGTTTGGACCTAGGGTTAGGGTTATGTTTACGGCTAGGGTTAGAGATCCAGTAGGGTTACGATTGGACCTAGGGTTAGGGTTATGTTGACGGCTAGGGTTAGAGATCCGGTTAGGGTTACGATTGGACCTAGGGTTTGGGTTATGTTGAGGGCTAGGGTTAGAGATCCGGTTAGGGTCACGATTGGACCTAGGGTTAGGGTTATGTTGAGGGCTAGTGTTAGAGATCCGGTTAGGGTTACGATTGGACCTAGGGTTAGGGTTATGTTGAGGGCTAGGAATATAGATCCGGTTAGGGTCACGATTGGACTTGGGTTCGGGTTATGTTGAGGGCTAGGGTTAGTGATCCGGTTAGGGTCACGATTGGACCTAGGGTTAGGGTTATGTTGAGGGCTAGGGTTAGAGATCCGGTTAGGGTTACGATTGGACCTAGGGTTAGGGTTATGTTTGACGGCTAGGGTTAGAGAGACGGTTAGGGTTCCGATTGGACCTAGGGTTAGGGTTATGTTGAGGGCTAGGGTTAGAGATCCGGTTAGGGTTACGATTGGACCTAGGGTTAGGGTTATGTTGACGGCTAGGGTTAGAGAGACGGTTAGGGTTCCGATTGGACCTAGGGTTAGGGTTATGTTGAGGGCTACGGTTAGAGATCCAGTTAGGGTTACGATTGGACCTAGGGTTAGGGTTATGTTGAGGGCTAGGGTTAGAGATCGGGGTAGGGTTACGATTGGACCTAGGGTTAGGGTTATGTTTACGGCTAGGGTTAGAGATCCAGTAGGGTCACGATTGGACCTAGGGTTAGGGTTATGTTGAGGGCTAGGGTTAGAGATCCGGTTAGGGTCACGATTGGACCTAGGGTTAGGGTTATGTTGAAGGCTAGGGTTAGAGAGACGGTTAGGGTTACGATTGGACCTAGGGTTAGGGTTATGTTGAGGGCAGGGTTAGAGATCCGGTTAGGGTCACGATTGGACCTAGGGTTAGGGTTATGTTGAGGGCTAGGGTTAGAGATCCGGTTAGGGTTACGATTGGACCTAGGGTTAGGGTTATGTTGACGGCTAGAGTTAGAGATCCGGTTAGGGTTAGGATTGGACCTAGGGTTATGGTTATGTTGAGGGCTAGGGTTAGAGATCCGGTTAGGGTTACGATTGGACCTAGGGTTAGGGTTATGTTGACGGCTAGGGTTAGAGAGACGGTTAGGGTTCCGATTGGACCTAGGGTTAGGGTTATGTTGAGGGCTACGGTTAGAGATCCGGTTAGGGTTACGATTGGACCTAGGGTTAGGGTTATGTTGAGGGCTAGGGTTAGAGATCGGGGTAGGGTTACGATTGGACCTAGGGTTAGGGTTATGTTGAGGGCTAGGGTTAGAGATCCGGTTACGGTTACGATTGGACTTAGGGTTATGGTTATGTTGAGGGATAGGTTTAGAGATCCGGTTAGAGTTACGATTGGACCTAGGGTTAGGGTTATGTTGAGGGCTAGGGTTAGAGATCCGGTTATGGTTACGATTGGACCTAGGGTTAGGGTTATGTTGAGGGCTAGGGTTAGAGATCCGGTTAGGGTTCCCATTGGACCTAGGGTTAGGGTTATGTTGAGGGCTAGGGTTAGAGATCCGGTTAGGGTTACGATTGGACCTAGGGTTAGGGTTATGTTGAGGGCTAGGGTTAGAGATCCGGTTAGGGTTACGATTGGACCTAGGGTTAGGGGTATGTTGAGGGCTAGGGTTAGAGATCCGGTTAGGGTTACGATTGGACCTATGGTTAGGGTGATGTTGAAGGCTAGGGTTAGAGATCAGGTTAGGATCACGTTTGGACCTAGGGTTAGGGTTATGTTTACGGCTAGGGTTAGAGATCCAGTAGGGTTACGATTGGACCTAGGGTTAGGGTTATGTTGACGGCTAGGGTTAGAGATCCGGTTAGGGTTAGGATTGGACCTAGGGTTATGGTTATGTTGAGGGCTAGAGTTAGAGATCCGGTTAGGGTTAGGATTGGACCTAGGGTTATGGTTATGTTGAGGGCTAGGGTTAGAGATCCGGTTAGGGTTACGATTGGACCTAGGGTTAGGGTTATGTTGACGGCTAGGGTTAGAGAGACGGTTAGGGTTCCGATTGGACCTAGGGTTAGGGTTATGTTGAGGGCTACGGTTAGAGATCCAGTTAGGGTTACGATTGGACCTAGGGTTAGGGTTATGTTGAGGGCTAGGGTTAGAGATCGGGGTAGGGTTACGATTGGACCTAGGGTTAGGGTTATGTTGAGGGCTAGGGTTAGAGATCCGGTTACGGTTACGATTGGACTTAGGGTTATGGTTATGTTGAGGGATAGGTTTAGAGATCCGGTTAGAGTTACGATTGGACCTAGGGTTAGGGTTATGTTGAGGGCTAGGGTTAGAGATCCGGTTATGGTTACGATTGGACCTAGGGTTAGGGTTATGTTGAGGGCTAGGGTTAGAGATCCGGTTAGGGTTCCGATTGGACCTAGGGTTAGGGTTATGTTGAGGGCTAGGGTTAGAGATCCGGTTAGGGTTACGATTGGACCTAGGGTTAGGGTTATGTTGAGGGCTAGGGTTAGAGATCCGGTTAGGGTTACGATTGGCCCTAGGGTTAGGGGTATGTTGAGGGCTAGGGTTAGAGATCCGGTTAGGGTTACGATTGGACCTATGGTTAGGGTGATGTTGAAGGCTAGGGTTAGAGATCCAGTTAGGATCACGTTTGGACCTAGGGTTAGGGTTATGTTTACGGCTAGGGTTAGAGATCCAGTAGGGTTACGATTGGACCTAGGGTTAGGGTTATGTTGACGGCTAGGGTTAGAGATCCGGTTAGGGTTACGATTGGACCTAGGGTTTGGGTTATGTTGAGGGCTAGGGTTAGAGATCCGGTTAGGGTCACGATTGGACCTAGGGTTAGGGTTATGTTGAGGGCTAGGGTTAGAGATCCGGTTAGGGTTACAATTGGACCTAGGGTTAGGGTTATGTTGAGGGCTAGGGTTAGAGATCCGGTTAGGGTCACGATTGGACCTAGGGTTAGGGTTATGTTGAGGGCTAGGGTTAGAGATCCGGTTAGGGTCACGATTGGACCTAGGGTTAGGGTTATGTTGAGGGCTAGGGTTAGAGATCCGGTGAGGGTCACGATTGGACCTAGGGTTAGGGTTATGTTGAGGGCTAGTGTTAGAGATCCGGTTAGGGTTACGATTGGACCTAGGGTTAGGGTTATGTTGAGGGCTAGGGATATAGATCCGGTTAGGGTCACGATTGGACTTGGGTTAGGGTTATGTTGAGGGCTAGGGTTAGTGATCCGGTTAGGGTCACGATTGGACCTAGGGTTAGGGTTATGTTGAGGGCTAGGGTTAGAGAGACGGTTAGGGTTACGATTGGACCTAGGGTTAGGGTTATGTTGAGGGCAGGGTTAGAGATCCGGTTAGGGTCACGATTGGACCTAGGGTCAGGGTTATGTTGAGGGCTAGGGTTAGAGATCCGGTTAGGGTTACAATTGGACCTAGGGTTAGGGTTATGTTGAGCGCTAGGGTTAGAGATCCGGTTAGGGTTACGATTGGACCTAGGGTTAGGGTTATGTTGAAGGCTAGGGTTAGAGATCCGGTGAGGGTTCAAATTGGACCTACGGTTAGGGTTATGTTGAGGGCTAGGGTTAGAGACACGGTTAGGGTTCCGATTGGACCTAGGGATAGGGTTATGTTGAGGGCTAGGGTTAGAGATCCGGTTAGGGTTACGATTGGCCCTAGGGTTAGGGTTATGTTTAGGGCTAGGGTTAGAGATCCGGGTAGGGTTACGATTGGACCTAGGGTTAGGGTTATGTTGAGGGCTAGGGTTAGAGATCCGGTTACGGTTACGATTGGACCTAGGGTTAGGGTTATGTTGAGGGCTAGGTTTAGAAATCCGGTTAGGGTTCCGATTGGACCTAGGGTTAGGGTTATGTTGAGGGCTAGGGTTAGAGATCCGGTTAGGGTTACGATTGGACCTAGGGTTAGGATTATGTTGAGGGCTAGGGTTAGAGATCCGGTTAGGGTTACGATTGGACCTAGGGTTAGGCGTATGTTGAGGGCTAGGGTTAGAGATCCGGTTAGGGTTACGATTGGACCTATGGTTAGGGTGATGTTGAAGGCTAGGGTTAGAGATCCAGTTAGGATCACGTTTGGACCTAGGGTTAGGGTTATGTTTACGGCTAGGGTTAGAGATCCAGTAGGGTTACGATTGGACCTAGGGTTAGGGTTATGTTGACGGCTAGGGTTAGAGATCCGGTTAGGGTTACGATTGGACCTAGGGTTTGGGTTATGTTGAGGGCTAGGGTTAGAGATCCGGTTAGGGTCACGATTGGACCTAGGGTTAGGGTTATGTTGAGGGCTAGTGTTAGAGATCCGGTTAGGGTTACGATTGGACCTAGGGTTAGGGTTATGTTGAGGGCTAGGAATATAGATCCGGTTAGGGTCACGATTGGACTTGGGTTCGGGTTATGTTGAGGGCTAGGGTTAGTGATCCGGTTAGGGTCACGATTGGACCTAGGGTTAGGGTTATGTTGAGGGCTAGGGTTAGAGATCCGGTTAGGGTTACGATTGGACCTAGGGTTAGGGTTATGTTTGACGGCTAGGGTTAGAGAGACGGTTAGGGTTCCGATTGGACCTAGGGTTAGGGTTATGTTGAGGGCTAGGGTTAGAGATCCGGTTAGGGTTACGATTGGACCTAGGGTTAGGGTTATATTGAGGGCTAGGGTTAGAGATCGGTCTAGGGTTACGATTGGACCTAGGGTTAGGGTTATGTTGAGGGCTAGGGTTCGAGATCCGGTTACGGTTACGATTGGACCTAGGGTTAGGGTTATGTTGAGCGATAGGTTTAGAGATCCGGTTAGAGTTACGATTGGACCTAGGGTTAGGGTTATGTTGACGGCTAGGGTTAGAGAGACGGTTAGGGTTCCGATTGGACCTAGGGTTAGGGTTATGTTGAGGGCTACGGTTAGAGATCCAGTTAGGGTTACGATTGGACCTAGGGTTAGGGTTATGTTGAGGGCTAGGGTTAGAGATCGGGGTAGGGTTACGATTGGACCTAGGGTTAGGGTTATGTTGAGGGCTAGGGTTAGAGATCCGGTTACGGTTACGATTGGACTTAGGGTTATGGTTATGTTGAGGGATAGGTTTAGAGATCCGGTTAGAGTTACGATTGGACCTAGGGTTAGGGTTATGTTGAGGGCTAGGGTTAGAGATCCGGTTATGGTTACGATTGGACCTAGGGTTAGGGTTATGTTGAGGGCTAGGGTTAGAGATCCGGTTAGGGTTCCGATTGGACCTAGGGTTAGGGTTATGTTGAGGGCTAGGGTTAGAGATCCGGTTAGGGTTACGATTGGACCTAGGGTTAGGGTTATGTTGAGGGCTAGGGTTAGAGATCCGGTTAGGGTTACGATTGGCCCTAGGGTTAGGGGTATGTTGAGGGCTAGGGTTAGAGATCCGGTTAGGGTTACGATTGGACCTATGGTTAGGGTGATGTTGAAGGCTAGGGTTAGAGATCCAGTTAGGATCACGTTTGGACCTAGGGTTAGGGTTATGTTTACGGCTAGGGTTAGAGATCCAGTAGGGTTACGATTGGACCTAGGGTTAGGGTTATGTTGACGGCTAGGGTTAGAGATCCGGTTAGGGTTACGATTGGACCTAGGGTTTGGGTTATGTTGAGGGCTAGGGTTAGAGATCCGGTTAGGGTCACGATTGGACCTAGGGTTAGGGTTATGTTGAGGGCTAGTGTTAGAGATCCGGTTAGGGTTACGATTGGACCTAGGGTTAGGGTTATGTTGAGGGCTAGGAATATAGATCCGGTTAGGGTCACGATTGGACTTGGGTTCGGGTTATGTTGAGGGCTAGGGTTAGTGATCCGGTTAGGGTCACGATTGGACCTAGGGTTAGGGTTATGTTGAGGGCTAGGGTTAGAGATCCGGTTAGGGTTACAATTGGACCTAGGGTTAGGGTTATGTTGAGGGCTAGGGTTAGAGATCCGGTTAGGGTCACGATTGGACCTAGGGTTAGGGTTATGTTGAGGGCTAGGGTTAGAGATCCGGTTAGGGTCACGATTGGACCTAGGGTTAGGGTTATGTTGAGGGCTAGGGTTAAAGATCCGGTGAGGGTCACGATTGGACCTAGGGTTAGGGTTATGTTGAGGGCTAGTGTTAGAGATCCGGTTAGGGTTACGATTGGACCTAGGGTTAGGGTTATGTTGAGGGCTAGGGATATAGATCCGGTTAGGGTCACGATTGGACTTGGGTTAGGGTTATGTTGAGGGCTAGGGTTAGTGATCCGGTTAGGGTCACGATTGGACCTAGGGTTAGGGTTATGTTGACGGCTAGGGTTAGAGAGACGGTTAGGGTTACGATTGGACCTAGGGTTAGGGTTATGTTGAGGGCAGGTTTAGAGATCCGGTTAGGGTCACGATTGGACCTAGGGTCAGGGTTATGTTGAGGGCTAGGGTTAGAGATCCGGTTAGGGTTACAATTGGACCTAGGGTTAGGGTTATGTTGAGCGCTAGGGTTAGAGATCCGGTTAGGGTTACGATTGGACCTAGGGTTAGGGTTATGTTGAGGGCTAGGGTTAGAGATCCGGTGAGGGTTCAAATTGGACCTACGGTTAGGGTTATGTTGAGGGCTAGGGTTAGAGACACGGTTAGGGTTCCGATTGGACCTAGGGATAGGGTTATGTTGAGGGCTAGGGTTAGAGATCCGGTTAGGGTTACGATTGGCCCTAGGGTTAGGGTTATGTTTAGGGCTAGGGTTAGAGATCCGGGTAGGGTTACGATTGGACCTAGGGTTAGGGTTATGTTGAGGGCTAGGGTTAGAGATCCGGTTACGGTTACGATTGGACCTAGGGTTAGGGTTATGTTGAGGGCTAGGTTTAGAAATCCGGTTAGGGTTACGATTGGACCTAGGGTTAGGGTTATGTTGAGGGCTAGGGTTAGAGATCCGGTTACGGTTACGATTGGACCTAGGGTTAGGATTATGTTGAGGGCTGGGGTTAGAGACCCGTTTACGGTTACGATTGGACCTAGGGTTAGGGTTATGTTGAGGTCTAGGTTTAGAGATCCGGTTAGTGTTACGATTGGACCTACGGTTAGAGATATGTTGAGGGCTAGGGTCAGAGAGACGGTTAGGGTTACGATTGGACCTAGGGTTAGGGTTATGTTGAGGGCTAGGGTTACAGAGACGGTTAGGGTTACGATTGGACCTAGGTTTAGCGTTATGTTGAGGGCTAGGGTTAGAGATCCCCTTAGGGTCACGATTGAACCTAGGGTTAGGGTTATGTTGAGGGCTAGGGTTAGAGATCCGGTTAGGGTCACGATTGGACCTAGGGTTAGGGTTATGTTGAGGGCTAGGGATAGAGATCCGGTTAAGGTCACGTTTGGACCTAGGGTTAGGGTTATGTTTTGGACTAGGGTTAGAGATTCGGTTAGGGTTACGATTGGACCTAGGGTTAGCGTTATGTTGAGGGCTAGGGATAGAGATCCGATTAGGGTCACGATTGGACCTAGGGTTAGGGTTATGTTGAGGGCTAGGGTTAGTGATCCGGTTAGGGTCACGATTGGACCTAGGGTTAGGGTTATGTTGAGGGCTAGGGTTAGAGAGACGGTTAGGGTTACGATTGGACTAGTGTTAGGGTTATGTTGAGGGCAGGGTTAGAGATCCGGTTAGGGTCACGATTGGACCTAGGGTCAGGGTTATGGTGAGGGCTAGGGTTAGAGATCCGGTTAGGGTTACAATTGGACCTAGGGTTAGGGTTATGTTGAGGGCTAGGGTTAGAGATCCGGTTAGGGTTACGATTAGACCTAGGGTTAGGGTTATGTTGAGGGCTAGGGTTAGAGATCCGGTTAGTATCACGTTTCGACTTAGGGTTAGGGTTATGTTGACGGCTAGGGTTAGAGATCCGGTTAGGGTTACGATTGGACCTAGGGTTAGGGTGATGTTGAGGGCAAGGGTTAGAGATCCGGTTAGGGTCACGATTGGACCTAGGGTTAGGGTTATGTTGAGGGCTAGGGATATAGATCCGGTTAGGGTCACGATTGGACTTGGGTTAGGGTTATGTTGAGGGCTAGGGATAGTGATCCGGTTAGGGTCACGATTGGACCTAGGGTTAGGGTTATGTTGAGTGCTAGGGTTAGAGAGACGGTTAGGGTTACGATTGGACCTAGGGTTAGGGTTATGTTGAGGGCAGGGTTAGAGATCCGGTTAGGGTCACGATTGAACCTAGGGTTAGGGTTATGTTGAGGGCTAGGTTTAGAGATCCGGTTAGGGTTACAATTGGACCTAGGGTTAGGGTTATGTTGAGGGCTAGGGTTAGAGATCCGGTTAGGGTCACGATTGTACCTTGGGTTAGGGTTATGTTGAGGGCTAGGGTTAGAGATCCGGTTAGGGTCACGATTGGACCTAGGGTTAGGGTTATGTTGACGGCTAGGGTTAGAGATCCGGTTAGGGTTACGATTGGACCTAGGGTTAGGGTGATGTTGAGGGCTAGGGTTAGAGATCCGGTTAGGGTCACGATTGGACCTAGGGTTAGGGTTATGTTGAGGGCTAGGGTTAGAGATCCGGTTAAGGTCACGATTGGACCTAGGGTTAGGGTTATGTTGAGGGCTAGGGTTAGAAAGACGGTTAGGGATACGATTGGAACTAGGGTTAGGGTTATGTTGAGGGCTAGGTTTAGAGATCCGGTTAGGGTTACGATTGGACCTAGGGTTAGGGTTATGTTGAGGGCTAGGGTTAGAGATCCGGTTACGGTTACGATTGGACCTAGGGTTAGGGTTATGTTGAGGGCTAGGGTTAGAGATCAGGTTAGGGTCACGATTGGACCTAGGGTTAGGGTTATGTTGATGGCTAGGGATATAGATCCGGTTAGGGTCACGATTGGACTTGGGTTAGGGTTATGTTGAGGCCTAGGGTTAGTGATCCGGTTAGGGTCACGATTGGACCTAGGGTTAGGGTTATGTTGAGGGCTAGGGTTAGAGAGACGGTTAGGGTTACGATTGGACCTAGGGTTAGGGTTATGTTGAGGGCAGGGTTAGAGATCCGGTTAGGGTCACGATTGGACCTAGGGTCAGGGTTATGTTGAGGGCTAGGGTTAGAGATCCGGTTAGGGTCACGATTGGACCTAGGGTTAGGGTTATGTTGAGGGCTAGGTTTAGAGATCCGGTTAGGGTTCAAATTGGACCTAGGGTTAGGGTTATGTTGAGGGCTAGGGTTAGAGACACGGTTTGGGTTCCGATTGGACCTAGGGTTAGGGTTATGTTGAGGGCTAGGGTTAGAGATCCGGTTAGGGTTACGATTGGACCTAGGGTTAGGGTTATGTTGACGGCTAGGGTTAGAGATCCGGTTAGGGTTACGATTGGACCTAGGGTTAGGGTGATGTTGAGGGCAAGGGTTAGAGATCCGGTTAGGGTCACGATTGGACCTAGGGTTAGGGTTATGTTGAGGGCTAGGGATATAGATCCGGTTAGGGTCACGATTGGACTTGGGTTAGGGTTATGTTGAGGGCTAGGGATAGTGATCCGGTTAGGGTCACGATTGGACCTAGGGTTAGGGTTATGTTGAGTGCTAGGGTTAGAGAGACGGTTAGGGTTACGATTGGACCTAGGGTTAGGGTTATGTTGAGGGCAGGGTTAGAGATCCGGTTAGGGTCACGATTGAACCTAGGGTTAGGGTTATGTTGAGGGCTAGGTTTAGAGATCCGGTTAGGGTTACAATTGGACCTAGGGTTAGGGTTATGTTGAGGGCTAGGGTTAGAGATCCGGTTAGGGTCACGATTGTACCTTGGGTTAGGGTTATGTTGAGGGCTAGGGTTAGAGATCCGGTTAGGGTCACGATTGGACCTAGGGTTAGGGTTATGTTGACGGCTAGGGTTAGAGATCCGGTTAGGGTTACGATTGGACCTAGGGTTAGGGTGATGTTGAGGGCTAGGGTTAGAGATCCGGTTAGGGTCACGATTGGACCTAGGGTTAGGGTTATGTTGAGGGCTAGGGTTAGAGATCCGGTTAAGGTCACGATTGGACCTAGGGTTAGGGTTATGTTGAGGGCTAGGGTTAGAAAGACGGTTAGGGATACGATTGGAACTAGGGTTAGGGTTATGTTGAGGGCTAGGTTTAGAGATCCGGTTAGGGTTACGATTGGACCTAGGGTTAGGGTTATGTTGAGGGCTAGGGTTAGAGATCCGGTTACGGTTACGATTGGACCTAGGGTTAGGGTTATGTTGAGGGCTAGGGTTAGAGATCAGGTTAGGGTCACGATTGGACCTAGGGTTAGGGTTATGTTGAGGGCTAGGGATATAGATCCGGTTAGGGTCACGATTGGACTTGGGTTAGGGTTATGTTGAGGGCTAGGGTTAGTGATCCGGTTAGGGTCACGATTGGACCTAGGGTTAGGGTTATGTTGAGGGCTAGGGTTAGAGAGACGGTTAGGGTTACGATTGGACCTAGGGTTAGGGTTATGTTGAGGGCAGGGTTAGAGATCCGGTTAGGGTCACGATTGGACCTAGGGTCAGGGTTATGTTGAGGGCTAGGGTTAGAGATCCGGTTAGGGTCACGATTGGACCTAGGGTTAGGGTTATGTTGAGGGCTAGGTTTAGAGATCCGGTTAGGGTTCAAATTGGACCTACGGTTAGGGTTATGTTGAGGGCTAGGGTTAGAGACACGGTTTGGGTTCCGATTGGACCTAGGGTTAGGGTTATGTTGAGGGCTAGGGTTAGAGATCCGGTTAGGGTTACGATTGGACCTAGGGTTAGGGTTATGTTTAGGGCTAGGGTTAGAGATCCGGGTAGGGTTACGATTGGACCTAGGGTTAGGGTTATGTTGAGGGCTAGGGTTAGAGATCCGGTTACGGTTACGATTGGACCTAGGGTTAGGGTTATGTTCAGGGCTAGGTTTAGAGATCCGGTTAGTGTTACGATTGGACCTAGGGTTAGGGTTATGTTGAGGGCTAGGGTTAGAGATCCGGTTACGGTTACGATTGGACCTAGGGTTAGGATTATGTTGAGGGCTAGGGTTAGAGACCCGTTTAGGGTTACGATTGGACCTAGGGTTAGGGTTATGTTGAGGGCTAGGGTTACAGAGACGGTTAGGGTTACGATTGGACCTAGGTTTAGCGTTTTGTTGAGGGCTAGGGTTAGAGATCCCCTTAGGGTCACGATTGAACCTAGGGTTAGGGTTATGTTGAGGGCTAGGTTTAGAGATCCGGTTAGGGTTACGACTGTACCTAGTGTTAGGGTTATCTTGAGGGCTAGGGTTAGAGATCCGGTTAGGGTTACGATTGGACTTAGGGTTAGGGTTATGTTGAGGGCTAGGGTTAGAGATCCGGTTAGGGTTACGATTGGACCTAGGGTTAGGTTTATGTTGAGGGCTAGGTTTAGAGATCCGGTTATAGTTACGATTGGACCTAGGGTTAGGGTTATGTTGAGGGCTAGGGTTAGAGATCCGGTAGGGGTAAGATTGGATCTAGGGTTAGGGTTATGTTGAGGGCTAGGTTTAGATATCCGGTTATAGTTAGGATTGGACCTAGGGTTAGGGTTACGTTGAGGGCTAGGGTTAGAGATCCGGTTAGGGTTACGATTGGACCTAGGGTTAGGGTTATGTTGAGGGCTAGGTTTAGAGATCCGGTTATAGTTACGATTGGACCTAGGGTTAGGGTTATGTTGAGTGCTAGGGTTAGAGAGACGGTTAGGGTTACGATTGGACCTAGGGTTAGGGTTATGTTGAGGGCTAGGGTTAGAGATCCGGTTAGGGTTCCGATTGGACCTAGGGTTAGGGTTATGTTGAGGGCTAGGGTTAGAGATCCGGTTAGGGTTACGATTGGACCTAGGGTTAGGGTTATGTTGAGGGCTAGGGTTAGAGATCCGGTTAGGGTTACGATTGGCCCTAGGGTTAGGGGTATGTTGAGGGCTAGGGTTAGAGATCCGGTTAGGGTTACGATTGGACCTATGGTTAGGGTGATGTTGAAGGCTAGGGTTAGAGATCCAGTTAGGATCACGTTTGGACCTAGGGTTAGGGTTATGTTTACTGCTAGGGTTAGAGATCCAGTAGGGTTACGATTGGACCTAGGGTTAGGGTTATGTTGACGGCTAGGGTTAGAGATCCGGTTAGGGTTACGATTGGACCTAGGGTTTGGGTTATGTTGAGGGCTAGGGTTAGAGATCCGGTTAGGGTCACGATTGGACCTAGGGTTAGGGTTATGTTGAGGGCTAGTGTTAGAGATCCGGTTAGGGTTACGATTGGACCTAGGGTTAGGGTTATGTTGAGGGCTAGGAATATAGATCCGGTTAGGGTCACGATTGGACTTGGGTTCGGGTTATGTTGAGGGCTAGGGTTAGTGATCCGGTTAGGGTCACGATTGGACCTAGGGTTAGGGTTATGTTGAGGGCTAGGGTTAGAGATCCGGTTAGGGTTACAATTGGACCTAGGGTTAGGGTTATGTTGAGGGCTAGGGTTAGAGATCCGGTTAGGGTCACGATTGGACCTAGGGTTAGGGTTATGTTGAGGGCTAGGGTTAGAGATCCGGTTAGGGTCACGATTGGACCTAGGGTTAGGGTTATGTTGAGGGCTAGGGTTAAAGATCCGGTGAGGGTCACGATTGGACCTAGGGTTAGGGTTATGTTGAGGGCTAGTGTTAGAGATCCGGTTAGGGTTACGATTGGACCTAGGGTTAGGGTTATGTTGAGGGCTAGGGATATAGATCCGGTTAGGGTCACGATTGGACTTGGGTTAGGGTTATGTTGAGGGCTAGGGTTAGTGATCCGGTTAGGGTCACGATTGGACCTAGGGTTAGGGTTATGTTGAGGGCTAGGGTTAGAGAGACGGTTAGGGTTACGATTGGACCTAGGGTTAGGGTTATGTTGAGGGCAGGTTTAGAGATCCGGTTAGGGTCACGATTGGACCTAGGGTCAGGGTTATGTTGAGGGCTAGGGTTAGAGATCCGGTTAGGGTTACAATTGGACCTAGGGTTAGGGTTATGTTGAGCGCTAGGGTTAGAGATCCGGTTAGGGTTACGATTGGACCTAGGGTTAGGGTTATGTTGAGGGCTAGGGTTAGAGATCCGGTGAGGGTTCAAATTGGACCTACGGTTAGGGTTATGTTGAGGGCTAGGGTTAGAGACACGGTTAGGGTTCCGATTGGACCTAGGGATAGGGTTATGTTGAGGGCTAGGGTTAGAGATCCGGTTAGGGTTACGATTGGCCCTAGGGTTAGGGTTATGTTTAGGGCTAGGGTTAGAGATCCGGGTAGGGTTACGATTGGACCTAGGGTTAGGGTTATGTTGAGGGCTAGGGTTAGAGATCCGGTTACGGTTACGATTGGACCTAGGGTTAGGGTTATGTTGAGGGCTAGGTTCAGAAATCCGGTTAGGGTTACGATTGGACCTAGGGTTAGGGTTATGTTGAGGGCTAGGGTTAGAGATCCGGTTACGGTTACGATTGGACCTAGGGTTAGGATTATGTTGAGGGCTGGGGTTAGAGACCCGTTTACGGTTACGATTGGACCTAGGGTTAGGGTTATGTTGAGGTCTAGGTTTAGAGATCCGGTTAGTGTTACGATTGGACCTACGGTTAGAGATATGTTGAGGGCTAGGGTCAGAGAGACGGTTAGGGTTACGATTGGACCTAGGGTTAGGGTTATGTTGAGGGCTAGGGTTACAGAGACGGTTAGGGTTACGATTGGACCTAGGTTTAGCGTTATGTTGAGGGCTAGGGTTAGAGATCCCCTTAGGGTCACGATTGAACCTAGGGTTAGGGTTATGTTGAGGGCTAGGGTTAGAGATCCGGTTAGGGTCACGATTGGACCTAGGGTTAGGGTTATGTTGAGGGCTAGGGATAGAGATCCGGTTAAGGTCACGTTTGGACCTAGGGTTAGGGTTATGTTTTGGACTAGGGTTAGAGATTCGGTTAGGGTTACGATTGGACCTAGGGTTAGCGTTATGTTGAGGGCTAGGGATAGAGATCCGATTAGGGTCACGATTGGACCTAGGGTTAGGGTTATGTTGAGGGCTAGGGTTAGAGATCCGGTTAGGGTCACAATTGGGCCTAGGGTTAGGGTTATGTTGAGGGCTAGGGTTAGTGATCCGGTTAGGGTCACGATTGGACCTAGGGTTAGGGTTATGTTGAGGGCTAGGGTTAGAGAGACGGTTAGGGTTACGATTGGACTAGTGTTAGGGTTATGTTGAGGGCAGGGTTAGAGATCCGGTTAGGGTCACGATTGGACCTAGGGTCAGGGTTATGGTGAGGGCTAGGGTTAGAGATCCGGTTAGGGTTACAATTGGACCTAGGGTTAGGGTTATGTTGAGGGCTAGGGTTAGAGATCCGGTTAGGGTTACGATTAGACCTAGGGTTAGGGTTATGTTGAGGGCTAGGGTTAGAGATCCGGTTAGTATCACGTTTCGACTTAGGGTTAGGGTTATGTTGACGGCTAGGGTTAGAGATCCGGTTAGGGTTACGATTGGACCTAGGGTTAGGGTGATGTTGAGGGCAAGGGTTAGAGATCCGGTTAGGGTCACGATTGGACCTAGGGTTAGGGTTATGTTGAGGGCTAGGGATATAGATCCGGTTAGGGTCACGATTGGACTTGGGTTAGGGTTATGTTGAGGGCTAGGGATAGTGATCCGGTTAGGGTCACGATTGGACCTAGGGTTAGGGTTATGTTGAGTGCTAGGGTTAGAGAGACGGTTAGGGTTACGATTGGACCTAGGGTTAGGGTTATGTTGAGGGCAGGTTTAGAGATCCGGTTAGGGTCACGATTGGACCTAGGGTCAGGGTTATGTTGAGGGCTAGGTTTAGAGATCCGGTTAGGGTTACAATTGGACCTAGGGTTAGGGTTATGTTGAGCGCTAGGGTTAGAGATCCGGTTAGGGTCACGATTGTACCTAGGGTTAGGGTTATGTTGAGGGCTAGGGTTAGAGATCCGGTTAGGGTTCAAATTGGACCTACGGTTAGGGTTATGTTGAGGGCTAGGGTTAGAGACACGGTTAGGGTTCCGATTGGACCTAGGGTTAGGGTGATGTTGAGGGCTAGGGTTAGAGATCCGGTTAGGGTCACGATTGGCCCTAGGGTTAGGGTTATGTTTAGGGCTAGGGTTAGAGATCCGGGTAGGGTTACGATTGGACCTAGGGTTAGGGTTATGTTGAGGGCTAGGGTTAGAGATCCGGTTACGGTTACGATTGGACCTAGGGTTAGGGTTATGTTGAGGGCTAGGTTCAGAAATCCGGTTAGGGTTACGATTGGACCTAGGGTTAGGGTTATGTTGAGGGCTAGGGTTAGAGATCCGGTTACGGTTACGATTGGACCTAGGGTTAGGATTATGTTGAGGGCTGGGGTTAGAGACCCGTTTACGGTTACGATTGGACCTAGGGTTAGGGTTATGTTGAGGTCTAGGTTTAGAGATCCGGTTAGTGTTACGATTGGACCTACGGTTAGAGATATGTTGAGGGCTAGGGTCAGAGAGACGGTTAGGGTTACGATTGGACCTAGGGTTAGGGTTATGTTGAGGGCTAGGGTTACAGAGACGGTTAGGGTTACGATTGGACCTAGGTTTAGCGTTATGTTGAGGGCTAGGGTTAGAGATCCCCTTAGGGTCACGATTGAACCTAGGGTTAGGGTTATGTTGAGGGCTAGGGTTAGAGATCCGGTTAGGGTCACGATTGGACCTAGGGTTAGGGTTATGTTGAGGGCTAGGGATAGAGATCCGGTTAAGGTCACGTTTGGACCTAGGGTTAGGGTTATGTTTTGGACTAGGGTTAGAGATTCGGTTAGGGTTACGATTGGACCTAGGGTTAGCGTTATGTTGAGGGCTAGGGATAGAGATCCGATTAGGGTCACGATTGGACCTAGGGTTAGGGTTATGTTGAGGGCTAGGGTTAGAGATCCGGTTAGGGTCACAATTGGGCCTAGGGTTAGGGTTATGTTGAGGGCTAGGGTTAGTGATCCGGTTAGGGTCACGATTGGACCTAGGGTTAGGGTTATGTTGAGGGCTAGGGTTAGAGAGACGGTTAGGGTTACGATTGGACTAGTGTTAGGGTTATGTTGAGGGCAGGGTTAGAGATCCGGTTAGGGTCACGATTGGACCTAGGGTCAGGGTTATGGTGAGGGCTAGGGTTAGAGATCCGGTTAGGGTTACAATTGGACCTAGGGTTAGGGTTATGTTGAGGGCTAGGGTTAGAGATCCGGTTAGGGTTACGATTAGACCTAGGGTTAGGGTTATGTTGAGGGCTAGGGTTAGAGATCCGGTTAGTATCACGTTTCGACTTAGGGTTAGGGTTATGTTGACGGCTAGGGTTAGAGATCCGGTTAGGGTTACGATTGGACCTAGGGTTAGGGTGATGTTGAGGGCAAGGGTTAGAGATCCGGTTAGGGTCACGATTGGACCTAGGGTTAGGGTTATGTTGAGGGCTAGGGATATAGATCCGGTTAGGGTCACGATTGGACTTGGGTTAGGGTTATGTTGAGGGCTAGGGATAGTGATCCGGTTAGGGTCACGATTGGACCTAGGGTTAGGGTTATGTTGAGTGCTAGGGTTAGAGAGACGGTTAGGGTTACGATTGGACCTAGGGTTAGGGTTATGTTGAGGGCAGGGTTAGAGATCCGGTTAGGGTCACGATTGAACCTAGGGTTAGGGTTATGTTGAGGGCTAGGTTTAGAGATCCGGTTAGGGTTACAATTGGACCTAGGGTTAGGGTTATGTTGAGGGCTAGGGTTAGAGATCCGGTTAGGGTCACGATTGTACCTTGGGTTAGGGTTATGTTGAGGGCTAGGGTTAGAGATCCGGTTAGGGTCACGATTGGACCTAGGGTTAGGGTTATGTTGACGGCTAGGGTTAGAGATCCGGTTAGGGTTACGATTGGACCTAGGGTTAGGGTGATGTTGAGGGCTAGGGTTAGAGATCCGGTTAGGGTCACGATTGGACCTAGGGTTAGGGTTATGTTGAGGGCTAGGGTTAGAGATCCGGTTAAGGTCACGATTGGACCTAGGGTTAGGGTTATGTTGAGGGCTAGGGTTAGAAAGACGGTTAGGGATACGATTGGAACTAGGGTTAGGGTTATGTTGAGGGCTAGGTTTAGAGATCCGGTTAGGGTTACGATTGGACCTAGGGTTAGGGTTATGTTGAGGGCTAGGGTTAGAGATCCGGTTACGGTTACGATTGGACCTAGGGTTAGGGTTATGTTGAGGGCTAGGGTTAGAGATCAGGTTAGGGTCACGATTGGACCTAGGGTTAGGGTTATGTTGAGGGCTAGGGATATAGATCCGGTTAGGGTCACGATTGGACTTGGGTTAGGGTTATGTTGAGGCCTAGGGTTAGTGATCCGGTTAGGGTCACGATTGGACCTAGGGTTAGGGTTATGTTGAGGGCTAGGGTTAGAGAGACGGTTAGGGTTACGATTGGACCTAGGGTTAGGGTTATGTTGAGGGCAGGGTTAGAGATCCGGTTAGGGTCACGATTGGACCTAGGGTCAGGGTTATGTTGAGGGCTAGGGTTAGAGATCCGGTTAGGGTCACGATTGGACCTAGGGTTAGGGTTATGTTGAGGGCTAGGTTTAGAGATCCGGTTAGGGTTCAAATTGGACCTACGGTTAGGGTTATGTTGAGGGCTAGGGTTAGAGACACGGTTTGGGTTCCGATTGGACCTAGGGTTAGGGTTATGTTGAGGGCTAGGCTTAGAGATCCGGTTAGGGTTACGATTGGACCTAGGGTTAGGGTTATGTTGACGGCTAGGGTTAGAGATCCGGTTAGGGTTACGATTGGACCTAGGGTTAGGGTGATGTTGAGGGCAAGGGTTAGAGATCCGGTTAGGGTCACGATTGGACCTAGGGTTAGGGTTATGTTGAGGGCTAGGGATATAGATCCGGTTAGGGTCACGATTGGACTTGGGTTAGGGTTATGTTGAGGGCTAGGGATAGTGATCCGGTTAGGGTCACGATTGGACCTAGGGTTAGGGTTATGTTGAGTGCTAGGGTTAGAGAGACGGTTAGGGTTACGATTGGACCTAGGGTTAGGGTTATGTTGAGGGCAGGGTTAGAGATCCGGTTAGGGTCACGATTGAACCTAGGGTTAGGGTTATGTTGAGGGCTAGGTTTAGAGATCCGGTTAGGGTTACAATTGGACCTAGGGTTAGGGTTATGTTGAGGGCTAGGGTTAGAGATCCGGTTAGGGTCACGATTGTACCTTGGGTTAGGGTTATGTTGAGGGCTAGGGTTAGAGATCCGGTTAGGGTCACGATTGGACCTAGGGTTAGGGTTATGTTGACGGCTAGGGTTAGAGATCCGGTTAGGGTTACGATTGGACCTAGGGTTAGGGTGATGTTGAGGGCTAGGGTTAGAGATCCGGTTAGGGTCACGATTGGACCTAGGGTTAGGGTTATGTTGAGGGCTAGGGTTAGAGATCCGGTTAAGGTCACGATTGGACCTAGGGTTAGGGTTATGTTGAGGGCTAGGGTTAGAAAGACGGTTAGGGATACGATTGGAACTAGGGTTAGGGTTATGTTGAGGGCTAGGTTTAGAGATCCGGTTAGGGTTACGATTGGACCTAGGGTTAGGGTTATGTTGAGGGCTAGGGTTAGAGATCCGGTTACGGTTACGATTGGACCTAGGGTTAGGGTTATGTTGAGGGCTAGGGTTAGAGATCAGGTTAGGGTCACGATTGGACCTAGGGTTAGGGTTATGTTGAGGGCTAGGGATATAGATCCGGTTAGGGTCACGATTGGACTTGGGTTAGGGTTATGTTGAGGGCTAGGGTTAGTGATCCGGTTAGGGTCACGATTGGACCTAGGGTTAGGGTTATGTTGAGGGCTAGGGTTAGAGAGACGGTTAGGGTTACGATTGGACCTAGGGTTAGGGTTATGTTGAGGGCAGGGTTAGAGATCCGGTTAGGGTCACGATTGGACCTAGGGTCAGGGTTATGTTGAGGGCTAGGGTTAGAGATCCGGTTAGGGTCACGATTGGACCTAGGGTTAGGGTTATGTTGAGGGCTAGGTTTAGAGATCCGGTTAGGGTTCAAATTGGACCTACGGTTAGGGTTATGTTGAGGGCTAGGGTTAGAGACACGGTTTGGGTTCCGATTGGACCTAGGGTTAGGGTTATGTTGAGGGCTAGGGTTAGAGATCCGGTTAGGGTTACGATTGGACCTAGGGTTAGGGTTATGTTTAGGGCTAGGGTTAGAGATCCGGGTAGGGTTACGATTGGACCTAGGGTTAGGGTTATGTTGAGGGCTAGGGTTAGAGATCCGGTTACGGTTACGATTGGACCTAGGGTTAGGGTTATGTTCAGGGCTAGGTTTAGAGATCCGGTTAGTGTTACGATTGGACCTAGGGTTAGGGTTATGTTGAGGGCTAGGGTTAGAGATCCGGTTACGGTTACGATTGGACCTAGGGTTAGGATTATGTTGAGGGCTAGGGTTAGAGACCCGTTTAGGGTTACGATTGGACCTAGGGTTAGGGTTATGTTGAGGGCTAGGGTTACAGAGACGGTTAGGGTTACGATTGGACCTAGGTTTAGCGTTTTGTTGAGGGCTAGGGTTAGAGATCCCCTTAGGGTCACGATTGAACCTAGGGTTAGGGTTATGTTGAGGGCTAGGTTTAGAGATCCGGTTAGGGTTACGACTGTACCTAGTGTTAGGGTTATCTTGAGGGCTAGGGTTAGAGATCCGGTTAGGGTTACGATTGGACTTAGGGTAAGGGTTATGTTGAGGGCTAGGGTTAGAGATCCGGTTAGGGTTACGATTGGACCTAGGGTTAGGTTTATGTTGAGGGCTAGGTTTAGAGATCCGGTTATAGTTACGATTGGACCTAGGGTTAGGGTTATGTTGAGGGCTAGGGTTAGAGATCCGGTAGGGGTAAGATTGGATCTAGGGTTAGGGTTATGTTGAGGGCTAGGTTTAGATATCCGGTTATAGTTACGATTGGACCTAGGGTTAGGGTTACGTTGAGGGCTAGGGTTAGAGATCCGGTTAGGGTTACGATTGGACCTAGGGTTAGGGTTATGTTGAGGGCTAGGTTTAGAGATCCGGTTATAGTTACGATTGGACCTAGGGTTAGGGTTATGTTGAGTGCTAGGGTTAGAGAGACGGTTAGGGTTACGATTGGACCTAGGGTTACGGTTATGTTGACGGCTAGGGTTAGAGATCCGGTTAGGGTTACGATTGGACCTAGGGTTAGGGTGATGTTGAGGGCTATGATTAGAGATCCGGTTAGGGTCACGATTGGACCTAGGGTTAGAGTTATGTTGAGGGCTAGGGTTAGAGATCCGGTTAGGGTCACGATTGTACTTTGGGTTAGGGTTATGTTGACGGCTAGGGTTAGAGATCCGGTTGGGATCACGTTTGGACTTAGGGTTAGTGTTATGTTGACGGCTAGGGTTAGAGATCCGGTTAGGGTTACGATTGGACCTAGGGTTAGGGTGATGTTGTGGGCTAGGGTTAGAGATCCGGTTAGGGTCACGATTGTACCTTGGGTTAGGGTTATGTTGAGGGCTAGGGTTAGAGATCCTGTTAGGGTAACGATTGGACCTAGGGTTAGGGTTATGTTGACGGCTAGGGTTAGAGATCCGGTTAGGGTTACGATTGGACCTAGGGTTAGGGTTATGTTGAGGGCAGGGTTAGAGATCCGGTTAGGGTCACGATTGTACCTAGGGTTAGGGTTATGTTGAGGGCTAGGGTTAGAGATCCGGTTAGGGTTACGATTGGACCTAGGGTTAGGGTTATGTTGAGGGCTAGGGTTAGAGATCCGGGTACGGTTACGATTGGACCTAGGGTTAGGATTATGTTGAGGGCTAGGGTTAGAGACCCGTTTAGGGTTACGATTGGACCTAGGGTTAGGGTTATGTTGAGGTCTAGGTTTAGAGATCCGGTTAGGGTTACGATTGGACCTACGGTTAGGGATATGTTGAGGGCTAGGGTCAGAGAGACGGTTAGGGTTACGATTGGACCTAGGGTTAGGGTTATGTTGAGGGCTAGGGTTAGTGCGACGGTTAGGGTTACGATTGGACCTAGGGTCAGGGTTATGTTGAGGGCTAGGGTCAGAGAGACGGTTAGGGTTACGATTGGACCTAGGGTCAGGGTTATGTTGAGGGCTAGTGTTGAGAGACGATTAGGGTTCAGATTGGACCTAGGGTTAGGGTTATGTTGAGGGCTAGGGTTAGAGAGACGGTTAGGGTCACGATTGGACCTACGGTTAGGGTTATGTTGAGGCCTAGGGTTAGAGATCCGGTAGGGTCACTATTGGACCTAGGGTTAGGGTTATGTTGAGGGCTAGGGTTAGAGAGACATTTAGGGTTACGATTGGACCTAGGGTTAGGGTTATGTTGAGGGCTAGGTTTAGAGATCCGGTTAGGGTTACGATTGGACCTAGGGTTAGGGTTATGTTGAGGGCTAGGGTTAGAGATCCGGTTACGGTTACGATTGGACCTAGGGTTAGGATTATGTTGAGGGCTAGGGTTAGAGACCCGTTTAGGGTTACGATTGGACCTAGGGTTAGGGTTATGTTGAGGTCTAGGTTTAGAGATCCGGTTAGGGTTACGATTGGACCTACGGTTAGGGATATGTTGAGGGCTAGGGTCAGAGAGACGGTTAGGGTTACGATTGGACCTAGGGTTAGGGTTATGTTGAGGGCTAGGGTTAGTGCGACGGTTACGGTTACGATTGGACCTAGGGTCAGGGTTATGTTGAGGGCTAGGGTCAGAGAGACGGTTAGGGTTACGATTGGACCTAGGGTCAGGGTTATGTTGAGGGCTAGTGTTGAGAGACGATTAGGGTTCAGATTGGACCTAGGGTTAGGGTTATGTTGAGGGCTAGGGTTAGAGAGACGGTTAGGGTCACGATTGGACCTACGGTTAGGGTTATGTTGAGGGCTAGGGTTAGAGATCCGGTAGGGTCACTATTGGACCTAGGGTTAGGGTTATGTTGAGGGATAGGGTTAGAGAGACATTTAGGGTTACGATTGGACCTAGGGTTAGGGTTATGTTGAGGGCTAGGTTTAGAGATCCGGTTAGGGTTATGATTGGACCTAGGGTTAGGGTTATGTTGAGGGCTAGGTTTAGAGATCCGGTTAGGGTCACGATTGTACCTTGGGTTAGGGTTATGTTGAGGGCTAGGGTTAGAGATCCGGTTAGGGTCACGATTGGACCTAGGGTTAGGGTTATGTTGAGGGCTAGGTTTAGAGATCCGGTTAAGGTCACGTTTGGACCTAGGGTTAGGGTTATGTTGAGGACTAGGGTTAGAGATTCGGTTAGGGTTACGATTGGACCTAGGGTTAGCGTTATGTTGAGGGCTAGGGATAGAGATCCTGTTAGGGTCACGATTGGACCTAGGGTTAGGGTTATGTTGAGGGCTAGGGTTAGAGATCCGGTTAGGGTCACGATTGGACCTAGGGTTAGGGTTATGTTGAGGGCTAGGGTTAGAGATCCCGTTAGGGTCACGATTGTACTTTGGGTTAGGGTTATGTTGACGGCTAGGGTTAGAGATCCGGTTAGGATCACGTTTGGACTTAGGGTTAGGGTTATGTTGACGGCTAGGGTTAGAGATCCGGTTAGGGTTACGATTGGACCTAGGGTTAGGGTGATGTTGAGGGCTAGGGATATAGATCCGGTTAGGGTCACGATTGGACTTGGGTTAGGGTTATGTTGAGGGCTAGGGATAGTGATCCGGTTAGGGTCACGATTGGACCTAGGGTTAGGGTTATGTTGAGTGCTAGGGTTAGAGAGACGGTTAGGGTTACGATTGAACATAGGGTTAGGGTTATGTTGAGGGCTAGGGTTAGAGATCCGGTTAGGGTTACAATTGGACCTAGGGTTAGGGTTATGTTGAGGGCTAGGGTTAGAGATCCGGTTAGGGTCACGATTGTACCTTGGGTTAGGGTTATGTTGAGGGCAGGGTTAGAGATCCGGTTAGGGTCACGATTGGACCTAGGGTCAGGGTTATGTTGAGGGCTAGGGTTAGAGATCCGGTTAGGGTTACAATTGGACCTAGGGTTAGGGTTATGTTGAGGGCTAGGTTTAGAGATCCGGTTAGGGTTCAAATTGTACCTACGGTTAGGGTTATGTTGAGGGCTAGGGTTAGAGACACGGTTTGGGTTCCGATTGGACCTAGGGTTAGGGTTATGTTGAGGGCTAGGGTTAGAGATCCGGTTAGGGTTACGATTGGACCTAGGGTTAGGGTTATGTTTAGGGCTAGGGTTAGAGATCCGGGTAGGGTTACGATTGGACCTAGGGTTAGGGTTATGTTGAGGGCTAGGGTTAGAGATCCGGTTACGGTTACGATTGGACCTAGGGTTAGGGTTATGTTCAGGGCTAGGTTTAGAGATCCGGTTAGTGTTACGATTGGACCTAGGGTTAGGGTTATGTTGAGGGCTAGGGTTAGAGATCCGGTTACGGTTACGATTGGACCTAGGGTTAGGATTATGTTGAGGGCTAGGGTTAGAGACCCGTTTAGGGTTACGATTGGACCTAGGGTTAGGGTTATGTTGAGGGCTAGGGTTACAGAGACGGTTAGGGTTACGATTGGACCTAGGTTTAGCGTTTTGTTGAGGGCTAGGGTTAGAGATCCCCTTAGGGTCACGATTGAACCTAGGGTTAGGGTTATGTTGAGGGCTAGGTTTAGAGATCCGGTTAGGGTTACGACTGTACCTAGTGTTAGGGTTATCTTGAGGGCTAGGGTTAGAGATCCGGTTAGGGTTACGATTGGACTTAGGGTTAGGGTTATGTTGAGGGCTAGGGTTAGAGATCCGGTTAGGGTTACGCTTGGACCTAGGGTTAGGTTTATGTTGAGGGCTAGGTTTAGAGATCCGGTTATAGTTACGATTGGACCTAGGGTTAGGGTTATGTTGAGGGCTAGGGTTAGAGATCCGGTAGGGGTAAGATTGGACCTAGGGTTAGGGTTATGTTGAGGGCTAGGTTTAGAGATCCGGTTATAGTTACGATTGGACCTAGGGTTAGGGTTATGTTGAGGGCTAGGGTTAGAGATCCGGTTAGGGTTACGATTGGACCTAGGGTTAGGGTTATGTTGAGGGCTAGGTTTAGAGATCCGGTTATAGTTACGATTGTACCTAGGGTTAGGGTTATGTTGAGTGCTAGGGTTAGAGAGACGGTTAGGGTTACGATTGGACCTAGGGTTACGGTTATGTTGACGGCTAGGGTTAGAGATCCGGTTAGGGTTACGATTGGACCTAGGGTTAGGGTGATGTTGAGGGCTATGGTTAGAGATCCGGTTAGGGTCACGATTGGACCTAGGGTTAGAGTTATGTTGAGGGCTAGGGTTAGAGATCCGGTTAGGGTCACGATTGTACTTTGGGTTAGGGTTATGTTGACGGCTAGGGTTAGAGATCCGGTTAGGATCACGTTTGGACTTAGGGTTAGTGTTATGTTGACGGCTAGGGTTAGAGATCCGGTTAGGGTTACGATTGGTCCTAGGGTTAGGGTGATGTTGTGGGCTAGGGTTAGAGATCCGGTTAGGGTCACGATTGCACCTTGGGTTAGGGTTATGTTGAGGGCTAGGGTTAGAGATCCTGTTAGGGTCACGATTGGACCTAGGGTTAGGGTTATGTTGACGGCTAGGGTTAGAGATCCGGTTAGGGTTACGATTGGACCTAGGGTTAGGGTTATGTTGAGGGCAGGGTTAGAGATCCGGTTAGGGTCACGATTGTATCTAGGGTTAGGGTTATGTTGAGGGCTAGGGTTAGAGATCCGGTTACGGTTACGATTGGACCTAGGGTTAGGGTTATGTTGAGGGCTAGGTTTAGAGATCCGGTTAGGGTTACGATTGGACCTAGGGTTAGGGTTATGTTGAGGGCTAGGGTTAGAGATCCGGTTACGGTTACGATTGGACCTAGGGTTAGGATTATGTTGAGGGCTAGGGTTAGAGACCCGTTTAGGGTTATGATTGGACCTAGGGTTAGGGTTATGTTGAGGTCTAGGTTTAGAGATCCGGTTAGGGTTACGATTGGACCTACGGTTAGGGATATGTTGAGGGCTAGGGTCAGAGAGACGGTTAGGGTTACGATTGGACCTAGGGTTAGGGTTATGTTGAGGGCTAGGGTTAGTGCGACGGTTAGGGTTACCATTGGACCTAGGGTCAGGGTTATGTTGAGGGCTAGGGTCAGAGAGACGGTTAGGGTTACGATTGGACCTAGGGTCAGGGTTATGTTGAGGGCTAGTGTTGAGAGACGGTTAGGGTTCAGATTGGACCTAGGGTTAGGGTTATGTTGAGGGCTAGGGTTAGAGAGACGGTTAGGGTCACGATTGGACCTACGGTTAGGGTTATGTTGAGGGCTAGGGTTAGAGATCCGGTAGGGTCACTATTGGACCTAGGGTTAGGGTTATGTTGAGGGCTAGGGTTAGAGAGACATTTAGGGTTACGATTGGACCTAGGGTTAGGGTTATGTTGAGGGCTAAGTTTAGAGATCCGGTTAGGGTTACGATTGGACCTAGGGTTACGGTTATGTTGAGGGCTATGTTTAGAGATCCGGTTAGGGTCACGATTGTACCTTGGGTTAGGGTTATGTTGAGCGCTAGGGTTAGAGATCCGGTTAGGGTCACGATTGGACCTAGGGTTAGGGTTATGTTGAGGGCTAGGGTTAGAGATCCGGTTAAGGTCAAGTTTGGACCTAGGGTTAGGGTTATGTTGAGGACTAGGGTTAGAGATTCGGTTAGGGTTACGATTGGACCTAGGGTTAGCGTTATGTTGAGGGCTAGGGATAGAGATCCTGTTAGGGTCACGATTGGACCTAGGGTTAGGGTTATGTTGAGGGCTAGGGTTAGAGATCCGGTTAGGGTCACGATTGGACCTAGGGTTAGGGTTATGTTGAGGGCTAGGGTTAGAGATCCCGTTAGGGTCACGATTGTACTTTGGGTTAGGATTATGTTGACGGCTAGGGTTAGAGATCCGGTTAGGATCACGTTTGGACTTAGGGTTAGGGTTATGTTGAGGGCTAGGGATATAGATCCGGTTAGGGTCACGATTGGACTGGGGTTAGGGTTATGTTGAGGGCTAGGGATAATGATCCGGTTAGGGTCACGATTGGACCTAGGGTTAGGGTTATGTTGAGTGCTAGGGTTAGAGTGACGGTTAGGGTTACGATTGAACATAGGGTTAGGGTTATGTTGAGGGCTAGGGTTAGAGATCCGGTTAGGGTTACAATTGGACCTAGGGTTAGGGTTATGTTGAGGGCTAGGGTTAGAGATCCGGTTAGGGTCACGATTGTACCTTGGGTTAGGGTTATGTTGAGGGCTAGGGTTAGAGATCCGGTTAGGGTCACGATTGGACCTAGGGTTAGGGTTATGTTGACGGCTAGGGTTAGAGATCCGGTTAGGGTTACGATTGGACCAAGGGTTAAGGTGATGTTGAGGGCTAGGGTTAGAGATCCGGTTAGGGTCACGATTGGACCTAGGGTTAGGGTTATGTTGAGGGCTAGGGTTAGAGATCCGGTTAGGGTCACGATTGGACCTAGGGTTAGGGTTATGTTGAGGGTTAGTGTTAGAGATCCGGTTAGGGTTACGATTGGACCTAGGGTTAGGGTTATGTTGAGGACTAGGTTTAGAGATCCGTTTAGGGTCACGATTGGACCTAGGGTTAGGGTTATGTTGAGGGCTAGTGTTAGAGATCCGGTTAGGGTTACGATTGGACCTAGGGTTAGGTTTATGTTGAGGAGTAGGGATATAGATCCGGTTAGGGTCACGATTGGACTTGGGTTAGGGTTATGTTGAGGGCTAGGGTTAGTGATCCGGTTAGGGTGACGATTGGACCTAGGGTTAGGGTTATGTTGAGGGCTAGGGTTAGAGAGACGGTTAGGGTTACGATTGGACCTAGGGTTAGGGTTATGTTGAGGGCAGGGTTAGAGATCCGGTTAGGGTCACGATTGGACCTAGGGTTAGGGTTATGTTGAGGGCTAGGGTTAGAGATCCGGTTAGGGTCACGATTGGACCTAGGGTTAGGGTTATGTTGAGGGCTAGGGTTAGAGATCCGGTTAGGCTCACGATTGTACTTTGGGTTAGGGTTATGTTGACGGCTAGGGTTAGAGATCCGGTTAGGATCACGTTTGGACTTATGGTTAGTGTTATGTTGACGGCTAGGGTTAGAGATCCGGTTAGGGTTACGATTGGACCTAGGGTTAGGGTGATGTTGAGGGCTAGGGTTAGAGATCCGGTTAGGGTCACGATTGTACCTTGGGTTAGGGTTATGTTGACGGCTAGGGTTAGAGATCCGGTTAGGGTTACGATTGGACCTAGGGTTAGGGTTATGTTGAGGGCAGGGTTAAAGATCCGGTTAGGGTCACGATTGGACCTAGGGTTAGGGTTATGTTGAGGGCTATGTTTAGAGATCCGGTTAGGGTTACGATTGGACCTAGGGTTAGGGTTATGTTGAGGGCTAGGTTTAGAGATCCGGTTACGGTTACGATTGGACCTAGAGTTAGGATTATGTTGAGGGCTAGGGTTAGAGACCCGTTTAGGGTTACGATTGGACCTAGGGTTAGGGTTATGTTGAGGTCTAGGTTTAGAGATCCGGTTAGGGTTACGATTGGACCTACGGTTAGGGATATGTTGAGGGCTAGGGTCAGAGAGACGGTTAGGGTTACGATTGGACCTAGGGTTAGGGTTATGTTGAGGGCTAGGGTTAGTGAGACGGTTAGGGATACGATAGGACCTAGGGTTAGGGTTCTGTTGAGGGCTAGGGTTAGAGATCCGGTTAGGGTTACGATTGGACCTAGGGTATGGGGTATGTTGAGGGCTAGCGTTAGAGATCCGGTTAGGGTTACGATTGGACCTAGGTTCAGGGTTATGTTGAGGGCTAGTTTTGAGAGACGGTTAGGGTTCAGATTGGACCTAGGGTTAGGGTTATGTTGAGGGCTAGGGTTAGAGAGACGGTTAGGGTCACGATTGGACCTACGGTTAGGGTTATGTTGAGGGCTAGGGTTAGAGATCCGGTAGGGTCACTATTGGACCTAGGGTTAGGGTTATGTTGAGAGCTAGGGTTAGAGAGATATTTAGGGTTACGATTGGACCTAGGGTTAGGTTTATGTTGAGGGCTAGGTTTAGAGATCCGGTTAGGGTTACGATTGGACCTAGGGTTAGGGTTATGTTGAGGGCTAAGTTTAGAGATCCGGTTAGGGTCAGGATTGTACCTTGGGTTAGGGTTATGTTGAGGGCTAGAGTTAGAGATCCGGTTAGGGTCACGATTGGACCTAGGGTTAGGGTTATGTTGAGGGCTAGGGTTAGAGATCCGGTTAAGGTCACGTTTGGACCTAGGGTTAGGGTTATGTTGAGGACTAGGTTAGGAGATTCGGTTAGGGTTACGATTGGACCTAGGGTTAGCGTTATGTTGAGGGCTAGGGATAGAGATCCTGTTAGGGTCACGATTGGACCTAGGGTTAGGGTTATGTTGAGGGCTAGGGTTAGAGATCCGGTTAGGGTCACGATTGGACCTAGGGTTAGGGTTATGTTGAGGGCTAGGGTTAGAGATCCCGTTAGGGTTACGAATGGACCTAGGGTTAGGGTTATGTTGAGGGCTAGGGTTAGAGATCCGGTTAGGGTTACGATTGGACCTAGGGTTAGGGTTATGTTCAGGGCTAGGTTTAGAGATCCGGTTAGGGTCACGATTGTACTTTGGGTTAGGGTTATGTTGACGGCTAGGGTTAGAGATCCGGTTAGGATCACGTTTGGACTTAGGGTTAGGGTTATGTTGACGGCTAGGGTTAGAGATCCGGTTAGGGTTACGATTGGACCTAGGGTTAGGGTGATGTTGAGGGCAAGGGTTAGAGATCCGGTTAGGGTCACGATTGGACCTAGGGTTAGGGTTATGTTGAGGGCTAGGGATATATCCGGTTAGGGTCACGATTGGACTTGGGTTAGGGTTATGTTGAGGGCTAGGGATAGTGATCCGGTTAGGGTCACGATTGGACCTAGGGTTAGGGTTATGTTGAGTGCTAGGGTTAGAGAGACGGTTAGGGTTACGATTGGACCTAGGGTTAGGGTGATGTTGAGGGCAGGGTTAGAGATCCGGTTAGGGTCACGATTGAACCTAGGGTTAGGGTTATGTTGAGGGCTAGGGTTAGAGATCCGGTTAGGGTTACAATTGGACCTAGGGTTAGGGTTATGTTGAGGGCTAGGGTTAGAGATCCGGTTAGGGTCACGATTGTACCTTGGGTTAGGGTTATGTTGAGGGCTAGGGTTAGAGATCCGGTTAGGGTCACGATTGGACCTAGGGTTAGGGTTATGTTGACGGCTAGGGTTAGAGATCCGGTTAGGGTTACGATTGGACCTAGGGTTAGGGTGATGTTGAGGGCTAGGGTTAGAGATCCGGTTAGGGTCACGATTGGACCTAGGGTTAGGGTTATGTTGAGGGCTAGGGTTAGAGATCCGGTTAAGGTCACGATTGGACCTAGGGTTAGGGTTATGTTGAGGGCTAGGGTTAGAGATCCCGTTAGGGTTACGATTGGACCTAGGGTTAGGGTTATGTTGAGGGCTAGGGTTAGAGATCCGGGTAGGGTTACGATTGGACCTAGGGTTAGGGTTATGTTGAGGGCTAGGGTTAGAGATACGGTTAGGGTTATGATTGGACGTAGGGTTAGGGTTATGTTGAGGGCTAGGGTTAGAGATCCGGGTAGGGTTACGATTGGACCTAGGGTTAGGGTTATGTTGAGGGCTAGGTTTAGAGATCCGGTTAGAGTTATGATTGGACCTATGGTTAGGGTTATGTTGAGGGCTAGGGTTAGAGATCCGGTTACGGTTACGATTCGACCTAGGGTTAGGGTTATGTTGAGGGCTAGGGTTAGAGATCCGGGTAGGGTTACGATTGCACCTAGGGTTAGGGTTATGTTGAGGGCTAGGGTTAGAGATCCAGTTAGGGTCACGATTGGACCTAGGGTTAGGGTTATGTTGACGGCTAGGGTTAGAGATCCAGTAGGGTTACGGTTGGACCTAGGGTTACGGTGATGTTGAGGGCTAGGGTTAGAGATCCGGTTAGGGTTACGATTGGACCTAGGGTTAGGGTTAATTTGAGGTCTAGGGTTAGAGATCCGGGTAGGGTTACGATTGGACCTAGGGTTAGGGTTATGTTGAGGGCTAGGGTAAGAGATCCGGTTAGGGTTACGATTGGACCTAGGGTTAGGGTTATGTTGAGGGCTAGGTTTAGAGAGACGGTTAGGGTTCCGATTGGACCTAGGGTTAGGGTTATGTTGAGGGCTAGGGTTAGAGATCCTGTTAGGGTTACGATTGGACCTATTGTTAGGGTTATGTTGAGGCCTAGGGTTAGAGATCCGGTTAGGGTTACGATTGGACCTAGGTTTAGGGTTATGTTGAGGGCTAGGGTTAGAGATCCGGTTAGGGTTACGATTGGACCTAGGGTTAGTGTTATGTTGAGGGCTAGGGATATAGATCCGGTGAGGGTCACGATTGGACCTAGGGTTAGGGTTATGTTGAGGGCTAGGGTTAGAGATCCGGTTAGGATTACGATTGGACCTAGGGTTAGGGTTATGTTGAGGGCAGGGTTAGAGATCCGGTTAGGGTCACGATTGGACCTAGGGTTAGGGTTATGTTGAGGGCTCGGGTTAGAGATCCGGTTAGGGTTACGACTGGAACTAGGGTTAGGGTTATGTTGAGGGCTAGAGTTAGAGATCCGGTTAGGGTTAGGATTGGACCTAGGGTTAGGGTTATGTTGAGGGCTAGGGTTAGAGATCCGGTTAGGGTTACGATTGGACCTAGGCTTAGGGTTATGTTGACGGCTAGGGTTATAGAGACGGTTAGGGTTCCGATTGGACCTAGGGTTAGGGTTATGTTGAGGGCTAGAGTTAGAGATCCGGTTAGGGTTACGATTGGACCCAGGGTTAGGGTTATGTTGAGGGCTAGGGTTAGAGATCCGGGTAGGGTTACGATTGGACCTAGGGTTAGGGTTATGTTGAGGGCTAGGGTTAGAGATCCGGTTACGGTTACGATTGGACCTAGGGTTAGGGTTATGTTGAGGGATAGGTTTAGAGATCCGGTTAGAGTTACGATTGGACCTAGGGTTAGGGTTATGTTGAGGGCTAGGGTTAGAGATCCGGTTACGGTTACGATTGGACCTAGGGTTAGGCTTATGTTGAGGGCTAGGGTTAGAGATCCGGTTAGGGTTCCGATTGGACCTAGGGTTAGGGTTATGTTGAGGGCTAGGGTTAGAGATCCGGTTAGGGTTACGATTGGACCTAGGGTTAGGGTTATGTTGAGGGCTAGGGTTAGAGATCCTGTTAGGGTTACGATTGGACCTAGGGTTAGGGGTATGTTGAGGGCTAGGGTTAGAGATCCGGTTACGGTTACGATTGGACCTAGGGTTAGGGTTATGTTGAGGGCTAGGGTTAGAGAGACGGATAGGGTCAGGATTGGACATAGATTTAGGGTTATGTTGAGGGCTAGGGTTAGAGATCCGGTTAGGGTTACGATTGGACCTATTGTTAGGGTGATGTTGAAGGCTAGGGTTAGAGATCCGGTTAGGATCACGTTTGGACCTAGGGTTAGGGTTATGTTTACGGCTAGGGTTAGAGATCCAGTAGGGTTACGATTGGACCTAGGGTTAGGGTGATGTTGAGGGCTAGGGTTAGAGATCCGGTTAGGGTTACAATTGGACCTATGGTTTGGGTTATGTTGAGGGCTAGGGTTAGAGAGACGGTTAGGGTTACGATTGGATCTAGGGTTAGGGTTATGTTGAGGGCTAGGGTTAGAGATCCGGTTAGGGTTACGATTGGTCCTAGGGTTAGGGTTATGTTGAGGATTAGGGTTAGAGATCCTGTTAGGGTTACGATTGGACCTAGGCTTAGGGTTATGTTGAGGGCTGGGGTTAGAGATCCGCTTAGGGTTCCGATTGGACCTAGGGTTAGGGTTATGTTGAGGGCTAGGGATATCGATCCGTTGAGGGTCACGATTGGACCTAGGGTTAGGGTTATGTTGAGGGCTAGGGTTAGAGATCCGGTTAGGGTAACGATTGGACCTAGGGTTAGGGTTATGTTGAGGGCTAGGGTTAGAGAGACGGTTATGGTCACGATTGGACCTAGAGTTACGGTTATGTTGAGGGCTAGGGTTAGAGATCCGGTTAGGGTTACGATTGGACCTAGGGTTAGGGTTATGTTGAGGGCTAGGTTTAGAGATCCGGTTAGGGTTACGATTGGACCTAGGGTTAGGGTTATGTTGAGGGCTAGTGTTAGAGATCCGGTTAGGGTTACGATTGGACCTAGGGTTAGGGTTATGTTGAGGGCTAGGGTTAGAGAGACGGTTAGGGTCACGATTGGACCTAGGGTTAGTGTTATGTTGAGGGCTAGGGTTAGAGATCCGGTTGGGGTTACGATTGGACCTAGGGTTAGGGGTATGTTGAGGGCTAGGGTTAGAGATCCGGTTAGGGTAACGATTGGACCTAGGGTTAGGGTTATGTTGAGGGCTAGGGTTAGAGAGACGGTTATGGTCACGATTGGACCTAGAGTTACGGTTATGTTGAGGGCTAGGGTTAGAGATCCGGTTAGGGTTACGATTGGACCTAGGGTTAGGGTTATGTTGAGGGCTAGGTTTAGAGATCCGGTTAGGGTTACGATTGGACCTAGGGTTAGGGTTATGTTGAGGGCTAGTGTTAGAGATCCGGTTAGGGTTACGATTGGACCTAGGGTTAGGGTTATGTTGAGGGCTAGGGTTAGAGAGACGGTTAGGGTTCCGATTGGACCTAGGGTTAGGGTTATGTTGAGGGCTAGGGTTAGAGATCCGGTTAGGGTTCCGATTGGACCTAGGGTTAGGGTTATGTTGAGGGCTAGGGTTAGAGATCCGCTTAGGGTTCCGATTGGACCTAGGGTTAGGGTTATGTTGAGGGCTAGGGATATAGATCCGTTGAGGGTCACGATTGGACCTAGGGTTAGGGTTATGTTGAGGGCTAGGGTTAGAGATCCGGGTAGGGTTACGATTGGACCTAGGGTTAGGGTTATGTTGAGGGCTAGGGTTAGAGATCCGGTTAGGGTTACGATTGGACCTAGGGTTAGGGGTATGTTGAGGGCTAGGGTTAGAGATCCGGTTAGGGTTACGATTGGACCTAGGGTTAGGGTTATGTTGAGGGCTAGGGTTAGAGAGACGGTTAGGGTCACGATTGGACCTAGAGTTACGGTTACGTTGAGGGCTAGGGTTAGAGATCCGGTTAGGGTTACGATTGGACCTAGGGTTAGGGTTATGTTGAGGGCTAGGTTTAGAGATCCGGTTAGGGTTACGATTGGACCTAGGGTTAGGGTTATGTTGAGGGCTAGGGTTAGAGATCCGGTTAGAGTTACGATTTAACCTAGGGTTAGGGTTATGTTGAGGGCTAGGGTTAGAGAGACGGTTAGGGTTCCGATTGGACCTAGGGTTAGTGTTATGTTGAGGGCTAGGGTTAGAGATCCGGTTAGGGTTACGATTGGACCTAGGGTTAGGGTTATGTTGAGGGCTAGGGTTAGAGATCCGGGTAGGGTTACGATAGGACCTAGGGTTAGGGTTATGTTGAGGGCTAGGGTTAGAGATCCGGTTACGGTTACGATCGGACCTAGGGTTAGGGTTATGTTGAGGGATAGGTTTAGAGATCCGGTTAGAGTTACGATTAGACCTAGGGTTAGGGTTATGTTGAGGGCTAGGGTTAGAGATCCGGTTACGGTTACGATTGGACCTAGGGTTAGGGTTATGTTGAGGGCTAGGGTTAGAGATCCGGTTAGGGTCACGATTGGACCTAGGGTTAGGGTTATGTTGAGGGCTAGGGTTAGAGATCCGGTTACGGTTACGATTGGACCTAGGGTTAGGGTTATGTTGAGGGATAGGTTTAGAGATCCGGTTAGAGTTACGATTAGACTTAGGGTTAGGGTTATGTTGAGGGCTAGGGTTAGAGATCCGGTTACGGTTACGATTGGACCTAGGGTTAGGGTTATGTTGAGGGCTAGGGTTAGAGATCCGGTTAGGGTTCCGATTGGACCTAGGGTTAGGGTTATGTTGAGGGCTAGGGTTAGAGATCCGGTTAGGGTTACGATTGGACCTAGGGTTAGGGTTATGTTGAGGGCTAGGGTTAGAGATCCGGTTAGGGTTACGATTGGACCTAGGGTTAGGGTTATGTTGAGGGCTAGGGTTAGAGATCCGGTTACGGTTACCATTGGACCTAGGGTTAGGGTTATGTTGAGGGCTAGGGTTAGAGAGACGGTTAGGGTCACGATTGGACCTAGAGTTAGTGTTATGTTGAGGGCTACGGTTAGAGATCTGGTTAGGGTTACGATTGGACCTATGGTTAGGGTGATGTTGAAGGCTAGGGTTAGAGATCCGGTTAGGATCACGTTTGGACCTAGGGTTAGGGTTATGTTTACGGCTACGGTTAGAGATCCAGTAGGGTTACGATTGGACCTAGGGTTAGGGTGATGTTGAGGGCTAGGGTTAGAGATCCGTTTAGTGTTACGATTGGACCTAGGGTTAGGGTTATGTTGAGGGCTAGGGTTAGAGAGACGGTTAGGGTTACGATTGGATCTAGGGTTAGGGTTATGTTGAGGGCTAGTGTTAGAGATCCGGTTAGGGTTACGATTGGACCTAGTGTTAGGGTTATGTTGAGGGCTAGGGTTAGAGATCCGGTTAGTGTTCCGATTGGACCTAGGGTTAGGGTTATGTTGAGGGCTAGGGATATAGATCCGGTGAGGGTCACGATTGGACCTAGGGTTAGGGTTATGTTGAGGGCTAGGGTTAGAGATCCAGTTAGGGTCACGATTAGACCTAGGGTTAGGGTTATGTTGAGGGCTAGGGTTAGAGAGACGGTTAGGGTTACGATTGGACCTAGGGTTAGGGTTATGTTGAGGGCAGGGTTAGAGATCCGGTTAGGGTCACGATTGGACCTAGGGTTAGGGTTATGTTGAGGGCTAGGGTTAGAGATCCGGTTAAGGTTACGATTGGACCTAGGGTTAGGGTTATGTTGACGGCTAGAGTTAGAGATCCGGTTAGGGTTAGGATTGGACCTAGGGTTATGGTTATGTTGAGGGCTAGGGTTAGAGATCCGGTTAGGGTTACGATTGGACCTAGGGTTAGGGTTATGTTGACGGATAGGGTTAGAGAGACGGTTAGGGTTACGATTGGACCTAGGGTTAGGGTTATGTTGAGGGCTAGGGTTAGAGATCCGGTTAGGGTTACGATTGGACCTAGGGTTAGGGTTATGTTGAGGGCTAGGGATATAGATCCGGTTAGGGTCACGATTGGACTTAGGGTTAGGGTTATGTTGAGGGCTAGGGTTAGAGATCCGGTTAGGGTCACGTTTGGACCTAGGGTTAGGGTTATGTTGAGGGCTAGGGTTAGAGAGACGGTTAGGGTTACGATTGGACCTAGGGTTAGGGTTATGTTGAGGGCAGGGTTAGAGATCCGGTTAGGGTCACGATTGGACCTAGGGTTAGGGTTATGTTGAGGGCTAGGGTTAGAGATCCGGTTAGGGTTACGATTGGACCTAGGGTTAGGGTTATGTTGACGGATAGGGTTAGAGGGACGGTTAGGGTTACGATTGGACCTAGGGTTAGGGTTATGTTGAGGGCTAGGGTTAGAGATCCGGTTAGGGTTCCGATTGGACCTAGGGTTAGGGTTATGTTGAGGGCTAGGGTTAGAGATCCGGTTAGGGTTACGATTGGACCTAGGGTTAGGGTTATGTTGAGGGCAAGGTTAGAGATCCGGTTAGGGTTACGATTGGACCTAGGGTTACGGGTATGTTGAGGGCTAGGGTTAGAGATCCGGTTACGGTTACCATTGGACCTAGGGTTAGGGTTATGTTGAGGGCTAGGGTTAGAGAGACGGTTAGGGTCACGATTGGACCTAGAGTTAGTGTTATGTTGAGGGCTAGGGTTAGAGATCCGGTTAGGGTTACGATTGGACCTATGGTTAGGGTGATGTTGAAGGCTAGGGTTAGAGATCCGGTTAGGATCACGTTTGGACCTAGGGTTAGGGTTATGTTTACGGCTAGGGTTAGAGATCCAGTAGGGTTACGATTGGACCTAGGGTTAGGGTGATGTTGAGGGCTAGGGTTAGAGATCCGGTTAGTGTTACGATTGGACCTAGGGTTAGGGTTATGTTGAGGGCTAGGGTTAGAGAGACGGTTAGGGTTACGATTGGACCTAGGGTTAGGGTTATGTTGAGGGCAGGGTTAGAGATCCGGTTAGGGTCACGATTGGACCTAGGGTTAGGGTTATGTTGAGGGCTAGAGTTAGAGATCCGGTTAGGGTTAGGATTGGACCTAGGGTTAGGGTTATGTTGAGGGCTAGGGTTAGAGATCCGGTTAGGGTTACGATTGGACCTAGGGTTAGGGTTATGTTGAGGGCTAGGGATATAGATCCGCTGAGGGTCACGATTGGACCTAGGGTTAGGGTTATGTTGAGGGCTAGGGTTAGAGATCCGGTTAGGGTCACGATTGGACCTAGGGTTAGGGTTATGTTGAGGGCTAGGGTTAGAGATCCGGTTAGGGTCACGATTGGACCTAGGGTTAGGGTTATGTTGAGGGGTAGGGATAGAGAGACGGTTAGGGTTACGATTGGACCTAGGGTTAGGGTTATGTTGAGGGCTAGGGTTAGAGATCCGGTTAGGGTTACGATTGGACCTAGGGTTATGGTTATGTTGAGGGCTAGGGTTAGAGATCCGGGTAGGGTTACGATTGGACCTAGGGTTAGGGTTATGTTGAGGGCTAGGGTTAGAGATCCGGTTACGGTTACGATTGGACCTAGGGTTAGGGTTATGTTGAAGGATAGGTTTAGAGATCCGGTTAGAGTTACGATTGGACCTAGGGTTAGGGTTATGTTGACGCCTAGGGTTAGAGATCCGGTTACGGTTACGATTGGACCTAGGGTTAGGGTTATGTTGAGGGCTAGGGTTAGAGATCCGGTTAGTGTTCCGATTGGACCTAGGGTTAGGGTAATGTTGAGGGCTAGGGTTAGAGATCCGGTTAGGGTTACGATTGGACCTAGGGTTAGGGTTATGTTGAGGGCTAGGGTTAGAGATCCGGTTAGGGTTACAATTGGACCTAGGGTTAGGGGTATGTTGAGGGCTAGGGTTAGAGATCCGGTTACGGTTACCATTGGACCTAGGGTTAGGGTTATGTTGAGGGCTAGGGTTAGAGAGACGGTTAGGGTCACGATTGGACCTAGAGTTAGTGTTATGTTGAGGGCTAGGGTTAGAGATCCGGTTAGGGTTACGATTGGACCTATGGTTAGGGTGATGTTGAAGGCTAGGGTTAGAGATCCGGTTAGGATCACGTTTGGACCTAGGGTTAGGGTTATGTTTACGGCTAGGGTCAGAGATCCAGTAGGGTTACAATTGGACCTAGGGTTAGGGTGATGTTGAGGGTAGGGTTAGAGATACGGTTAGTGTTACGATTGGACCTAGTGTTAGGGTTATGTTGAGGGCTAGGGTTAGAGAGACGGTTAGGGTTACGATTGGATCTAGGGTTAGGGTTATGTTGAGGGCTAGGGTTAGAGATCCGGTTAGGGTTAAGATTGGACCTAGTGTTAGGGTTATGTTGAGGGCTAGGGTTAGAGATACGGTTAGGGTTCCGAATGGACCTAGGGTTAGGGTTATGTTGAGGGCTAGGGATATAGATTCGGTGAGGGTCACGATTGGACCTAGGGTTAGGGTTATGTTGAGGGCTAGGGTTAGAGATCCGGTTAGGGTCACGATTGGACCTAGGGTTAGGGTTATGTTGAAGGCTAGGGTTAGAGAGACGGTTAGGGTTACGATTGGACCTAGGGTTAGGGTTATGTTGAGGGCAGGGTTAGAGATCCGGTTAGGGTCACGATTGGACCTAGAGTTAGGGTTATGTTGAGGGCTAGGGTTAGAGATCCGGTTAGGGTTACGATTGGACCTAGGGTTAGGGTTATGTTGACGGCTAGAGTTAGAGATCCGGTTAGGGTTAGGATTGGACCTAGGGCTATGGTTATGTTGAGGGCTAGGGTTAGAGATCCGGTTAGGGTTACGATTGGACCTAGGGTTAGGGTTATGTTGACGGCTAGGGTTAGAGAGACGGTTAGGGTTCCGATTGGACCTAGGGTTAGGGTTATGTTGAGGGCTAGGGTTAGAGAGACGGTTAGGGTTACGATTGGACCTGGGGTTAGGGTTATGTTGAGGGCTAGGGTTAGAGATCCGGTTAGGGTTACGATTGGACCTAGGGTTAGGGGTATGTTGAGGGCTAGGGTTAGAGATCCGGTTAGGGTTACGATTGGACCTATGGTTAGGGTGATGTTGAAGGCTAGGGTTAGAGATCCAGTTAGGATCACGTTTGGACCTAGGGTTAGGGTTATGTTTACGGCTAGGGTTAGAGATCCAGTAGGGTTACGATTGGACCTAGGGTTAAGGTGATGTTGAGGGCTAGGGTTAGAGATCCGGTTAGGGTTACGATTGGACCTAGGGTTTGGGTTATGTTGAGGGCTAGGGATATAGATCCGGTGAGGGTCACGATTGGACCTAGGGTTAGGGTTATGTTGAGGGCTAGGGTTAGAGATCCGGTTAGGGTCACGATTGGACCTTGGGTTAGGGTTATGTTGAGGGCTAGGGTTAGAGAGACGGTTAGGGTTACGATTGGACCTAGTGTTAGGGTTATGTTGAGGGCAGGGTTAGAGATCCGGTTAGGGTCACGATTGGACCTAGGGTTAGGGTTATGTTGAGGGCTAGAGTTAGAGATCCGGTTAGGGTTAGGATTGGACCTAGGGTTAGGGTTATGTTGAGGGCTAGGGTTCGAGATCCGGTTAGGGTTACGATTGGACCTAGGGTTAGGGTTATGTTGAGGGCTAGGGATATAGATCCGGTGAGGGTCACGATTGGACCTAGGGTTAGGGTTATGTTGAGGGCTAGGGTTAGAGATCCGGTTAGGGTCACGATTGGACCTAGGGTTAGGGTTATGTTGAGGGCTAGGGTTAGAGATCCGGTTAGGGTTACGATTGGACCTAGGGTTAGGGTTATGTTGAGGGCTAGGGTTAGAGATCCGGTTAGGGTTACGATTGGACCTAGGGTTAGGGTGATGTTGAGGGCTAGGGTTAGAGATCCGGTTAGGGTTACGATTGGACCTAGAGTTATGGTGATGTTGATGGCTAGGGTTAGAGATCCGGTTAGGGTTACGATTGGACCTAGGGTTAGGGTTATGTTGAGGGCTAGGGTTAGAGATACGGTTAGGGTCACGATTGGACCTAGGGTTAGGGTTATGTTGAGGGCTAGTGTTAGAGATCCGGTTAGGGTTACGATTGGACCTAGGGTTAGGGTTATGTTGACGGCTAGGGTTAGAGAGACGGTTAGGGTTCCGATTGGACCTAGGGTTAGGGTTATGTTGAGGGCTAGGGTTAGAGAGACGGTTAGGGTTACGATTGGACCTGGGGTTAGGGTTATGTTGAGGGCTAGGGTTAGAGATCCGGTTAGGGTTACGATTGGACCTAGGGTTAGGGGTATGTTGAGGGCTAGGGTTAGAGATCCGGTTAGGGTTACGATTGGACCTATGGTTAGGGTGATGTTGAAGGCTAGGGTTAGAGATCCAGTTAGGATCACGTTTGGACCTAGGGTTAGGGTTATGTTTACGGCTAGGGTTAGAGATCCAGTAGGGTTACGATTGGACCTAGGGTTAAGGTGATGTTGAGGGCTAGGGTTAGAGATCCGGTTAGGGTTACGATTGGACCTAGGGTTTGGGTTATGTTGAGGGCTAGGGATATAGATCCGGTGAGGGTCACGATTGGACCTAGGGTTAGGGTTATGTTGAGGGCTAGGGTTAGAGATCCGGTTAGGGTCACGATTGGACCTTGGGTTAGGGTTATGTTGAGGGCTAGGGTTAGAGAGACGGTTAGGGTTACGATTGGACCTAGTGTTAGGGTTATGTTGAGGGCAGGGTTAGAGATCCGGTTAGGGTCACGATTGGACCTAGGGTTAGGGTTATGTTGAGGGCTAGAGTTAGAGATCCGGTTAGGGTTAGGATTGGACCTAGGGTTAGGGTTATGTTGAGGGCTAGGGTTCGAGATCCGGTTAGGGTTACGATTGGACCTAGGGTTAGGGTTATGTTGAGGGCTAGGGATATAGATCCGGTGAGGGTCACGATTGGACCTAGGGTTAGGGTTATGTTGAGGGCTAGGGTTAGAGATCCGGTTAGGGTCACGATTGGACCTAGGGTTAGGGTTATGTTGAGGGCTAGGGTTAGAGATCCGGTTAGGGTTACGATTGGACCTAGGGTTAGGGTTATGTTGAGGGCTAGGGTTAGAGATCCGGTTAGGGTTACGATTGGACCTAGGGTTAGGGTGATGTTGAGGGCTAGGGTTAGAGATCCGGTTAGGGTTACGATTGGACCTAGAGTTATGGTGATGTTGATGGCTAGGGTTAGAGATCCGGTTAGGGTTACGATTGGACCTAGGGTTAGGGTTATGTTGAGGGCTAGGGTTAGAGATACGGTTAGGGTCACGATTGGACCTAGGGTTAGGGTTATGTTGAGGGCTAGTGTTAGAGATCCGGTTAGGGTTACGATTGGACCTAGGGTTAGGGTGATGTTGAGGGCTAGGGTTAGAGATCCGGTTAGGGTCACGATTGCACTTTGGGTTAGGGTTATTTTGAGGGCTAGGTTTAGAGATCCGGTTAGGGTCACGTTTGGACCTAGGGTTAGCGTTATGTTGACGGCTAGGGTTAGAGAGACGGTTAGGGTTCCGATTGGACCTAGGGTTAGGGTTATGTTGAGGGCTAGGGATATAGATTCGGTGAGGGTCACGATTGGACCTAGGGTTAGGGTTATGTTGAGGGCTAGGGTTAGAGATCCGGTTAGGGTCACGATTGGACCTAGGGTTAGGGTTATGTTGAAGGCTAGGGTTAGAGAGACGGTTAGGGTTACGATTGGACCTAGGGTTAGGGTTATGTTGAGGGCTAGGGTTAGAGATCCGGTTAGGGTCACGATTGGACCTAGGGTTAGGGTTATGTTGAGGGCTAGGGTTAGAGATCCGGTTAGGGTTACGATTGGACCTAGGGTTATGGTTATGTTGAGGGCTAGGGTTAGAGATCCGGGTAGGGTTACGATTGGACCTAGGGTTAGGGTTATGTTGAGGGCTAGGGTTAGAGATCCGGTTACGGTTACGATTGGACCTAGGGTTAGGGTTATGTTGAAAGATAGGTTTAGAGATCCGGTTAGAGTTACGATTGGACCTAGGGTTAGGGTTATGTTGACGCCTAGGGTTAGAGATCCGGTTACGGTTACCATTGGACCTAGGGTTAGGGTTATGTTGAGGGCTAGGGTTAGAGAGACGGTTAGGGTCACGATTGGACCTAGAGTTAGTGTTATGTTGAGGGCTACGGTTAGAGATCTGGTTAGGGTTACGATTGGACCTATGGTTAGGGTGATGTTGAAGGCTAGGGTTAGAGATCCGGTTAGGATCACGTTTGGACCTAGGGTTAGGGTTATGTTTACGGCTACGGTTAGAGATCCAGTAGGGTTACTATTGGACCTAGGGTTAGGGTGATGTTGAGGGCTAGGGTTAGAGATCCGGTTAGTGTTACGATTGGACCTAGGGTTAGGGTTATGTTGAGGGCTAGGGTTAGAGAGACGGTTAGGGTTACGATTGGATCTAGGGTTAGGGTTATGTTGAGGGCTAGTGTTAGAGATCCGGTTAGGGTTACGATTGGACCTAGTGTTAGGGTTATGTTGAGGGCTAGGGTTAGAGATCCGGTTAGGGTTCCGATTGGACCTACGGTTAGGGTTATGTTGAGGGCTAGGGATATAGATCCGGTGAGGGTCACGATTGGACCTAGGGTTAGGGTTATGTTGAGGGCTAGGGTTAGAGATCCGGTTAGGGTCACGATTAGACCTAGGGTTAGGGTTATGTTGAGGGCTAGGGTTAGAGAGACGGTTAGGGTTACGATTGGACCTAGGGTTTGGGTTATGTTGAGGGCAGGGTTAGAGATCCGGTTAGGGTCACGATTGGACCTAGGGTTAGGGTTATGTTGAGGGCTAGGGTTAGAGATCCGGTTAAGGTTACGATTGGACCTAGGGTTAGGGTTATGTTGACGGCTAGAGTTAGAGATCCGGTTAGGGTTAGGATTGGACCTAGGGTTATGGTTATGTTGAGGGCTAGGGTTAGAGATCCGGTTAGGGTTACGATTGGACCTAGGGTTAGGGTTATGTTGACGGATAGGGTTAGAGAGACGGTTAGGGTTACGATTGGACCTAGGGTTAGGGTTATGTTGAGGGCTAGGGTTAGAGATCCGGTTAGGGTTACGATTGGACCTAGGGTTAGGGTTATGTTGAGGGCTAGGGATATAGATCCGGTTAGGGTCACGATTGGACTTAGGGTTAGGGTTATGTTGAGGGCTAGGGTTAGAGATCCGGTTAGGGTCACGTTTGGACCTAGGGTTAGGGTTATGTTGAGGGCTAGGGTTAGAGAGACGGTTAGGGTTACGATTGGACCTAGGGTTAGGGTTATGTTGAGGGCAGGGTTAGAGATCCGGTTAGGGTCACGATTGGACCTAGGGTTAGGGTTATGTTGAGGGCTAGGGTTAGAGATCCGGTTAGGGTTACGATTGGACCTAGGGTTAGGGTTATGTTGACGGATAGGGTTAGAGAGACGGTTAGGGTTACGATTGGACCTAGGGTTAGGGTTATGTTGAGGGCTAGGGTTAGACATCCGGTTAGGGTTCCGATTGGACCTAGGGTTAGGGTTATGTTGAGGGCTAGGGTTAGAGATCCGGTTAGGGTTACGATTGGACCTAGGGTTAGGGTTATGTTGAGGGCTAGGGTTAGAGATCCGGTTAGGGTTACGATTGGACCTAGGGTTACGGGTATGTTGAGGGCTAGGGTTAGAGATCCGGTTACGGTTACCATTGGACCTAGGGTTAGGGTTATGTTGAGGGCTAGGGTTAGAGAGACGGTTAGGGTCACGATTGGACCTAGAGTTAGTGTTATGTTGAGGGCTAGGGTTAGAGATCCGGTTAGGGTTACGATTGGACCTATGGTTAGGGTGATGTTGAAGGCTAGGGTTAGAGATCCGGTTAGGATCACGTTTGGACCTAGGGTTAGGGTTATGTTTACGGCTAGGGTTAGAGATCCAGTAGGGTTACGATTGGACCTAGGGTTAGGGTGATGTTGAGGGCTAGGGTTAGAGATCCGGTTAGTGTTACGATTGGACCTAGGGTTAGGGTTATGTTGAGGGCTAGGGTTAGAGAGACGGTTAGGGTTACGATTGGACCTAGGGTTAGGGTTATGTTGAGGGCAGGGTTAGAGATCCGGTTAGGGTCACGATTGGACCTAGGGTTAGGGTTATGTTGAGGGCTAGAGTTAGAGATCCGGTTAGGGTTAGGATTGGACCTAGGGTTAGGGTTATGTTGAGGGCTAGGGTTAGAGATCCGGTTAGGGTTACGATTGGACCTAGGTTTAGGGTTATGTTGAGGGCTAGGGATATAGATCCGGTGAGGGTCACGATTGGACCTAGGGTTAGGGTTATGTTGAGGGCTAGGGTTAGAGATCCGGTTAGGGTCACGATTGGACCTAGGGTTAGGGTTATGTTGAGGGCTAGGGTTAGAGATCCGGTTAGGGTCACGATTGGACCTAGGGTTAGGGTTATGTTGAGGGGTAGGGATAGAGAGACGGTTAGGGTTACGATTGGACCTAGGGTTAGGGTTATGTTGAGGGCTAGGGTTAGAGATCCGGTTAGGGTTACGATTGGACCTAGGGTTATGGTTATGTTGAGGGCTAGGGTTAGAGATCCGTGTAGGGTTACGATTGGACCTAGGGTTAGGGTTATGTTGAGGGCTAGGGTTAGAGATCCGGTTACGGTTACGATTGGACCTAGGGTTAGAGTTATGTTGAAGGATAGGTTTAGAGATCCGGTTAGAGTTACGATTGGACCTAGGGTTAGGGTTATGTTGACGCCTAGGGTTAGAGATCCGGTTACGGTTACGATTGGACCTAGGGTTAGGGTTATGTTGAGGGCTAGGGTTAGAGATCCGGTTAGGGTTCCGATTGGACCTAGGGTTAGGGTTATGTTGAGGGCTAGGGTTAGAGATCCGGTTAGGGTTACGATTGGACCTAGGGTTAGGGTTATGTTGAGGGCTAGGGTTAGAGATCCGGTTAGGGTTACAATTGGACCTAGGGTTAGGGGTATGTTGAGGGCTAGGTTTAGAGATCCGGTTACGGTTACCATTAGACCTAGGGTTAGGGTTATGTTGAGGGCTAGGGTTAGAGAGACGGTTAGGGTCACGATTGGACCTAGAGTTAGTGTTATGTTGAGGGCTAGGGTTAGAGATCCGGTTAGGGTTACGATTGGACCTATGGTTAGGGTGATGTTGAAGGCTAGGGTTAGAGATCCGGTTAGGATCACGTTTGGACCTAGGGTTAGGGTTATGTTTACGGCTAGGGTTAGAGATCCAGTAGGGTTACAATTGGACCTAGGGTTAGGGTGATGTTGAGGGTAGGGTTAGAGATCCGGTTAGTGTTACGATTGGACCTAGTGTTAGGGTTATGTTGAGGGCTAGGGTTAGAGAGACGGTTAGGGTTACGATTGGATCTAGGGTTAGGGTTATGTTGAGGGCTAGGGTTAGAGATCCGGTTAGGGTTAAGATTGGACCTAGTGTTAGTGTTATGTTGAGGGCTAGGGTTAGAGATACGGTTAGGGTTCCGATTGGACCTAGGGTTAGGGTTATGTTGAGGGCAGGGTTAGAGATCCGGTTAGGGTCACGATTGGACCTAGGGTTAGGGTTATGTTGAGGGCTAGGGTTAGAGATCCGGTTAGGGTTACGATTGGACCTAGGGTTAGGGTTATGTTGACGGCTAGAGTTAGAGATCCGGTTAGGGTTAGGATTGGACCTAGGGTTATGGTTATGTTGAGGGCTAGGGTTAGAGATCCGGTTAGGGTTACGATTGGACCTAGGGTTAGGGTTATGTTGATGGCTAGGGTTAGAGAGACGGTTAGGGTTCCGATTGGACCTAGGGTTAGGGTTATGTTGAGGGCTAGGGTTAGAGAGACGGTTAGGGTTACGATTGGACCTGGGGTTAGGGTTATGTTGAGGGCTAGGGTTAGAGATCCGGTTAGGGTTACGATTGGACCTAGGGTTAGGGGTATGTTGAGGGCTAGGGTTAGAGATCCGGTTAGGGTTACGATTGGACCTATGGTTAGGGTGATGTTGAAGGCTAGGGTTAGAGATCCAGTTAGGATCACGTTTGGACCTAGGGTTAGGGTTATGTTTACGGCTAGGGTTAGAGATCCAGTAGGGTTACGATTGGACCTAGGGTTAAGGTGATGTTGAGGGCTCGGGTTAGAGATCCGGTTAGGGTTACGATTGGACCTAGGGTTTGGGTTATGTTGAGGGCTAGGGATATAGATCCGGTGAGGGTCACGATTGGACCTAGGGTTAGGGTTATGTTGAGGGCTAGGGTTAGAGATCCGGTTAGGGTCACGATTGGACCTTGGGTTAGGGTTATGTTGAGGGCTAGGGTTAGAGAGACGGTTAGGGTTACGATTGGACCTAGTGTTAGGGTTATGTTGAGGGCAGGGTTAGAGATCCGGTTAGGGTCACGATTGGACCTAGGGTTAGGGTTATGTTGAGGGCTAGAGTTAGAGATCCGGTTAGGGTTAGGATTGGACCTAGGGTTAGGGTTATGTTGAGGGCTAGGGTTCGAGATCCGGTTAGGGTTACGATTGGACCTAGGGTTAGGGTTATGTTGAGGGCTAGGGATATAGATCCGGTGAGGGTCACGATTGGACCTAGGGTTAGGGTTATGTTGAGGGCTAGGGTTAGAGATCCGGTTAGGGTCACGATTGGACCTAGGGTTAGGGTTATGTTGAGGGCTAGGGTTAGAGATCCGGTTAGGGTTACGATTGGACCTAGGGTTAGGGTTATGTTTAGGGCTAGGGTTAGAGATCCGGTTAGGGTTACGATTGGACCTAGGGTTAGGGTGATGTTGAGGGCTAGGGTTAGAGATCCGGTTAGGGTTACGATTGGACCTAGAGTTATGGTGATGTTGATGGCTAGGGTTAGAGATCCGGTTAGGGTTACGATTGGACCTAGGGTTAGGGTTATGTTGAGGGCTAGGGTTAGAGATACGGTTAGGGTCACGATTGGACCTAGGGTTAGGGTTATGTTGAGGGCTAGTGTTAGAGATCCGGTTAGGGTTACGATTGGACCTAGGGTTAGGGTGATGTTGAGGGCTAGGGTTAGAGATCCGGTTAGGGTCACGATTGCACTTTGGGTTAGGGTTATGTTGAGGGCTAGGTTTAGAGATCCGGTTAGGGTCACGTTTGGACCTAGGGTTAGCGTTATGTTGACGGCTAGGGTTAGAGAGACGGTTAGGGTTCCGATTGGACCTAGGGTTAGGGTTATGTTGAGGGCTAGGGATATAGATTCGGTGAGGGTCACGATTGGACCTAGGGTTAGGGTTATGTTGAGGGCTAGGGTTAGAGATCCGGTTAGGGTCACGATTGGACCTAGGGTTAGGGTTATGTTGAAGGCTAGGGTTAGAGAGACGGTTAGGGTTACGATTGGACCTAGGGTTAGGGTTATGTTGAGGGCAGGGTTAGAGATCCGGTTAGGGTCACGATTGGACCTAGGGTTAGGGTTATGTTGAGGGCTAGGGTTAGAGATCCGGTTAGGGTTACGATTGGACCTAGGGTTAGGGTTATGTTGAGGGCTAGAGTTAGAGATCCGGTTAGGGTTAGGATTGGACCTAGGGTTAGGGTTATGTTGAGGGCTAGGTTTAGAGATCCGGTTAGGGTTACGATTGGACCTAGGGTTAGGGTTATGTTGACGGCTAGGGTTAGAGAGACGGTTAGGGTTCCGATTGGACCTAGGGTTAGGGTTATGTTGAGGGCTAGGGTTAGAGATCCGGTTAGGGTTACGATTGGACCTAGGGTTATGGTTATGTTGAGGGCTAGGGTTAGAGATCCGGGTAGGGTTACGATTGGACCTAGGGTTAGGGTTATGTTGAGGGCTAGGGTTAGAGATCCGGTTACGGTTACGATTGGACCTAGGGTTAGGGTTATGTTGAAAGATAAGTTTAGAGATCCGGTTAGAGTTAAGATTGGACCTAGGGTTAGGGTTATGTTGACGCCTAGGGTTAGAGATCCGGTTACGGTTACGATTGGACCTAGGGTTAGGGTTATGTTGAGGGCTAGGGTTAGAGATCCGGTTAGGGTTCCGATTGGACCTAGGGTTAGGGTTATGTTGAGGGCTAGGGTTAGAGATCCGGTTAGGGTTCCGATTGGACCTAGGGTTAGGGTTATGTTGAGGGCTAGGGTTGGAGATCCGGTTAGGGTTACGATTGGACCTAGGGTTAGGGGTATGTTGAGGGCTAGGGTTAGAGAGACGGTTAGGGTCACGATTGGACCTAGAGTTAGGGTTATGTTGAGGGCTAGGGTTAGAGATCCGGTTAGGGTTACGATTGGACCTATGGTTAGGGTGATGTTGAAGGCTAGGGTTAGAGATCCGGTTAGGATCACGTTTGGACCTAGGGTTAGGGTTATGTTTACGGCTAGGGTTAGAGATCCAGTAGGGTTACGATTGGACCTAGGGTTAGGGTGATGTTGAGGGCTGGGGTTAGAGATCCCGTTAGGGTTACGATTGGACCTAGGGTTGGGTTATGTTGAGGGCTAGGGTTAGAGAGACGGTTAGGGTTACGATTGGATCTAGGGTTAGGGTTATGTTGAGGGCTAGGGTTAGAGATCCTGTTAGTGTTACGATTGGTCCTAGGGTTAGGGTTATGTTGAGGATTAGAGTTAGAGATCCGGCTAGGGTTACGATTGGACCTAGGGTTAGGGTTATGTTGAGGGCTAGGGTTAGAGATCCGGTTAGGGTTCCCATTGGACCTAGGGTTAGGGTTATGTTGAGGGCTAGGGATATAGATCCGGTGAGGGTCACGATTGGACCTAGGGTTAGGGTTATGTTGAGGACTAGGGTTAGAGATCCGGGTAGGGTTACGATTGGACCTAGGGTTAGGGTTATGTTGAGGGCTAGGGTTAGAGAGACGGTTAGGGTCACGATTTGACCTAGGGTTAGTGTTATGTTGAGGGCTAGGGTTAGAGATCCGGTTAGGGTTGCGATTGGACCTAGGTTCAGGGTTATGTTGAGGGCTAGTTTTGAGAGACGGTTAGGGTTCAGATTGGACCTAGGGTTAGGGTTATGTTGAGGGCTAGGGTTAGAGAGACGGTTAGGGTCACGATTGGACCTACGGTTAGGGTTATGTTGAGGGCTAGGGTTAGAGATCCGGTAGGGTCACTATTGGACCTAGGGTTAGGGTTATGTTGAGAGCTAGGGTTAGAGAGATATTTAGGGTTACGATTGGACCTAGGGTTAGGTTTATGTTGAGGGCTAGGTTTAGAGATCCGGTTAGGGTTACGATTGGACCTAGGGTTAGGGTTATGTTGAGGGCTAAGTTTAGAGATCCGGTTAGGGTCAGGATTGTACCTTGGGTTAGGGTTATGTTGAGGGCTAGAGTTAGAGATCCGGTTAGGGTCACGATTGGACCTAGGGTTAGGGTTATGTTGAGGGCTAGGGTTAGAGATCCGGTTAAGGTCACGTTTGGACCTAGGGTTAGGGTTATGTTGAGGACTAGGTTAGGAGATTCGGTTAGGGTTACGATTGGACCTAGGGTTAGCGTTATGTTGAGGGCTAGGGATAGAGATCCTGTTAGGGTCACGATTGGACCTAGGGTTAGGGTTATGTTGAGGGCTAGGGTTAGAGATCCGGTTAGGGTCACGATTGGACCTAGGGTTAGGGTTATGTTGAGGGCTAGGGTTAGAGATCCCGTTAGGGTTACGAATGGACCTAGGGTTAGGGTTATGTTGAGGGCTAGGGTTAGAGATCCGGTTAGGGTTACGATTGGACCTAGGGTTAGGGTTATGTTGAGGGCTAGGTTTAGAGATCCGGTTAGGGTCACGATTGTACTTTGGGTTAGGGTTATGTTGACGGCTAGGGTTAGAGATCCGGTTAGGATCACGTTTGGACTTAGGGTTAGGGTTATGTTGACGGCTAGGGTTAGAGATCCGGTTAGGGTTACGATTGGACCTAGGGTTAGGGTGATGTTGAGGGCAAGGGTTAGAGATCCGGTTAGGTTCACGATTGGACCTAGGGTTAGGGTTATGTTGAGGGCTAGGGATATATCCGGTTAGGGTCACGATTGGACTTGGGTTAGGGTTATGTTGAGGGCTAGGGATAGTGATCCGGTTAGGGTCACGATTGGACCTAGGGTTAGGGTTATGTTGAGTGCTAGGGTTAGAGAGACGGTTAGGGTTACGATTGGACCTAGGGTTAGGGTGATGTTGAGGGCAGGGTTAGAGATCCGGTTAGGGTCACGATTGAACCTAGGGTTAGGGTTATGTTGAGGGCTAGGGTTAGAGATCCGGTTAGGGTTACAATTGGACCTAGGGTTAGGGTTATGTTGAGGGCTAGGGTTAGAGATCCGGTTAGGGTCACGATTGTACCTTGGGTTAGGGTTATGTTGAGGGCTAGGGTTAGAGATCCGGTTAGGGTCACGATTGGACCTAGGGTTAGGGTTATGTTGACGGCTAGGGTTAGAGATCCGGTTAGGGTTACGATTGGACCTAGGGTTAGGGTGATGTTGAGGGCTAGGGTTAGAGATCCGGTTAGGGTCACGATTGGACCTAGGGTTAGGGTTATGTTGAGGGCTAGGGTTAGAGATCCGGTTAAGGTCACGATTGGACCTAGGGTTAGGGTTATGTTGAGGGCTAGGGTTAGAGATCCCGTTAGGGTTACGATTGGACCTAGGGTTAGGGTTATGTTGAGGGCTAGGGTTAGAGATCCGGGTAGGGTTACGATTGGACCTAGGGTTAGGGTTATGTTGAGGGCTAGGGTTAGAGATACGGTTAGGGTTATGATTGGACGTAGGGTTAGGGTTATGTTGAGGGCTAGGGTTAGAGATCCGGGTAGGGTTACGATTGGACCTAGGGTTAGGGTTATGTTGAGGGCTAGGTTTAGAGATCCGGTTAGAGTTATGATTGGACCTAGGGTTAGGGTTATGTTGAGGGCTAGGGTTAGAGATCCGGTTACGGTTACGATTCGACCTAGGGTTAGGGTTATGTTGAGGGCTAGGGTTAGAGATCCGGGTAGGGTTACGATTGCACCTAGGGTTAGGGTTATGTTGAGGGCTAGGGTTAGAGATCCAGTTAGGGTCACGATTGGACCTAGGGTTAGGGTTATGTTGACGGCTAGGGTTAGAGATCCAGTAGGGTTACGGTTGGACCTAGGGTTACGGTGATGTTGAGGGCTAGGGTTAGAGATCCGGTTAGGGTTACTATTGGACCTAGGGTTAGGGTTAATTTGAGGTCTAGGGTTAGAGATCCGGGTAGGGTTACGATTGGACCTAGGGTTAGGGTTATGTTGAGGGCTAGGGTAAGAGATCCGGTTAGGGTTACGATTGGACCTAGGGTTAGGGTTATGTTGAGGGCTAGGTTTAGAGAGACGGTTAGGGTTCCGATTGGACCTAGGGTTAGGGTTATGTTGAGGGCTAGGGTTAGAGATCCTGTTAGGGTTACGATTGGACCTATTGTTAGGGTTATGTTGAGGCCTAGGGTTAGAGATCCGGTTAGGGTTACGATTGGACCTAGGTTTAGGGTTATGTTGAGGGCTAGGGTTAGAGATCCGGTTAGGGTTACGATTGGACCTAGGGTTAGTGTTATGTTGAGGGCTAGGGATATAGATCCGGTGAGGGTCACGATTGGACCTAGGGTTAGGGTTATGTTGAGGGCTAGGGTTAGAGATCCGGTTAGGATTACGATTGGACCTAGGGTTAGGGTTATGTTGAGGGCAGGGTTAGAGATCCGGTTAGGGTCACGATTGGACCTAGGGTTAGGGTTATGTTGAGGGCTCGGGTTAGAGATCCGGTTAGGGTTACGACTGGAACTAGGGTTAGGGTTATGTTGAGGGCTAGAGTTAGAGATCCGGTTAGGGTTAGGATTGGACCTAGGGTTAGGGTTATGTTGAGGGCTAGGGTTAGAGATCCGGTTAGGGTTACGATTGGACCTAGGCTTAGGGTTATGTTGACGGCTAGGGTTATAGAGACGGTTAGGGTTCCGATTGGACCTAGGGTTAGGGTTATGTTGAGGGCTAGAGTTAGAGATCCGGTTAGGGTTACGATTGGACCCAGGGTTAGGGTTATGTTGAGGGCTAGGGTTAGAGATCCGGGTAGGGTTACGATTGGACCTAGGGTTAGGGTTATGTTGAGGGCTAGGGTTAGAGATCCGGTTACGGTTACGATTGGACCTAGGGTTAGGGTTATGTTGAGGGATAGGTTTAGAGATCCGGTTAGAGTTACGATTGGACCTAGGGTTAGGGTTATGTTGAGGGCTAGGGTTAGAGATCCGGTTACGGTTACGATTGGACCTAGGGTTAGGCTTATGTTGAGGGCTAGGGTTAGAGATCCGGTTAGGGTTCCGATTGGACCTAGGGTTAGGGTTATGTTGAGGGCTAGGGTTAGAGATCCGGTTAGGGTTACGATTGGACCTAGGGTTAGGGTTATGTTGAGGGCTAGGGTTAGAGATCCTGTTAGGGTTACGATTGGACCTAGGTTTAGGGGTATGTTGAGGGCTAGGGTTAGAGATCCGGTTACGGTTACGATTGGACCTAGGGTTAGGGTTATGTTGAGGGCTAGGGTTAGAGAGACGGATAGGGTCAGGATTGGACATAGATTTAGGGTTATGTTGAGGGCTAGGGTTAGAGATCCGGTTAGGGTTACGATTGGACCTATTGTTAGGGTGATGTTGAAGGCTAGGGTTAGAGATCCGGTTAGGATCACGTTTGGACCTAGGGTTAGGGTTATGTTTACGGCTAGGGTTAGAGATCCAGTAGGGTTACGATTGGACCTAGGGTTAGGGTGATGTTGAGGGCTAGGGTTAGAGATCCGGTTAGGGTTACAATTGGACCTATGGTTTGGGTTATGTTGAGGGCTAGGGTTAGAGAGACGGTTAGGGTTACGATTGGATCTAGGGTTAGGGTTATGTTGAGGGCTAGGGATAGAGATCCGGTTAGGGTTACGATTGGTCCTAGGGTTAGGGTTATGTTGAGGATTAGGGTTAGAGATCCTGTTAGGGTTACGATTGGACCTAGGCTTAGGGTTATGTTGAGGGCTGGGGTTAGAGATCCGCTTAGGGTTCCGATTGGACCTAGGGTTAGGGTTATGTTGAGGGCTAGGGATATCGATCCGTTGAGGGTCACGATTGGACCTAGGGTTAGGGTTATGTTGAGGGCTAGGGTTAGAGATCCGGGTAGGGTTACGATTGGACCTAGGGTTAGGGTTATGTTGAGGGCTAGGGTTAGAGGGACGGTTAGGGTCACGATTGGACCTAGGGTTAGTGTTATGTTGAGGGCTAGGGTTAGAGATCCGGTTGGGGTTACGATTGGACCTAGGGTTAGGGGTATGTTGAGGGCTAGGGTTAGAGATCCGGTTAGGGTAACGATTGGACCTAGGGTTAGGGTTATGTTGAGGGCTAGGGTTAGAGAGACGGTTATGGTCACGATTGGACCTAGAGTTACGGTTATGTTGAGGGCTAGGGTTAGAGATCCGGTTAGGGTTACGATTGGACCTAGGGTTAGGGTTATGTTGAGGGCTAGGTTTAGAGATCCGGTTAGGGTTACGATTGGACCTAGGGTTAGGGTTATGTTGAGGGCTAGTGTTAGAGATCCGGTTAGGGTTACGATTGGACCTAGGGTTAGGGTTATGTTGAGGGCTAGGGTTAGAGAGACGGTTAGGGTTCCGATTGGACCTAGGGTTAGGGTTATGTTGAGGGCTAGGGTTAGAGATCCGGTTAGGGTTCCGATTGGACCTAGGGTTAGGGTTATGTTGAGGGCTAGGGTTAGAGATCCGCTTAGGGTTCCGATTGGACCTAGGGTTAGGGTTATGTTGAGGGCTAGGGATATAGATCCGTTGAGGGTCACGATTGGACCTAGGGTTAGGGTTATGTTGAGGGCTAGGGTTAGAGATCCGGGTAGGGTTACGATTGGACCTAGGGTTAGGGTTATGTTGAGGGCTAGGGTTAGAGATCCGGTTAGGGTTACGATTGGACCTAGGGTTAGGGGTATGTTGAGGGCTAGGGTTAGAGATCCGGTTAGGGTTACGATTGGACCTAGGGTTAGGGTTATGTTGAGGGCTAGGGTTAGAGAGACGGTTAGGGTCACGATTGGACCTAGAGTTACGGTTACGTTGAGGGCTAGGGTTAGAGATCCGGTTAGGGTTACGATTGGACCTAGGGTTAGGGTTATGTTGAGGGCTAGGTTTAGAGATCCGGTTAGGGTTACGATTGGACCTAGGGTTAGGGTTATGTTGAGGGCTAGGGTTAGAGATCCGGTTAGGGTTACGATTGGACCTAGGGTTAGGGTTATGTTGAGGGCTAGGGTTAGAGAGACAGTTAGGGTTCCGATTGGACCTAGGGTTAGGGTTATGTTGAGGGCTAGGGTTAGAGATCCGGTTAGGGTTACGATTGGACCTAGGGTTAGGGTTATGTTGAGGGCTAGGGTTAGAGATCCGGGTAGGGTTACGATAGGACCTAGGGTTAGGGTTATGTTGAGGGCTAGGGTTAGAGATCCGGTTACGGTTACGATCGGACCTAGGGTTAGGGTTATGTTGAGGGATAGGTTTAGAGATCCGGTTAGAGTTACGATTAGACCTAGGGTTAGGGTTATGTTGAGGGCTAGGGTTAGAGATCCGGTTACGGTTACGATTGGACCTAGGGTTAGGGTTATGTTGAGGGCTAGGGTTAGAGATCCGGTTAGGGTCACGATTTTACCTAGGGTTAGGGTTATGTTGAGGGCTAGGGTTAGAGATCCGGTTACGGTTACGATTGGACCTAGGGTTAGGGTTATGTTGAGGGATAGGTTTAGAGATCCGGTTAGAGTTACGATTAGACTTAGGGTTAGGGTTATGTTGAGGGCTAGGGTTAGAGATCCGGTTACGGTTACGATTGGACCTAGGGTTAGGGTTATGTTGAGGGCTAGGGTTAGAGATCCGGTTAGGGTTCCGATTGGACCTAGGGTTAGGGTTATGTTGAGGGCTAGGGTTAGAGATCCGGTTAGGGTTACGATTGGACCTAGGGTTAGGGTTATGTTGAGGGCTAGGGTTAGAGATCCGGTTAGGGTTACGATTGGACCTAGGGTTAGGGTTATGTTGAGGGCTAGGGTTAGAGATCCGGTTACGGTTACCATTGGACCTACGGTTAGGGTTATGTTGAGGGCTAGGGTTAGAGAGACGGTTAGGGTCACGATTGGACCTAGAGTTAGTGTTATGTTGAGGGCTACGGTTAGAGATCTGGTTAGGGTTACGATTGGACCTATGGTTAGGGTGATGTTGAAGGCTAGGGTTAGAGATCCGGTTAGGATCACGTTTGGACCTAGGGTTAGGGTTATGTTTACGGCTACGGTTAGAGATCCAGTAGGGTTACGATTGGACCTAGGGTTAGGGTGATGTTGAGGGCTAGGGTTAGAGATCCGGTTAGTGTTACGATTGGACCTAGGGTTAGGGTTATGTTGAGGGCTAGGGTTAGAGAGACGGTTAGGGTTACGATTGGATCTAGGGTTAGGGTTATGTTGAGGGCTAGTGTTAGAGATCCGGTTAGGGTTACGATTGGACCTAGTGTTAGGGTTATGTTGAGGGCTAGGGTTAGAGATCCGGTTAGTGTTCCGATTGGACCTAGGGTTAGGGTTATGTTGAGGGCTAGGGATATAGATCCGGTGAGGGTCACGATTGGACCTAGGGTTAGGGTTATGTTGAGGGCTAGGGTTAGAGATCCAGTTAGGGTCACGATTAGACCTAGGGTTAGGGTTATGTTGAGGGCTAGGGTTAGAGAGACGGTTAGGGTTACGATTGGACCTAGGGTTAGGGTTATGTTGAGGGCAGGGTTAGAGATCCGGTTAGGGTCACGATTGGACCTAGGGTTAGGGTTATGTTGAGGGCTAGGGTTAGAGATCCGGTTAAGGTTACGATTGGACCTAGGGTTAGGGTTATGTTGACGGCTAGAGTTAGAGATCCGGTTAGGGTTAGGATTGGACCTAGGGTTATGGTTATGTTGAGGGCTAGGGTTAGAGATCCGGTTAGGGTTACGATTGGACCTAGGGTTAGGGTTATGTTGACGGATAGGGTTAGAGAGACGGTTAGGGTTACGATTGGACCTAGGGTTAGGGTTATGTTGAGGGCTAGGTTTAGAGATCCGGTTAGGGTTACGATTGGACCTAGGGTTAGGGTTATGTTGAGGGCTAGGGATATAGATCCGGTTAGGGTCACGATTGGACTTAGGGTTAGGGTTATGTTGAGGGCTAGGGTTAGAGATCCGGTTAGGGTCACGTTTGGACCTAGGGTTAGGGTTATGTTGAGGGCTAGGGTTAGAGAGACGGTTAGGGTTACGATTGGACCTAGGGTTAGGGTTATGTTGAGGGCAGGGTTAGAGATCCGGTTAGGGTCACGATTGGACCTAGGGTTAGGGTTATGTTGAGGGCTAGGGTTAGAGATCCGGTTAGGGTTACGATTGGACCTAGGGTTAGGGTTATGTTGACGGATAGGGTTAGAGAGACGGTTAGGGTTACGATTGGACCTAGGGTTAGGGTTATGTTGAGGGCTAGGGTTAGAGATCCGGTTAGGGTTCCGATTGGACCTAGGGTTAGGGTTATGTTGAGGGCTAGGGTTAGAGATCCGGTTAGGGTTACGATTGGACCTAGGGTTAGGGTTATGTTGAGGGCAAGGTTAGAGATCCGGTTAGGGTTACGATTGGACCTAGGGTTACGGGTATGTTGAGGGCTAGGGTTAGAGATCCGGTTACGGTTACCATTGGACCTAGGGTTAGGGTTATGTTGAGGGCTAGGGTTAGAGAGACGGTTAGGGTCACGATTGGACCTAGAGTTAGTGTTATGTTGAGGGCTAGGGTTAGAGATCCGGTTAGGGTTACGATTGGACCTATGGTTAGGGTGATGTTGAAGGCTAGGGTTAGAGATCCGGTTAGGATCACGTTTGGACCTAGGGTTAGGGTTATGTTTACGGCTAGGGTTAGAGATCCAGTAGGGTTACGATTGGACCTAGGGTTAGGGTGATGTTGAGGGCTAGGGTTAGAGATCCGGTTAGTGTTACGATTGGACCTAGGGTTAGGGTTATGTTGAGGGCTAGGGTTAGAGAGACGGTTAGGGTTACGATTGGACCTAGGGTTAGGGTTATGTTGAGGGCAGGGTTAGAGATCCGGTTAGGGTCACGATTGGACCTAGGGTTAGGGTTATGTTGAGGGCTAGAGTTAGAGATCCGGTTAGGGTTAGGATTGGACCTAGGGTTAGGGTTATGTTGAGGGCTAGGGTTAGAGATCCGGTTAGGGTTACGATTGGACCTAGGGTTAGGGTTATGTTGAGGGCTAGGGATATAGATCCGCTGAGGGTCACGATTGGACCTAGGGTTAGGGTTATGTTGAGGGCTAGGGTTAGAGATCCGGTTAGGGTCACGATTGGACCTAGGGTTAGGGTTATGTTGAGGGCTAGGGTTAGAGATCCGGTTAGGGTCACGATTGGACCTAGGGTTAGGGTTATGTTGAGGGGTAGGGATAGAGAGACGGTTAGGGTTACGATTGGACCTAGGGTTAGGGTTATGTTGAGGGCTAGGGTTAGAGATCCGGTTAGGGTTACGATTGGACCTAGGGTTATGGTTATGTTGAGGGCTAGGGTTAGAGATCCGGGTAGGGTTACGATTGGACCTAGGGTTAGGGTTATGTTGAGGGCTAGGGTTAGAGATCCGGTTACGGTTACGATTGGACCTAGGGTTAGGGTTATGTTGAAGGATAGGTTTAGAGATCCGGTTAGAGTTACGATTGGACCTAGGGTTAGGGTTATGTTGACGCCTAGGGTTAGAGATCCGGTTACGGTTACGATTGGACCTAGGGTTAGGGTTATGTTGAGGGCTAGGGTTAGAGATCCGGTTAGTGTTCCGATTGGACCTAGGGTTAGGGTAATGTTGAGGGCTAGGGTTAGAGATCCGGTTAGGGTTACGATTGGACCTAGGGTTAGGGTTATGTTGAGGGCTAGGGTTAGAGATCCGGTTAGGGTTACAATTGGACCTAGGGTTAGGGGTATGTTGAGGGCTAGGGTTAGAGATCCGGTTACGGTTACCATTGGACCTAGGGTTAGGGTTATGTTGAGGGCTAGGGTTAGAGAGACGGTTAGGGTCACGATTGGACCTAGAGTTAGTGTTATGTTGAGGGCTAGGGTTAGAGATCCGGTTAGGGTTACGATTGGACCTATGGTTAGGGTGATGTTGAAGGCTAGGGTTAGAGATCCGGTTAGGATCACGTTTGGACCTAGGGTTAGGGTTATGTTTACGGCTAGGGTCAGAGATCCAGTAGGGTTACAATTGGACCTAGGGTTAGGGTGATGTTGAGGGTAGGGTTAGAGATACGGTTAGTGTTACGATTGGACCTAGTGTTAGGGTTATGTTGAGGGCTAGGGTTAGAGAGACGGTTAGGGTTACGATTGGATCTAGGGTTAGGGTTATGTTGAGGGCTAGGGTTAGAGATCCGGTTAGGGTTAAGATTGGACCTAGTGTTAGGGTTATGTTGAGGGCTAGGGTTAGAGATACGGTTAGGGTTCCGAATGGACCTAGGGTTAGGGTTATGTTGAGGGCTAGGGATATAGATTCGGTGAGGGTCACGATTGGACCTAGGGTTAGGGTTATGTTGAGGGCTAGGGTTAGAGATCCTGTTAGGGTCACGATTGGACCTAGGGTTAGGGTTATGTTGAAGGCTAGGGTTAGAGAGACGGTTAGGGTTACGATTGGACCTAGGGTTAGGGTTATGTTGAGGGCAGGGTTAGAGATCCGGTTAGGGTCACGATTGGACCTAGAGTTAGGGTTATGTTGAGGGCTAGGGTTAGAGATCCGGTTAGGGTTACGATTGGACCTAGGGTTAGGGTTATGTTGACGGCTAGAGTTAGAGATCCGGTTAGGGTTAGGATTGGACCTAGGGCTATGGTTATGTTGAGGGCTAGGGTTAGAGATCCGGTTAGGGTTACGATTGGACCTAGGGTTAGGGTTATGTTGACGGCTAGGGTTAGAGAGACGGTTAGGGTTCCGATTGGACCTAGGGTTAGGGTTATGTTGAGGGCTAGGGTTAGAGAGACGGTTAGGGTTACGATTGGACCTGGGGTTAGGGTTATGTTGAGGGCTAGGGTTAGAGATCCGGTTAGGGTTACGATTGGACCTAGGGTTAGGGGTATGTTGAGGGCTAGGGTTAGAGATCCGGTTAGGGTTACGATTGGACCTATGGTTAGGGTGATGTTGAAGGCTAGGGTTAGAGATCCAGTTAGGATCACGTTTGGACCTAGGGTTAGGGTTATGTTTACGGCTAGGGTTAGAGATCCAGTAGGGTTACGATTGGACCTAGGGTTAAGGTGATGTTGAGGGCTAGGGTTAGAGATCCGGTTAGGGTTACGATTGGACCTAGGGTTTGGGTTATGTTGAGGGCTAGGGATATAGATCCGGTGAGGGTCACGATTGGACCTAGGGTTAGGGTTATGTTGAGGGCTAGGGTTAGAGATCCGGTTAGGGTCACGATTGGACCTTGGGTTAGGGTTATGTTGAGGGCTAGGGTTAGAGAGACGGTTAGGGTTACGATTGGACCTAGTGTTAGGGTTATGTTGAGGGCAGGGTTAGAGATCCGGTTAGGGTCACGATTGGACCTAGGGTTAGGGTTATGTTGAGGGCTAGAGTTAGAGATCCGGTTAGGGTTAGGATTGGACCTAGGGTTAGGGTTATGTTGAGGGCTAGGGTTCGAGATCCGGTTAGGGTTACGATTGGACCTAGGGTTAGGGTTATGTTGAGGGCTAGGGATATAGATCCGGTGAGGGTCACGATTGGACCTAGGGTTAGGGTTATGTTGAGGGCTAGGGTTAGAGATCCGGTTAGGGTCACGATTGGACCTAGGGTTAGGGTTATGTTGAGGGCTAGGGTTAGAGATCCGGTTAGGGTTACGATTGGACCTAGGGTTAGGGTTATGTTGAGGGCTAGGGTTAGAGATCCGGTTAGGGTTACGATTGGACCTAGGGTTAGGGTGATGTTGAGGGCTAGGGTTAGAGATCCGGTTAGGGTTACGATTGGACCTAGAGTTATGGTGATGTTGATGGCTAGGGTTAGAGATCCGGTTAGGGTTACGATTGGACCTAGGGTTAGGGTTATGTTGAGGGCTAGGGTTAGAGATACGGTTAGGGTCACGATTGGACCTAGGGTTAGGGTTATGTTGAGGGCTAGTGTTAGAGATCCGGTTAGGGTTACGATTGGACCTAGGGTTAGGGTGATGTTGAGGGCTAGGGTTAGAGATCCGGTTAGGGTCACGATTGCACTTTGGGTTAGGGTTATTTTGAGGGCTAGGTTTAGAGATCCGGTTAGGGTCACGTTTGGACCTAGGGTTAGCGTTATGTTGACGGCTAGGGTTAGAGAGACGGTTAGGGTTCCGATTGGACCTAGGGTTAGGGTTATGTTGAGGGCTAGGGATATAGATTCGGTGAGGGTCACGATTGGACCTAGGGTTAGGGTTATGTTGAGGGCTAGGGTTAGAGATCCGGTTAGGGTCACGATTGGACCTAGGGTTAGGGTTATGTTGAAGGCTAGGGTTAGAGAGACGGTTAGGGTTACGATTGGACCTAGGGTTAGGGTTATGTTGAGGGCTAGGGTTAGAGATCCGGTTAGGGTCACGATTGGACCTAGGGTTAGGGTTATGTTGAGGGCTAGGGTTAGAGATCCGGTTAGGGTTACGATTGGACCTAGGGTTATGGTTATGTTGAGGGCTAGGGTTAGAGATCCGGGTAGGGTTACGATTGGACCTAGGGTTAGGGTTATGTTGAGGGCTAGGGTTAGAGATCCGGTTACGGTTACGATTGGACCTAGGGTTAGGGTTATGTTGAAAGATAGGTTTAGAGATCCGGTTAGAGTTACGATTGGACCTAGGGTTAGGGTTATGTTGACGCCTAGGGTTAGAGATCCGGTTACGGTTACCATTGGACCTAGGGTTAGGGTTATGTTGAGGGCTAGGGTTAGAGAGACGGTTAGGGTCACGATTGGACCTAGAGTTAGTGTTATGTTGAGGGCTACGGTTAGAGATCTGGTTAGGGTTACGATTGGACCTATGGTTAGGGTGATGTTGAAGGCTAGGGTTAGAGATCCGGTTAGGATCACGTTTGGACCTAGGGTTAGGGTTATGTTTACGGCTACGGTTAGAGATCCAGTAGGGTTACGATTGGACCTAGGGTTAGGGTGATGTTGAGGGCTAGGGTTAGAGATCCGGTTAGTGTTACGATTGGACCTAGGGTTAGGGTTATGTTGAGGGCTAGGGTTAGAGAGACGGTTAGGGTTACGATTGGATCTAGGGTTAGGGTTATGTTGAGGGCTAGTGTTAGAGATCCGGTTAGGGTTACGATTGGACCTAGTGTTAGGGTTATGTTGAGGGCTAGGGTTAGAGATCCGGTTAGGGTTCCGATTGGACCTACGGTTAGGGTTATGTTGAGGGCTAGGGATATAGATCCGGTGAGGGTCACGATTGGACCTAGGGTTAGGGTTATGTTGAGGGCTAGGGTTAGAGATCCGGTTAGGGTCACGATTAGACCTAGGGTTAGGGTTATGTTGAGGGCTAGGGTTAGAGAGACGGTTAGGGTTACGATTGGACCTAGGGTTTGGGTTATGTTGAGGGCAGGGTTAGAGATCCGGTTAGGGTCACGATTGGACCTAGGGTTAGGGTTATGTTGAGGGCTAGGGTTAGAGATCCGGTTAAGGTTACGATTGGACCTAGGGTTAGGGTTATGTTGACGGCTAGAGTTAGAGATCCGGTTAGGGTTAGGATTGGACCTAGGGTTATGGTTATGTTGAGGGCTAGGGTTAGAGATCCGGTTAGGGTTACGATTGGACCTAGGGTTAGGGTTATGTTGACGGATAGGGTTAGAGAGACGGTTAGGGTTACGATTGGACCTAGGGTTAGGGTTATGTTGAGGGCTAGGGTTAGAGATCCGGTTAGGGTTACGATTGGACCTAGGGTTAGGGTTATGTTGAGGGCTAGGGATATAGATCCGGTTAGGGTCACGATTGGACTTAGGGTTAGGGTTATGTTGAGGGTTAGGGTTAGAGATCCGGTTAGGGTCACGTTTGGACCTAGGGTTAGGGTTATGTTGAGGGCTAGGGTTAGAGAGACGGTTAGGGTTACGATTGGACCTAGGGTTAGGGTTATGTTGAGGGCAGGGTTAGAGATCCGGTTAGGGTCACGATTGGACCTAGGGTTAGGGTTATGTTGAGGGCTAGGGTTAGAGATCCGGTTAGGGTTACGATTGGACCTAGGGTTAGGGTTATGTTGACGGATAGGGTTAGAGAGACGGTTAGGGTTACGATTGGACCTAGGGTTAGGGTTATGTTGAGGGCTAGGGTTAGACATCCGGTTAGGGTTCCGATTGGACCTAGGGTTAGGGTTATGTTGAGGGCTAGGGTTAGAGATCCGGTTAGGGTTACGATTGGACCTAGGGTTAGGGTTATGTTGAGGGCTAGGGTTAGAGATCCGGTTAGGGTTACGATTGGACCTAGGGTTACGGGTATGTTGAGGGCTAGGGTTAGAGATCCGGTTACGGTTACCATTGGACCTAGGGTTAGGGTTATGTTGAGGGCTAGGGTTAGAGAGACGGTTAGGGTCACGATTGGACCTAGAGTTAGTGTTATGTTGAGGGCTAGGGTTAGAGATCCGGTTAGGGTTACGATTGGACCTATGGTTAGGGTGATGTTGAAGGCTAGGGTTAGAGATCCGGTTAGGATCACGTTTGGACCTAGGGTTAGGGTTATGTTTACGGCTAGGGTTAGAGATCCAGTAGGGTTACGATTGGACCTAGGGTTAGGGTGATGTTGAGGGCTAGGGTTAGAGATCCGGTTAGTGTTACGATTGGACCTAGGGTTAGGGTTATGTTGAGGGCTAGGGTTAGAGAGACGGTTAGGGTTACGATTGGACCTAGGGTTAGGGTTATGTTGAGGGCAGGGTTAGAGATCCGGTTAGGGTCACGATTGGACCTAGGGTTAGGGTTATGTTGAGGGCTAGAGTTAGAGATCCGGTTAGGGTTAGGATTGGACCTAGGGTTAGGGTTATGTTGAGGGCTAGGGTTAGAGATCCGGTTAGGGTTACGATTGGACCTAGGTTTAGGGTTATGTTGAGGGCTAGGGATATAGATCCGGTGAGGGTCACGATTGGACCTAGGGTTAGGGTTATGTTGAGGGCTAGGGTTAGAGATCCGGTTAGGGTCACGATTGGACCTAGGGTTAGGGTTATGTTGAGGGCTAGGGTTAGAGATCCGGTTAGGGTCACGATTGGACCTAGGGTTAGGGTTATGTTGAGGGGTAGGGATAGAGAGACGGTTAGGGTTACGATTGGACCTAGGGTTAGGGTTATGTTGAGGGCTAGGGTTAGAGATCCGGTTAGGGTTACGATTGGACCTAGGGTTATGGTTATGTTGAGGGCTAGGGTTAGAGATCCGGGTAGGGTTACGATTGGACCTAGGGTTAGGGTTATGTTGAGGGCTAGGGTTAGAGATCCGGTTACGGTTACGATTGGACCTAGGGTTAGAGTTATGTTGAAGGATAGGTTTAGAGATCCGGTTAGAGTTACGATTGGACCTAGGGTTAGGGTTATGTTGACGCCTAGGGTTAGAGATCCGGTTACGGTTACGATTGGACCTAGGGTTAGGGTTATGTTGAGGGCTAGGGTTAGAGATCCGGTTAGGGTTCCGATTGGACCTAGGGTTAGGGTTATGTTGAGGGCTAGGGTTAGAGATCCGGTTAGGGTTACGATTGGACCTAGGGTTAGGGTTATGTTGAGGGCTAGGGTTAGAGATCCGGTTAGGGTTACAATTGGACCTAGGGTTAGGGGTATGTTGAGGGCTAGGTTTAGAGATCCGGTTACGGTTACCATTAGACCTAGGGTTAGGGTTATGTTGAGGGCTAGGGTTAGAGAGACGGTTAGGGTCACGATTGGACCTAGAGTTAGTGTTATGTTGAGGGCTAGGGTTAGAGATCCGGTTAGGGTCACGATTGGACCTATGGTTAGGGTGATGTTGAAGGCTAGGGTTAGAGATCCGGTTAGGATCACGTTTGGACCTAGGGTTAGGGTTATGTTTACGGCTAGGGTTAGAGATCCAGTAGGGTTACAATTGGACCTAGGGTTAGGGTGATGTTGAGGGTAGGGTTAGAGATCCGGTTAGTGTTACGATTGGACCTAGTGTTAGGGTTATGTTGAGGGCTAGGGTTAGAGAGACGGTTAGGGTTACGATTGGATCTAGGGTTAGGGTTATGTTGAGGGCTAGGGTTAGAGATCCGGTTAGGGTTAAGATTGGACCTAGTGTTAGTGTTATGTTGAGGGCTAGGGTTAGAGATACGGTTAGGGTTCCGATTGGACCTAGGGTTAGGGTTATGTTGAGGGCAGGGTTAGAGATCCGGTTAGGGTCACGATTGGACCTAGGGTTAGGGTTATGTTGAGGGCTAGGGTTAGAGATCCGGTTAGGGTTACGATTGGACCTAGGGTTAGGGTTATGTTGACGGCTAGAGTTAGAGATCCGGTTAGGGTTAGGATTGGACCTAGGGTTATGGTTATGTTGAGGGCTAGGGTTAGAGATCCGGTTAGGGTTACGATTGGACCTAGGGTTAGGGTTATGTTGACGGCTAGGGTTAGAGAGACGGTTAGGGTTCCGATTGGACCTAGGGTTAGGGTTATGTTGAGGGCTAGGGTTAGAGAGACGGTTAGGGTTACGATTGGACCTGGGGTTAGGGTTATGTTGAGGGCTAGGGTTAGAGATCCGGTTAGGGTTACGATTGGACCTAGGGTTAGGGGTATGTTGAGGGCTAGGGTTAGAGATCCGGTTAGGGTTACGATTGGACCTATGGTTAGGGTGATGTTGAAGGCTAGGGTTAGAGATCCAGTTAGGATCACGTTTGGACCTAGGGTTAGGGTTATGTTTACGGCTAGGGTTAGAGATCCAGTAGGGTTACGATTGGACCTAGGGTTAAGGTGATGTTGAGGGCTCGGGTTAGAGATCCGGTTAGGGTTACGATTGGACCTAGGGTTTGGGTTATGTTGAGGGCTAGGGATATAGATCCGGTGAGGGTCACGATTGGACCTAGGGTTAGGGTTATGTTGAGGGCTAGGGTTAGAGATCCGGTTAGGGTCACGATTGGACCTTGGGTTAGGGTTATGTTGAGGGCTAGGGTTAGAGAGACGGTTAGGGTTACGATTGGACCTAGTGTTAGGGTTATGTTGAGGGCAGGGTTAGAGATCCGGTTAGGGTCACGATTGGACCTAGGGTTAGGGTTATGTTGAGGGCTAGAGTTAGAGATCCGGTTAGGGTTAGGATTGGACCTAGGGTTAGGGTTATGTTGAGGGCTAGGGTTCGAGATCCGGTTAGGGTTACGATTGGACCTAGGGTTAGGGTTATGTTGAGGGCTAGGGATATAGATCCGGTGAGGGTCACGATTGGACCTAGGGTTAGGGTTATGTTGAGGGCTAGGGTTAGAGATCCGGTTAGGGTCACGATTGGACCTAGGGTTAGGGTTATGTTGAGGGCTAGGGTTAGAGATCCGGTTAGGGTTACGATTGGACCTAGGGTTAGGGTTATGTTTAGGGCTAGGGTTAGAGATCCGGTTAGGGTTACGATTGGACCTAGGGTTAGGGTGATGTTGAGGGCTAGGGTTAGAGATCCGGTTAGGGTTACGATTGGACCTAGAGTTATGGTGATGTTGATGGCTAGGGTTAGAGATCCGGTTAGGGTTACGATTGGACCTAGGGTTAGGGTTATGTTGAGGGCTAGGGTTAGAGATACGGTTAGGGTCACGATTGGACCTAGGGTTAGGGTTATGTTGAGGGCTAGTGTTAGAGATCCGGTTAGGGTTACGATTGGACCTAGGGTTAGGGTGATGTTGAGGGCTAGGGTTTGAGATCCGGTTAGGGTCACGATTGCACTTTGGGTTAGGGTTATGTTGAGGGCTAGGTTTAGAGATCCGGTTAGGGTCACGTTTGGACCTAGGGTTAGCGTTATGTTGACGGCTAGGGTTAGAGAGACGGTTAGGGTTCCGATTGGACCTAGGTTTAGGGTTATGTTGAGGGCTAGGGATATAGATTCGGTGAGGGTCACGATTGGACCTAGGGTTAGGGTTATGTTGAGGGCTAGGGTTAGAGATCCGGTTAGGGTCACGATTGGACCTAGGGTTAGGGTTATGTTGAAGGCTAGGGTTAGAGAGACGGTTAGGGTTACGATTGGACCTAGGGTTAGGGTTATGTTGAGGGCAGGGTTAGAGATCCGGTTAGGGTCACGATTGGACATAGGGTTAGGGTTATGTTGAGGGCTAGGGTTAGAGATCCGGTTAGGGTTACGATTGGACCTAGGGTTAGGGTTATGTTGAGGGCTAGAGTTAGAGATCCGGTTAGGGTTAGGATTGGACCTAGGGTTAGGGTTATGTTGAGGGCTAGGTTTAGAGATCCGGTTAGGGTTACGATTGGACCTAGGGTTAGGGTTATGTTGACGGCTAGGGTTAGAGAGACGGTTAGGGTTCCGATTGGACCTAGGGTTAGGGTTATGTTGAGGGCTAGGGTTAGAGATCCGGTTAGGGTTACGATTGGACCTAGGGTTATGGTTATGTTGAGGGCTAGGGTTAGAGATCCGGGTAGGGTTACGATTGGACCTAGGGTTAGGGTTATGTTGAGGGCTAGGGTTAGAGATCCGGTTACGGTTACGATTGGACCTAGGGTTAGGGTTATGTTGAAAGATAAGTTTAGAGATCCGGTTAGAGTTACGATTGGACCTAGGGTTAGGGTTATGTTGACGCCTAGGGTTAGAGATCCGGTTACGGTTACGATTGGACCTAGGGTTAGGGTTATGTTGAGGGTTAGGGTTAGAGATCCGGTTAGGGTTCCGATTGGACCTAGGGTTAGGGTTATGTTGAGGGCTAGGGTTAGAGATCCGGTTAGGGTTCCGATTGGACCTAGGGTTAGGGTTATGTTGAGGGCTAGGGTTGGAGATCCGGTTAGGGTTACGATTGGACCTAGGGTTAGGGGTATGTTGAGGGCTAGGGTTAGAGATCCGGTTAGGGTTACGATTGGACCTATGGTTAGGGTGATGTTGAAGGCTAGGGTTAGAGATCCGGTTAGGATCACGTTTGGACCTAGGGTTAGGGTTATGTTTACGGCTAGGGTTAGAGATCCAGTAGGGTTACGATTGGACCTAGGGTTAGGGTGATGTTGAGGGCTGGGGTTAGAGATCCCGTTAGGGTTACGATTGGACCTAGGGTTGGGTTATGTTGAGGGCTAGGGTTAGAGAGACGGTTAGGGTTACGATTGGATCTAGGGTTAGGGTTATGTTGAGGGCTAGGGTTAGAGATCCTGTTAGTGTTACGATTGGTCCTAGGGTTAGGGTTATGTTGAGGATTAGAGTTAGAGATCCGGCTAGGGTTACGATTGGACCTAGGGTTAGGGTTATGTTGAGGGCTAGGGTTAGAGATCCGGTTAGGGTTCCCATTGGACCTAGGGTTAGGGTTATGTTGAGGGCTAGGGATATAGATCCGGTGAGGGTCACGATTGGACCTAGGGTTAGGGTTATGTTGAGGACTAGGGTTAGAGATCCGGGTAGGGTTACGATTGGACCTAGGGTTAGGGTTATGTTGAGGGCTAGGGTTAGAGAGACGGTTAGGGTCACGATTTGACCTAGGGTTAGTGTTATGTTGAGGGCTAGGGTTAGAGATCCGGTTAGGGTTGCGATTGGACCTAGGGTTAGTGTTATGTTGAGGGCTAGGGTTAGAGATCCGGGTAGGGTTACGATTGGACCTAGGGTTAGGGTTATGGTGACGGCTAGGTTTAGAGGTCCAGTAGGGTTACGATTGGACCTAGGGTTAGGGTGATGTTGAGGGCTAGGGT